>NC_140590.1:1863099126-1863699126 GCF_964204655.1 Triturus cristatus
GGGGCTTGCACGACCAGATGGCCGAGGGGACAGGCGCGACCAGATGGCCGAGGGGAAAGGGAAGGGGAAGCCTCCCCGGGCTCTCCGGGCACCATGCCGCGTGGCAGGACCCCGGATGGAGCCAGGGGCGGGGAGGCCGGCCTGGGGGCCCCCAGGGGCCAATGAACCCAGACGAGCCTGGGGAGGCTCCCCGGACACAACGGAACCCCGTCCCGGGCCTTTGGCAGTGCCGCAGGCCGGGGGACGGGGTCCGGGGCCGGAGACCCCGACCCGGGGCCCGGCCGGGCCCCTGGACCCAGCCGGGGACCACAGGCGCAGGGGAAGCCTCCCCGGGCCCTCCGGACCCCGTACCGGGCATCCTGCCACGCGGCAGGACCCCGGACGGAGCCCGGGGCGGGGAGGCCACCCTCCCCCGGGCCCCCAGGGGCCAATGAACCCAGACAGGCCTGGGGAGGCTCCCCAGACACAAAGGAACCCCGTCCCGGGCCTTTGGCAGTGCCGCAGGCCGGGGGACAGGGTCCGGGGCCGGAGACCCCGACCCGGGGCCCGGCCGGGCCCCTGGACCCAGCCGGGGCCCCCAGGACCGCAGGCGCAGGGGAAGCCTCCCCGGGCCCTCCGGACCCAGTCCCGGGCACCCTGCCACGCGGCAGGACCCTGGACGGAGCCCGGGGCGGGGAGGCCACCCTCCCCCGGGCCCCCAGGGGCCAATGAACCCAGACAGACCTGGGGAGGCTCCCCGGACACAACGGAAGCCCGTCCCGGGCCTTTGGCAGTGCCGCAGGCTGGGGGACGGGGTCCGGGGCCGGAGACCCCGACCCGGGGCCCGGCCGGGCCCCTGGACCCAGCCGGGGCTCCCGGGACAGCAGGCGCAGGGGAAGCCTCCCCGGGCCCTCCGGACCCCGTCCCAGGCACCCTGCCGCGCGGCAGGACCCGGGACGGAGCCCGGGGAGGCCGCCCTCCCCGGGGCCCCCAGGAGCCAATGAACCCAGACAGGCCTGGGGAGGCTCCCCGGACACAACGAAACCCCGTCCCAGGCCTTTGGCAGTGCCGCAGGCCGGGGCCCAGGGCCGGAGACCCCGACCCGGGGCCCGGCCGGGCCCCTGGACCCAGCCGGGGCTCCCGGGCCCGCAGGCGCAGGGGAAGCCTCCCCGGGCCCTCCGGAGCCCGCCCCGGGCACCCTGCCGCGTGGCAGGACCCCAGACGGAGCCCGGGGTGGGGAGGCCACCCTCCCCGGGGCCCCCAGGGGCCAATGAACCCAGACAGGCCTGGGGAGGCTCCCCGGACACAACGGAACCCCGTCCCAGGCCTTTGGCAGTGCCGCAGGCCGGGGGACGGGGCCCAGCCGGGCCCCTGGACCCAGCCGGGGCTCCCAGGCCCGCAGGCGCAGGGGAAGCCTCCCCGGGCCCTCCGGAGCCTGCCCCGGGCACCCTGCCACGTGGCAGGACCCGGGACGGAGCCCGGGGCGGGGAGGCCGCCCTCCCCGGGGCCCCCAGGGGCCAATGAACCCAGACACAACGGAACCCCGTCCCAGGCATTTGGCAGTGCCGCAGGCCGGGGTATGGGGCCCGGGGCCCGGTTGGGCCCCTGGAGCCAGCCGGGGCTCCCAGGCCCGCAGGCGCAGGGGAAGCCTCCCCGGACCATCCGGACCCCTTGTCCAGGGCACCCTGCCACGCGGCAGTCCCCGGGACAGGACCGGGGCAGCATCCGGGCCCATCCTGCTGCCGGCTGAGGACCGAGAGGGGTCCCAGAGTACCCTGTCCCTAGTAATCCGGAGGAAGGCTACATAGCGGTAGGGCTCCCGCCTTAACCATGGGCTCGGTGGGCTCTCTGCTTCCCGGGGGCTGGGGGACAGCGGCTGGGACTCGGGCACGGGGAACACCGACGGAGCTCTCGGGCCCGGGCACCCCGGGGGTAGGACTGCCCGGGACCCGTGGAGCCCGACCCTGGGCACTTTGCCACGCCGCGGGCCGGAGGAGTGAAGCCTGGGAGGATGTTGCCCGGGCGTAGCCCATCTGGTCCCCGGCAAAGAACCGCCAGCCCCGGAGGGGTCTTCCGGCATACCCTGCCCATACTAATCCGGAGGAAGGCTACCCACCTTTCTTGTAACCCTCGCGCTCCGAGTGACGGAGGCGACCCTAGGCGCGGATGCGCCCGGCCTCCTGGAGCCCTGGCTGGGATCCGCAAGGCGGATGGACCCTCATCGGGACTTCCAGGCTGGCCCGGCCATCTGGTCACCCTATTGGAAAGCATTGCGCGCGACCAGATGGCCGAGGGGAGAGGTGCAACCAGATGGACGTGACTGACAGGACTCCCATCTGTCCAACCCGAGCCTTCGCGCTAGGGTTCCCGCCTGCCCACGCAGGGCTCCGGGGCTGCAGGGCTCCAGGGCTGCAGGGCTCCGGGCCTGCAGGGCTCCGGGCCTGCAGGGCTCCGGGCTGAAGGGCTCCGGGGCTGCAGGGCTTTGGGGCTGCAGGCCTCGGTGGCTGCAGGGCTCCGGGGCTGCAGGGCTCCGGGCCTGCAGGGCTCCGGGGCTGCAGGGCTCCGGGCCGCCTGCAGGGCTCCGGGCCTGCAGGGCTCCGGGCCGCCTGCAGGGCTCCGGGCCTGCAGGGCTCCAGGGCTCCGGGCTGAAGGGCTCCAGGGCTGCAGGGCTTTGGGGCTGCAGGCCTCGGTGGACGCCCGGGGGACCCATGGAGCCCGTCCTGGGCACTTTGCCTCGCCGCGGGCTGGAGGAGGAAGCACCCGACGCCCCGGGGAAGTGACGTCCGGGCTTGGCCCATCTGGTCCCCGCCTGAGAACCGCAATCCCCAGGAGGGGTGTCCCGGCATACCCTGCCCCTACTAATCCGGAGGAAGGCTACCCACCTTTCTTGTAACCCTCGCGCTCCGAGTGACGGAGGGGACCGTAGGCGCGGATGCGCCCGGCCTCCTGGAGCCCTGGCTGGGATCCGCGAGGCGGATGGACCCTCATCGGGACTTCCAGGCTGGCCCGGCCATCTGGTCGCCCTATTGGAAAGCATTGCGCGCGACCAGATGGCCGAGGGGAGAGGTGCAACCAGATGGACGGGACTGACAGGACTCCCATCTGTCCAACCCCGAGCCTTCGCGCTAGGGTTCCCGCCTGCCCACGCAGGGCTCCGTGGCTGCAGGGCTCCGGGGCTGCAGGGCTCCGGGGCTGCAGGGCTCTGGGCCTGCAGGGCTCCGGGGCTGCAGGGCTCTGGGCCTGCAGGGCTCCGGGGCTGCAGGGCTCAGGGCCTGCAGGGCTCCGGGCCTGCAGGGCTCCAGGGCTCCGGGCTGAAGGGCTGCAGGGCTTTGGGGCTGCAGGCCTCGGTGGACGCCCGGGGGACCCATGGAGCCCGTCCTGGGCACTTTGCCTTGCCGCGGGCTGGAGGAGGGAGCACCCGACGCCCCGGGGAAGTGTCGTCCGGGCTTGGCCCATCTGGTCCCCGCCTGAGAACCGCAATCCCCAGGAGGGGTGTCCCGGCATACCCTGCCCCTACTAATCCGGAGGAAGGCTACCCACCTTTCTTGTAACCCTCGCGCTCCGAGTGACGGAGGAGACACTAGGCGCGGACGCGCCCGACCTCCTGGAGCCGTGGCTGGGATCCGCGAGGCGAATGGACCCTCATCGGGACTTCCAGGCTGGCCCGGCCATCTGGTCGCCCTATTGGAAAGCATTGCGCGCGACCAGATGGCCGAGGGAAATGTGCGACCAGATGGCCGGGACCGAAAGGACTCCCAGCTGCCCACACCGAGCCATAGCGGTAGGGCTCCTGCCTGCCCTTGCAGGGCTCCGGGGCTCTGCACCAGGGTCCCTTGTCCCGGGCAGATGGACACTTGGCAGGCCGCAGGACGTGGGATCCCAGGCCCTGACCAAACATCAGGAGGCCCGGGGCCGGTCCCTGCTTCTCAACGCAGCCAGGCCGGGGAGATAGGGGAGCCTGCCCAAGCACGAGGGACCCCAGTCCCGGGCACACGGTCCATCAGGTTGTGCGCTCGTTTTCAACAATTTTTTTCTCAAAATTCCGCGAAGAGGCATTCCGCAAATTCCGCCCAGCCCTAATTGCTACAAGACACACAGGCAATGGCCACCGTGAGTATGTACTTGGAAAATCAGGTCAGGCTGGACAGTGGACACTTGTAATACATCTCACGTCAATAAACATGGTGCCAGGGGACAATGGCACAGAGCACAACCTATGCTGTAGACACAGAGATTGTCGACATTCTCGGATTACACACATGATACCTAGGAAAAGATGCCCCTGGGGACAGTAGTGGCCACACAACTCCATGCTCCTGAATGGGAATGACTGCAACACACGCTAACATCCCTGCACTATGCGTAACGCACACTCATGCACATCATGTCACAGGCCACCACATGGGACATGCCTGCTGGAAGGCCTGGCACTCAAGAGATTAACTCCCATGTCTGGAATCAGCATTAGTGCCAACTTACATGGAACCCACAAGTCCAGAACTGGACAGGGCACAGGCAAGGTCACTAAACCTGTTACACACCACCCCCACACATGATGCTGCAGGCATTGTACACTTGGAGAAGGTGTCAGGCTACATAACTTTGTGATGGAGTGACTACACAGAGACCAGGGAACACATTGCAAGGTGGGGAAGGGAGGCAGGAGAGGCCTGCAACACTGTGGGTAACAGGATCTGCACAGCACCATAAACCCTGGAAGTGTATCCATGGAACAGTGCACTTACAAATGCTGGTGAAACACAACAAACACACACATGTACCTACCCCCTTCCGGCTGCTGCATCTCCTGTAGGTGCCTGTCCAAGTCAGGAAAGACCACCGCCAGCACACGTTTCTGGATGTGGGAGAGACGGCGGCGCCCGCGGTTCTTATGGCTCTCAGGTGAGTCCCCCAGCAGGACCCGTGCGATCCTCCGCGTCCAGCACCGGATATCCTGCCATCGTTTCCTCACCTGGGGCAGGCGCCGCTTCAGACCATCCGCACTCCTCACGGCGCTGACGGCGTCCAGCCATATCTTCTCCTTGGCAGAGGCGTCTACCTGTGAGGATGGACAAGTGACACTACCTCAATACACCTGGCACATGTCACAGGGACACAGATCATAACACATTTGCTGTTTCCAACAAGGCATAGTATGCATCCAACGCATTGCACCTTTGTCATAGGGACATGATCCTCTGGGGGAAGGCCAAAAGCAGTACGTGCCATTTAAAGGACACAGGTGGAATGAGGGCAACTACACAAGCAATGCTCCAGGCTCACACTGTGCATCACACCCACCCCTCCTGTCTCTGGGCACTGCTGGGAGTGATAGGCCCCCACCCCTCCTGTCTCAGGGCACTGCTGGGAGGACTCTGCACACACCCCTCCTGTCTCAGGGCACTGCTGGGAGTGATAAGCCCCCACCCCTCCTGTCTCAGGGCACTGCTGGGAGGACTCTGCACACACCCCTCCTGTCTCAGGGCACTGCTGGGAGTGATAGGCCCCCACCCCTCCTGTCTCAGGGCACTGCTGGGAGGGATGGGCCCCCACCCCTCCTGTCTCAGGGCACTGCTGGGAGGACTCTGCACACACCCCTCCTGTCTCAGGGCACTGCTGGGAGGACTCTGCACACACCCCTCCTGTCTCAGGGCACTGCTGGGAGTGATAGGCCCCCACCCCTCCTGTCTCAGGGCACTGCTGGGAGGACTCTGCACACACCCCTCCTGTCTCTGGGCACTGCTGGGAGTGATAGGCCCCCACCCCTCCTGTCTCAGGGCACTGCTGGGAGGACTCTGCACACACCCCTCCTGTCTCAGGGCACTGCTGGGAGTGATAGGCCCCCACCCCTCCTGTCTCAGGGCACTGCTGGGAGGACTCTGCACACACCCCTCCTGTCTCAGGGCACTGCTGGGAGTGATAGGCCCCCACCCCTCCTGTCTCAGGGCACTGCTGGGAGACATCAGGCATTCCCCCCCCTGGGACCCCCCCCTGGGACCCCCCCTACAGTACATAGCATGTGTGTCACACCTGGACACAATGGCAGAAGTCACAGTCACAAAAAAGGGACACAGTCTGTGCCAGTGGACACTGAACTCACCTGATAACCTGGTCGCCCATACAGCATGGGGTACCGTGGGAGGATCACATCCACCAAAGCCATGTTCTCCTCCAGGGTGAATGGCTGTGACCTCTCCACAGCCCTTGACATGGTTCCAGGGAATCAGTAGCAGCAGCTGGGTCGTGGAATACAGAGATGTGCAGGCAAGTGCTCCCTCATGGTACCTGGCTGCCTTATATCTGCCTTGCTGGCCCATCTCATGCACAGGAGTACAGAGTGATTGGTCACTCACATATGCATCCTATGTTTCCTCCAATCCCTTCAAACCTAGCAGTCTGTGGGTTCTCAATCAGTTTTTCTCTCCTGCATGATGTCAGCCCCACAAACACATTGCAACAATGTAGATTCATTCCAACTGACTTCTGCTGTGCACCTTCCTGAACAAAATCAAATTTTGAACTTGGTCTCCATGACAACCAGCATGCATGTAGGCCTTAATACTTGTCCCTCATGTGTCCCCTATGTAATTTGGAGCTTCACACATAGGTACGGTGCGTTCCGGGGCCCTAGGGCACCCCAAATGCATAGCAACGGCCCGTACACGCGTGCCTATGTTCACTATCACTATGGGTGTCCTCGCGTATGCGTACTCGTAGTGGTACGGGCCGTACACACGCCTGTACGCTCACTATCACTATGGGTGTCCTCGCGTATGCGTACTCGTAGTGGTACGGGCCGTACATACGCCTGTACGCTCACTATCACTATGGGTGTCCTCGCGTATGCGTACTCGTAGTGGTACGGGCCGTACACACGCCTGTACGCTCACTATCACTACGTGTACGCATACGCGAGGACACCCATAGTGATAGTGAGCGTACAGGCGTGTGTACGGCCCGTACCACTACGAGTACGCATACGCGAGGACACCCATAGTGATAGTGAGCGTACAGGCGTGTGTACGGCCCGTACCACTACGAGTACGCATACGCGAGGACACCCATAGTGATAGTGAGCGTACAGGCGTGTGTACGGCCCGTACCACTACGAGTACGCATACGCGAGGACACCCATAGTGATAGTGAGCGTACAGGCGTGTGTACGGCCCGTACCACTACGAGTACGCATACGCGAGGACACCCATAGTGATAGGGAGAGTACAGGCGTGTGTACGGCCCGTACCACTACGAGTACGCATACGCGAGGACACCCATAGTGATAGGGAGAGTACAGGCGTGTGTACGGCCCGTACCACTATGGGTGTTCTTGCGTATGCGTACTCGTAGTGGTACGGACCGTACACATGCCTGTACGCTCGCCATCACGATGGGTACACATACGGCAGCACTCCCATAGTGATATGGGAACGTACACAGGCCCTCTTAGCAGCAGTAATGGTTTTCACACATCACAGTGGTGACAGGCAGCACACAGGAAGGAATAGGGCGGACATACTTGTCCATGGATGGACATACTTGTCCATGAATGGACATCAAGGCATTGTCTGTGCATTACTACATGTGTGGGGCACAGGTGTGACAGGCTGTGATGTGGCACATTACTCCTGAGTCGAGAAGGCACCAGATGTATGATGAGATGTGTACAGATGTAATGTGTGACGGTGCAATGTGTGCCAGGCATGCCCTTGACTCCTTGGACATGTGTGCATGTCGTACTACACACTTGGGATGAGCGTCACTGGCATGGCACGGACACCAACACACGCAAGTGTCCCCTGATGGCCGGAACAGGGGTTACCACACCTGACTTGTCACTACCCACGGTGCACGATGTGACTATGTCATGTATGTGTGGGGGCTTCCCATTTTGGTTGATGTTGGAGCACCCTCAAAAGCTGCAGCTGTTGCAGCAACCAACATGTGTCTGTGTGTAGATTGACATCGCACACTGTTCCGCACACCATGCCACATGTGGTTTCGGATGTGAGGTGCGCATGTATGCATGGGACACGGAGTAGCGTGACAAGGACATGTCTGCATCCTCTCAATGAATGTGTGGTGAGTCATGACATGTGCACCTTCATGGCAAGGTGTGTGGGCTGTCCTAGTGTAATGTCATGTGACCTGTGGCTCTAGTGTTCCGCTACCAGTCTCTGCAATCTGCCTCCTACTTCTGCTGATGTGTGGGTGTATGTCACTCCTGTCTTGCGTCTGGCTGTTCACTTGCACTGCGACACAGCTAATCCCATGGCATGGCATGGGGAGGTTCTCAATCTCCGTGTGTAGCTGGGTCTTGGTAGGAGTGTCACCTGGCAGGCATACGTGTCCAGGGCATGTGGCACATACCTCACTCTGTATGTAGCATATGTGTATAGACAGAATAACATGTGCTCAGTACAAATGATTTGTTGTTGTGGTGCACTCACTCTTCCTTGTCACTTCCAAATTACTGCAGAGCGCCGCCTCTTCCCCGAGCAATGCCGGACTTGGCTGCCATGCGGGAGAATGATCGGATCCGGTGCTACCGCTTCCCCCAATGGTTGATTCTGGAGTGGACGGCGAGACTGGCACCACACCTGCAACCTCTGCACAGGTATCCTACGGCACTGACACCCAAGCTGAAGGTAAAGGCAGCCCTACATTTTCTAGCCACGGGTACCTTTCAAAATACCATAGCTCATGTTGGTGGCATGTCCCAGAGCATGTTCTGCCGTGTGCTGCATGATTTCTTAGAGGCCATGTTGATTCACCTGGATGACTTCATCAAGTTCCCAACCCCTGAACAGATGACTGGGGTCAAGCGTGGATTCTATGCCCTGGGAGGGATGTCCCATGTCATTGGGTCCATAGATGGGACACATGTAGCTTTGGTACCACCACACGCACGGGAGGTAGCGTACCGCAATCGGAAGCACTACCACTCCATCAATGCCCTTGTGGTGTGTCTGTCCAACATGGTGATTTCACATGTCTGTGCTCGTTTTCCAGGATCAGCACACGATGCCTACATCATGAGGCGTAGCAGGATGCCTGAAATGATGATGCAGCTGCGCAACGAACGAGCATGTGTTGTTGGTGGGTACAGTCTGTCTGTCCTGTATTTTGCATTGCCTACCAGCACGACCACTTCACCACTTCTAACGATGTCCATGTGCTTCCCATGTAGGGGACGCTGGCTATCCCAACATGCCATGGCTGCTCACACCTCTCCGCAACCCCATCACGCCGGCCCAGCTCCGCTACAACACCGCCCATGGCCGGACAAGGCGAGTGATAGAGAGGACGTTTGGCCTGCTGAAGAGCCGCTTTCGGTGCCTCCACAAGACCGGCGGCGCCCTCCCATATGCCCCTGCGAAGGTCTGCAAAATTTTCATGGTCTGCTGTATGCTGCACAACATGGCAGTTGAGAAAGCTGTGCCACTCATCCTGGATCAAGATGACGAGGACCATCCACCCGTGGAGGACGAAGGGCTTGGCAATGGGGCTAGTGATGTGGAGGATGTGGAGCCGCAAGAGGACATCCGGACTCGGCTCATACGCGACTTCTTTGCTTAGTGGTGAGTACCAGTGTCTGAGTGTGCACGCATTGGTCCCCGTGTGGCATGTGTTGTGATGTGTGTCTCCACCTGCATGAATGGCACGTGAGTCAGAGGTGTGTGTGGGTGTGTCACTGGAGTGATGGTGCCAGTGATGGTTGTATTTCCCCAGTCATAATTGTGACCTAGCATGTTGTCATCCATACATGTGTCGAGTACATGCACATGCAAGTGGCTGTGCTTTTTGTGGCTGACTTCTTGTGTGTCTCTCTTCCCCAGGTACTTGCGCATGCCGTCTGCTGCTTGCATTGTTGTGGCACTGCTATTCCTCATGGACACGTCATCGTGGGCTGACTCAGCGTTACAGGCACGGACACGTTTGGAAGTCTCCTTAGGGTAAGGGATGCATCAGGGGTGTATTGGGTGTGGCAGTTGTTCACGATGTATGCACACTGCCCCTGTCGATGTTTGGTTCCTCTGCAGCCATGTAGCATCACCATGGGACACGACATGCAGCTGTGTACACCTGAATAGATGGTCTGACTGGTTGACAGTCATCAGTGATGGGATAGTGGATTGTGATGATGGCATCAATGTGTGTGACACTGCCCTCGGACACATACGGTTAGCATTGGCTTGACATGGTGTGTGACTTCCACATCAGCGGATCAATGGTGTATGGCAGTCTCTCCGTGAGCAGCTGTGGGTGTTTAGCTGTTAGCCGACAATTGTGTGCCAGTTCCATGGCTATCACGCATTTGTGCTGCAGAAGGGGGGTGCCAGTGTTGGACCCACATGTTACTCCACAAGATGTGTTCATGTGTACTTAAAGTTGCCTCTGCAATCCCGAAAACATGACTAATAAAGGTGTCCCTATGCCTCCAAGGTGCCTCTTCTCAGTCAATGCTGGTGTGTTGCCACGGTGCATCCAGCATGTCTGGCATGTTTTTCCTGGATAGTGGCTATGTGTCGATGTGTCGAGTAGCAAGATGCAAGCTGTGTGTGTGGGCTGAGACTGTGTATTGGGCATGATGTCCATGAATGTGTGGGTATTGTGACATGTGCCGTCCCCATGCATCCAACGTTGGCCAGGCCCCCATTCTCTGCATCCACCGGACTCAAGCTTGCAGGACATGGTTCTGCCACCTGTCTACACATACCTGGGTGCCCCCCAGGACACTCCACATGATCCCTGACCTCTGCGCATGACTGTTTCTGTACTCAATGTGTCTGTCAGCACGGTTGTGCGGCCACCCCCTCAGCTGGTTGGGCCCATCACGGGTGTGTATGGTGCTCCATGTCTGTCTTGCCTAATACACTGTGACCCGTGTGTCCTGTGCCAGACTCAGGCCCCAGGGTGTGGATGGTTGTAGTCAAAAGAGAACTCAGGGATGTTTAGACTTTACAACACACATGTAAGGTAATAATGCAACCAGCAGGCATCTTCTCTTCATGGTGTGATATTTTATTTGGTGGGGGGGGGGGGGATAAAGTGAGGGGCTTTCCGGTAGTTTGGAATCCAAAGTTCAGTAGGGGAGTTGGTGTCCTTGCCATTTGAAATCCTCAGAGTCCATGCCACAGTCTTTGTCAACATTGGTCAGACAGTAACCAGCAGGGCCATGTGGCAGAGAATGTCTCTTGATGCTGTGATGCTGTTGCTCCAGTGGGCCAGGTGTCCTGGGAGATGGTGATGTTGCGCCGACCCTCACGGTCTTTTCCGTGGACGACCCGCCCTCCTGCGGGGACCCTCAGAAGCAGGCCGTGACGACGTCTGGGATGCTCCATCGGATGTTTCCTCCTCCTCCTCCTGCTCCCTCCCTGTGGGTGGTGATGTTCTCCGCCTTCTGGCACAGGGAGGGTCGGCCATGTTGTCGGCCATCCGACGGAGTGTATCGTGAATTCCCGTGTACGCCGTCACGAGCTCAGCCTGTCCGTCCTCCATCCTCCGTTGGTGTTGCAGTAGACAGGCATGTAGCTCCGCATGTTGCTGGGCCTGCTGGGTCTTGATCCCCTCGAGGACAGACACAACCTGGGCCAGGCCCGTGGTGTCCTGCCGGTATGTGTCCAGGATGTTACGGACATGGGAATATACCGGTTCCCCAGCCAACTGGTCAGGCTCGCGCCTCCGCCGTCCTCCACTCCCACCACCCCTGCCCACTTGCACCTGGCCTGCCCTTGTGGGTACATCGGGTCTCCGGGACCCCTGAGGGGTGGCATTGGCGTTGTCGCCTGCCTCCTCCTGGGTGCCCGGGACACCGTGTCCCTCCTGGCCAGCCTGGCTGCATTGTGGTGGTGGGGCAGGGATCCTGGGTGTCTCCTGGGATGTGGCAGGAGTGGGGGTGGTGGTTGGCACAGTTGTACCTGACGCAGGTGCTGCAGGTGGTTGGACACCAGAGGGGCCAGGTCGGTCGGGCTCGTCCACAGAGTGGTGAGAGTGGTCGCTGCCGGTGGGATCGGGCTCCTGCAGATCCGGGTCCTGTGAGTCTTCCCCCCCAGTGTTGGGGGGTGAACCACGACGTTGACCTGTGTGTGAGAGAGACAATGTTAATTTTGGTCCATGCAACATCCATGTTTCATCAGTTTCAAAGTTGGCACATTTCCTCTTGGAATTAGGATCTGTCTTGCATTCCACTCACAGTGCACTTGTGCATGGGTGTGTCCCTTGGGCACCACTTTGGCCCCTTTAACTATGTGTGGCACAGTCTTACTTGCTGCGTCAAGTGTGACTGCAGTCAGCAGTGGAGTGGGCAGGTCTGGCGAGCCATGCATTGGCGCCTTCCGTGTAGCACTGTACATGTGCACATGGAGTGGATCCACACACTTATATAATGCAGGTAGCTGTCGTTGTGCTCGTGAACAGGTTGTGACATGGCCCTGTGTTTTGCCATGGGGAAGAGGGGAGGTTCTGGCACTGGCCACCCTTGGCTACATGCACGCGGTCTACCTGCTGACGAGCAGACATTCCCACACACCACACGGCTGATTTGCTCTCCCTGTGTCTCCCTCCCTCTCTGTCCCCCTCTCCCTCCCTCTCTGTCCCCCTCTCCCTCCCTCCGTGTGTCAGCCTCCTCCCTCTGTCCGTGTCCCTGTGTCTCCCTCCCTCTCTGTCCCCCTCTCCCTCCCTCCGTGTGTCAGCCTCCTCCCTCTGTCCGTGTCCCTGTGTCTCCCTCCCTCTCTGTCCCCCTCTCCCTCCCTCTCTGTCCCCCTCTCCCTCCCTCCGTGTGTCAGCCTCCTCCCTCTGTCCGTGTCCCTGTGTCTCCCTCCCTCTCTGTCCCCCTCTCCCTCCCTCTCTGTCCCCCTTTCCCTCCCTCTGTGTGTCAGCCTCTGTCACCTCAGCCCAGCTTCCCGGCCACACACTGTTAGCAGATCTTTGAATGGCCCTTGGCTTGTTGATGTGCGTTTGTTTCTGATCTCCAGGCACCCATTGGGTGTAGTGTGTGTCTGTGCGCTGCTGCTGTGGTGGTGTGTGCTGCCACTCTTTCACAATGTTGGCTGTTCATTAGCTGCTGTCATGTGCAAAACAGTGCCTTCACCCCCATGTGTTGATGCAAGGCGTCCGCCATTTGCTGGCAAGTCTTTCCTGTGTGGGTACACACTGTTTGTCTGGCTGTGACCTAGGCCATATGGGCAGAGGGCATTGTTGTCTGCTTCTGAGTTGCACTATGTGATTTTTGGGGCCCACCCTCCCGCCATCCGGGTTACCGTGTCATGTGTTGGTGTCTTCTGTGGCCTGTGACTTGACATTGTCCAGCTGGGTGCATGGGGCATGGTGGCGGCAGTGGCATGTGCGTGTTCATGGAGTGTGGTTGAGTCATGCGATAGGTTGGGGTGGTTGCGTGCCTGTTAGTGATTTTGGTTGTGGATGACGTTCCCCCCATGTGAGGTGCGTTGTTTGTGTACTCACCCGGGTCTCGGAGTCCTCCTAATCCTTCGACTGCCTCCATCGGCTGTATGGCCATCACCCTCTCCTCCCAGGGCTGGTAGTGTACGGGTCTGCGGGAGGGCCCTCCTCCAGTGGCGTTGGCCTGGTTGTGTTCCTCCAGCATCTTGGCTCGGACCCTCCTCCGCAGATCGTACCACCTGGATTGGCATTCCTGCCTGGTCCTTCTGGTGTCCGCAACAGCATTCACAGCATCGATGATGGTCTGCCACATGGCTGTTTTTGCTGCCATGCTGGTGTTTCTGACCAATGTTCCAAAGAGCTGTGGCTCGACTCTGAGGATTTCATCGACTAGAACCTCCAACTCTCGGTTACTGAACTTTGGATTCTTGGTAGTGGGCATGGTGAGGGGTGTGGATGGTGGGGGGGGTGTGGATGGTCGTGGGTGTGTGGGTGTGGTTGTGCAGGTGTGTGTGTGTGTGAATGTGATGAGGGGGTGATTGTGAAGGTGGTTGTGTGAAGGTGTGCAAGTGTAAGGTGTGGTGTAGCTTGTAGTATGGTGCTGTAGGTCTGTGGTGTCTGGCAGCAGTGAGTCTGTTGCAAAGGCTCATGGTTTGTGTGTGTGGGCCCTTTTTATTGGTCCATTGGTGGGTGTGGCTGTGTTTGAAGTTTGGGTGGGTGTGTTATAAGGAGTGGTGGTGTATTGGGCCTCTGTTTTTGGCAGTTGCAGGTCAGTGAATGTGTTATTTTAGTGGTTGTTGGACATGTTTAGTGGCTTTGTGCCATTCGAATGGTGTATTATTGTGTTGTTTTGTTTTGTCCTGGTTGTGTACGTGCGTTTTTAGCGTGTGTACGGTGTGTACATGGGCCATTTGGTTGTACGGTGCTGTCCTTGTGTGTGGCTTGGTACGACTCGTACATGCGGTCGTGATGTTGGGGCATGGGGTGCGCTCCGTACTTAGGAGGTTGTGGTGGGGGTGCGACTCTGACGTACAGGGGTGTACATACAGGGGGGTACGACACGTACAGGGGTGGGGGTTCGACTCGAACGTACTGGGGTGTCCATTCACGGTGGTACGACTCGTACAGGGGTGGGGGTTCGACTCGAACGTACTGGGGTGTCCATACAGGGGGGTACGACACGTACAGGGGTGGGGGTTTGACTCGAACGTACTGGGGTGTCCATACAGGGGGGTACGACACGTACAGGGGTGGGGGTTCGACTCGAACGTACTGGGGTGTCCATACACGGTGGTACGACTCGTACAGGGGTGGGGGTTCGACTCGAACGTACTGGGGTGTCCATTCAGGGGGGTACGACACGTACAGGGGTGGGGGTTCGACTCAAACGTACTGGGGTGTCCATACAGGGGGGTAGGACACGTACAGGGGTGGGGGTTCGACTCGAACGTACTGGGGTGTCCATACACGGTGGTACGACTCGTGCAGGGGTGGGGGTTCGACTCGAACGTACTGGGGTGTCCATACACGGTGGTACGACTCGTACAGGGGTGGGGGTTCGACTCGAACGTACTGGGGTGTCCATACACGGTGGTACGACTCGTACAGGGGTGGGGGTTCGACTCGAACGTACTGGGGTGTCCATACACGGTGGTACGACTCGTACAGGGGTGGGGGTTCGACTCGAACGTACTGGGGTGTCCATTCAGGGGGGTACGACACGTACAGGGGTGGGGGTTTGACTCGAACGTACTGGGGTGTCCATACAGGGGGGTACGACTCGTACAGGGGTGGGGGTTCGACTCGAACGTACTGGGGTGTCCATACATGGTGGTACGACTCGTACAGGGGTGGGGGTTCGACTCGAACGTACTGGGGTGTCCATTCAGGGGGGTACGACACGTACAGGGGTGGGGGTTCGACTCAAACGTACTGGGGTGTCCATACAGGGGGGTACGACACGTACAGGGGTGGGGGTTCGACTCGAACGTACTGGGGTGTCCATACAGGGGGGTATGACACGTACAGGGGTGGGGGTTCGACTCGAACGTACTGGGGTGTCCATACACGGTGGTACGACTCGTACAGGGGTGGGGGTTGGACTCGAACGTACTGGGGTGTCCATTCAGGGGGTACGACACGTACAGGGGTGGGGGTTCGACTCGAACGTACTGGGGTGTCCATACAGGGGGGTACGACACGTACAGGGGTGGGGGTTCGACTCGAACGTACTGGGGTGTCCATACACGGTGGTACGACTCGTACAGGGGTGGGGGTTCGACTCGAACGTACTGGGGTGTCCATTCAGGGGTGTACGACACGTACAGGGGTTGGGGTTCGACTCGACCGTACTGGGGTGTCCATTCAGGGGGGTACGACACATACAGGGGTGGGGGTGGGACTCGAACGTCCAGGGGTGTGGGTACACGGGGGTAGGACACGTACAGGGGTGGGGGTACACGGGGGTAGGACACGTACAGGGGTGGGGGTTTGACTCTGACGTACTGGGGTGTCCATTCAGGGGGGTACGACATGTACAGGGGTGGGGGTGGGACTCGAACGTACAGGGGTGTGGGTACACGGGTGGGGGTTCGACACGTACACGGGTGTACATTCAGGGGGGGTGTACATTTACGGGGAGTACGACTCGAACGTATGGGTGCTGGGGGGAGTGTTGGGCGCGTATGCGGGCACATGTCTCCATGGTTGCAATGGGAGTTCGGTGCGGACGGTGTTTTTACCATACAGTTGTGTGATCGGACGCACGGGTGGGATCGTGATTCCTCGGTCGGACTTCACTTTTCACATTTGTACGGTGAATCGTCCGAGGACGTGTCGGACACATTTTCCGACCCGAGGACGTGTGGGGAATTATTCCCAATGCGGTTCGTATGGACTTTTTCCCATGCGAATCGTAATTGGCAGTTTGTACGGCACTTACGATTCGTACGGGAAAAAGACCGGATACGAGTCGTACGGGCTTTTTTTTTACCGGATCGTGATCGGCACCAAAGTATTAACAAATGTCTGTTATACTAATTTACACAAATTTCGTACACGATGTAGAAGCAGGGGAAGGTTGCCTAGGTTTCTACTAAACAAGTAACTGAAGGACACTAAAATGGCTGCTAAAAAACGCGGGAAACGAACTGCGCATGCGCCAACTGCATGATGTCATAACGCTTGGAGGGAAAGCTTTGCTTCTGCGCACAAAATTGTAAAATGGCCGCTTCAGAACTCACATGCTAAGCATCTGCTTTGCTTAAAACTAAACTGCGTTTATACTAAGTGCGAATACATAAAGAATTATTTTAAATAAATGGGATTAGAGAAGACGTAAGTGGTATACAGTGAAACCATTTTATTTGAATCTAACATCTTGTCTTTTTGACTTCTCTGTTAGTTCGTTATTGTGCCTAAATCGAGAGACGAGGCTTAAACCCACGTGGGTAACTGCGAGGTCTCAGTAGACAGCAACCCTGGAGTCGTGATCTCAAGCCGTGGAACATGATTAAGGACGATCTTTTCTCATGGGCAGAAAATGACGGAACATCCTGAAGACTCAATGAACAAATGTATACATGTAATGCAATGTTTAATTTTAATATGAGAAACTGGTGGGAATAAAGCTTGGGAGAAACAAATTAAATGGGCGGCAACATAAGACAATGCTCTGTAGAAAAGTAATACATTTAGGGCCTCATGTAGGTAGCGAAATACCGGTCGGTAACGGCCCAAGTTCGGTAAATATTCCGTTACCGACCGGTATACAGACAAGTGAGATGTAGGAGACCAAAAACCACTTTTCGGTAAATATGAGGCGGTAAATACCGATTCATATTTACCGAATACATAATTAACGAATCGGTAAATATGAAGTGGTAAATATGAAGTGGTAAAAAGTTAAAATGACATGTAGGAGCACTCGGTAATTAAGAAATCCAAGAAAATCGGTAAATAAGAGTCGGTAATTAACACGGATTGAAAGCAGGTGGTAACCAACAACAGTGCAGCTAAGCAATCCCAAAATGCAACAGCGTGGACACCCTGGCAGCTATGTACGTCATTGCAATGCGCCTACGTCTAGAGGCAGCAGGACTGAGGGTTTGGCGACGGAAGGAACGCATCCACAGACAGCGCATCACACTATTCCAGCTGACTGATGCAGAGATACATGAGAGGTACAGGCTACACCCCGAAACCATCATGGACTCAATCAGGGACCCGCACCCACTCCTGGACCAGCCAATGAGAAGGGCGCACGCCATACCCCCACATGTGCAGGTGCTCTGCAGCCCACATCTGCTGGCATCCGGCATTTCTCAGGTGGTGACAGCTGCGGTGGGTGGTGTATCCCAGAGTTGCCTGTCCCGTTCCTTCAGGAATTACTTCCCCCATTATATTGGCTGCATTGATGGGACACACATCCCACTCTGTCCACCAGCTGACACAGAGCACATCTACAGGATCAGGAAGTCCACCCACTCCATCAATGTGCATACCGAATGGAATGATATTGTGAAGGGTCCCGTGGGTGGCAGAACCAAAAGGTGCGCGTATGCTATTTACAACGAGGTCTGCAAGTTGTCGCACAGTGAGGCGGCTTCCAGACTGAGAGCTATTGACCAAGCAAACATGGAGAAGGCCTAAGCCGTTATAGATATTAGCTCTAGCACTCTCACTTCTAGGATTCATACATGAGACAATAGGCACATGCAAGTACACGGCGCATGCAATGTACAAGCCCCGATTTTGGCGTGCGTCCTACGAGGTATCCCAGTGCCTGTGATTACACCTTCTTTCACTGTGCTTGCAAACGGTATTCATTTAATAATGATTAATGAAGTTTGCTGCGGGATGTGAGTGGTAATCCCGTACATAACTGTCTCGCATGAAGTTGTCTGCTGCAATACTGTTCTTTTTCCACCCCCGCATGGGCGGCGGGATGTTTCCATCTGGCCTTCGATTCCAACCTTGAAAGCAGAGTCCAACAAGTTGAGCAGAATAGAGCGCCATTGTCCCACAAAGAGGTGCCTTTGACTTCCTCTCGTTAAAATATTTGTCCTTCACGTTGCTACTACGCGCACTGAGGAACAGGCGCCTCTGAATACTGACCTCCCCCTGCATTTCGGCTCTTTGATCCAAAGTATTATCAATGCCTCGTCCACGACCGGCCTGGCTCAATTTTTTCTAACATGTGGGGCTCGGGTCTCGTGACCTCTTTCCAAACAATTTGTGGTGTAATTCCGGCATTTGTTCATTCACTGTTCTCGAGCATCTTTGGAGGTGTTCCGCTGCTTCTGGCGCTGGTGGCAGGTGTGCTGCTTTTACTTTTCATACTACGGAATGGCTGCTCCTTCTGTGCCACACGAGCACCTGTCCCGTCTGCATCTTCTTCGTGATAGGATGCTTGACTTCTATGGTACTTTGCCATTGGCGACTTTGAGCCTGGCTTATGGATTATCCTTCAGGTATTCCTACTTCACCTGCGTACAACCTGTATTACACTGCCTGGATTGTCCCTTTGAATGGCCTCTGGATTTGTGCTTGACCAACATGGTGTCTCCGGTGCCGGATTTCGATCGACTGATGAGGCCCTTAGTGTCTCACGAGTTGTCCTGTTCTGGTGTCCGGATCATGGCGTGTGGAGCGGCGCATGGTATCCTGGGTAATTGGGACATCTCAGCGGCAGCCTACGACTTCTTGTCCATGAGCTATTTGGAGGAACATTCCGGGTGCCCTCTGATTGTGCTAGAGGCTCCGTTGGTTGGAGAACACGTATGTTCCTTTTCTTTACTCAATTGGATGGCTGAGACTTTTAGTGGCCCTGAAAACGATTGCTTGTTGGAAGCCGTGGCCACATATGCTGCCTATACATTCATGGATTAACTGGATTGTCGTCCATTGCGCCTGTGCTACTGGACAGCACCCTGGCGCAACATTTATTTCTTTTAGTTCTCGTTTTTCTCTTCCTGATGGTCTGCTTGAGTTTTTTACTATACTTGCATTGTGTTTTTGGAATTGTATGCTGCAATTAATTGGACTGTAGGACTTTGGCGCTGCATTGGTTACGCCCTGTTCTGCTCTGACGAAACTGAACTCTGCGTTCTCTCTTTTCTTGCCTATTACATATTGCTTCGCTCAAGGGGGCGTGTAGTGAGTTCTCCCTGAATACGTACATGCATTGTTCAGTTGGCATTACAACGTTGA
Organism: Triturus cristatus; assembly: GCF_964204655.1. Lineage (NCBI taxonomy): Eukaryota > Metazoa > Chordata > Amphibia > Caudata > Salamandridae > Triturus > Triturus cristatus. The sequence goes on from NC_140590.1 coordinate 1,863,118,714, forward strand.
ATGTTATGTAGCCATGTTTGTGTCTTTGCACACGACACTGCGTTTACATGTTCTTTCTTGAATAAACTGCTGACTCGAGACTTCCTTCAGACGAGTGCATTCTGTTGTTCCCATCCCAAGCTCTGCGCAGCGACCTTGGTCTGTACATGCTGTGACACACAGTCTGGAATTTTACACAATGCATGTTTTCCACTCTAGGTTGTTCGACCCACGATTTAGCCATGGCACACGCGCAGCTGCACATACCTGACAGTTGGTGCTTTTCATATCTCAGACGTCATGTTTATTATTCAGACCGAAGACGAGCCTTCCTGCGAGGAGACTCCTGATGCTCCTGTGATGTGATTTCACTAAGCTGATCTTTGAGGTATGGGGTCCCCTATTCAAGCCTGAGAGACCTTCTATAATGACATGATTGTGATATTGGCTACTTAGTTAAGGGAAGGTGGTAGTGTCCTCGGTATTTTCCGATTCGCTAAATACCACCTCGGTATTTTCCGATTCGCTAAATACCACCTCGGTATTTACCGATTCGGTGGATACCACCTCGGTATTTACCGATTCGGTGACTTCCGATTCGTATTTACCGAATGTTACCGAATCGGTAACTGTTACCGAATTTTTACCTACATATAACTTACCGGTTCTAATTTACCGATTCGGTACGGCTCGGTATTTATGAACCGGTAAAATTTATTTACCTACATGAGGCCCTTAGTATGGTGTGACGATCATCTCCCTTGGCTTGTCCAATCAGAATATACAATTTATACAAGTTTGAAACATTTGGGGGTGGAACATGCCATCAGAAGGTATAATTGGGATAGTTAGCAAAATAAAATAAGCTGATCGCTGCCAGAACGCTGAGAGATAGACATGGTGTCCGATTGCTGATTGATTACCTGAAAGCAGACTTAGAATTTTTCAAATTAAATTTAGGAAGGAGAGTGCGGAAAAGGACCAAGGAGGCAAGGGACTAGGAACGAGGTGCGGAAGAGGACCGAGGAGGCAAGGGACTAGGAACGAGGTGCGGAAGAGGACCGAGGAGGGAACTAGTATCTGAGAGGGGTTTGACGCTGGCGTTAAATCCAGAAGAGATGATCTGTCCTGTTTAATCCTGTCCTGAAACTGTTACCTGGTAATTCGTGGGGTCCAAACTCTTGGCCAGAGGGGTCTGATCTCACACCATCCAAGGTAAATATAATTGTACTGTGTCAATGTGCCTTTTCTCTCTGTCCTCTCTTCCTGAGGTATTCGTCAATAAATGTATAGACTAATTTAGGGAACTGAATTTTACCTTCCCAGAACGATGGAGTTAACACTGTAATTTGCATTAGACTCACTAAAAATATTTACAGATAAAACTTTAAAACTTAAAATTGAGTCTGTGGTTATTCAATGAAAAAATTAGGAAAAATGCTTTAATGTCTTTAATTACCAACTATAAATCAAGTAATATGTCCATGAGTAAGGAAGGGTTTAGTAAATAAATAAATAGGTTCAGATTCTCTAGGCAACGGTCATATCAAGAAGCCCTAAATTGATTCCCGGCGGGGTTTTCAACTGGATACTGTAAGTGAGTGTGGTTAATGGGCCGAGTGTGTGTGATTTAGTGATATTTGTGTGCAGGTTGGTGTCCCGCCGGATCACTGGGAAAGGTGCATAGTGTGTCTCTTGGAGAAAGGCCAATTGAATAGCGTGCCTGGACAAATAAGCTAGGACATGGCGTTCCTACCTAGGGTTAGAAAGCCCTCTCACATTCCAGGATAGACATTTAGGGCGCAGACCAAAGCTGCGCTCCTCAGGGGAAGTCATCTAAATTGCACAAAACATTCCAAGAGACATACCATCAGCAATGTAAAACAAGCATTTACAATGCAATGGTCTCGGCATTGTTAAAGTTTGAGCTATTGGCATTGCTCATGACATTATTTTTGTTTTTGTTTTTAAAACATCTCTCTCTCACCAAAATAAGACTTTTTTTGTGAGAGAGAGAGAGATGTTTTAAAAACAAAACCAAAATAATGTCATGAGCAATGCCAATAGCTCTAACTTTAACAATGCCGAGACCATTGCATTGTAAATGCTTGGTTTTTTGCGCTGTAGGCTTCGGCTGTTTGAATGTTCCTGTGTGTTGGCTGTAGAGAGAGTGGGCGGGGAGGGATCGCCAGAGGTCTGAGGAGTGGGGGTCACGGATATGGGGTGGGGGGCCAACAAAGAGGCCTTTGTGGGTGCTGGGCAGGATGAGAGGTGGTCTAGTGAAGCATTGAAAAAATGCCTTTTATCCAAACTCTGCAGCCGCAGCCTCCCAGCCCCCCCCTTAAATTCCATGTGGGCAATGGAGGAATTGTATACAAAAACGGAAGAATAGCTTTTATCAACATTAAGCGTAAACATTTCTAGCTAGGGCCTCCCTCCCGCTCGGGTATTAGTTACAGGCGAAAAGAGCACAAGATCCCTCCCCCTTTCTGAGGTAATGGGGGTACCACACTGGTTGTGACCAGATGACTCCATGTCACCGGGACACAACTTGACATATGACTTCATTAGGTAAATGTGTAAAAAAAAATAATACGAGTTCAGCAGAACGCGCAAGTGGCGGTGTGGTAATGCCGCCAGAGCTGCACTTTAGTGTATTCTGTTAAAGGCCACGGTTCTGCTGAGCAGGGCGAAAATGCACAATTGCAAACAGATGGGTAAGGCGCTGGCTCCCCCCGCTGCACCACGAGCCAAACATTCAGGGCACCGTTTCCTGCCTCTAGTATTCACACATATACCCTCCCCGGCCCCCCTTCGCACTCCCATGTATATGTACACGTCCGATGCACAGCATACGCCTCATCAACATACAGTTCAGACGATGATACGAGTTATTACCCACTTCAATAGCACCCATTATATACATCAAAAGAACGAACTGCTGAGGTGCGTGCCGGATGGGAGCCTGTGAGCCCAGTTTACGTAGCAGGTACCAGTTTAAGCAGTCTATTCCCCCCCCCCCCCCCCAAGGGGCACTTCACCTCCGTGATAGCACATATCCGGCCTTCCACAGCTTCCTCGGCAGGAGACCCCGTTGTACTCCAACATCCGCCAAGTCACGTTAGATCACGATTGCCCCAACGCGCCCACACTTGTTCTTGCTTCCCAACCATTCCATTCCACGGCCTCTGCCCCGGTCGCTACTTGTGAACTCTACAGCCTTTCCGTTGGGGGAGGGCCTAAAAACGCACACATACTAAATCTATACATACAATACCAAATCTGTGCGTGCTGCCTGCATGTGAGGGGAAGTGTCCAGTTTCTACGTTTTCCTTTGATAATTAGGTTTCGTTACTCTGTCAGAAGTCCTTCCTACAAAAACGGACAACAAAGAAAAGGAAGAAGTCTGCCAGACAGGGCGGAAGGGGAGGTCCAGGCTTGGCCCATCCCAGGCTACTCTCCTAAACCCTCTCGGCAGCTCTCGTGTACGAGTGACCTTATGTCCCCAGGAGAGGCTGGAAGAGAGCCATTACTGTGCCTTCAACAAGGAAAGAAACCGTTTTCCGGAACAAATGACAATAACACCTTTGTCAGAAAATCCAAATCAGCAAGACATTAAAATATTATTGCGTCTTTACTCATGAAAGGAGCTAGACATGGCGATAAGTTCTCCTCGCATCAATAGTACCCTGGAAAAGATCATGAGAATGTACCACTCCTCGATTGTCAGTTTAATTTTATGCTCACTCCACAGTCACAGTGGCTTCAGCTGCTGGGGGTGTAGGGGTCCCACCCTTCAGGGGGCACCCAATCAGCCTGTGGCCTGTGAATATCTGTCAGTATGGGAGTCTCAGAGGCCACGGGTTCTGCCGGGCGTGAGGGGTTCACCATTTTGCGTCATTGTGATATTTTACGTTGATTTATCCCACATTTTGTACTTCGAGTCAGTTAGGGAACTATCCATGTGCCAATGATATTAAATCTCTGGTATTGCAAAGTTAAACAAAGTAGCAAGTTTTGGACAGTGAAATTGAATTATGGACTGTTTATAAACCTTTTATCCTTTAGTCGCGTGGGCCTCCCTGCACTTCGTGTTAAACAAGTAATGGAATCTACCGGTCACCTGGCGGCCATATTGTTTTTGTGCTCTTTTCAACAGAAAGGGGGTAAACAAGACGAATTGTGAAATTGAAACTTGCCAATTACATTGTATCACACGGCTCAGAGCACCGGCACAATGCTAAAACAACCATCCAGCGTAAATGACTTCACATTCACGCACGTAAATTAGCCATAAAATAGGAAAAGGTGGAACAAAATATCCGAAGGAAGAATAAACGGAAGAGAATAGGCACCAATCTGGCGTTGAATACAGCCCAAGATACCAATTGTTTTAAGTCACGACAAAGCCAGCTGAGCGCTCATCTTGTGGATATAGCGCACGGATGATTGCCTGCGATGAGTATCTTCTCTCACAAATAACAGTTTTTCCCGCTCTTAATTTTCTGCTAAATTGGAAGCTAACTAAAATCCCACATTGTCAGCGGAACACCTGCAGCTGTGCTGGATTTCTGCGCACCATTTCTTTGAGGTAAAACAGCACCCCACATCCTCCGTCTCTTCATTATGCGCGCGTCTTCCTTTCACTGCGCGGCAGCGCTAATGACTCAGGCAGGCTGGTCAGTGATTAAGTGACAGGCAAATGATACCGTGTGCTACGTGTGAGTGTAATCGGTTTGAAGAAATGAAATTACAGACTTGCCTTTCCCATCATTCATTTCACAAACAATAGCAATGTGGCGCACAGCAGGTAGTGCGGTTAAAGCCAGCCTTGTAAAACACATTTCCTGCAGCTATTTAAGTCCGCTGCCATGGATTTGATGGCTGAGCTAGAGTGCAGAGCCCAGAGGAATCAAAGAATGGCGCGGGTGGGCGGCGGGAGTTGTCCTCCCCACGCGCATTAAAATAATTAATGTACACGTACAAGGAATGCCTTTGAAGAGGGTGGCTAGAGTCTTTACACACTGATCAGAGCGGGCGTTGGCATCGGGCAGAAAGGCAGCGTCCTTTTCGGATTCGGGGGCGTGTTTTGCTGTTGTCTCCTCCTTGAGACTTCTCGCAAAAAACACGCCCCCCGATCCGAAAAGGACGGGGCCTGTTTGGAATGACTGACCTCTTCTCCAGTGGCTGGCCAGTATTTACGAGGCCAGCCAATGGAGAACAGGGGAGAAGAGGGGCGGGTTAAAGCCCCTCTTCTCCAAGTCATAAAATCTCCGACTTCCGGTTCTGCCTTTCGGCAGACCGGTAGTCCTCGACCTAAAAACGTTGCTCTGTACCAAAAGCTAAGAGAACAATTAAAAATGAAACCCCACCCACATCGGATACACAAAAGAAAGCACCCGGTGGATCCCAATCAAAGTTTGACAGAGAGAATAGGGAGGAAAGAGAAAGGGGAGGGAAGGAAAAGAAGAGAGAAGGAGAACCTCCTGAGGGGGTTAGGCACCACTCCAAGGGAGCCGTCTGTGCAGGGAAGACAAAAAGGGCTAGGTCAGTTCAGCACAATATACGACTGTTCTGCAGCTAGGAATGTTCAGAGCAGGGCCGTTCTGCATAGTATATTTATGACTTACAGACCATGTACAATGTCTCTCTGTTGACTCAGATCTCCCTCGTTCCATGTCGAGCAGCAAGGGTGTTCCAGACGCACCATGAGTCACGAGGCGGCCATCAACTGCTAAGAGTTGGGGTCTTGGTCTCCACCATGTCTATGTAACTTATTTGTGCTCTGGTGCTGTTTCCAGATCTTCGCAGCATCTGCAGGGGTGTGGAAGATATGTGCTTTACCACCGTTCTGGAATCAGAGTCGGGCCGGATATTGCATCGCATACTTGATATTTGCTTTTTGGAGGGTGTGGTGGCCCAGGATAGGCCACGTGCATGGGGACAGGATCGTCGCAATAAAGGGACGGTGAGTCGTGTGTTGGTTAAACCGGAAAGACCCCGAGCGGTCTTCCGATACTTTTATTTATACCCTCGAGGCGAGCCCGCCTCGAGGGGTGGAGGATGCGTGTGTGTGAGTATACATTGTATCGTACAGGCCGCGTGGCACTCTACATCCCTCCAACATTTTAGATAGTGCCCTTCATTTAGAAAGTCTCTCTCAAGGCGAGGGGCAAACATAGTCTCGGAGTCTTTGGCTTGGAGCTGGGTTATTGCGCAACCTGGAGCCCACTCCCCTGCGGGACACACCGCTCTCACCCTGGCCCCGGGGGTCATGCTCTTCCGCTCGGGTTTGACTCTCCTGACGGTCAGTCGGGGTCCGACCGGAGGCTCCTGGTGGAGTGTCCCCTCATTGCCTCGGGGACGCCCTCTCCGGGGTGTCGGCTCACTCAGGGAAGTCAAACGGCTCCTCACTTGCTTCTTCACGCGATGGCTCTCCCGCCAGTTCCTCTCCGACTCTCTTGAAGTACGATGCGTTCCTGGTCACCCTCACATCGCCTCTTCCGGCTGTTATCATCGTTCCTTTTGCCGATAGCACCGTCCACACCTCTGGTTCAAAAGGCGTCCTGAACTTCCACCCCGGATGTCGATCTTTCACTATGACCCTGTCTCCAACCACTATGCGGTGTTCGCGGGCTCTCCGGTGTTCACTGGCTTTGTTGTTAGCTCTCTCTCGCCTCTCCTGTACTGCAACATCATCCCGTGCCGGTGGGCTCCAGGACGGATCCGTCGGTATTCCATCCCGCGGGGCTTCTTTGAACAGGAGATGGGCTGGGGCACACTTCGTAGTGCAGTGCGGTGTATGCCGATACGCATCAAGGAACTTAGTTAGTGCCGCTTCCGCATCCTGCCCCTGCTCGACGGCGATGCGAAGAGCTCTGTTCAGTGTGCGCATCAGTCTCTCAACATCACCGTTCGCTTGAGGCCACAGAGGGGTGATTCGCCTGTGCCGGATCGCACGTTGTGCCATGTAGTCCCTGAACTCCTGGCCCTGGAAGGGTGGTCCGTTGTCCGACCGAACCACCTCCGGGTTCCCCAACATGGCGAAGGTCCTCTCCAGAGCCATCCGGATGTGTTGGAACGACGTGGACTCCACCACCTCCACCACCGGGAACTTCGTATACGCGTCCACCATCACCAGCATCTGCCTCCTGTAGGAAGGTGGATATCTGACTATGGTTACCCCCAACTTTTTGCCTAGTGTCTAGCTGGTTTTTCGACTTAGTTGGCCTGAGATCCTGCCATTCAGGGTCTCAGGCTGTCTGCTCTCTCTGTAAAATGGACTCCATGTACCCTAGGTACATACCCAATTGGTAAGGATCACCTTATTGGACCCTGTATAGTGTACCCTAGGTACCCAGGGCATAGGTGTACCCTAGGCCTCCCAGGGGCTGCAGCATGTATTATGCCACCCCTGGGCTGGCCTTCCAATCAGACACAACTGGCTGACCACTCAGCTGGGGCAAGGTCGTGTAATCACCCCTTGCTTAGATATAGTATGCCTATATCTGCCCTTATATATAGACACATGTGTACCTATCAGTCACTCCTATGGCAGGCCTTAACAATCCTGGAGGCAGAGTGCTTGGTGACATGTGAGATGGTGCTCTAGCATGAGCTGAGCCTGTCTGCAGCTTTCGGAACCATGTCCTTATAGCTGTTCTATGATATAGCCTACCATATACTCTTAAAGTGCCTTATAATCTTAAACGGTTATGGTAACTATGGTTTGGCTTTATCAAAACATGTCGTGTAAGGTGTCTAACACTTTGGAATAATACCCCCATACCATTTCTGGTGATGAGGATATTATCCCTCCCTTCTAGAGGGAGAGACATGTTAAAATCCTACTTTGCTGTTTATCTCTAACCAAAGCCTCAGCATCACAAAATGGATGCTGCTGCCACAGACACAAGTCTGACCTCCTGCTGCTGGGAGTGATCCCAGCCAGGGAGGCCTGGACAATAGGTTTCCTGCTTGGGGAGGTGCTAGCACCTCCCCAGACAGCCTTTAGTGTATTGGGGCAGGGTGGGCTGAAAGGAATGAGACATGCCTGGGGCACACAAGGTGTCCCTTGCATAGTCCAGTTCAAACCGGCGCTGGGGCACTCCAGCCCCAGCTCTGGCGCGAAACTGGACAAAGGGAAGTGGGTGTAACCACCCCCTCCCAGGTCCCACCCATAAGGCGTGACCTAGCAGGTATCCCAGCCCCCCAGATTAGTATAAGAGTGGGAGTTGGGCCTCAAGACTCTAGATTATCCTGAACCTGCAAAACTGAACAGAAACTCTGGACCTTCGACATTCGACGAAAGAAGAAGACTGAAGAATCTCCCTTGTAGCCAAGGAGTGGCTACCCTGTGCAAACAGGCACCATCAAGAGACTACCCTTTGCTTTGTGAAACGTTCGACGAGGAACCGACTGCAGAGCCCGACCAGAGCCTTGATTTCCAGACTTCTCCGACCCTCATCCACATCTGCAGCAGAGCTGAGATCCGTGGAGGCGACGAGCGACGTGGGACCGGCTACCTGGGAAAAGTGGCTAGTAACTTACAGCGCAGCTTCTGAGGTACCCTCGAAGTTGTGCACCGGGGATTGAGAAGCCCCAACCCCAAGCACCATCTGCACCGAAGACCAGCCCCCCACACTCCACGAGTCCTGCGTGGGGCCCTTCAGCATTTTCCTGCTTGCCGCGTCTGTCCGGTTGCTTGCCCGCTGGCTAGTGGCCTTCGTGACGACGCTCCCTGAAATCTTCTGCGCTGGTTTGGCTCCTCCAGACTGGCTCCCGCTTCTCTGCAAAGAAGAAGCACCCCAGACCTTGCTGGTCTGCACCAGAAGCAAGTCCTTTGTTCTTCGTGGGTTCCGCTTGCCAAGGCTTGGTGAGTCCTAGTCCAACTTCGACGCCGCCGACAGCAAGAGCCTTCGTGGGACAGCTCGCCTCCTGGTCCTGGTCGTCCTCGACGCTTCCTGGTCCTCCTGGCTGCAGCAACAAGCTTCACCTTCACCTGCAACTCTTCACGACATCGCCTGGTTCCTTCCTGGTTCCACGTGGTCACTGGCTAGTGACCTTGACTCTGTCCCTTCTGCTTGCAGGTTTCTTCTCTTCTTGATCCCAGCCTTGGGATCCACCGGACACTCTCCCCTGACTGCCTGTCAGCATCTTTCTTCAGGCATCCATAGGAGTCGACGACGAAAACGACGCATCTTCACCCCTATGCACCCGCAGCCTGTGGGCTAGGTAACTTGGGTACTCCGGTGCTCATCAGGATAGTGACTATCCTAGTGTCTAGTTTTCAAGTCTCAACTTCCTAGCTACTCCGGAAGTGTCCTAAATCTACCGTTTTCTAAACTGTACTATTGCTATTGACTTTTACGCATTACGCGTGAGTGTTTCCACTCTGCACACGAATCCCGTGGGCCTCCCACTTCCTAACTAACGCTAGTGTAGTGTAGCCCCAGCGATTCCCTAGGCCTAGGCCTATTCTATTTCCGTGACAGTGGTTCTTATACCACTTACTTAGTATATGGTTTGCGTGGCCCCTAGGGCCTAACTGTATTACTTACCTGTGTGACTTAATGTATGCATAAATAAGACTGTGTTGTACTTACCTCTAATCTCATAAAGAGTGCTGAGGGTTTGCTTAGAATAAATACACTTTATTTTATATATATATCTGTTGTGGTGTCCTTTCATTTGGTATTCAAGGGATTATATATGGTATCACAGCTGGCTTCACATGCCATTCAGAGTTTAGCCTAAGACTGCTCTTGTCCATGCTACCACTAGGATAGCTGGTCTATAAGGTTGACTTTACAACCAATCACCATAAGGGTATTTGGACTGATATAAGGTGTACACTATAACTAGTGACATCATACATCAGGCCAACTTCTCACATTGGTGAGCAGCGGTTGGGATCTGAGCTTGCTGTTGTAATACCATTGTAATCTTGAGATACTAAATTGAAAGATCACACAGATATTGTCTAGGTACATATAACATAGTTTATAATACTTAAGTCCTACTGGACTTAGTGGTTGTAGGTTGAAGGGAGTAACACACCCTGACTACAACTACTAGAGAGGTTTAGTAGAAACAACTAGTGTAGGTAGGTGCACACACCACACCCTCACTAGATCATGCCTCTGGGAGGAGATCAAGTAGATGCTCTCTCAGGAGGGGCAGGTCTGCAGAAGACCCCCTCTAGGTATGATACCTTAACATTCCAGGAGATGAGACAATTGTGTACCTCCAGAGGAATAAAACAGGGTGCAAACCCTACCCTCCTTCAGTTAAGACAACTCCTAGAGGAGTATGATGCTCAGAGGGCATCTCAGGAAGGTGCCCTAGGCACAGAGGAGGGTCTACCCACCACAGAGGAGTCAGATGGGGCTTCAGATGGGGAGGTAGACAGCCAGAGCCAAGTAAGGAGACTTAGCCAGGCTAACTTAAGTTTACATGGGAGTTTGCATGGGATCCCCCCATACAGACCCACAAGTAGACATTCACAGAGAAGCAGGAGGGACAGATCCCCTTCAAGGGAATCCATCCACTCCCATGTTTCTAGCATCTCTAATGCTTCCTCTCGCAGGGGAATGACTTCACCTGAGAGAAAGGAGCATAAAGCCAGGATGAGGGAAGCTAATCTGAGGATTCAGAGGGAAGAAATTGCCCTTGCCAAAGAGAAGCTTGCTCTGGCTAGAGAGCAAAAATTGTGTGGGTCAGAACCCACTGGTGGCAGCAACATTCCTAGAGATAGGGATAGGTCTTATGACCATAGAAACCTAAGCAAGATAGTCCCCCCATATCAGAATGGGGATGACATCCACAAATGGATGACTGCTTTGGAGAGGGCCTGCAAAGTACAGCAGGTACCCCAAAGTCAGTGGGCAGCTATCTTGTGGCTCTCCTTTTCTGACAAAGGTAGAGACAAGCTCCTCACAGTCAGTGATGAGGATGCAAACAATTACAAAGTCCTGAAGAGTGCTCTGATAGATGGGTTTGGCTTAACCACTGAGCAATATAGGTTGTTGTTCAGAGACACCCAGAAGACACAGACACAGGACTGGTCTGATTTTGTGGATTGTGCCACTAAGGCTTTGGAAGGTTGGTTAAATGGCAGCAAGGTGCAGGACTATACAGGATTGTACAACTTGATTATGAGGGAGCAGATCCTTAGTAATTGTCAGAACCAGCTTCTCCATCAACACCTGGTAGACTCAGATTTGACCTCTCCCCAAGAATTGGGAAAGAGGGCAGATAAATGGGTCAGGACCAGGATTAGGCCTAAAAATCAGGGTGGTGACCAAAAGAAAGATACCACCAAGCCTCAAGAGAAGGGTGGGGATAAAGCAAAAGAGAAATCTTCCTCAGGGCCCCAAAACTCCACACAGGGTGGTGGGTCCCAAGCTCCCTCCTCTACCACAGTTAAAAAGCCTTACTGCCATGTGTGTAAAACACCTGGGCATTGGAAAACTGACAGCAGTTGTCCACAGGCTAAAAACAAAACTGTTCCTCCAACTACTCCTGTCACACCACCTATTACTGTCAGCAGTAATCCCCCAGGTGGTGGGAGTGCCCCCAAAAATTTGGTTGGGTTTTCTTGGGGAACACAGGGGGATCCTGGCTTAGCCAATTCCCCCACAGCAGCTACTCTTGTCTGTGATGGGGGCATGGGGTTTGCCAACTTCACTGCCTGTCCCAACACTTTGGGTAGGTACAGACAGGAACCCTACATCAATGGTAGAAAAGCTGAGGCCTACAGAGACACTGGAGCTAGCATCACTATGGTGGCCCATAGGCTAGTTCCCTCTGAGCAGCTTTTGCCTGGTTTCTCATACCAGGTAACTAACATTGATGGCAAACAGAACAGTCATCCCATGGCAGAGGTATGTCTCAGCTGGGGAGGTGTCACTGGCCCTAAAAGGGTGGCAGTGTCTCCAACCTTGCCTGTGGACTGCTCGCTGGGGAATGACTTAGAACTCTCAGCTTGGGCTGGAGTTGAACAAGACACCCATTCTAAAATGGTAGGCCTTTCCAAAAAGGGTAGTGGGGTTGTGCCAGTCACAACCCCTGTCCAAGTAGCTTTCCTCCCTGAAAAGGTTGGAAGGGCAGTGGTAGCCACAGCCCAGGCACAGACAGACTTCCCTGTAGAAATTGGCAGAGCTGTGACAGTCACAGCTCAAACACAAACTGAGTGCCTTCCTGAAAAGGTTGGCAAGGCTGTAATGGTCTCAGCCCACACTCAGACTGATATAGGTGTAGTGAAGCCTGAAACTATGGATCACTCCACACAAACAGAGAGTAGTGGGGAGGAAGAAAAGTCTCCCTCTCCCCAGACATTAGGAAGAGGTCAGCCTCCTCCGGGATCTGACCTCACCCCTTGTGAAGGAACTGCCCCAGAGGTAGCCAGGCCTGGCCTGGCAGAGCCTCTGATGTCAGTGGCCCCTTCCAAGGTGGGACCCAGTCTGGTGCAGGTAGCCTGCCTCTCTCTACCCTGCCTCAGTCAGCCCAGGGCTGCAGAGGTCAGGGAGGCCAGTGGACCCCAAGAGGGCCCCTGTCCACAAGAACCCCCCAGTCAAAAGAATGAGGATTGCCTGGCTAGTAGCCCTAGCCAGGTGATGGGTAAAAACATTCCTGAGGGATCCCCTTTACAGGTAGTTAGGGACCTCCCCCAGAGGGATTCTGTTGGGCACAGGCAAACCTGGGACCTTAGGGCCCCAAACCTGACCTGTCCCTCCAGTAAGCCCACAAAAGGGACCCAGCCTCCAGCTTTAGGTAGCCAGAGGCTGACCCTGAGAGCACAGTGCAACTCAGTTAGAGAAAGAAAGGCATCCATGGTGGAGGATGATTGGAGGAAGCTGAGGCCTCACTTTGAGGACACTCACTTCAGTACTCCATCTCAACACCAGCCTTTTACTTTGCAAAGACACACCCAAGGTAGAGATTCCCTATGGTGGAGACCCTATGATACCTTTAGGATGAGGGATTGCTTAGTGGACCATGAGACAGGGGGTAACCATGCCAGTGCTGGTTCTTCCTTATATGGCCACTCAGGCAATAGAGGCTTACCTTGTCAAGGCCAGCCTTATCTCCTTTCGTTTGGGGGGGGGGTTGTGTAGGAAGGTGGATATCTGACTATGGTTACCCCCAACTTTTTGCCTAGTGTCTAGCTGGTTTTTCGACTTAGTTGGCCTGAGATCCTGCCATTCAGGGTCTCAGGCTGTCTGCTCTCTCTGTAAAATGGACTCCATGTACCCTAGGTACATACCCAATTGGTAAGGATCACCTTATTGGACCCTGTATAGTGTACCCTAGGTACCCAGGGCATAGGTGTACCCTAGGCCTCCCAGGGGCTGCAGCATGTATTATGCCACCCCTGGGCTGGCCTTCCAATCAGACACAACTGGCTGATCACTCAGCTGGGGCAAGGTCGTGTAATCACCCCTTGCTTAGATATAGTATGCCTATATCTGCCCTTATATATAGACACATGTGTACCTATCAGTCACTCCTATGGCAGGCCTTAACAATCCTGGAGGCAGAGTGCTTGGTGACATGTGAGATGGTGCTCTAGCATGAGCTGAGCCTGTCTGCAGCTTTCGGAACCATGTCCTTATAGCTGTTCTATGATATAGCCTACCATATACTCTTAAAGTGCCTTATAATCTTAAACAGTTATGGTAACTATGGTTTGGCTTTATCAAAACATGTCGTGTAAGGTGTCTAACACTTCGGAATAATACCCCCATACCATTTCTGGTGATGAGGATATTATCCCTCCCTTCTAGAGGGAGAGACATGTTAAAATCCTACTTTGCTGTTTATCTCTAACCAAAGCCTCAGCATCACAAAATGGATGCTGCTGCCACAGACACAAGTCTGACCTCCTGCTGCTGGGAGTGATCCCAGCCAGGGAGGCCTGGACAATAGGTTTCCTGCTTGGGGAGGTGCTAGCACCTCCCCAGACAGCCTTTAGTGTATTGGGGCAGGGTGGGCTGAAAGGAATGAGACATGCCTGGGGCACACAAGGTGTCCCTTGCATAGTCCAGTTCAAACCGGCGCTGGGGCACTCCAGCCCCAGCTCTGGCGCGAAACTGGACAAAGGGAAGTGGGTGTAACCACCCCCTCCCAGGTCCCACCCATAAGGCGTGACCTAGCAGGTATCCCAGCCCCCCAGATTAGTATAAGAGTGGGAGTTGGGCCTCAAGACTCTAGATTATCCTGAACCTGCAAAACTGAACAGAAACTCTGGACCTTCGACATTCGACGAAAGAAGAAGACTGAAGAATCTCCCTTGTAGCCAAGGAGTGGCTACCCTGTGCAAACAGGCACCATCAAGAGACTACCCTTTGCTTTGTGAAACGTTCGACGAGGAACCGACTGCAGAGCCCGACCAGAGCCTTGATTTCCAGACTTCTCCGACCCTCATCCACATCTGCAGCAGAGCTGAGATCCGTGGAGGCGACGAGCGACGTGGGACCGGCTACCTGGGAAAAGTGGCTAGTAACTTACAGCGCAGCTTCTGAGGTACCCTCGAAGTTGTGCACCGGGGATTGAGAAGCCCCAACCCCAAGCACCATCTGCACCGAAGACCAGCCCCCCACACTCCACGAGTCCTGCGTGGGGCCCTTCAGCATTTTCCTGCTTGCCGCGTCTGTCCGGTTGCTTGCCCGCTGGCTAGTGGCCTTCGTGACGACGCTCCCTGAAATCTTCTGCGCTGGTTTGGCTCCTCCAGACTGGCTCCCGCTTCTCTGCAAAGAAGAAGCACCCCAGACCTTGCTGGTCTGCACCAGAAGCAAGTCCTTTGTTCTTCGTGGGTTCCGCTTGCCAAGGCTTGGTGAGTCCTAGTCCAACTTCGACGCCGCCGACAGCAAGAGCCTTCGTGGGACAGCTTGCCTCCTGGTCCTGGTCGTCCTCGACGCTTCCTGGTCCTCCTGGCTGCAGCGACAAGCTTCACCTTCACCTGCAACTCTTCACGACATCGCCTGGTTCCTTCCTGGTTCCACGTGGTCACTGGCTAGTGACCTTGACTCTGTCCCTTCTGCTTGCAGGTTTCTTCTCTTCTTGATCCCAGCCTTGGGATCCACCGGACACTCTCCCCTGACTGCCTGTCAGCATCTTTCTTCAGGCATCCATAGGAGTCGATGACGAAAACGACGCATCTTCACCCCTATGCACCCGCAGCCTGTGGGCTAGGTAACTTGGGTACTCCGGTGCTCATCAGGATAGTGACTATCCTAGTGTCTAGTTTTCAAGTCTCAACTTCCTAGCTACTCCGGAAGTGTCCTAAATCTACCGTTTTCTAAACTGTACTATTGCTATTGACTTTTACGCATTACGCGTGAGTGTTTCCACTCTGCACACGAATCCCGTGGGCCTCCCACTTCCTAACTAACGCTAGTGTAGTGTAGCCCCAGCGATTCCCTAGGCCTAGGCCTATTCTATTTCCGTGACAGTGGTTCTTATACCACTTACTTAGTATATGGTTTGCGTGGCCCCTAGGGCCTAACTGTATTACTTACCTGTGTGACTTAATGTATGCATAAATAAGACTGTGTTGTACTTACCTCTAATCTCATAAAGAGTGCTGAGGGTTTGCTTAGAATAAATACACTTTATTTTATATATATATCTGTTGTGGTGTCCTTTCATTTGGTATTCAAGGGATTATATATGGTATCACAGCTGGCTTCACATGCCATTCAGAGTTTAGCCTAAGACTGCTCTTGTCCATGCTACCACTAGGATAGCTGGTCTATAAGGTTGACTTTACAACCAATCACCATAAGGGTATTTGGACTGATATAAGGTGTACACTATAACTAGTGACATCATACATCAGGCCAACTTCTCACACCTCCCATCTGGGAAACTGCCGAAGTCCACACTCACATGGCACCATGGGCGATGACACGGTTCCTCCGTGATGACCGGCGTGGCTGGTGAGTCCGCTCCTGTGATCGTACACGCTCTGCACCTCCGTACCAGCTCCTCGACCTTCACGTCCATGGCCGGGAACCAGACCTTGTTTCTCAGGCGGGCCTTGGTCTTCGCCATCCCCTGATGGCCCTCATGCGCCAAGCGCAAACACCTCTCCTGAAGTGCACAGGGAACAACCAGCAGATGGCCTCGTAGCACTGTGCCGCATTCTCCAACACTCAGCTCGTGGCGGACTTGCCACATCTGCTGCTGGGCATGTTTCTCTTCCTCCGTGAGCACCTGGTTACCTTCTAGGAACCTTTTCCAGTTGTGGGACGCCAGGGCCTCCTTGACTTTAGTCAGGGTTCCGTCCTGTTCAGTCACCCGGCCAACTTCCTCCAGGGTCATCGCATCCGGGCAGGCATCTCTGCCAATCATCTTCACGTAGGCGTCAGAGTATCCGACGTCTGCGGGGACGCACGCAGGGGGAAGGTCTTCAGGGTGCCGGGACAGGTAGTCAGCCGGATTGTGCGCTCCGGGACGGAAGACCACCGTGAGTCGGTATTGCTGCAGTTGTACCGCCCAGCGTTCAATCCGTGGCGGGGCTAGCCGTGTGGTGCCTCCAAACAGCGGGACCAGCGGTTTGTGGTCCGTGACTACTGTAAAGTCCTGTCCGAACAAATACAGATGGAAATGCTGGCAGGCCCACTTGATCGCGAGAGCCTCTCTTTCAATCTGGGCGTACCGCGTCTCGGTGTCAGACAGTGCCCGACTGGCATACGCGACCAGCTTCCATGTGCCCTTTTCGTGCTCCTGGAGCAACACCGCTCCGAGGCCCACCGGACTGGCATCCACGACAAGCTCCGTCGGCTTCCCCGGGCGGAAGTACGCCATGACCGTCTTGTCTTGTAGGGCCGCCTTGATCTTCGCAAACGCTGCATTGGCCTCTGCGGTCCACCGCCAGGGCTGGTCACTTCTCGTGAGGACACGGAGGGGTTCTGACAATGCCGCCAGGTTCGGGATGAATCTCCCGCAATAAGTCGCCATGCCAAGGAAACTCCTCACTTCAGTTGGTGATTTGGGTATGCTGGCTGACCTCAGGGCGATCGCTTTCTTAGGGTCTACTTTTAGGCCGTCTCGTGTGAAGGTGTAACCAAAGAAATCGATGGATTCCTGATAAAACACACACTTCTCTTTGTGTAGAGTGAGGCCATGGTCCCTGAGCCGTTGGAGTGTGGCTCTCAACTGTGCATGGTGATCCTCTAGGGTGCAGGAGAACACGAGGATGTCGTCACTCAGGTTGATCACTCCAGTTAAACCAGACAGGGTTTCCTTGATGGCATTCTGGAATACCTCTGCGGCCGACGATACCCCGAAGCTGAGGCGCTTGTACCTTCTCAGGCCCACATGCGTCGCAAACGTCGTGATGTATCTGCTGCTCGGCTCCAGCTCCAACTGGTGGTAACCCGCGTTGAGGTCTAGTTTGGAAAACCACCTGGCCCCATTAAGATCAGCAACGATATCATCCATGGTCGGCGTGACATGGCGCTCCCTCTTGACCGCTGCGTTGGGTAGCCGCATGTCGACGCACAGCCTGATTGCCCCGGGCTGCTTTGGTTTGGGGGCGACCACCAA
The DNA here is from genome assembly GCF_964204655.1 of Triturus cristatus. Classification (NCBI taxonomy): domain Eukaryota; kingdom Metazoa; phylum Chordata; class Amphibia; order Caudata; family Salamandridae; genus Triturus; species Triturus cristatus. Next base: position 1,863,136,246 of record NC_140590.1, read on the forward strand.
CGGGGATACCCAGGGCGTGGGACCTGAAACCTTCTCGATGACTCCCAGCGCTTCGAGTTTTGCCAGTTCAGCTTCTACTTGGGGCCTCAGGTTGTAGGGTACTCGTCGGTGTCTCAGTGCTACTGGCCTGACCGTGGGGTCTATGTGAAGCTTGAATTGCTTTCCCTTCAGCTTCCCCAGACCCGTGAACAGTTCAGGAAACTCTCTTAGAATGTCCTCCGCGTGTGCTTCGTGCACTTCGTTCGTGAAGAACACGAGGCCCAAGTCTTCGGCCGTGTGGCAGCTTAAAAGGGTGCCCCTTTTCCCTTCTGTCACATGAAACCGGGCCATGGTGGTGAGGGGGCCACTAGTGACTGGCGCTTCAAACGTGCCCCTCAGGGGAAGGGGGTCGACTCCTCCATACGCGTAGATTCTCGCTTTGGTTGGGAGTAGCGGAGGTCGGTGTTCCAGGGCCTCGAATTGTTGGGAGTCCATGACATTCACTGTCGCTCCAGTGTCTATGAGCGCCTGAAGGGTGGTGTCCATTATTTTGACCGAGCACATGGGAGGCGGCCTCCGCCGGCTCCCGGACTGGCCCACAAACGATACGTAGTAGATCTCGTCGTCCTCGTCTTCCAGGTCGAGGTTAGGCTGGTGTGGCGCTTCTTTTTCTGCCTCCTCGGACTCCGCGATTGACAGTTGGCGGACCCTTTGCGTGAAACCTCGCGGCTTCCTTGGGGTAGGCCGTGGCTGGCTACTGCGGCAGACTTTTGCGTAGTGGTTCAATCTCCCGCAGCGGGAGCACTCGCGCCCTTTCTCTCCACACGTGGCTGTGGGGAGGTGGTCCTCCCCGCAATTCCAGCAGGGCCCTCCGGGTGGCGGTCGTGTTCTCCCAGGCGCAGGTGTCGGCCTCCTCCGAATAGCATCCACGCGCTCCTCCTTGATCTGGGGGGTTCTGGTGGCGGTCTGCACCGGGGCAGGCTTGTGTAGGGCCGCAGCCATCTCTTCCGCCCTGATGTCTGAAAGTTCGTGCGAACGGGCAAGCACCAGGATCTGATCTAGCGTGATCCCCGGCTGGCGCAGTATCAGTTTCCGGAGCAGTTTCGACTTGCATCCAAGGATGATCTGGCTCCGTATCTCTTCCCGGTGATCGGCAAACTCACAGGTGGCCGCCAGTTTCCGCAGGCGCGCATGGAACATGTCGATGGACTCATCTTCCAATTGTAGTGACCGTCGAAATTTGAATTTTTCGAAGTCCAGATTTAGCTGTGGATCGAAATGTCTGTTGAGGGCCGCCACCGCGCCGTCGTAGTCATCCGCATTGCCCGTGTTCGGCAGGGTCTCGAAGAGATCATAGATTTCGGACCCCCCATAGAAAATCAACAGGGAGCGCTTAACAGTTCCATCCGTCTCACGGGTCCCCGTGAAGTAGTTGTTCAGTTGACCGACCCATGCCCTCCAACGGGGTGCAGCAGTGGCCGGGTCCGCCATCTCGCTGAATGGCGGGAGCGGGTTGGTCGTCGCATGGTGACGGGGTGGGTCAACTGCCTGGCGTCCCCCTCCAGCAGGTGCAGCTGACTGGGCTGGCGCGGCGCTCCCTCCGGCTCCTGGCTGGTTGCTCATCGCAAGCTGCAGGCACACCACTCCTTACGTCCCACGCACGAACCGGCTGGCGGGTGGGCGAGCGGCAGTGGGCGCGTGGGGCAGGCGTACTCACTCCGACCTCGAAGACGTCAGCAGCGTCCCCCTGCGTCTCTTGAAGGCAGCAACAACGCTCCGCATCCACAGGGATCACCAGGGCCAGAAACGGGACTTGCAGCTGCCAATGCTTGATGAGGGACAGTGGAAGAACCCTCTTGCAGCAGCCAATGCTTGTTGCCGGCAGGACGTTTTTTTTTCTCACAGTTCGTGTTGGAATAGCCTCTCTCCTCCTCCGGTCACCTTGCACTCGCCAGTGCTCGTTAGGGGAGGGAACACCCACCACGCGGCCAGGCCACAGCCAGTCAGGGGCCCGGGGCGTCACAGCAGGCAGCAGGCAGGATGCGCTCCACGAGGTGCAGCGGGGCGGGGCACTTCCCGGGCCTCGCTGAGGAATGCAGAGCCGGGGAGGTGGGGGAGGGAGATGCGCGTTCAGCGCGTCAAGGCAGCGCCTCACCGGACCGTCAGCTCGGGGAATACTCCGGCTCAACACGCTGGCGCCGCGGAGGGCCGGAACAGGCCGGAACAGCAGGCGGCACTCCGGTCCGGAGCGTGACAGGCGGGAAGCGCTGATGGCGAAGGAGCGTCACGGGTGGGCTCCGATGACGCCGCGGGCAGCAGGACGAGCTGGCAGCACGCAGCGGGACCTCCGGCCTCGTCGCCAATGTGGTGGCCCAGGATAGGCCACGTGCATGGGGACAGGATCGTCGCAATAAAGGGACGGTGAGTCGTGTGTTGGTTAAACCGGAAAGACCCCGAGCGGTCTTCCGATACTTTTATTTATACCCTCGAGGCGAGCCCGCCTCGAGGGGTGGAGGATGCGTGTGTGTGAGTATACATTGTATCGTAGAGGCCGAGTGGCACTCTACAGAGGGTGCGCTTTATGTCCGTGTATTTACGATGCTCCTTTTGCACAACGTGTGTAAGGTCCAGAAAAACTGCGATTTCAGATCCCTGGAAACTGAGCGAGCTGCGCTCCCGCGGCCTCCGGAGCACAGCGTCTCGGTCTTGATCATTAGGAATCCCGGCAATGATTGATCTTGGAGTTGCGCCCGGCGCTGGGCGGGCCCCTAATGTCCGGTGTGCCCGTTCCTCAGCAAATGTACCAGAAAAGGCCTCTCTTCCGAAGAAATCCAAGAGGACAGTCTCCACGAATATAGTCATAGAGCCTGTATTTGTGGATTTGGCTATTCCCGCGATGCGGATATTATTTCTGTGCAAGCGTGCTTCCATATCCTCCGCCCGGGCGGAGAGTTGCTTAAGCAGACTCTCTGCCCTCTCCAGTCGCTTCTGAACCGTGGGTTGGGCATCCTCCAAACCGGAGATTCATTGCTCCGCGCTCCCAATGCAGGAATCTTGTGCTTCTGCTTGTCTTAATTTAGCAGATTGTCTGCTTTCCCTCTCTCCATTTCCTTTTTATCTCTCTAAGGGCCTCATGTAGGTAGCCAAATACCGGTCGGTAACGGCCGATTTTCGGTAATTATACCGTTACCGACCGGTATTTTGGCTATTGGTATGTAGGGGGACAATTTTTGGTTTCGGAATTTACCGAATCGGTAAAATTACCGAATCGGTAATAATACCGAATCGGTAATGTTACCGAATCGGTAACTTTTCCGATTCGGTAATTTTACCGATTCGGTAAATTCCGAAACCAAAATCGAGATGTAGGGGGAGTGTGTGGGTGTGTTTAAGAGTCGGTATTTACCACCAACTTATAGTTGGTGGTAAATAATTAATGTATGTGTTTAAGCATTTTTACGCGCGTAGCAGTGTGCAATGTGGCATACATACATGCCCTTAGGGCATGTATGTGTGCCACATGTGCACACATGGCCGAATCAGGGGTGCAACCGGGTGTCAATGTGACACCCTGCCACCCTTTCATGTGTTCCCCCCATTACCGAATCGGTAATGAGGCATACCTTCCCATCAATGGGAAGGTATGCCTCATTACCGAATCGGTAAATACCGATTCGGTAATTACCGAATTGTAACGAATCGGTAAAAAATACCGACTCATTACCTACATACGAGTTACCACTTCTAAAATACCGATTCGGTATCGTTCGGTATTTTAGAAGTGGTAACTGGTATGCTACCTACATGAGGCCCCTTGCCTTTCGCCCTCTCTCTCTCCCATTCTTTATTGCTTGTTCTTTGTATTCCTCACCTTAGGTTGCTATGCCTCTTCTGTATCCTACTCTTACAAATGTGTTCCTCTTTCATTTCTCTCTTCCATTGAAATCAAGTTGCACAATTTGCCTTTATTTCCCTTTCACATATGAGTGTTCTTGAAGTACATGTGGGCAGTGTAAACAGCATGCATCTCGTGTACGTTGTGAGACTTGCAGTTTTTGTTTTCTGCTGACTCAGTCCCTATGGGCATTGTCATACGGGGCCTCTAGACACACAAAGCACATTTACACACATGTAATTTCGACAAAACTGCAGGTACAAGTACGGCGCATCCCTAAAAACACCCATTGATGCACACATGGCAAACACTAATACACATTCATCCTTTTTAATGCTATAGTTTATAAAGCACCTCATATCCTAAAGACAGCTGGCCTCGTACAGATGGTTGAAGATAAAATTATAAATAGTAGAAAAAAATAAAAAAATACACCAGCAAGTGAAATGCTAAAATCCATAGCTAATTGCTATGATGCACAAATATTTACTCCTTCCACCTCCATTCATGTTCCCTTTTTATGACTGATTTGTGTTATCTTTAGTCATGCTGTCTCACTGTGTGATCCTAGGCAAGTCAATTTACCTCACTGGGTTTCGATACCCATATCATCGAACGTACACGTTCCTCAACATAAACTATCACATACATTAAGAGCTATATTTGACAGGGATATATATATTAAGTTTACTTTCCCCGCAGAAGTCAGCTGAGTCTGACCCCAGTAGCAGGTTCTAGAACCTTCTCACAGTGTCCTATGTGTCTGTACCTGGGTGACAACAGTCAGGATTGGGGTGTCCTGCTGGTCAGTGCGGGGATACATTAACCAAATAGTTTATGCTCTTTGCGCTGGGGAAGATGGATTTGATGCAGGTCCGGACTGACGTAGCAGTCAAGAGTCTTCAGCAGCCCTTAGCACCAACCTAACAACAGCCGTTTTTTTTTGGACATTGCACTAGCATACCCATCTCTCTATCTGTCTACCCCAAGCAAAACAACCTGCCCAAAAGGTCTCAGTTCTCTTCAGCAATTTTGAATATCCTAAATAAACTTTAATGTGAACAAGGCATGAGAATCCATGTTTGTGTTACAGAGAAGCTTTTATAATGAGAAAAATCACCATTCCAAAGAAAAACCCAACATCTCACTGCAGCATTCAGACATGAAAACATGTCACTTTGCATGTTTTTAGAAACTAGTCATACTGCTTTTCCATTCTGAACTTTGAAACCTTTACAGTTTAAATAAAAGGAAAGCTGTAGAGTTATTTGAGTATTAATGTGGAACCCTTTACCAGCTCACATAAACCAATGACAGAATGTTGAAGAAGAAGGAGTTACCAGCCACCTGCTACATAAAAAGTGCACGCGCTGTAAATCCATCACTGCGTGGCAACAGGAAAAAAGAAGAGTGGCCGCGCACGCGCGCACCTTAGAGGGAACTGTGGTTGGGACTCATCCATAGGGTACAGTTTGTTTCCAGCAGTATATAATTTATCCTCAGTCTGATCATCTTCTCCTCTCCTTCTCTCTCTCTCTCTGTCACACACACTCACTCACACACAGTCCACAGTGACACATGGCTTATGAGGCATATCATTTATCCTCAGTCTGATCATCTTCTCCTCTCTTTCTCTCTCTCTGACACACACACACACACTCACACACAGTCAGTGGTAAAACGTATTTTGAGGCATATCATTTATCCTCAGTCTGATCATCTTCTCCTCTCCTTCTCTCTCTCTCTCTGTCACACACACTCACTCACACACCATCCATGGTAGCACATGGCTTAGGAGGCATATAATTTATGCTCAGTCTGATCATCTTCTCTCTTTCTCTCTCTCTCATGCACACACACACACACACACACACGCACGCACATACACACACACACACACACAGTCACACACAGTCCACGGTGCACATGGCTTAGGAATCATAGCATTTATCCTCAGCCTGAACTTCTAGTCTCTTACTCTCTCTCTGTCTCTCTCTCTCTCTCTCTCACACACACACACACACACACACACACACACAGACACTCACACACACACACACACACACACTCACGGTGACACATGGCTTATGCTGGAGGTGTTGTCTGGAGTTTCAGCACATGCACACATGCTTCGTAAGTGAGATATGGAGGCTATTCTGAGCTGTTTTTCTGCACACTCCTCATTCCCCCACACAGATTGCACAATGCCACCATCAGCTCTTTCTAAGTGCAGTTTCCTGTATCTGTACCTGTTTTATAGATCCCTCCCAGGACTGCTCATCAGATGCAGCTCAGACCCGAGTACCTCTCACTGCTTCCAGCACCTCTGAGTATCCTGAGCACTAGTGGAGGCTCCTACGGCACCGAGGAGGGATCACAGAATGAATCCAACTTCATCTACAGGTAATTCTGATGCAGTCTCTCAGGACAGAGGTGAGTAAGTCTTATATGAAGTTCATGGTTAGTGATATGCAGTCTGGGCAGGGGAGCTGAAGACCCCCTCTCTTATCTAGTAGTGTGTCACACTCAGTCTGGCCAGAGTAAACAAATTATAATCTGAACAGGGTCATTGCAGGGCAGCTGATGGAAACACACCTATTAGCAGTACACGCAACGCAGCAGGTGGATTTGCTGCACTGCGTAGCTTAGGGCGAAGTTATAGAGTTTGTAGGGCCATATCAGCTAAGATGCTCCTGCTGTTGCTGCTGTCTTCGCCTGTGCTGGTGCTCTAATTAGGATGCCTTACGACACAGACAGCCTAGTACCATCGTGCAGAGCTGAGTTTGTGTTGTATAGTGTAGGATATGTACTGGAAGCAGACCTTCCCAGTACACATTCCTGCACCTACACAAACTCAAAAGCATGGCACACATTTGGACTTGTTCTGTGTCTTGCAACACACATGCAATCTGTAGATTTTATGTATAAATACAAATTTTCCCCTCGTTAATGCCTGCTTCAAGGAGGTATTAATTTATACATAAATAAAAAATTGTGGGCGTTTGTGTTGATCCACCCACATCAAACCCCAAGGACGCCCACTTGGAGCAAAGCGACACAAAGAGCTTTTGGCCCTGAGAAAAGGCTTTGCATGGTTGGACTTAGCGTGGCTCTGTGTGGTTTAGTAAATACAAAGTAACACAAGAAGCGCATTGTGCTGCCTGGTGTTACTTTGCTTCGTGTAGGAGTTATCTGGAGGGAGAATGGGAGTTCCCGTGCATCCATCCATCCATATATTTTGATGCAAATCCAGGTTTACAAACACTTGTAAACCTGGGTTTATGCCGGAATGGTGCGCCTGCTTGACAGACGCATAACATCTAGAAATAGCTTTATTTCTCCTTAGCTCCTCTTTCTAAGTGTGCAGCATCCTGCAACACACATAGAAATAAGAATATGCCACTACGGATTGTTTTTGTTCGGGAAGGTGTCCCTTCCCGCACAAAAACAATCCTGCCAGTAACGCAGGCACCCTTGCACCATAGAGCAAGGGTGTCCGCATTGGTGCTAGGAAGCATACCGTGCACCAGCATAAGAAGAGAGTAGCAATGCGCCATGTCTGTGTAAATGTGGCACACTCATGTCCTCTCCCTTTCACGCATTTAAAGTTGTGTTGCGTGAACAAATAGTAAATGTGCTCCAAAGTTGTTAGTGGTGATTCGAGCAAATATCAACTCCACAATATTGTCTAACAAAATATTGACATGGTAAGCAGATGTGGGGTTAGAGCAGCAAATATATACTTCTTTATGTATGCTCACATTGATGATAAGCTGGTAGCTGATCAGTGACTACACTTGACACTCAAAGAGACAGCAGTCCATTCTTGGTGCACATTGAGAGGCAATGGCAAGTCTTGACACTCACTGAGCGGCTATGGTCAGCACTGAAACACACTGAGAGGCTATGGTCAGCGCTGACACACACCGAGAGGCTATGGTCAGCACTGACACACACTGAGAGGCTATGGTCAGCACTGACACACACCAAGAGGCTGTGGTCAGCACTGACACACTCCGAGAGGCTATGGTCAGCACTGAAACACACTGAGAGGCTATAGTCAGCACCGAAACACACTGAGAGGCTATGGTCAGCACTTACACACACCGAGAGGCTATGGTCAGCACTGACACACACTGAGAGGCTATGGTCAGCACTGACGCACACTGAGAAGCTATGGTCAGCACTGACACACACCGAGAGGCTATGGTCAGCACTGACACACACCGAGAGGCTATGGTCAGCACTGGCACACACTGAGAGGCTATGGTCAGCACTGACACACATCAAGAGGCTATGGTCAGCACTGGCACACTCCGAGAGGGTATGGTCAGCACTGAAACACACTGAGAGGCTATGGTCAGCACTGAAACACACTGAGAGGCTATGGTCAGCACTGACACACTCCGAGAGGCAATGGTCAGCACTGAAACACACTGAGAGGCTATAGTCAGCACTGAAACACAATGAGAGGCTATGGTCAGCACTGAAACACACTGAGAGGCTATGGTCTGCACTGACTCACACCGAGAGGCTATGGTCAGTACTGACACACACCGAGAGGCTATGGTCAGCACTGAAACACACTGAGAGGCTATGGTCAGCACTGACTCACACTGAGAGGCTATGGTCAGCACTGACACACACTGAGAGGCTATGGTCAGCACTGACGCACACTGAGAGGGCTATGGTCAGCACTGACACACACCGAGAAGCTATGGTCAGCACTGACACACACCGAGAGGCTATGGTCAGCACTGGCACACACTGAGAGGCTATGGTCAGCACTGACACACATCAAGAGGCTATGGTAAGCACTGACACACTCCGAGAGGCTATGGTCAGCACTGAAACACACTGAGAGGCTATGGTCAGCACTGACACACTCCGAGAGGCTATGGTCAGCACTGAAACACACTGAGAGGCTATAGTTAGCACTGAAACACAATGAGAGGCTATGGTCAGCACTGACACACACCGAGAGGCTATGGTCAGCACTGACACACACTGAGAGGCTATGGTCAGCACTGACACACACCAAGAGGCTATGGTCAGCACTGACACACTCTGAGAGGCTATGGTCAGCACTGAAACACACTCAGAGGCTATGGTCAGCACTGAAACACACTGAGAGGCTATGGTCAGCACTGACACACTCCGAGAGGCTATGGTCAGCACTGAAACACACTGAGAGGCTATAGTCAGCACTGAAACTCACTGAGAGGCTATGGTCAGCACTGAAACACACTGAGAGGTTATGGTCTGCACTGAGTCACACTGAGAGGCTATGGTCAGTACTGACACACACCGAGAGGTTATGGTCTGCACTGAAACACACTGAGAGGCTATGGTCAGCACTGACTCACACTGAGAGGCTATGGTCTGCACTGACACACACCGAGAGGCTATGGTCAGCACTGAAACACACCGAGAGGCTATGGTCAGCACTGAAACACACTGAGAGGCTATGGTTAGCACTGAAACACACTGAGAGGCTATGGTCTGCACTGAAACACACTGAGAGGCTATGGTCTGCACTGACTCACACTGAGAGGCTATGGTCTGCACTGGCTCACACTGAGAGGCTATGGTCTGCACTGAAACACACTGAGAGGCTATGGTCAGCACTGAAACACACTGAGAGGCTATGGTCTGCACTGACTCACACCAGAGGCGTAGCTAGAGCTTGTGGCGCCCGAGGCTATCTCTCAGATTGCCGCCACTGGGGGAGGGGGGGTTTGCTGGGGAAAAAGGGCGGCAAGCACTTGAAAGAGGACCGAGAGACACGTAGTATCGCCGCTAATAGTTACCTCAATCATGCAAGTTACATGCACATACATGACACGGTCCAAGGCTACACAGTTGAATACACCGATGACTGGCAGTACAAAAGAGGACACACAGACTGCATGATCTTTCTGGGGACTCAGATAAACCGCATGTGACATCCATCAGAGAGCTGCGTGAACACTTCCCTGGTAAGCCCCTCAGCACAATGCAAACATGCACATACATGACACTGTTCAGGGATCCATCATCTACAGCTGACATTAAATGACCATTCATCATGGTCCCCCCATTAAAGCAGTGCACTTTGTGATCTGCATGGTACATGTTCTTTGAAGCAGGCACATTAACCCTCTGTGCTACCGTTCCAGGAGTCAACCCTTCCACTAGACAAAACTCAGATCTCTCTCTAGGAAGAACATTAATCACCGAAGTTATCATGACATTTTTATTGTTTCTGAAAATTGCTGGAGGCCAGGAAGGAGGTAGCAAGTTTTTTTTAAACCATAATATACTTGCAAACCCTACGCACCCACCCGAAATAGGTACCCAGTGCAGTCACACCGTTCGCACAGCCCTAACCTGCTCAAGGTTTATGTGACCTCAGTGACAGAGTCAGAGTGACTGGATCACTGTTGCTCTAGGGTGTGCTGCTTCGTAGGCCTGCCCGCAGGACTGGAGATGAACTTCAGTATGGATTGTGGTGGACAGGCCTTCAAGGTTAACTCACAATTGACACCACTAGGGTACACCTGCTTGTGCTAAGACATCAGGCCTTCTAAGGTCTAGTGGGGTCTTCTAAGGTCTAGCATGGGAATATGCTCCCTCAGTAGAGTGGTCTGATGGACTGGTCATTAAGGCTGAACCCAGTTCCCCAGTTCCAAATTCGACAGCTCTGGCCATAGTGCCACATCCTCTCCCCTACTGAACACCATACTGCCCCACTGAGAGAAACTCGCACTGCCTTCAGCTACAACCTAATTGTGCCCGCTATAAACACTTGGATGTGGCTCAATTTAAATTATGCACTTGATAAGAGTAATATGCTGCCTAAAAAAAAAAAGTAAAAGCAAACACTCATAGGGAATGCAAGATTAAGTAAAGCATGTGAAATGTAAGCAGAAACAACATGGTTACCTTAACAATCTCTCACTCACTATTCAGAAATCAGCAAGTGGTTTTACCTGAAAAGTTAAGGACATGAGTAGAGGGCCCTGAAGGGAACCGTTTCAATGTCCATTGCTTATATCCTTACAAAACGTAAGCAGTATGTTTTAAAAAGACCACATCCATAAACACAGAGCCATGGTACACATTTTGTTTTCCAATCCACCCATCAACCAGGTATTGCAGTCCCTCCCGGAATGGTACACTTCCACCTAGGGACAACAATGCTGTTCAAAGAAAGACGAGAAAACAAAAGTAGCGCTTCACTGGCAAACTCTGTAAAGTGATGCTGATGTATTTGGATGTGAATAAAACCAATCTGGCCACTTTGCAACCACTCTGTCTTGCTTTATTTAGTTATCTATTTATTTTTCATATTTAAAACCTTCTATTTCTCTCCATCCCGCTGCACTTTGGAATAGAAAAATGTCAGAAAAAGGGCATTTCATGCAAGAGTGTTTATCTTTTTTGGATCCATTTCACAGGGAAGCAACTAAATGAAAGAAGGAAAGAGAGGTTGCAAACCGTTTCTTCAAGTTACGGTTTTCAGTAAGTGAGTAGCAAGACAGAAAGAGAGAGAATAATAGGAAAATGGGGGGGGACAGCTGCCAGCACAAAAAAGAAGACGACATTGCCCGAGTCCTATTCTTTCTCTGCCCGTCCCCGAACGTCCACGAAAGCAAGCCGAGCCTTATCTGAATGCCTTTGTCCCCCCCCAAAATAGTGCCGCCTGGGGCGGACCGCCCCCACCGCCCCCCCCCTAGCTACGCCACTGACTCACACCGAGAGGCTATGGTCAGCACTGACACACACCAAGAGGCTATGGTCAGCACTGAAACACACTGAGAGACCATGGTCAGCACTGAAACACACTGAGAGGCTATGGTCTGCACTGACTCACACCGAGAGGCTATGGTCAGCACTGACACACACCGATAGGCTATGGTCAGCACTGAAACACACTGAGAGGCTATGGTCTGTACTGACTCACACCGAGAGGCTATGGTCTGCACTGACATTCAGCCAGAGGCCATAGTCAGCACTGACATGCACCAAGAGGTTATGGTCAGTTCTGATACACACCCAGAGGCTACGGTCTGCACTGACACACATCAAGAGGCAACGTCAGCACTGACACACACTGAGAGGCTATAGTCAGCACTGACATGCACCAAGAGGCTATAGGGAGTACTGACACACACCCATAGGCTATGGGCAGCATTGGCACACACTGAGAGGCTATGGTCAGCAGTGACACACACTGAGAGGTGATGGTCAGCGTTGACACACACCGAGATGCTATGATCAGCACTGACACACACTGAGAGGCTATGGTTAGCATTGACACACAGTGAAAGGGTATGGTCAGCAGTGACACACACTGAGAGGTATGATCAGCAGTGACTCACACTGAGAGGCAATGGTCTGTGCTGACACACACTGAGTTACTATGGTAAGCACAGACACACACTGAGAGGTGATGGTCAGCGCTGACACACACTCCAAGGCTATGGTCAGCACTGACACACACCCATCTGCTATAGTCAGCATTGACACACACCGAGAGGCTATGGTCAGCATTGACACACACTGAGAGGCTATGGTCAGCACTGACACACATTGAGTGGCTATGGTCAGCACTGACACACACCGAGAGGCTATGGTCAGTACTGACACACACTGAGAGGCTATGGTCAGCACTGGCACACACTGAGAGGCTATGGTCAGCACTGACACACACCGAGAGGCTACGGTCTGCACTGACACACACCGACAGGCTATGGTGTGCACTGACATGCACCAATATGTTATGGTCAGGACTGACACACACTGAGAGGCTATGGTCAGCACTGGCACACACTGAGAGGCTATGGTCAGCACTGACACACACCGAGAGGCTATGGTCTGCACTGACACACACCGACAGGCTATGGTCTGCACTGACATGCACCAATATGTTATGGTCTGCACTGACATGCACCAATATGTTATGGTCAGCACTGACACACACTGAGAGGCTATAGTCTGCACTGACATTCAGCCAGAGGCTATGGTCAGCACTGACATGCACCAAGAGGTTATGGTCAGCTCTGACACACACCCAGAGGCAACGTCAGCACTGACACGCACCAAGAGGCTATAGTCAGTACTGACAGACAGCCAGAGGCTATGGTCAGCACTGACACACACTGAGAGGCTATGGTCAGCACTGACACACACCGAGAGGCTATGGTCTGCACTGACACACACCGAGAGGCTATGGTCTGCACTGACATGCACCAATATGTTATGGTCAGCACTGACACACACCGAGAGGCTATGGTCTGCACTGACATTCAGCCAGAGGCTAAGGTCAGCACTGACATGCACCAAGAGGTTATGGTCAGCTCTGACACACACCCAGAGGCTATGGTCTGCACTGACACACACCAGGAGGCAACGTAAGCACCTACCCACACCGAGAGGCTATAGTCAGCACTGACACACACCAAGAGGCTATAGTCAGTACTGACACACACCGAGAGGCAATGGTCTGCACTGAGATGCACCAATATGTTATGGTCAGCACTGACACACACTGAGAGGCAATGGTCTGCACTGATATGCATCGAGAGGCTTTGGTCAGCATTGACATACACCAAGAGGCTATGGTCAGCACTGACACACACCCAGAGGCTATGGTCAGCATTGACACACACTGAGAGGCTATGGTCAGCACTGACACACATTAAGAGGCTATGGTCAGCACTGACACACATCGAGAGGCTTTGGTCAGCATTGACATACACCAAGAGGCTATGGTCAGCACTGACACACACCCAGAGGCTATGGTCAGCATTGACACACACTGAGAGGCTATAGTCAGTGCTGACACACACCGAGATGCTATGATCAGCACTGACACACACTGAGAGGCTATGGTCAGCACTGACACACACTGAGAGGCTATGGTCAGCACTGACACACACCAAGAGGCTATGGTCAGCACTGACACACACCCAGAGGCTATGGTCAGCATTGACACACACTGAGAGGCTATAGTTAGTGCTGACACACACCGAGATGCTATGATCAGCACTGACACACACCCAGAGGCTATGGTCAGCATTGACACACACTGAGAGGCTATGGTCAGCAGTGACACACACTGAGAGGTGATGGTCAGCGTTGACACACACCGAGATGCTATAATCAGCACTGACACACACTGAGAGGCTATGGTCAGCATTAAAACACACTGAAAGGCTATGGTCAGCAGTGACACACACCCAGAGGCTATGGTCAGCATGGGCACACACTCAGAGGTATGGTCAGGAGTGACACACACTGAGAGGCAATGGTCAGTGCTGACACACACTGAGTTACTATGGTAAGCAAAGAAACACTCTGAGAGGCGATGGTCAGCGCTGACACACACTCCGAGGCTATGGTCAGCACTGACACACACCCATCGGCTATAGTCAGCATTGACACACATTGAGTGGCTATAGTCAGCACTGACACACACCGAGAGGCTATGGTCAGTACTGACACACACTGAGAGGCTATGGTCAACACTGACACACACCGATGAGGCAATGGTCTGCACTGAGATGCACCAATATGTTATGGTCAGCACTGACACACACTGAGAGGCTATGGTCAGCACTGACACACACCGAGAGGCAATGGTCTGCACTGAGATGCACCAATATGTTATGGTCAGCACTGACACACACTGAGAGGCTATGGTCAGCACTGACACACACTGAGAGGCAATGGTCTGCACTGATATGCACCAAGAGGCAACATCAGCTTTGACACACACCGAGAGGCTATAGTCAGCACTGACACACACCAAGAGGCTATGGTCAGCACTGACACACACCCAGAGGCTATGGTCAGCATTGACACACACTGAGAGGCTATGGTCAGCAGTGACACACACCCAGAGGCTATGGTCAGCATGGACACACACTGAGAGGTATGGTCCGCAGTGACACACACTGAGAGGCTATGGTCAGCATTGACACACACTGAGAGGCTATGGTAAGCAGTGACACACACCCCGAGGCTATGGTCAGCATTGACACACACTGAGAGGTATGGTCAGCAGTGACACACACTGAGAGGCGATGGTCAGCGCTGACACACACCGAGATGCTATGGTCAGCACAGACACACACTGAGAGGCGATGGTCAGCGCTGACACACACCACAAGGCTATGGTCAGCACTAACACACACCCATTGGCTATGCTCAGCATTGACACACACTGAGAGGCTATGGTCAGCACTGACACACATTAAGAGGCTATGGTCAGCACTGACACACATCGAGAGGCTTTGGTCAGCATTGACATACACCGAGAGGATATGTTCAGCACTGACACACACCCAGAGGCTATGGTCAGCATTGACACACACATACAAACAAACAAACATTGTCCAACTTTAAAAAATACCAAAGTCTCTAGTAAGCGTCTGCACCAACTGAGATTCAGTGTTAAGACTTTGAACACATTTATAGGTAGAGTCTAGCTTTGGCACAGCTTTGGCACAAACTCATGAGCCACAGACCACATATGGTACACTCAGTGAGTCACAGTCCAGTCTTCTATGGGGTAAGTGGCATTCACGATGCAGCACACACAGTGAGGGATAATGCTGAATTGGCACATGCAGTATGTGTTAGTCAAGACGTTGCACACACTGAGGGTCACTAGCCAGTCCCTGTAGAAACACTGAGTCACTGACATACCTTGCATCAAACTGAGACTTACTTTCAGCCCTGGCAAACACTGAGGGTCACTCACTGTCCTTCACAGATTCTCAGCTGTAACCAATACACACTGATCTTTCTGGGTGCTCAGTAAGATTCATTGTTCAATCTTGGCACACACTGAGAGCCGCTGGTCAATCTCAGCAGATAAGGAGAGGCACTTTTAGTCTTGGAACACACTGAGATTCAGTGAGCAGTCTTCCCACACACAAAGACTCAGGGCCTGATTCATAAAGGGCCTCAGAACTTGTGGCAGAGGCCCAACAGTCATGAGGGAGTCTCCACATTCGGGGCGGAATCTCCGTAATGACTGTGGGGACTCTGCCATGAGTGCGGTGGCCCTTTGTGAATCAGGTCTTCAGTGACCTGTCTTGGTACACACTGAGACTCAGTGACCAGTTTTGGAACACAATAAGACTTAGTGACCAGTTTTGACACGCACTGAGACTAAGGGACTAGTTTTGACACACACTGAGACTTAGTGACCAGTGTTGGCACATAATGAGGCTCAGTGACCAGTTTTGGCACACCAAGACTCAGTGACCAGTCTTGACACACACCGAGACTCAGTGACTAGTCTTGGTACACACTGAGACTCAGTGACCAGTCTTGACACACACTGATAGTCATTGGAGTGACTTGACACACATTAACTGAGGATGTTACAGGCTGTTCTGTGATATTGTACTCCAGCTACAGGCTGGTGATCCACTTCCACATGTAAAGCTAACGCAGGATTCTGTGATTTCCTCTCCAGGTGGCCGGGAGATCCCTCGTCTAAGGATGCAGGCGATAACCGTGGGAGTGACGGTTGCAGTCAACATATTCATAAACATCGTGCTCTACCGTCTGGGTAAGAAGTGTGGAGTTGACTTTCAGACACCCTAAGACCCCCTCCTCTCCCCGTGGCACGTGAAAGGGCCTCTCTGCTTCAGGCATGATTAGATAAACTACAGATGAAAAGAAATAGAGGCTCCTGCTTCTACATTGTAACCACAGAATTACAGTTAGGAGGTGGCCGTCGGCCTCAGCAGTAATGTCTGACTCAAAGATTTGTCTTAAACATAGTTTAATATGTACATTCTCCTGGATGATGAAGATGGAGATGGTGATGATGCTGAAGCTGATGATAATTAAGTGCTCTGAGCGCTGCGAGTTAGTGATGGAGAATGATGATGATGAGGATGATGGAGATGATAATGATGGTGATTATGATGATGGGTATTATTGTTATTATTATTATTATGATTATTATGAAGTGTTCCGAGGGCTGCGAGTTAGTGATGGACAATGAGGATGGAGATGGAGATGGTGATGATGCTGAAGCTGATGATAATTAAGTGCTCTGAGGGCTGCGAGTTAGTGATGGACTATGATGATGATGATGATGATGGAGATGATGTTGATGGTGATTATGATGATGGGTTTTATTATTATTATTAATATTATTAAGTGCTCCGAGTGCTGAGAGTTAGTGATGGGCAATGATGATGTTGGAGATGATGTTGATGGCGATTCTGATGATGGGTATTATTGTTATTATTATTATTATGATTATTAGGAAGTGTTCCGAGGGCTGCGAGTTAGTGATGGACAATGATGATGAGGATGATGTAGATGGAGATGATATTAATGATGATGATGATGCTGATGCTGATGATGGAGCTGATGTTGATGGTGATTCTGATGATGGGTATTATTATTATTATTATGATTATTATGAAGTGTTCCGAGTGCTGAGAGTTAGTGATGGACAATGATGATGATGCTGATGATGGAGCTGATGTTGATCGTGATTGTGATGATGGGTTTTATTGTTATTATTATTATGATTATTATGCAGTGCTCCGAGTGCTGAGAGTTAGTGATGGACAATGATGATGTTGGAGATGATGTTGATGGTGATTCTGATGATGGGTATTATTGTTATTGTTATTATTATTATGATTATTATGCAGTGTTCCGAGTGCTGAGAGTTAGTGATGGACGATGATGATGAGGATGATGGAGATGGAGATGATATTAATGATGATGATGATGCTGATGCTGATGATGGAGCTGATGTTGATGGTGATTCTGATGATGGGTATTATTATTATTATTATGATTATTATGAAGTGTTCCGAGTGCTGAGAGTTAGTGATGGACAATGATGATGATGCTGATGATGGAGCTGATGTTGATCGTGATTGTGATGATGGGTTTTATTGTTATTATTATTATTATGATTATTATGCAGTGTTCCGAGTGCTGAGAGTTAGTGATGGACTATGATGATGATGCTGATGATGGAGCTGATGTTGATCGTGATTGTGATGATGGGTTTTATTGTTATTATTATTATTATGATTATTATGCAGTGTTCCGAGTGCTGAGAGTAGTGATGGAATGGTGATGTCATTTACTTGGTGTCAGTGGGCGCACGAGAGTTGTTCATTTACACTCTTTATGCCCCTTCTCCCGTGTGCTCACTAGTGCAGCTTTACCTTGAGACGTGGAATGGGAATCCTAGGACATCCCCTCAAGGCCGCCACCTGCACAGTGAATGACAAAACAAGAGGCTTTAGGAAAGGCCTGCCCTGGGAACAGCGCATTTTCTGTAATAGGACGCACACAGGCACAGTGAACTCTACATTTAATACGGCCCAGAAGGTTATTGAGTTCAAGTGTTTTCCAGACACTTATGATCTTTAGGAAAGAGGGTTACACACTTCACAAAGGTTTCTAAGTGAACTCCTAGAAATGTTTTGTCAATTTTGGATTACGATCATGGGAAGGCAGTTCAGCGTGACGGACACGGAAAACACGTCCACACCACATAGGGCGGGAGGTGTAAGGCCTTTCCTCCAACGGCCCCTGCTCTGTTGGGCCGTCAGAGGAACTTTTTTTGTCAATGGAGGCAACAGGGGCTCTGTCAAAGGAAACTTTACGGTCCACCTGTCTAAGTGAGGCTGCGTACTGAGGGCCATATTTATGACCCCAGTTGAATCGCGGTTGCATCACGCAACGTGAAACATACACGCCGCAACTGAAAAACGAGCTAATGAAGTCATGCAAGGCCTCTTCGGGTGGCCCTGAGTGGCCTCCTAAATCTCGACTAACGCAAAGCGGCGCAAATCACTGTGTTGCCTTATTCTGCGCTAGCGAGGCGTTACGTGGGTGTTACGTGGGCGTTACGTGGGTCTTCCCCGCAACTCCCATGGTTTTTGACGCATTCACAGATTTACCAGAACTGCTAAACCTGGGAAGGCGCCTAAAGATATGTCTTCCCTAAGTGGCATAACGAGGACAAATATCTTTATTTCTCCCCATTACTTAGTCTTTCTATGTGTGCGGGATTCTGCAGCACACATAGAAAGAGGAATATGCTTCCCAGGACTGCTTTTGTGCAATTCTGCACGAACACAAACCTCCATGCAACACAGGCACCCTTGCAGCATGGTGCAGGGGTGTCGGCGTTGGTGCTATTCAGCCATAATGACACTAGAGCAGGAGAAAATATTCTTTTAAATACGGTGCATTTCTGCCCTTTCACTGTCACGCAGCGCAGTACGGTGCCTTGCCGCGCCTCACTCCGTGACAAATCTCATATATATGCCCCTGAGTCTCGACAGACAGGCTCCTCCCTCATGTTTGCAATAGAGTTCACTCTCCAGCAAACCCTACACCAGGCCCTGTGTGTATATTGGGGCCAGTGGCGGCTGCAGCCGGACTTAGCTTCCTGAACTCATCACCAACAAACACTTCACACCTTACTGAGAAGCAGAGAAAGGAGCTGCATTCAGAGATGCACAGTAAAGGGTCTTGTAATGAATAAGAAAGACTCAGTATTAAATGTTCCATCTTTCTCTCTCCCTCTCTCGCTCTCTGTCTCCCTCTCCCTCTCTCCCTCTCTCTCTCTCTCTCTCTCTCCCTCTCTCCCCCCTCTCGCTCTCTCTCTCTCCCTCTCCCTCTGTCTCTCCCTCTCCCTGCCCCTCTTTCTCTCTCTCTCTCCACCTCCCTTCTCCCTCTCTTTCTCTCTTCACCTCCTCTCTCTCTCTCTCTCTCCCTACCTCTCTCTCCCTCCTCTCCCTCTCTTCTGGCTCCTCCCCCCCCTGCAGTGGAGAGAGCAGTATTCTACAGCCCCAGGGTGCAGAGCTCTGCTGATCTCCAAGACGAGGCTGGAGATGGTCCGGGGTCTTCCCAGAATCCTCTGCGCTCTCTTCTGAAAACCTCTCTGTGCCTCCGTCCAGGTAAACACCCTTTCGCCTCTTGTTTCAGCATGTTGTAGTACATGACATGTTCATGTGTGTTAGGGTTCAGCCATGTTAGTGAGCGTCACTCTGGGACAGGAGATGCTGAAAGTGAGGGCGGGGGTTAAAGACGCAGGGATTGTTCAGTCTTGGGTAGTGTAAGAAAATGCCGGCTTCTTACTGCTACCGAGTGCAGCTCGTTGGACATATCTGCCTCATGCCAGTGGTGTAGCAAGGGTGCCAAGAGCTCTCAAGCAGCTGCAATTGTAGTGCAGAGGGCCCTCACAGCCCTGGGGCCCCTCACAGCCCTGGGGCCACTCACAGCCCTGGGGCCCAGGGCCACAGCACGTGCTGCACGCTTGGTAGGTATGCCCCTGCCTCACACCCTGCCACCTCACACTCTGACATGTAAATATGTTCCTAACATGTCATGTTGTATGTACTAGACTGTTCAAGCTCACATCACTCCCAGCCCTGGGCCCCGGTGCCACTGCACCTGCTGCACGCTTGGTAGGTACTCTGCTCCCTCACAGCCTTCCACCTCACACTCTGACATGTAAATATGTTCATGTTGTACTAGACTGGTCAGGCTCACACCCCTCACAGTCCTTCATCCCCCGGTCTGTGGTACCTCCACCACTGCTGATGCTCTTGTGTTACTGTGGACAGCACTTCTATCTCCAGCTGTGCAAAGACACACAAACACAAAGAGGGTTGTGTGTCAGAGTGTCATTGATAAAAATAATGTCTGACTTTAATATAGTGTCTAAAATATAATTTACAAAAAGTGAATCTCTGAGTGTAGATCTTCTATCTCTAATGTGTGATACTTATGGCACAATATCTTTGTCAGACAATATTTATTCCACAATATTCTGCTGCCAGACCCACAAAGAGGAGTCACTCCCAGATCCCATCAAACATTGCAACACTTTGTTGCATGAACCACTTTATCAGGTTGATCTGGACTCCTCTTGCTTTCTCTTTCTCTTCCTCTCTGACTCCCATTCTCTCTCGCTTCCACTGTCTCTCGGCCAACTCCCTTTCTCTTCTTTTTTCCTTTATTTCACTCCATTTCTCTCTTTCTCTCTTGCTGTTTCTCTCCCTTTCGTTTTTCTCTCTCTGCTATTCCCTCCCTCCATCTCATTACCCCTGTCTCCCCCTCCACCCTCTGTCTCTCTGTACCTGTCTCTCCCTCCATTTATTTGCACCTGTGTCCCCCTCCATCTCTCTGTACCTATCTCTCCCTCCTCCCTCCATCTCTCTGTACCTGTCTCTCTCTCCACCTCTCATTACCTGCCTCTCCCTCCATCTCTCTGTACCTGTCTCTCCCTCCTCCCCCTCCATCTCTCTGTACCTGTCTCTCTCTACATATATTTGTACCTGCCTCTCCCTCCCTCCATCTCTGTGTACCTGTCTCTCCCTCCCTCCTTCCTCTATCTCTCTGTACCTGTCTTTCCCTCCCTCTCTCTCTCTGTACCTGTCTCTCCCTCCCTCCATCTCTCTGTACCTGTCTCTTTCTCCCTCCCTCCATCTCTATACCTGTCACTCCCTCCATCTCTATGTACCTGTTTCTCCCTCCTCCACCCTCCATCTCTGTGTACCTGTCTCTCCATCCAACTCTCTGTACCCGTCTCTCCTTCCCTCTCTCTATCTCTCTGTACCTGTCTCTCCCTCCATCTATCTGTACATGTCTCTTCCTCCCTCTATCTCTCTGTACCTTTCTATCCTTCCTCCCTGGCTCCTCTCTGACCTGTCTCTCTCTCCCTCCCTCCCCCATCTCTGTACCTGTCTCTCCCTCCTCTGTCCCAGTTTCCCAGTACAACCTTCATGACAGACAAGGACGTCTCCCTGGACAGAGCTGCCCCAGGGTGAGGAATGAGCCTGGAACAGAAGATTCCACTCCATGGAGAGATTTGCAGCCTCATCTGAGAGAGACTCTGTGTCTCCACAAAGGTGGGAATACTTTACTATGTAACTTTCCACAAGCATATTTGATTTTTGAATAAAAATACATGTTGTTCTGGCCATTTACATTTAATTACAAGACTTGCACGGAACACTATTTGTTTTGAATGTGCTTTTTGCAGGCCACTGCCTTTCATACATTGAAAACCACCTATGCTCTTGGACAGACCTGAACAAATCCTATGCATATAGTGGAGGTTTACCACTGCCTGCACCTTTTGTGAAAACGAGTACTAATGATTCCACGAAGGCAAAGAAAGAGAGGACCCCATCCCCCAGGGCTGTCACTTCAAAGAAAAGAAAAGGGGAGCCACGCAGCCCACCCCCCTGAGCCTTTAATGGCCAGAGGACCCCATCCCCCAGGGCTGTCACTTCAAAGTAAAGAGAAGGGGAGCCACGCAGCCCACCCCCCTGAGCCTTTAATGGCCAGAGGACCCACCCCTGTGGTCAGCGCACATATTGTGTCCCAGGGATCCCACCCCTGAGGCACAATAGTCTCCCTGCCTGCACCACCATGTTTGCTCCTGTCTGACGGAATCAGGTTTAAATCTCCCGTCAAATTGGAGCAAATTTATTTATTTATTTTATTTATTTATTATAGGTTTATACCGCGCTAGAATCGACTCTTGAGTAAGAGTATCTCTGCGCAAACACTTGAGGCCCGATTTAGGTTTGTCAATGCCAATGCCTGATAGTCATAAATGCCAAGGTCTGAGGGCTCATCAATGCCAGGGTCTAAGGGCACATCAATGCCAGGGTCTGAGGGCACATCCATGGCAAGGTCTGAGGGCTCATCAATGCCATGGCCAGTGGGCTCATCAAAGCCAAGGCCTGAGGGCTCATCAATGCCATGGCCTGTGGGTTCATCAATGCCAAGGTCTGAGTGCTCATCAATGCCAGGGTCTAAGGGCACATCAATGCCAGGGTCTGAGGGCACATCCATGCCAAGGCCTGAGGGCTCATCAATGCCATGGCCTGTGGGTTCATCAATGCCAAGGTCTGAGTGCTCATCAATTGTAAGGTCTGAGGGCACATCAATGCCAAGGCCTGAGGGCCATCAATGCCAGGGTCTGAGGACACATCCATGCCAGGGTCTGAGGGCACATCCATGCCAAGGCCTGATTGCACATCCATGCCAAAGGCTGAGAGCACATCAATGCCAAGGACTGAGGGCACATCAATGCCAGGGTCTGAGGGCACATCAATGCCAGGGTCTGAGGGCTCATCAATGCCAAGGCCTGAGGGTCACCAATGCCTAGGCCTGAGGGTCATTAATTCCAAGGTCTGAGGGCACATCCATGCCAAGGACTGACGGTACATCAATGCCAGGCCCTGAGGGCATATCAATGGCAAGGCCTGAGGGCACATCAATGCCAAGGCCTGAGGGTCAAAAATGCCAAGGTCTGAGGGCTCATCAATGCCAAGGCCTATGAGTCATCAATGCCAAAGCCTGATGGTCATCAATGCCAAGGTCTGATGGCTCATCCATGCCAAGGCCTGAGTGCACTTCCATGCCAAGGCCGGAGGGCATATCAATGCCAGGGTGTGAGGGCACTTCAATGCCAGGGTCTGAGGGCTCATCAATGCCAAGGCCTGAGGGCTCATCAATGCCAAGGCCTGGAGGTCATCAATGCCAAGGTCTGAGGGCTCATCAATGCCAAAGTTCTGAGGGCACATCCATGGCAAGGTCTGAGGGCACATCCATGCCAAGGCCTGAGGGTCATCAATGTTAAGGTCTGATGGCTCATCAATGCCAAGGTCTGAGGGCACATCCATGCCAATGCCTGATAGTCATAAATGCCAAGGTCTGAGGGCTCATCAATGCCAGGGTCTGAGGGCACATCTATGGCAAGGTCTGAGGGCTCATCAATGCCATGGCCTGTGGGCTCATCAATGCCAAGGCCTGAGGGCTCATCAATGCCATGGCCTGTGGGTTCATCAATACCAAGGTCTGAGGGCTCATCAATGCCAGGGTCTGAGGGCTCATCAATGCCAAGGTCTGAGGGCATATCAATGTCAAGGCTTGAGGGTCATCAATGCCAAGGTCTGAGGTCATACAATGCCAGGGCCTGAGGGCACATCAATGCCATGGTCTGAGGGCCCATCCATGCCAAGGCCTGAGGGTCATCAATGCCAAGGTCTGAGGGCACATACATGCCAAGGTCTGAGAGCTCATCAATGGCAAGGTCTGAGGGCATGTCAATGCCAGGGCCTGAGGGCACATCAATGGCATGGTCTGAGGGCTCATCAATGCCAAGATCTGAGGGCTCATCAATGCCAGGATCTGAGAGTTATCAGTGCCTGATTTGGAGGGCTCATAAGCACCTAGAGGTCACATCAGGACGGGGCATGGTGGTACCATTAGCAACTGGTCTGGAGTGCACATCATTACCAATGATAGAGGGTGAATCAATAGAAGGGTTGGAGCACTGGCCGTGGAGGGCACATCAGTGCATACTTGTGACTGTGGGTGGGACAGGGACTTGTCTGAGGTCACACAATATGTCAGTAACTCTCTCTCTCCTCTCTCTGCAGTGCTGGGGTCTCTGGGTGGGACAGTAACTTGTCTGGGGTCACACAGTGTGCCATTAACTCTCGCTCCTGTCTCTAAAGTACTGGGGTCTCTGGGTGGGACAGAGGCTTGTCTGAGGTCACACAGTGTGTCAGTAACTCTCCCTTCTCTCTGCTGTGCTTGTGTCTCTGGTGGGACAGTGACTTGTCTGAGGTCACACTATGTGTCAGTAACTCTCTTTCCTCTCTCTACAGTGCTAGTATCTCTGGGTGAGACAGTGTCTTGTCTGAGGTCACATAGTGTGCCAGTAACTCTCTCTCTGCAGTGCTAGGGTCTTTGGGCGGGCAGTGACTTGTCTGAGGTCACACATTGTGTCAATAACTCTCTCCTCTCTGCAGTGCTGAGATCTCTGGGTGGGACAGTGATTTGTCTGAGGTCACACAATGTGTCATTAAGCCTCTCCTCTCTGTGGTGCTGGGGTCTCTGGGTGGGACAGTGGCTTGCCTGAGGTCACACAGTGTGTTATTAACCCTCTCTGCGGTGCACGGGTCTGAGGGCTGGACAGTAATAGTCTGAGATCACACATTGTGTCATTAACTCTCTATTCTCTCTGCAGTGCTGGGGTCTCTGGGTGGGACAGTGACTTGCCTGAGGTCACACAGTGTGTCATTAACTTTCGCTCCTCTCTCTGCATTGCTGCGGTCTCAGGGCTGGACTGTGGCTTGTCTGAGATCACACAGAGTGTCATTAACTCGCTCTCCTCTCTCTGCAGTGCTGTGGTCTCTGGGATGGACAGTGACTTGTCTGAGGTCACACAATGTGTCATTAATTCTCACTCATCTCTCTGCAGTGCTGGGGTCTCTGGGTGGGACAGTGACTTGTCTGAGGTCACACAGTGTGTCATTAACTCTCTGTCCTCTCTCTGCAGTGCTGGGGTCTCTGGATGGGACAGTGACTTGTCCGAGGTCACACAGTGTGTCAGTCACTCTCTCTCCTCTCTCCGCGGTGCTGGGGTCTCTGGGTGGGACAGTGACTTGTCTGAGGTCACACAGTGTGTCATTAACTCTCTGTCCTCTCTCTGCAGTGCTGGGGTCTCTGGATGGGACAGTGACTTGTCCGAGATCACACAGTGTCTCATTAACACTCTCTCCTCTCTCTGCAGTGCTGGGGTCTCTGGGTGGGACAGTGATTTGTCTGAGGTCACACAGTGTGTCAGTAACACTCTCTCCCTCTCTGCAGCGCTGGTGACTCTGGATCCAGACACAGCTGATGGACACCTGATCCTGTCGGAGGACAGGAGACGTGTGACACGGACAGACAGACCACAGCCTCTGTGGCACAATCCCAAGAGATTCATTGGCAATTTCTCTGTGCTGGGGCGGGAGGTGTTCACCTTTGGGAGGCATTACTGGGAGGTGCAGGTGCTGCAGGAGGAGGTGTGGGCAGTGGGGGTCTCACGAGAGACTCTGGGAAGGGAGGAGATTACCAGTGAGTCCATTAAAGGCGAAGTCTGGGCTGTGGCGCGGTGGGATCATGTAACGTACGTCGCTCTCCTCCCCATTCTCACCCACCTGGAGCTACGTCAGCCCCCCCTGAAGCTGGGGCTCTACCTGGACTATGAGGGGGGGCGGCTGTCCTTGTACAACGCAGACACCTGGGACCATCTCCACACCTTCCATGACACCTTCACTGGGGGGCTGCACCCCTTCTTCTCGGTGGTTGGTAGGACAGACTTGCTCCTTGTGTAACAGAGCCCCCCCCCGCACACCCCACACCCCCACCAGGGCAGAGAGAGAGACAGAGGGACGCAGCACCCCCGCCCCTTTCATGCCCCCACTCTTTGATTTCATGTGTCTCCTGGTATTAATCCCCCTTATCGGGGGTGCTGTGCTGTACCCAGGGGCGGCTGGTGACATTTTAAAGTGGTGGGGCGTAAAATGATTGGTATACTTGACGGTTGCGAGCGAGCGTAGCGAGCGAGCCCGAACCCCTATAAGGAGGGTTCGGGGGGGTTCTCCCCCCGAGAAAATTTTGAAAAAAGAGAAGAGAAATGGTGCATTTTCAAGCAAATTTGAGAAAGCAGGAAGGTTAATAAAGCAATTGTAAAAGTGCAGTTATAACATTAATAAAGAGATGTCATATAACATAGGTAGCTGCTTATTCAGTATAACCACAGAGCTTCATAACAGACTTCGAGATACAATGCATTTCTGAGTACCTCACTCACAGATGTTTTTTATTTAACAAACTAAACTGGTTGCAAAGTAGCAGCATTCAAAATTGTTTACTTTTTCTAAATGAAATCAGCACGTCTCTCTTTAAGAGCAGCAAACTTTTCAATAACTTTAGTGTTAAAGTCCGGGATTTTCTGAACTAGCTTGCTCTCTACAGAGAGCATTGCCAAAGCATTAAGTCTTTCCTCAAGCATGGTGTTTCTCAGGAATGTCTTAATCCTCTTTAAGGCTGAAAAACATCGTTCTGCCTCGACTGTTGTCATAGGAGTGGTTATGACAATTTTAAGTAAAGCCACTGTCTCTCCAAGTGACTTTTCCGTATTAAGTTTATGTATTAAAGCCAGCAAAGACAAGGCACTTGTGGCCTTCCGGTACACAGGCATTCCGTACAGTACAGTCAACTCAGTTCTCAGCTCTTCTTTATTGAGCATAGGATAAGCTCCCACAGCCTCATTCAGAGCACGCTCCGGGAAGGATTCATCATATTTGGCAAACTGTTGACTTTGCAATAATGTGGCACTCACCAAATGTTTTGTGAAAGAAAAACGCTCTTTTGCCTTCACAATTACAATGTCACAGATCTCCTTTGCAATTCGGACCATAGTGGTGATGTTTTTCCTGTGGTTTGAGAAAATAGATTTCTCTGGCAGTTTGCTGTGTAAATTGTCAACCCCATCTCTCACTTTGCTTATGCTTTGTACAAACATAGTAGTATATACCTGCACTTTGACAGTATCTATCTCTCGTGCTTGTAACTGATTGTATAACAGGTCGACAGCTACCATTATATCATGAAATAAAAACAGTAAGAACTGAAACTCTCTGTCTTGTAGTGTTCTAGCAAAGCCACGGGCTTCAGTCTGACTTTTGTAATCAAACTCATCATTGGCTTCTATGGCTACAAAACATTTCAGAAGGTCCTCTTTATGTTCATAGATTAGGTTGACTGTACGGATGTTAAAGTTCCAACGAGTTGAGGGTCCCCTTGGAACGCTTTTGTCTACAATGTCATGAAGTGCTTCTGTTCTTTTGGGGGAACGTGAGAAGAATGCTGCCATGCCTCCTATATCCTGAAAGAAAATTCGTGTCTCAGTGATCTTTGATACTGCCTGTTGCATAATAAGATTAAGTTGGTGAGCGTAACAGTGCACATAATGAGCATTAGGGTACACATCTCGAATTCTATTCTGAACTCCACTAAGGCTTCCACTCATTACGGACGCACCATCATAGCTTTGCGCAATAAGTTTTTTTTTTTGAGGCAGCTCTGGAAAAATTAAGCTCAGTTGACGCAGTATAGCTGCAGTAATGGTTTCTGCACTAGAGTCTCTTAAATGTGTGAAACCATAGAACCTCTCCACAACTTGTCTGTCATTGTCAATGTATCGAAACACTAATACGGACTGTGTTTTAGTGGCCACATCAGTGGTGTCATCAGCCTGAATAGCCACAAAGTCTGTGTTTTGCAATTCTTGCACAATATAGCTTCTCATAATTTCGAGCATACACTCAAGAAGTTCATTTTGTATTGTTTTAGAGGTGCCCTTAAAGACTGTAGCACGTGCTAAATGTGCTTCCATATCCTTGTCTATGCTTGCTACTAAATCCACAAGGCCTTTGAATATTCCAGGATTTGGGGAACCTTCCGATTCATCATGGCCTCGCAATGCCAGTTCAAAAGCACCACAGAAACGAATGCAATCAATTATTTTGGATAGAATCTGTCTGTTCCTATCAACTGCTTCATTGTGTTTCTGTATTGCTTTGCGGTATGCATCATTTATCTGCTGCTCAATCGGAGCATCTTCCCCCAACATTCCCAGTCTAGTCAGGTTTTCCATATGCTTTCTTGTGCGTGAATGCTTCTTTATTTTTTCAGACAAATGCTTCAAGTCTGTTACTCCTTGATTTGTCCAAGAAAACTCACCACCAAACAGCAAGCAGGGGAAGCAGAACAGAGAATTTCTTAAAGGGCACCCTGTAAGCCAATCAGCTTTTGTGTACCAGGCGTTTGAGAATGTACGTGTGGACATTTTTCCTCTGTCCTGGGAAGTTTGCTGTAGTTTTAGGTCAGGCCGATGAGGTCCCAATTGCTTTAAATGTATTTTGTCTTGAAGTGGCCGTGCCTGGAATGACCTTGTAATCAACTCTTGTACTGTATTCATGATGCCGATGCTGGCCTTACCAATATATATTAAAGAAACCTGCCAATAATCAAAGTACAACATATAAGGTGCGGTGCAATAATATCAAATTACAGTATAAATACATATATCTTGTGCAGTATATAAATCTCCAACAGCTCCCCTTTGCACAACATGACTGCTAAAAATACAGCCTTACTGCCTGCTGCCTCTGTGTGCCATAGTAGTTGCTGAAGGCACTGAAACAGACACTGCTTGAGGGCCTTGAACAAGGCAAGGGATAGATAGTGCTGTTAACAACCGTTATTGCCCAAATCACAGGGCTAAGGCTGTTAGTAAATTCCATCCACTGAGGGTACAATGTTCAGAATGTGTGCCTACCCCAACCGCCATGTACAGTGACCACACACATAGCTCTAACTCCAATCTAAAAAAAAAATAGCATCAGTTTCCTTACCTTTAACTCTGGTGTTTGCTGGGTCGTAGCCGGGGTGAAAGAGCAGCAAAGGAGGTCTTGTTCCTCGCCGGAAATATGACCAAAAATTTGGTAAGGATTGTCAAGCTTTAGAAGGTGCTGAAAATAAAAATAACGTGCTGTAACTAGACAAGCATTGCTTTTAAAATACAAGTAATCCCAATGAATTTTACCAGCGTCAGCATTAGCATTAGCAGCGCCTGCCCTGGATTGGCGAAAGAGCACGGATAGGGCTCGCCCGGATAGCGAGAGACGGGGCTGCTGCATGATGCAACCCTCGGCCTCTCGGCCCCCTCCTCTCAGTAGTAGTCAGTGGCAGACAGTGCGGCGAATGCGCATGCTCGTGCTTGTCGTGAGACAAACTCGAGCATGCGCAAATAAATTGCGAGCCGGCTGTCTGTCAACGGTATCAGTGCTCGCCCCCCGGCCCCACCCCCTTCATCATGTCCGAGTCCGACGCAATAAATAATATCATTGCATTGCAATTTGCTTTTTGCGTGCGTGCGTTCGAGTGGTAAGTGGGGCTCCGCCCCTGCGCCCCAATGGACAAACCGCCGCTGGCTGTACCCCTATTTCTTCCACTGTCAGGGACAGACCTGCCCCCCCCCCCCACCCCAGAGGCTTCACTTCTATTTTCGTCTGCTGTTAGGCCTCCACCAGGGGGTGTAGTGCTTGCCTGTTATTCGGCAATACCCTGTGGACACCTGAGGTAGGGGGGAGTGGGAGATATCCCCAAGAGGGGGAGTGGGAGAAGTCCTGAAGGAAGGGGGGGCGGAGATGTCCCTCAGGGAGGGGAGAGCGGGAGATGTGCCAAGAGAGGGGGGAGCGGGAGGGAGGGGGGTGGGGGAGATGTCCCAGAGGGAGGGGGCACGGTGGATGTCCCTGGGGAGCTGGAGATATTCCAGAGGGAAGGTGAGCAGGAGATGTCACTGAGGGAGGGGTGAGTGGGAGATGTCCCCCATGGAGGGGGAGCGGGAGATGTCCCAGAGGTAGGGGTGAGCAGGAGATGTCCCTGAGGGAGGAGGAGCGGAAGATGTTCCCGAGGGGGGTAGGAGATCTCCCAGAGGGAGGAAGGAGAGGGAGATGTCCCCAAGTGAGGGGGAGCGACAGATATCCCTCAGGGAGGGGTGAGCGGGAGATGTACCAAGAGAGTGGGGAGCAGGAGCTGCTCCCAAGGGAGGGGGGTTCGGGAGGTGTCCCCAATGGAGGGGGGAGCTGGAGATGTCCCCGGGGGGGAGATGTCCCCGCGGGAATGGGGAGAGGGAGATGTTCCTGAAGGAGGGGGAGTGGGAGATGTCCCTGAGGAACGGGGAGCAGGAAATGTCCCAGAGGAAGGGGGATCAGAAGATGTCCTGAGAGAAGGGGAGGAGGAGATGTCCCCGCAGGAGATGTTCCCGGAGGGAAGGGTAAGCAGGAGATGTCCCCGTGGTAGGGGAGAGTGGGAGATGTTCTAGAGGGAGGGGGAGCAGGAGATTCCGAGAGGAAGGGGGGAGCTGGAGATGTCTCCAGGGAGAGCAGGAGATGTCCCCGAGGGAGGGGGGAGTGAGAGATGTCCCAGGGGGAGCGGGAGTTGTCCCAGAGGGAGGGGGGCAGATGTCCCGAGGGAGGGGGGAGCGAAAGACTTGATGAGGTAGGTGGAAGCGGGAGATGTCCCCAGGGAGGGGGGAGATATCCCCAAGGGAGGGAGAGATGTCCCCCACGGAGGGGGGAGCTGGATATGTCCCCGAGGGAGGGAGGAGCGGGAGATGTCAGTGACTGAGGGGTAGCGGAAGATGTCCCAGAGGGAGGGAGGAGAGGGAGTTGTCCCCGAGTGAGGGGGGAGCTAGAGATGTCTTTCAGGGAGGGGGAGGGGTAGGGGGAGATGTGCTAAGAGAGGGGGGAGCGGGAGATGCCCCCAAGGGAGGGGGGTGTGGAAGATGTCCCCAAGGGAGCAGGCGATATCCGCGAAGGAGTAGGTGCGGGGGTTGTCCAGAGGGAGGGGGAGCAGGAGATGTCCCCCAGGGAGGGGGGAGCAGGACGAATGAGAGGGAGATGTTCCTGAGGGAGGGGGGAATCGGAAGATGTCCTGAGCGAGGGGAGAGTAGGAGATGTCCCTGAAGAAGGGGGGAGCGGGAAATGTCCCATAGGAAGGGGTGATTGGAAGATGTCCAGAGAGAGGAAGGAGTAGGAGATGTCCCCTGAGGAAGGGTGAGCAGGAGATGTCCCCGAGGGAGGGGGGCAGAAGATGTCCCAGAGGGTGGGGAGAGTGAGTTGTACCCGAGGGAGGGAGGAGCAGGAGATGTCCCCAAGGGAGGAGAGCAGGAGATATCATTGAGGAAGGGGGAAGCGTGAGATGTTCCCGTGGTGGGGGTAATGGGAGATGTCCCCGAGGGAGGGGAAGCAGGAGATGTCCCCCGAGGGAAGGGGGAGAGGGAAATGTTCCTGAGGGAGGGGGGAGTGGGGGATGTCCCTGAGGAAGGGGTGATCGGAAGATGTCCCTAAGGGAGGGGGGAGCAGGGTTATATTCCATATAGTTACCCCAATATAGGTTCAGGTAGAATGTACCTTTTACCTACATTCCTCTGATATTGCACTGCATAACGGTTTTTAGGACTGACCTTTTACCTAGTTACGGTAATGTCAAGAGATGACATGGGTTTTCTCCGAAAAAGCTTAAGCCTCATTCATTATGCGTGAGGATTCTTGGAATCTCAGCAGGACAGCAGGCCGACCATCTCCTGCATAATAACTATGTACAAGGGTCATTCCGTCCGTCATCCTAAGTCTGACATTACACAGCAAGGTATATCCCCTGAGGGTAACACTTTGGGTATATATACACCATATAATTGCTGAGACAAGCAGAGGAGAAAAGGACTTCCATGCAGTCACACGGAAGCGAGATGCTGAGGTTCCTGCACGCAGACACTCCAGCTTGCAGTGGTCTCACATCCTTCGCGGGGTGTCCATCTCGAGACCAAGATGGGGTCCCACAGTCTCTCACTTCAGGTAATGGGGTTGACTTTATCCTAGAGGGATTCTTGTGTTCCACATCTACATACATGCTAGGTACACGTAGGTGAATCTAGTTAGGGTCGCATCGTAGGAGTACGCTTATATTACTGTCATGTATTTTCATACTTGCCTGTATTTATCGTTTTAGCTCTATGGTACGAATCTACCATCCTTTTACTCTATTGGGGCTTACAATCGTTTATATCTGTTTCTGTCTTATGGTTGTTTCAGCACATCTATATTGCGCTAAAATGACGCTGGTTCAATAAATACTTATTGAAAAACGCCCCCACTGTTGATTCTGTGCATCTCTCTGAGACAAAGTGAGTACGAGTGACTGAGCGAAAAGTATCGCACTGTTTCCACGATACCTGATGGGACAGGGCTGTCATGTTCGATCGTTGCCAAGGACTATTCTCTCCTTGGTAAGAGGGGTTTCTAGTGGCACTGTGAGCTAGCTGGTATACAGGCAAACATACCCGGTGGAGGTGTCTGGAATCAGTCTGGACACCAATCCTACAGTCTATGTTGTCTAAATGCGCAGAGCCTATATAGGTTTTATAGGAACTACATGACAGCGAGAGATGTCCCAGAGGGAGGAGGGAGAGAGAAATGTCCCAGAGGAAGGGTTGATCGGAAGATATCCTGAGGGAAGGGTGAGCAGGAGATGTCCCAGAGGGAGGGGGGCAGAAGATGCCCCAGAGCGAGGGGGAGAGTGAGATGTACCCGAAGGTTTGGGGAGCGGGAGTTGTCCCCAAGGGAGGGGAGCGGGAGATATCTCTGAGGGAGGGGGAGTAGGAGATATCCTAGAGGGAGGGGGAGGGAGATGTCCCTGAGGGGGAAGAGGGCAGGAGAGATTGCCCAGGGAGGGGGGCAGAAGATGTCCCAGAGAGAGGGGGAGAGTGAGATATACCCAATAGAGGGGGGAGCGGGAGATGTACCCAAGGGAGGGGAGCGGGAGATATCCCTGAGGGAGGGGTGAGCGGAAGATATCTCTGAGGGAGGGGGGAGTGGGAGATGTCCATGATGGAGGGGGGAACGGGAGATGTCCCAGAAGGAGAGGGGAGTGGGAGATGTCCCCCAAGGAGGGAGGAGCAGGATATGGCCCTCAGGGAGGGGGAGCAGGAGATGTCCCCGAGTGAGGGGGAGCAGAACATGTCCCAGAGGGAGGATGGAAAGGGAGTTGTCCCCAAGTGAGGGGGAGCTGGAGATGTCTTTCAGGGAGGGGGGAGCGGGAGATGTGCCAAGAGAGGGGGAAGGGGGAGATGCCCCCAAGGGGGGGAGATGTCCCAGAGGGAGCGGGAGATGTCCCCAAGGGAGGAGGGTGCGGGGGATGTCCAGAGGGAGTTGTCAGGGGGAATGGGGAGATGTTGCTGAGGGAGGAATGAGTGGGAGATGGCCCCAGGGATAGGGAGAGGGAAATGTTCCTGAGGGAGGGGGGAGCGGGAGATGGCCCTGAGGAGGGGGAATCGGAAGAGAGCGAGTAGGAGATGTCCCGGGGAAGCAGGGGATGTCTCCAAGGGAGGGGGTAGTGGGAGATGTTCCAGAGGGAGGGGGAGCGGGAAATTCCCTGAGGGAGGGGGGAGCTGGAGATGTACCCAAGGGGGAGCGGGAGAAGTCCCCAAGGGAGGAGGGAGTGGGAGATGTCCCTGAGGGGAGCGTGAGATGTGCCAAGTGAGGGGAGAGCAGGAGATGTGTTGAGGGAGGGGGGAGTGGGAGATGTCTCCAAGGGAGGGGGAGCAGGAGATGTTCCAGAGGGAGTGAGGAGTGGGAGATGACCCTGAGGGGGGTTGGAGATGT
Organism: Triturus cristatus; assembly: GCF_964204655.1. Taxonomy (NCBI): domain Eukaryota; kingdom Metazoa; phylum Chordata; class Amphibia; order Caudata; family Salamandridae; genus Triturus; species Triturus cristatus. The sequence continues at coordinate 1,863,170,194 of NC_140590.1, forward strand.
CCCAGAGGGAGGGAGGAGAGGAAGATGTATACAAGTGAGGGTAGAGCTAGAGATGTCTTTCAGGGGAGCAGAAGATGTGCCAAGGGAGGGGGAGATGTCCCCAAGGGAGGGAGGTGTGGGAGGAGTCACCAAGGGAGGGGGGAGTGAGAGATGTCCCCTGGGGAGCGGGAGATATCCCAGAGGGGGGAGCAGGAGATGTCCCCGAGGGAGGGGGAAGCGAGATATGTCCCCATGGGAGGGTGGAGTGGGAGATGTCCCTGAGAGAGGGGGTGCAGGAGATGTTCCCGAGGGGGGGAGATGTCCCAGGGGGAAGGGAGAGTGGGAAATGTCCCTGAGGGAGGGGGGAACCAGAGATGTCCCAGAGAGGGGGTGATGTCCCCAAGGGAAGGGAGAGAAGATGTTCCCAAGCGAGGAGGCAGCGGGAGATGTCCATGAGGAATGGGGGTGTGGGAAATATCCCAGAGGAAGGGGAGAGTGGGACGTGTCCCAGAGGAAGGGGTGATCGGAAGATGTCCCGAGAGAGGAGGGAGTAGGAGATGTCCCTGGGGGAACGGGAGAATGAGATGTATTCAAGGGAGGGGGAGCGGGAGTATATGTGTGTGTGTATGTGTTTACCGCCAAGAGGCCACGGATGCTGGTGCGCATTTCACCAATAATACAGGCTCAACACAAGCCCAAGTATTAACCTCTTCAGTGCCCATGACGAGATGGTCTCGTCATGGGCCGCGGTTGCGCTGTGCCCATGACGAGACTATCTCGTCATGAACCCCGCCCGCTAATGCAACGGCCGGCACAGGGCGGGGAAAGGGCGTGGCACTGAAGGGGTTAAGTCTTGCTGATATTTTGCATAGCGCTGTGTTGACGTGCCTCACCTTCATAGCGCTGTACTCTGTTGCAGATAGGTTTACGACCCCTGTGACACATCAGGCCACCTTCTCACAGCTGTGAGAAGGTGGCCTGATATATGCTGTCCACTAGTTCTAGTGGGCACCTTGTATCAGTCCAAACAACCCCTTATGGTGATAGGTTAAAGACAACCTTATGTGAAAGCTATTCTAGTGGTAGCTATGGAGAGCAGCCTTCAGGCTAAGTCTTGAAGGAATGTAAAGCAGCTTGTTTTACCAGTCTATAATCTCTTGAATGATCAAATGAAAAGACAACCACACCAGGTATATATTTAAAATATATGTATTTAAGATAACACACACCCCTCTAGTCTCTTTATGTTACAAGTGTTTAAGCATCAGTAAAAGCACAAATACACATTTGGGCCCTAGGGGTGTACCAACCCATATACTAAAATTGTGGTATAAGAACCACGACTGTAACAGGCACTAGGCCTATTGCCTCTAGAATCGCTGGGACCCCAAGGAACCACCCAAAGTAGTGACACAGGGGACCCACGGGAGCCGTATGCAGTGTGGAAACACAACCGCGGGTTCCTATTACTTTCTATCGGGAATGTCGCTGTTGGAATTTTAAAGATTAGGGACACTTCTAATTGAGTCAGGACCAAACCCTTTTGGACTTAGACAGTTCTAGGGTTAGCACCCACGAGAACACCGGAGTACTCGAGTTACCTCACCCAGGGAAGCCGGGTGCATGGGTGCCTTTTGGTGTCGTGTCGCGTCGTCGATTCCAATGGAAGCCTGCAAAGAACTGCTGCTGCCGTGAAGAGAAGTGTCCGGAGAGATCCAAGCCTGGATCTAGGATGTAAGGAACCTGAAAGCAGAGGGGACAGAGTCTGGGTCACTAGCCAGTGACCACGGGCAGGATAGACCAATGCCCACAGATGTCGGGTGCTTCAGGTGAGTTGATGGGTGTCTTGACTCTTCAGCCACGAGGTCCAGGAGGCATCGACGAAGTCCACGAGCTGAATTCGAGCTGTTCCACGAAGTCTGTCAAGTGCTGCGGTGTCGGTGATCAGGAAGGACCCAACAAGCCTTGCCAACGGCAAGTCACAGGAAATCAGAGAAAGGACTGCGGTGCAGACTAGCAAGGTCTGATGGACTCACCCAGCAAGGGTAAGTAAGAGCAAGTCTGGAGCAACCAGAAAAGCCCAAACAGAGGTAGAGTTGCCTTCGTGGGAACCTGCTAGCCAACGGGCTAGTGATCGGGAAGGAACCTCTAGCGGTCGCACTGGAAGCTGGCCCACGGGTCACTCGTGGAGTGGAGGCAAACAATCTTGGGTGCAAGAGGTGCTCAAGGCTGGGGCTACTGAGAGCCCAAAGCACAACTTTGAGGATGACCAGGAAGGTAGCGTTGCTGCAAAAGTTCACGGTGTCCAGGGGTCACGGTTCCACATTACCCACGATAGCCACGGGCCTCAGCTTTACTGTGGACTCAGGGTAGCCTCGGGGAAGTCTGAAAATCAACCTCTGGTGATGGAAAGACTTCGATGTCTGGAGGGAGCTTCAGCAATGCAGACCGGTCAGTTGCTTCTTTGGTGCCTGCCAAGCGGGGGAGTCACTCCTTGATCCCAAGGGAGATCTCTTCAGTCTTGTAGTCAGGATAGAACGGCGAAGGTCCAGGATGTACGTTGCAGAGTTTCGTCCAGGGTAATCTAAAGTCCTAGGGACTGGATTCCTATATTTATACTAAGTTTAGGGGATGGACTAACTCTAATTCCCCACCTATGGGTGGGCCTGGGGTGGGGGTGGTTACACCCCTTCCTCTTTGTCCAGTTTCGCGCCAGAGCAGGGGCTGAGTGCCCCTGCAACCGGTTTGAACTGGGCTATGCACAGGGACATCAAGTGTGCCCCCAGTGCAGGACTTCAAAGCACCAGAGTGTGCTCCCGCCCAGCCCCAATACACATCAGCCTGTCTGGGGAGGTGGTTACACCTCCCCTCGACAGGAAACCTATTTTCCAGGCCTCCCCTGTCGGAGTTTCGGTCAGCAGCAGGAGGCCAGACCCGTGTCTGTGGCAGAGGCATCCATTTTGTGATGCCAGGGCTCAGGAAAGTCCTACCGGGTTTAGCCAGTGTGAACATGTCTCTCCTCTAGAAGGGTGGAATGCTACCCCCGCCGCCAGGACTGGCGGGGGAGGGGTAGTATTCCAAAGCATTTGACACCAAACACAACATGTTTTGATGCAGCCATCCCAAAGTTAGTATTTACGGTGAGGTTATAATGCACTTAAGAGTATATGGTATGGCTGTGTCACAGAACAGCATAAGGAAGTAGTTCTGAATGCTGTAGAGGGGCTCAGCTTATGCGTGGGCACCCTCTCACATAAAACCAAGCACTCTGCCTTCAGGATTGTCAAGGCCTGCCATAGGAGTGGCTTATAGGTTTATATGTGTCTGTATAGGGTAGTGATATAGGTAGCCTATACCACAGTAAGGGGTGCAAGCACACCCTTACCCAGGCTGCCATAGCAGACCTGTGGTGTCATTTTGGAGTGCTTGCCAGGGGTGGCATAATACATGTTGCAGCCCCTGGTAGGCCTCTGAGGTACCTATGCCCTAGGTACATAGTATTCCATATACTAGGGGCTTATAAGGCACTCCAGAATCCAATTAGATATGTACCTAATGTACATGGAAACCATTTTAGAGAGGAAGCAGCTAGGCTGTGGTCCTGATTAGCAGGGCCACAGCCAGACTAAGGTCGAAAAACAGTGAAACACTAGCAAAAAGTGGGGGTACCCATGTGAAGCAAATCCTACTCTTCTACATCAGCCTCCTCATTGGTGGCCTCATGTCTGTGAGACAGTGATGTCTGCTGCCCTCTCCTTTCGGTCAAAGGTGAATAAAGAAAAGTTTTTCATACTAAGCTGCGCCCCCTGCTGGCTCCATGGTACAGTCACAGGACAGACCCACATGGGGACAGACTGATGGAGGGGACAAATCAATTACAACTTTAATTATTACAGCCATTAGAATACAATGTTAAACATGAAAAACGCTGCAGTAAACCCACATGCTCTTTTTTTAAAGTTTTAAAAGTGAAGTTTATTAAGTATGAAAAAGGGAAATAACAAGTAGCAGGTTCACAATATATAATATATCAACAATGTATTGAAAACATTTGAAGAATAATAAGATAGAACAGGAACATTTTTGCAATTACATGTAGAAAACAGGATAAGAAGGGGAAGGAAAAAAAAAATAGAAAGAGCAAAAAATAAAAGCACTTCTCATGCAATGAAATTAGCATAATTATAAACAGTAGTGGAATTACAAAAATCATAGCATACATAATATCAGTGAAACAAAAAAAACATATTACAATTAGTATGGCAGCTCCAAGAAGAAAAATAATATATTCAAGGAGGTTTAGATACTTCATCAGTTAAGGGTTGATGTAGGAAAGTCCTTGAAACCGAGGAATCTAGAAAAATGGTTACTGGAGACCAGAGATAATTTAGTTTAATAGTAAGAGACACTGGGACAGTATAAGCTCTGTCTAGTCTATGATTATAGCAAACACCATACCACCATGCTTGAAAGGAGATCTGTAGAGCATTCTCCAATGTTTAGTAATCTGTTGAAATGTGACAGCAATTAATAAGTCTACAATTTGTATATTAAAAGTACAACAATGCCAATCATCAGAAGGAGTGCCTAAAAATAAATTAGTGAAAGAGAATGGTGTATGTGTATGAAAAATAAAGTTAATTTGTTTCCACACTTGTCACCAAAATTGATAGGTGGTGGGACATTCAAATAAAATATGTTTAATATCAGAAATTGATGCAGAACAGGGCCAGCAAGATGATGAAGTGGCGCTATCAAATTTGTGTAACGAAACAGGAGTGATTAGAAGGGGGTTATAAATAAAAAAGAACGTTTGAGTTGTGTTGGCAGCACGTGATGTCTTGCGAATTTTAAGTCATATTTTGTTCCACAAAGGAATAGGAAAGGAGATGTGAAGATCTGCTTCCCATTGTAATTCTAGGGTCGATTTTTGTCGATCAACAGTGGGAGAGGTAAGGTGGGTATATATGAGAAGCAGTTGGGGCAGTTAGCAGTAATAGGTAGGTATAGGTGACATAGGGAGAGGGGAAATGGGTAACAAATAAAGTGAAAGGTATGTGGTAGAAATAGAAGAGATCAGTGACTGAAATTTGTGTTGATATGGAAGAGGTAAGTGAAAGATGGATTGAGCTTTCGAAAAAGAGATAGGTGAATGGTTATGTATCAATTGATGAGTCCATAATAGACCTTTATCCCTCCAGGCTTTGTAAAAGATAGTCTTATTATTAATTTTAATTAATGTATTATACCAGATCGAGGATTGAAGGAATTGATCTAGAGGTGAAAGAGAAGAAATATAACGTAATATTCTGCAAGCATTTGTGAGATTAGGAATAGACATGGAAGAAGGGCATTTAATAAAGGACACAAATTATGCAAAAGAGAAAGGTTGAATAAAAGATAACTCCAATTCTGACCACAAGGGAGATGGAATTGTGGGTGGGCCATCTTGAAAAATTATTGACTGTTTTAAAAAGAAAGCATTTTAATAAGACTGAAAATGAGGAAAATTAACTCCCCCTTGCTGCTTTTGCCTTCGTAATTTGGACAAACATATGCAATGTTTTTTTATTATTCCATAAGAATGCAGTGAGAATAGAATAAACATTTTTTAAAGTAGAGGTGGGAAAGTTAATTGGGTTTGCCAAAAGATAGAAAAGAATGTTGGGGACTAACATCATCTTAATAGAATCTAACCTACCCCACCAGGAGAGAAATAGCGGATTCCATCGTGAAGTTAGGTTAGATGAAGCAGACAGTAACATAGTAGTGTTGAGCGATATAGTGTCTTTTATAGAAGTAGTGAACCAAAGGCCCAAATATTTAATTTTTGTTGGGCTCCAAAGAAATCCTCAAGGGAGGAAATCGTGTTTGAGTCAACATTAGTTAAGTGGAAGGTTTTCACATTTGTCAGCATTAAGTTTATAACCTGAAAGTGAGGCAAAAGTGGAAACTGTGTTTAAAAAGGGTTGTAAAGAAGAATCAGGAGAGGCCTTATATAAAAGAATATCATCAGCGTAGACTGAAAATGTAGTTTGTTTATCTCCATATTTGAATCCTTGTCGAATTTTAGATAGAAAAGGTTCGAGAGCTACAAAATTAAAAAAAAAGGCAATATGGGACATCCTTGTCGTACACCTCTGTGTAAAAGAAGAGTCGAGGAGATTAGGCCATTGACAAATATAGATGCTGAAGGGGAAGAATATAAAAGAGAGATTAAGGTAATAAACTTTCCCCCAAAACCAAACCATGAAAGTGTAGAAAAAAAAACTTCCAGTGTATCCGATCAAAAGCTTTCTCAGCATCCAAGGAAATGGCTGCTAAAGAATGTTTATAAGCTTTAGATTTACTCAGAACATCTAAGAAAAGCCTGGTATTATCAGAGAGTTTTCTACCTCTAACAAAACCAGGTTGTTCACGACCAGTTAAATTAGGGAGGAGGGATCAAGGCATAACACCGGGATCTTGGCAAAAATCTGATAATCAGAATTAACTCAGGAAATCGGTCAATAATTTTTGCATTATTTATGATCTTTATTATCTTTTGTTATAAGGCATATTAAGGCTTCTTGAAATGTCCTGGTAGCAGAATTGGAGGAAGTAAAGAAAATAAATAATCGATGTAATTTCTGAATGAATTGTTTAGAGAAATGGAGGTAGAATTCAATAGGAAAACCATCAGGCCCAGGAGCTTTACCTATTTTAATAAAGTTAATGGCAGGTCAAATGTCATGCCTTGTCATATCAGAATCAAGGGAAGAAAAATCAGTGTTTAAGTCAAATTCCTCATGGATAGAAGAATGATATAAGGTCAAAATCAGATTGGAGAGGATCTAACTCTGACGTATATAGATTTTGATAGAGTTTAGTAAATTCATTAAGGATATCATTGTCTCTTAAAAGAGGCATGGAATCATCTCTTAAAATAGTTTCTATTTTAGTTCGCTCTTTTTTAATGTTAAGATAATTTGCTGAGAGTTTGCCTGCTTTATTTTGACCACCATAGTATCTGTAACTAGATTTAAGGAAATAAGAGTTAGCCTCCTCCTTGAAGAGTTTATTGAAATCAAATTTAGCCTTAATTAAATGATCTAAACAAGTCTTAGATTTGGATACGAATTAGGATTGTCCGAAGGATTTTATATGTTTCATTAAATCTAGTGCTTTTTTTGAATTTATTTTCTTTTTAGTGGAAACATAAGTAATGATAAAATCTCTAGAAGCAGCTTTGAATGTATCCCAAATAATTGGAAATGATGTCAGGAGATTCATTCAGAGAAAAAAGTATATATGTGTAAATCGAGGTTGCAAATTCTCCAGGAATCAATAAGAGATCTTTGTTTGATGGCTATTGTGAATTGTTTGTGAATGTAGGAAGGGACAAAAGAAGACTTGGAGGAGTGATCTAAAAAAGGATCCATTACCAGGTTGCAATCCCCACCAAAAGCTAAGTAGTCACCAGAAATAGACATCAGTTTGGGTGTAATTGAGGGCCCAAAAGTTTTATCAGGATGTGAGGTGCATAAATATTAAAAACAGATATTGGTATTTTGTTTACTTGTAATCTTACGAGAAGCCATCAATCTTCTTTATCTGATTCTTGTGTTAACAAGGTAACATCCAAAGATTTTTTACACAGACTTACAACTGCATTATGTTTCCCATTACCTGGTGAGGAAAATGCATATGCCACCCAATGTCTAACAAGTTTTTGGTCTCCAATTCAGTAACATGAGTTTCTTGTAACAAAGCAATATCAGCATTTAATTTGTGTAAATGAGTAAGAACTATTTGTCATTTAAAAGGTGAGCCTAACCCTTTTACATTCCAATTAATAATGCGTAAAGTCATGAGTAAAGAACTGCAGTGAAATTAGCGTACTCTATAGGTAAAGATTAACACTTACGTAAGTTGGTTTTTTCGAGTAAAAAATAAAACCATGCATTTGTTGGCAGAGAGAGAAATATAACAGAAAATAGCACATTGAAAGAGAAGGAGCAAGATGAAGAATACAAAATAAGAAAGAGAGAAAACATAGAAAAGAGTATGAAAATAGAAGGAAAGAAAAGGAAATGAAGATAGAGAAAAGAAAACAGGAAAAGTTTAAAAGAAATAAGGGTGTTGACAGGAACAAATTAAGACAAAAGACATACCAAATACCAAGACAAAATAATCGGAGTGGTACAACCACAAAAGGGAAGATGATAACAACCGGGCTCTAGAGGCAGCCGGAGGGTACCTAAGAGGTGAAGAAAAAGATATACATCATTATCTTATACAAAGATATACCTTTAAAAGACTAATAAAACATGAAATTAAATGGTAAGTTAACCTAGACATTACAAAATAGAGCAACAACAATGTGAAACATAAAAAGAAAGTTATATGAAGCCTTCAAGTGAACGGATATTTGGAAGTGTCCATTGTTTCCATTTTACAGTTGTCAATAAATTTCTGCAGAATGGAGGGATCTTCGTACATTGTTGTTTTGTTAGTGTAAGTTACTTTAAAGAAGCATGGATGGAAAAGACAAAAACTGGCTCCAAGGGAACGTAGCGCAGGTCGCATGTCTAGAAATGTCTTCCGTCTGTCTGCTGTAGCTTTAGCCAAATCTTGAAGAAAATATAATGGGTTTCCTGACCAAGTAACACATCCTTTGGTTTTTGCTGCTTTGATAACTGTGAGAAGATCCTGATATTGCAGAAAATCTTTTATGACACCCGAGGTTCAGGCATATCCAAATGTTTTGGAAGAAAATTTTGGAAAAAGGAAGATTGAGAGCCTTCTGTTTCCTCTGCAAGGCCGTAAATGCGAAGGTTGTTGCGTCGATTCCGATTTTCTAAATCTTCAGTAACTTTCTTAAGACATGAGACTACCGCTTTGAGGTGCGTAACATCTTGAGCAGTATCCTGCTTAGAAAGCATCTCATGTTCTATGTTCGCAACTCTATTTTCCATCAGAGACCATTTGTCGTCCAGACGCTGAAGCTTTGTATTAGTTTCTTCCATATAGGGTTTCAAGGCGCAAATCTCATCTAGAAGGAGCTCCATAGAAATAGAGGAAACAGGTTTAACAGGTGATGGAGTATTTGTTTTGGCCTTTTGTTTGCCGTCAGCAGAGCTGTGGTTGGTATTTTAGAGGGTTGCTTAGAAGAAAATGTAGCGGTGCAGGCAGAGGATGAATGAGAATCTTTAGATACCATATCAGGATGTTCCATACTGGATTCCAGTAAAGAAAACAAGTTTTTAGTATCCACTGCATACTGAGAGTGAGCCATGCCTAGTTTTCCTCATACATAAATATAAATGATCAAATAAAGGGAAAGTGGTATAGGGAATTATCTCTAAATTAACTGCAGTTAAAATGTAGTTAAAACAGTCTCACATGAGGCGTGCGGCAGCAGCGGCGCAAGATGGCCAGCACCTGAAGAGCTCCACGACATCGAGCTGCGCTCGATAACGAATGGACCTCTTTTGAGCAGCGCTCCTTCGCCGCGATGACAGATTTGTGCATCGGAGTTGGCTGGGGCTGTTTTGGCAAGTTTTCAGACCATAACACGGTCTGTCTGACTTTTTATTCGTTCCGTTAGTTTTCTCCTCATTGCGGCCGCCATTTTGGGTATTTTTTCCTGCACAGCAACCCGCACTGCCGCGATGCTGCTATTCTACTGTTTTTCCTTACAGCCTCTTCTGGTCCCCATTGCAGCCTGATTTTTGATCTTTTCTGGTGCTGGAGGAATGTTTTTGGCCTCATTCTCCCTTATCCTTGCCTTTTAATTTGCCTCAGTTCTTGATGTGGAGAATTGGAGGCCACCATTTAAGCTTTAGTCTTGCATCTATTGGTTCGCCCTTCTGAATATGGCTGTGTTTATATCACTTTTCTTCAATACCTTTTGAGTGCTCACCTCTTTCGACCAGTGTTGGAAAGCTCTCCACTACTGAACTTTGCTGGCCACTTGCTACTCCCCTTTGTTTGTAGTCTGCTGGTGACCTTAATTTTTGACACCTCCTCCTTTTTATACCAGTGCTGCTTTTCCTCTTGCCTCTTTATTTTACACGGCTGCATCTCATTTGTTGTACTTTACTTGTTACACCATTATGGATCATTCACATAAATCCCAAGGGACCTCTTCTGAAGGGCGTAAAGAATAGGCCTGGGCGGTAAATTCCGTTCCGTTCACGGAATTTGTGGAATTTGGGTAATTTCGCGTTCCGCGGAGAACGCGAAATTGCCCCAAAAACTGCGTCCGCGACTTCGCGAATTTTTTTGCTTGTTCGCGTTCTCAATATGCGTGTTCGCGAGATATTTCACCCCGAGCACGCAAACAGCGATCGCGAACAGGAAAAAAGTATCGCGAACAAGCAATTCCGCGTGTTTGCGAAATTTCTGCATGTTCGCGGAGATTTTTTGCCGTTTCGTGGAGATTTGCGTAACGCGATTGCGCAAATTCCACCCACCCCTAGTAAAGAATCAACTGCCTGCTCTGGTAAACGCACCAAGAAAGACCCGCCTTCTCCTTCGAAGTCACCGCTTCCTCTCACGTTAGAGGATATTATGGAGAAACTGCGCCTCATTCGGCCCTTTATGACCGATACAGCTGCCACTCTTCAAAGGATGGAGGAGAAAGGGTCTGGTGTTGATTTAAGACTTTCAGATGTTGAGCAAAAAGTTAGTGACGCTCAAGATGTTGTTGCCAGAGTTGATAGTCTCACTAAAGAAGTTAGCCAACTCAAAAAGATCACAGAGGATTTGGAAAATCGCAATAGGTGAAACAACCTGCGCATTTATGGTATTCCGGAAGTTTCCGAAAGGCCCGGATATGATTACCTTTTTGAAAACCTTCAGATCACTGGTCTCCCTAAATCCATGGATTTCAATATCCAAAGAGCTCACTGATTGGGGCCACAGAGTGCATCTTCTTCCTCAAAACCAAGAGGTATAATTGCTTATTGCCTTTTATACTCGGATCTCATGACAATTCTCAACGCTGCTAAACAACATAAGCAGATGCTCTGGTCCGGTCACAGAATCTTCTTCAGTCAAGATGTCTCTAAGTCAAATGCTAACCGGCGGAAGGAATTCCTCGACCTCAGACCCGCCGTGAGATCCATGAATGCCCGCTACGGTTTAATCCATCCTTGCTTCTTTAAAGTTACCTATAAGGACAGAACTCTGAGTTTTCAAGATCTAGCCGACCTCCAGAAGTTTATTCACGCTCACAAAGGAGAACTTATGGAACTGAGCAAACCTTAATTGTTTTGTTACTGTTTCTCTGATCTGTTCTGTTGGGTTTTTAGTATGTAGTTTACAAACTTTTCATGCGTCTTTGTTTGTTCTTTCCCATGTTTCCTAGGTCTCTCTTTTGCTGTTCTGCTGATGACATTCCTTACCCATGTTGCCCTTGTGTATGTAATGTACGATTCACCCCGCTCCATTTTTCCCTATTGTCTCGTAAGTTCCCTTCATCTTGTCTCATTTGTTTACCTCTTTGTCTATGGATTTTATTCCATATCCTTATCTGTTTTCATTTGGTAACCTGTTTTTTCTCGGCGTCTCTCTTCTGCGTGGTTGTCTTGTTCTTCGCTGCCCCCTCACACATTAATGTCCTTTTTTGTGTTGTTCTTTATGACGAAAGCCTTCGGGCTTTCCGTCATCTTCTTTTTGATATCTCTTCGGGAGGGGTTTTGCTCTCCTCCTTCTGTTTCTTTCTTTCCCTTCATCTTTCTTCCTTTTTCTTCTTCTTAGCTTTTGGGTCCACTCCTGTTCTTCTTATCTTTGGACTCTTGCATTTTTCCTTAGTGCGTTTTCTCCGTTCTTTCCTCTGCCTCTTACTTTGGTTCTTTCTAGTCAAACTTCTTACTCTCTTTCCTCTTTGCTCTGTTTCTCTTTTATGTTTTACCGATTATTTTCTGCTTTTCTTTATATATGCCTTTTAGCTCTTCTGCACAAATCTTTCATCTCCCTGTTGGTTTTATATTTACTCTTTCTTTTGGTTCTTTCTCATTATAGTTTACTTTCCAGTTGCCTTATGTTACATTTGCATTTTCAATGGTTGTTGTTCAACATGGTTATGTTATGGCATAGTAGCATCTTATGAGAAACAGTTCTTGTTCCATTTGGAACCTTAAGGGACTGTGATGCTCTGGGCAGTTATCTCTGTCTGGATGATGCTGATCAGTCACCTTGGGTTGCTGTGCTGTTAAAAATAAATCCATTTTAAATTTATTGGACCTGAACTCCATCATTGTAACAATATCTTTCTATACTCTTTACTCATGAAAGGTCTTTGCATCATTTCATGGAATTTTAAAGGCTTGCATAACCCCGTTAAGAAACAATGGGTATTGTCTCATCTTGCTAAGTTGAATTGTCATGTAACGATGTTGCAAAAATCACACCTTAAGTTACAAGATTTACCTACATTACGTAAACATTGGGTGGGTGAAATCTTTTGCTCTCCAGCTGTTAATAACAAGAACGGTGTGATAATCTTATTTCATAAATCCTTGGATGTCCTCTTACAAAATGAATTTACTGATACAAATGGTAGATGGTTATATTTAAATGTCAAAGTCAATAACACTCAATTTTCTGTTTGTAATGTTTATGGACCAAATGGTATTGCTCTATCTTTTTGGAGCAATTTTTCCACCCTCCTTTCCTCTCACTCTGCTGAAAATTTCATTGTGGGCGGGGACTGTAACCAACTCATGGACCCTTTCCTTGGTCGGAAATCTCAGACCAGATATGTTCCAAATAAGATTCCTTAAAGCCATTACTACAAGGGGATTGATCGATGCATGGCGCATATCTCACCCTGACGTTTTAGAATTTTCTTTTTTTTCACCTGTCCACAGATCTCATTCGCGCATCGATTACATGTTTTTCACACAACCTACCCTACAATTCATGAACAAGGTTGAAATTGGCTCCATTCTTATTTCCGACCATGCCCCCGTCATCTTAGACATGGATTATCCCTCTCCTTCTCCCACTTCCAGGCGTTGGCGCTTTCATAACTCCCTTCTTTTGGATTCTCAATTTTCTGAACAGTTCACCCTATTTGCTCAAGAGTTTTTTCTTCATAATCTCTACTTAATTTCTCAATTTCATCTTGTTTGGGATGCCTTCAAAGCGTCTGCTAGGGGCTTCATTATAGATTTTGTTTCCCGGAAAAAAAAGTAAACCCTCTCAAACTCAACATTGCTTTTAAAGCAAATTAAAACCTTAGAACATAAGTACTTCACTACCAACTGTTCTGACATGTTACCCCTTCTCATTAAAGCAAAAATGCAATATAACAAACAATCTTGGGATTAAGCTTGTAACATTCTTCTCAAATTTAATGCGAAAATGTATGGTGGTCAGAACAAAGCAGGAAGATCCCTAGCAAATTATCTCAAAATTAAAAAGCAAAAATCCAAAATTGTAGCCATTAGGGATAACTCTGGGACTCTACATCTTTCGGATGCCAAGATACTTGACTGCTTCACCGATTATTACACCTCTCTTTAAACTCCCGAATCCCATCCTTCTCCAGATCTTATTGCTTCGTTTTTTAAAAATATTCCCAAACCCCCTGATAGTTGCCTTGATCTTACATCCCTGAATGTCCCTATTTCAGAACAAGAACTTATTGAGGCCATTGCTCTTTTGCCCAAAGACAAAACACCGGGACCAGACGGTTTTACTGTTCGATTTTTTTTGCACTTCAAATAATTTTTGGTCCCCCACCTCCTTTCACCGATAAATCATTTTTTACTTATTGGCGCATCGCAAGGCTCTTTCATTCAAGCAATGCTCTGCTTAATAGCCAAGAAAGACAAGGATCCCCCTCTGTGTAAGAACAATAGACCCATTTCCTTAATAAACACTGATTGTAAAATTTACGCTAAACTACTTGCCCTTCGAATCAATAAAGTTATTCCTGATCTAATTAATTTATACCAATCCGGTTTTGTTAAGGGACGTTCTATCACAGATAATTCACGTACTTTTCTCAATATCATACATTTGGCCTCCAAGCTTGACTCTCCTGTGGCTGCTATCACCTTGGATGCTGAAAAAGCATTTGACAGGGTTAATTGGGAATTTATATTTGGTGCTTTAAGATGGCATGGTTTCAGTCCCCCTATTATTAAATTTATTCAACTTTTAAACTCTGCACCCACTACTTCCGTTTGGGTAAATGGTTGCCAATCTCAATATTTTCCTCTTCTCAGGGGGTCTAGACAGGGCTGCCCTCTTTCCCCCTTCCTTTTTATCCTTGCACTAGAACCCTTTCTAGAAACACTTAGACGCTCACCACATTATAAAGAGTTTCAATTTCATAATCTAGATATCAAATTTACTGCATATGCAGACGATATTCTGCTATTCATTTCTAATCCATCCGTTTCCTTGCCGGCCTTCTTTTCCCTCTTAAAGGACTACTCTAATGTTTCCGGTTATAAATTGAACATTGATAAATCTGAAATCTTGCCTTTGAACAAATTCTGCCTCCCCTCTATGTTTCTTGAGTCCAGTTTCAATTGGAACTCCACACATATTAAATGTCTTGGTATCCTTTACTCCAAGAATATCAAGGAGACTATTAAAATTATTCATGCTGATATTCTTAAAAAACTCTCTGCTTTCATAGATTGTTGGTCTCCACTTTTCCTCTCTTGGTGGGGTAGATTAGCCACAATTAAGAGGATGCTTCTCCCAATCATTCATTTTTATCTCTCTATGCTCCCTGTTTCTCTCCCTAATACTTTTTTCTGTACCATTAATAGCTCCTTGTCCAAGTTTCTCTGGAATAATCGTAAGCCTAGGATTTCATTGGCTCGTCTTCAACTTCCTAAGGGATTGGGTGGGGTTAGTTTTCCCAATCTCAGACGATATCATTCGGCATTCACCCTGAAACAGATCTGGACCTTTTTGTCTGACTCCACTGTTCAGTCAATGACAGCATGGAGCTTCTTAGAACAGGCCCAATATTCTCCTTTCTCCTTTCTTTCAGCTACCCGTATTACTCAACCACCGAAAAGTCTTTCCTCTCCTATTTTTATTCACTCCAAAGCTCTCACTACTTCCTTGTGTGGCTCTCATCTTCCTCCGGCTGATCGGTCCCTTTGCATCCCGATCTGGTATAATAAACATTTTAAGATCAATAATCGCGCCTTATTTTGGAAGGAATGGATTGATAAAGGCATTATCACACCTCAACATTTGATGAAGGATGGGTCCTTTATGCACTTTTCTGAACTCCAAACCTCTTATGGTATCTCCTCTCTACATGCTTCTCGCTATCCCCTACTTAAAGATGCTCTTACTCGTTTCTACCTTCAGGAAAGCCTATTGTTATTCCTGATCAACCATCCCCTCCTTCTATTGATTTTTCCTCCCAATTTAAAGCTGCCACTATTTATAAGATACTATCCCATCCCACTAAGATTAGAACCAAATCCAGTTTGGAACTCTTATGGGAAAAAGACTTAGCCCTTGTCCTCCCCTTCATACCTGGGACTCTCTCTGGTCAAAAATTCACACCTCCTCTCGCTCTGCCAACACCACACAGACTTTATACTATTTTTATAATAGATTGTTTTTTACTCCTAGCAACCTTTATGGATTTAAATGATTGGATTCTCCCAAATGCTGGTCATGTCCCAATGAAAATGACGATTTTCTTCACATGTTTTTCTATTGTCCTTTTGTTAAATCCTTTTGGTATCGTATCTGGTTGAAATTGAACGATATTTTATCTTCTAATGTCTCCTTCCATATTACACGTGTTTTTTTGGGCAGCTTTTCTCCTGTTTGGAAAGCTCACAGTAGTGTTAGTAACTTTATTAACTTATTTTTCGCCACCTCACTTCAGATCTTTACCACTAACTGGAAGGACACTTCAAAAATGTCGTACCAAGCCTGGTGGAATTTATTGTGTCACCATCACAGATTAGACCGAGCCTAAGCTACCTCTACTGTTCTGTTGATTAAAAAAGATTTATTATGGTTGCCACTAACTTCTTTTCTTTCAAGATTGCAAAATTTATTCCGCTTGGCATATACTATAATGTTTTTACCATGGACCTAATCTTTTTGTGAACTGATTCTGTTTGCATTACCTATTGGGCTCTTCTTTTCTTCTTCTCTCTCGTCCTCCTTTCTTCTTTTTCTTTCCTCTTCTCTCTCCTTCTTGTTCCCTTTTCTTTTTCTTCTTTTCTTCCTTTCTTTTCTCTTTTTCTTAAAACTTTTTTAAAATGCATTTACTCTCTGTACAGTTTTTATTTCTTGAGGATACTTTTTTTATATTGTTTTTCATATCATGCTTTGTTTTTATCCTTATCCTCTCTCTACATGACTTTGTACTGATGTTTTACTTTGTTTATTACCTCAATAAAGCATTCTAAACTCAAAAAACAGTCTCACATGGCAGTCTGTTACAGTGCTTCAGAAAATAGAAATGATGACTTGAAAAGATAAATTGTTTAAAATCAAACTTCTCAAGGAAGTCTATGGCAGTGCTTCAGAAAATAGAAATGTTAACTTGAAGAGATAAATTGTTGAAAAGAAAACCTCCCAGCACACAGAACAGCAGAGAGATGTATGAGGGCTGCAGGGTCAAAAGGTTATGCCATTAGAATGGAAGCCCTGCTCATTTTAATAAACACCTCATGAGAGGAGATAAGATGGGGGCCTGCTGGAGCTTCTGACATGAAAGCATTTCTCTCAGTAAAGATGATAAAGAGCCCATTAAGCCCTCACCTGTGCATGTGGTTGTGTTCCCAAATTATTCTGCTTCATTTGGAAATTAAAAGTAACAGTCTGGT
The DNA here is from genome assembly GCF_964204655.1 of Triturus cristatus. Classification (NCBI taxonomy): domain Eukaryota; kingdom Metazoa; phylum Chordata; class Amphibia; order Caudata; family Salamandridae; genus Triturus; species Triturus cristatus. The sequence goes on from NC_140590.1 coordinate 1,863,186,990, forward strand.
GACAAAATTGTAGGTAAGTGAAGAAAAATACCTCAGAGCTGCCATGGAGCTCCATTAGCCATGCCGCCATCTTCAGTGGGTGCGAAGCCACGCCCCCAAACCCACATACTCTTAAAGAGTAAAATGCACCAGTCGGCCACACTCGTTCATTGAGACTTCTAGGCACTTAGCCAGGTTTCCACAGAGCTGCCATGGAGCTCCATTAGCCATGCCGCCATCTTCAGTGGGTGCGAAGCCACGCCCCCAAACCCACATATTCTTAAAGTGTAAAATGCACCGTCGGCCACAGTCGTTCAGCGAGGCTTCTAGGCACTTAGCCAGGTTTCCACAGAGCTGCCATGGAGCTCCATTAGCCATGCCGCCATTTTCAGTGGGTGCGAAGCCACGCCTCCAAACCCACATACTCTTAAAGAGTAAAATGCACCAGTCGGCCACACTCGTTCATCGAGGCTTCTAGGCACTTAGCCAGGTTTCCACAGCTGGAGCTGAGACCTTAGCAAACGGAGACTTTTGGAAAAAGAAGCCTCACCCTTACGCTGACCTCTGGACAAGGCTTTCAGAAATGTGTCACCACCGTAGAATGTTTTTACTGAATAAAAGAACTTTCCTCTGCATCATATTCATGTTAAACATGCATCTTCTCTTTTCCTCATGACCTCGTGGAGAATGAATATCTGATAGAATTATCAATGACTTCCGGTCATATAGAGTCAATCAGCAGCTTCTCGCTCTACAAGTTTCTGTTTATTAGTCTAAGTCCATGGGGTTTGCAGTGAACCCCTGAACCGAGCAGACCCCCAGGACTCACGGGGCCGAGGCCAGGACCATGAACCAAGCAGACCCCCCTGGACTCACGGGACCGAGGCCTGGACCCTGACCTGTGGAGACCCCTCTGGACTCACGGGACCGAGGCCTGGACCCTGAATATAGCAGATGCTCCTGGACTCACGGCACCGAGGCGTGGACCCCTGAATGGAGCAGACCCCCTTGGACTCATGGGGCCGAGGCCTGGACCCTGAACCGAGCAGACCCTCCTGGACTCACGGGGCCAAGGCCAGGACCATGAACCAAGCAGACACTCCTGGACTCACGGGACCGAGGCCTGGACCCTGAACTGAGCAGACCCCCCTGGACTCACGGGACCGAGGCCTGGACCCTGAACTGAGCAGACCCTCCTGGACTCACTTTCCGAGGCCTGAACCAAGCAGACCCCCCTGGACTCACAGGACTGAGGCCTGGACCCTGAACCGAGCAGACCCTCCTGGACTCCAGAAAGTTTCACTTGTCGGTTTATTCGCTGCACCAGTCTCTTGAGATGGTCTGTTTCAGTGGGAAAGGAAGGGATGGAAACCCGCCCCTCATGGGAAGCTGCGATCCCATTGGATGAGGAGGATGTCACCTGCATCACCGGTGATAACTTGCTTTTCCTGGTTTATAATAATACTTTCCTTAGATAGCTAGTGCTTCGGATGCGGACATTAGAAGAGTCGCTTGAAGGGCCTGAAGCCGAACACGGTGCAGACTGGACCTGCTCTCAGGTGAGACTTTCCTGACAGAATAGCTCCTGCTGTGTCCCCCCCCACTGTGCTGTATTGACACAGAATGCGGCTGCAGCTGTATTTCCGACTCTGATCTTCACCTGATCCCTTTACTTTTGATTCCACTGCTGTTTGATTTGAGTTTCATGAACAAAATATGACTTGTTTTCTTCCTTTTCTGAACTATTTATGAGTTCTTCTTCGTGAAATCCTGATTCTCAGATTCTTTAGAAAAGGGATTTAGGGTCATATGTATCAAAAAAGAGTTTCGCGATTCTCAAATTGTGATTTTTAACGAATCGCAATTAGCGAATCGCAAAATGCAATGTATGAAGGATTTGCTGAACATTTGGCGAATCCCACATATTCCTTATTTGTGAATCGCAAATTGAGATTCGCAAATAAGGAATACCTTCCCATTCATTCCTATGGGCTAGGCGGCCCATAGGAATGAATGGGAAAACATTCTCAATTTGCGATTACCAATTATAGAATCGCAAATTGAGAATGCAATTTCAAGGTTGCAAGGGTGCCAAAAGGACACCCTGTTGCACCCCTGAAATATGCATGTATGTGCGCCAAATGACACTTTGAAAAAAGCAATAAAATGTTTTTTTCTAGAAAATCGTAAATTACCACCAACTTGAAGTTGGTGGTAATTTGTGATTCTTTAAGGCCAAATAGCACATTTCTGGTGCTTCCAGAATTGCATTTAAGGAATCGCAATTTGCAATTCCTTAATTGCATTTCCAAAATAGAGAATCGCAAATTTCGCGATTCTCTGTTTTGCGATGGCCTTTTGGGATAATACATCCCAAAAGGCTTTTTCCCGTTCGAAAACGGGCAGATTCTGAGAATCGGCCCGTTTGCGAACGGGAAAAAGGTTGATACATATGGCCCTTAAACTCCTTTAAGGAACACGCTCATCATCTGCTATGTCAGTCATGTTAACCAAACCCTTTTGATCATTTCTGTAAACTGATTTGACAAACTAATTGATTAAAGAACTTTTACTAAATCCAAATGAGATGATAAACTCCCTTGAAACAATTCAAACTCTCGGTATTGGCTGGACTTGGAGTGGAATTGAAATGTCGTGTTCTGTGAATGAAATGTCTCTAACTCTGATACAGGAAGCAAAGATCCATTCACCGGAAGGAGTCCGCGGCGCGGGGATTGGACCCGCACTTGTAAGTGATGGGAATATAAAGTTAATATTGGGGACCCCCTCTTCAGCTCTATCAGACGGACCAGAGCTTTTATCTCACCCTGAGGCCAGTTTCTACCATCACCAGCCCATGGGGACCAGACATGTAGAGCCAGACTCTGGGGCCAGCCTCAGACATAGAAGAAGGACTATCACAGGCAGTGGGCAGGGCAAGACTGGGACACAAACCTGCCCTGGCCATTCAGCGTCCATCTCCTTCCAGGCACAGGTGAATAAAGTGAAGTTCTTCCTACTGGCTGCGCCCCCTGCTGGCTCCCCCGGGTACACTCACACTGAAACCAATGGTTTGTGAAAGGACTCCCTTCAAGCTGGTTCTCCGGGGCCGGCACAAGTCAGGGGTCCTGGTACAAGTCCTGCAGCTGTCTCTGGAAATACAGAGCCCAGATACTGCTGCGAGCTCGCTGAAAAGCCAAGGGGCTCCTTTTAAAGCTGAGAACTTCATGGGTCGGCGGGAGCTTAGGGGCAACACTTCCTCCTGCGTGTGGGGGTGAGGTGTGAGCATCTAGTTCAAAGAAACACACGTGTCACTCATAAGAATGGCCCAGGGCTCTCATATAGAGTCAGACTTTGGCCTCTCAGCTGCAGAGTGAGGGGCTCACAGCGTGCCAGGCCACTGTGTCCGGTTCTTCTCCGAGTGTCCAACGCTGGTCCGCAGCGCTTTGTTGATCTGAATACACAGGCGGTCACTTTATTCACTATGAGCCATTTATTTATATTATTTTTCTATAGCGCTACTTCACCAGCCTCTTTTAGGGATTTACATACAACATTAACTGTATGTGCAGGATTTTAATTTTTTTTATTTGTTTTTATGAGAATTTTCAGAAAAAACACAACTGCCAACAACATAGCGACCATCACTGCCCTGATCTTGAAGTATAGAAGCGTTTCCTGTGCAGCAGCACCTACACAACTGTAAGGATTAGAAAAAGGAAAGTAAAAAATAAATAAAGCACAAACAGCTATTGAAGGCTACCACCCCAGTGGTATCCCCTCCTGCAGTCCCTCCGAAGCAGAGAGCAAATAGGCTGTTTGGGGCCCCAAATGTCTTTTGGCTACAATGACCCTGGTGGCTCTTCCGCATACACTTCCAACTGCTCCCAGCAGTACGCGAGGTCCGAGAGACACCGCCGTTTGGTGGGTATGGCTCATGTGTCCCATGGCATGGCAACTCTCCGCTTTGCCAACAGTAAATCCACAGCCACAAAGCGTTTATTGGTCGGCTGTAAGTCTTTGACCAGTCCCAGCAAACACATTCTGGGGGTACAGTCCACCGTCTCCAGCTCCATGGTGGTCAGGGCCTTATACAATCCACCGTCTCCCGCACCATAGTGGTCAGGGCCTTATACAGTCCACCGTCTCCAGCACCATAGTGGTCAGGGCCTTATACAGTCCACCATCTCCAGCACCATAGTGGTCAGGGCCTTATACAGTCCACCGTCTCCAGCACCATAGTGGTCAGGGCCTTATACAGTCCACCGTCTCCAGCACCATAGTGGTCAGGGCCTCTGTAACATGAGACCACAAGGTCCGGACCAGAGGACACAACCAGGCCAGATGCAGGAAATCTGCGTCCAGCACTCCACACCCTCAAACCTCATCTGCACAATTTGACAGGTGTATAGTCAATCAAGCATTTATAGAGCGCAGCCAATCACCCGTGTGGGTCTCAAGGCGCTGGCGTTGCTAACTGCTTAGTGGTGGTCTGTTCATTCACACAGCCAGGTCTTGAGTCCCTTCCTGAAGTCCCGGAGCAATGAGGTGATCCTGAGGTGCATGGGAACATCTTTCTAGTCCTTGCCCACCAGGTGTGAGAAGAAGCGTCCTCCGCTGTTGCTTCGGCGGATCTGGGGGTGTTTGCGAGGAAGAGGGAGGCGGATCATTGGTGTCTGGTCGATTGGTGGAAGGTCATGCGTTTGTTGATGTATGCTCGCCCTTCATTGTACATTAGATGTAGATACTTAAAATTGATGAAGGGCAAGTGACAGTGAGATATGAGTACATTCAGTTGTGCACAGCAGAAAGCCCAGCCCACCAGCTCCAGTGGATCGTCCAGTACCACATTTCACCTCTCCAGATCTGGGACCACCGGTCAGTCTGCCGTGCCCCCTCCCCCCCATTATGTGCAAGAAAAACTTAAAGTAACACCAACCAAAAAGGTGGATGGTAAGAGGTAAGTCATGGGAGAAGAGGAAGAACGTGAGAGGGGTCCCTTTGAGGTAGTTATGAAACAAAATATCATAGTCAGAAAACAAACTGAATCAGAAGTGCCCACAGATCATGCAGTGTATGGAGGGGAGTCTGAGATGGAAGGGCAGCCGTGGACTCCCTCTCTGGTCTGTCTGTCCCCACATGAGCATGTAATGTATGGAAGAGAGTCTGAGATGGAAGGGCAGCCGTGGGCTGTCTCTGGTCCGTCTGTCCCCACGTGAGCATGCAGTGTACGGAGGGGAGTCTGAGATGGAAGGGCAGCCGTGGGCTCTGTCTCTGGTCCGTCTGTCCCCACGTGAGCATGCAGTGTACGGAGGGGAGTCTGAGATGGAAGGACAGCAGTGGGCTTTGTCTCTGGTCCGTCTGTCCTCATGTGAGCATGTAATGTATGGAAGTGGGTCTGAGATGGATGGAGAGCCGTGGGCTCTGTCTCTGGTCTGTCTGTCCTCATGTGAACATGGGGCATATGGAGGAGAGTCTGAGATGGACGGACAACCATGGGCTCTGTCTCTGGTCAAGTCCTTTCTCTACATGCTATACTGGTCTTCAGAGCATCAAAAGGCAAACACTGGATATTCGAGAGCTTCTGTCCAGTCTTGGGACAGTTGCTTCAAAGGTGGAGGGGCGGGGGCAATTCGTTGCAGAGGGCATTTATCTTTCAGGTACTCACCTCTCCAAGGGAACCATTTGTGGGTGTGTTAGACCTGGCATCATTGGCATGAGTCTCTCCTCCATTTTTTTTCTGTTGCCCTCCTCTGTTTACGATGTTTTGCTGGAATATTGCTTTGGGCACTGTGCCGCTGCTGATCAGTGCCACAGTGCAAGTGCTCCGTATGTTAAATTGATACATTGATTGGTGTTACCATGATGGGCTTGGTTGACTTACTGTTCAGACCCTAGTCTAGTGCACTGCGTGTGCCATGGGCATGTAAGTTAACTGCTGCTGGTGGGCTTGCAGCACTGGTTGTGCCACCCACAGAAGCAGCTTGTAAAATGTGTCCCAGGCCTGCCATCGCAGAGCCTGTGTGCCGTCCCTGACTGCCATGTCGACTTGGCAAGGAAATCTACTTGCCAGTCTCTAAAACCTTCCCTTTGCCACATTTCAGACACCTCTATGGTAGGCCCTGGGGCTGAGTGCATTGTTGGTAAAAGGTAGGTCATGCCCTGATGTGTGTGGCATGACCTAATAGTGAATTACAGCCATTTTCGTTTTTCACTATTGAAGGGCTACCTGCCTTCCATAGGCCAGAATGGGCAGACTGATTATTAACTCCATTATAATCTTATCTGACTCAGGGAGCATGGTAGCGGTTCGAGTTTAGTATCCCTGAACTCAGAATTTAATAACACATCCTTTAGGATGGATGTTTTTTTAATTCTGGGTTTGAAAATAGCCCTTTTAGAAAGTGGCTATTTTCTTGTCCAACTATCCACCGGTCTCTGCTGGTTTGGTGTGTGTGTCAGGGGCTGGGTGGCTCCAGAGGTCTGAATGAGTCAGTGTGGGGTGAATGAGGCATTTACATTTAGAGTGGGGGAAGAGTAGTCCCTGGTAGCCTGCCCTGCCTGACACAATGCTGGCTCCACCTCCTGCCAGGCGACTGATGGCCCTGCCCCTGCCAGTGGCAATACTGGCTCCGCCCCCTGCTGGGCGACTGATGGCCCTGCCCCTGCCAGTGACAATACTGGCTCCGCCTCCTGCTGGGCGGCTGATGACCCTGCCCTGCTCAGTGAATAGGCCAGGTGCCTCGGCCTGGCAACACACACAACAAACCTGGGATGGGGGGAATTTCCCTGCTTGGACAAAGGGAACAAAGCAGAAAAGGGGTATAAAGAAGGACCCCTGAACCAAAGAACTTAGATCACTTCTGACAAGGAAACCTCTACCAAGGACAAGAAGCCTGCTGATCCAAGCACTTGCCTCCCCCTTCTGCCAGTGTGCTATTTGCTGGGGGGAACCTGAAGATGCTTCTTTATTTTTGCCAAGGGACAAGGAGAGAGGAACTGTGTGTGTACTCTCAAGCTTGCAAGAAAATCTCCAAGGGATGGAAGAGTGCCAGCCTCCTGTTGAAGTCACAGGGCTAAAGGACTTCACCCTCTGCTGGATTGCTTGTTGCTGGAACGTGGTGTTTCCAGTGCACAGGGGAAATCTGCAATCTCGACGTCGACGGACGCCGCCGAATCCAGCTCGACATCGTGAGTACGGCTCCAGTGTTCCGAGCCTTCGACGCCAGGCGCCGGGCCCGATCGACGCCAGTAGCGACGCCAGTGAGTAGTGAGTTCGGCTCCAGCTCCATGTGACCCTGTCTCGACGCCGCTGCTGATCGCATTGACGCTGTGCCCTTCTCAAGGCCGTGAGCGCTGCTCCAGCCTGACACCTCTCGACACCGCTGCGGATCGCCCCGACTCCGAGGCTCGATTGACGCCGACCTCTCGACACCCCGGATCATCGTTTTTCTTCATTCTAAAGGTACTGTGTTTGTGGGGTCGGTTGCAACTTCAGGCTCGACGTAGCGCTCCTCGCGGTCGACCCCGAACCTTGGGAATATCGTAAACTCAACGTCATGTGATTCCTGTGGGGGTCACATTGTTGCCAAGAACTGTGCTTTAAGAAGAATACTTACTTTTGTTGCTAAAGAACTATTTCCTAAAAAGAAACTTTACCTGAACTATTATTTTTCCTTCCAAAGAGTATTTATTAAGATTGTGGTATATTTTTATCGTTATTTGGTCTTGTGCTAAGCCTTATATAAAAATACTTATTTTTTATAATAACTCCTGTGTTGTGTCCGTTTGTAGTGTATTCACCTTATTACTGTATGTGGTCATGAATGCTTAACACACTGCCTCTGAGATAAGCCTATCTGCTCTGCCAAGCTACCAAGGGGGTGAGCAGGGGTTATCTGAGTGTGTAATCCCCTTGCCCTGACTAGAGGAGGTGGGTCCCTATTTGTCAGAAGTGTATACCTCTGCCAACTAGAGACCGCCGGTTCTAACAGGGTGGAAGTGCCACATTACCACACATGCATTCCAGTGAGATATTTCCTGCTCTCAGCATAAAGCATAGGCAGGGGTGTAGCTTCGTCAGTAAGATTGGGGGGGGGGGGTGAACTTCAGATTTTCCAACAATCTGACTGGCTTATAATGTTTCAATATATTATAAAAGCAGGACACATGAAAGGGGCCTAAGGGGCAATGCAATGGGAGAGGACTGCTGATTGGGAGGAGTATTAAGTGAGAAAATACAATATTTAGTAAAACGACCAATTTTTGGAGGACTTTCAAAACAGAGAGAGCGAGTGTGTGTGTGTGTGAGAGTGTGTCTGTGTGAGAGTGTGTTTGTCTGTGTTTATGTAAACATCTCTGGAGAAATTTGACTGACATCTCACAATACCCGAATGAAAGATCTTGTACCCAACTATTTATTAGAAAATACATTTATTAGGGGGGTGTTACATCCCAGACACCCCCTGAAGCTATGACCTAGAGCCCAGGGTGTGGGGGTGGGGCAGCCACCCAGTCTTTTCTGTGAGGGGGCAGCACTGGCTGGGCCACCAGGGCACAGTCTGGGTTTCAGAGCTGCTCTCTCTTAGGTCACACCTTGACCTGATGGAACCGGCTCCTAGTTTCATCCAAAGCACAAAAGGTCCTTTCTATGAATGTGTCTTCAAAACCAGGCCCCGCCCCTGACTTTACCGTCAATTCTAAGTGGAGGGGGGTTCTAATGGAGCAATGTGAGGGAATACACAGGAAAGGGAGAGGCACCTTTTTCTGACACCCACTAATATTATAGACCATTCTGTAAGCTTGGAGGAGGGCACCAACCTGTGTATCCTACCTCACATGTACCCACATACTCACCTGCACAGGCAGCATACCCTCAGGAGACTGAGAGATCTAATGGAGCAACATGAGAGAATACACAGGAAAGGGGGAGACAGCTGTGTTTCTGACACCCACTAACTTTATAGACCATTCTGTAAGCTTGGAGGAGGGCACCAACCTGTGTATCCCACCTCACATGTACCCACATACTCACCTGCACAGGCAGCATACCCTCAGGGGAGTGAGGGGTCTAGTATGGCCTACCACGTGGGTTTACCAGGGAGAGCAAGCTGGCCATGCCCACACCGGGAGCTTCGGATGAAAAGGGCCTGAGACTCATCGCTGGAAACAGCTTCAACCAACACTTAGGCAGTGTCAGAGCCCACGTAAGTGGTTGGTATTTGCACACATACTAAAAGGAGTACTGTACTCTGTCAGCGAGAATTATTGGCGCAGTGCAGTTGTCAAGACAACTGTGACACGGGTTTCTTGCACCATAAGGCATACCGGGTCTGACATCACAGTTAAAATGAGGAGCAGGGTGTCACACGGACCAGTGCCAGGGACCTTTGATCTTGCAAAATCCCAGGTCGGAACCTGATGTCCCGGATGAAATGGAATCATATGGAAGATTTGTGTATAACATAACACGTCATCGCGTTTTACAGTTCTCTCTTGTGCTTTTTCTCTGAGTTACCACTGTGTTCATCAGCAGTGTCACAACAGAGGGTCCTCCCTGTGTGCACGAGCAACGTTTTAAGTGCAGCGTCCTCGATCGTGTGACCCTCTCTCAACAAGCATTGGCATAGCCAATAGGTCTCGCCTTTGGGACCTTATAAGTGTTTAGCCATGCAACAGTTGCATAACTAAATACTTATAAGGTCCCAAAAGTGAGACCTATTGGCTATGCAAAGCGGCTATGCGGCCGCAAAAGTGAAAGTAATTGTGGTAAAGCGCGGCGCGCGCGCCCGCGCACATGCACTGTAGCTCTAGGCTGGCCTGGTAGCACTTTTTGGAGCCCTCTCAATAAGTCTCGCCACACCAGTGCATGCGCTGGGTCAGGCGAGACCTAAAAATGGGACTTACAGCTGATCTGGTGAAAAGTGTCAGACGCCAAGACAGATGTTCAGAAAGTGGGGCTGTCATGGAAAGCCTGCGACATCTGGTTACCTAGGCTGAGGGGAATCTGGCCTAATTTTTCCTGAGCTTCTGAGTCACCTGAGGAGGGCGTGTCAGATGAATCTGCTGGTGTTTGTCCAGGATCACACGGAGTGTACATAGAGCTCCTCACCCATCACTGCAGCAGACTCTCATCCAAGAGTGAAAATAGTGTTTATGACTGAGTATCCTGGCAGTGGGGAGGACCTATTCTGACATAGGGGACAACTTATATAAGGGCGGAATTCACCCCGTCCCCCTGGTGGAGGGAACACCTCCCAAATGTATCAATGGCAACATGCTGAGAGTCATTTATAAAGCATTGACAGTAACCGCTGTAACTGGCGATACCTGTCAATGCCTATCGCTGTTTGGTTTCAAAATAATGCTCCCATTGCCCCGGGCGTGATCACCCATGGAGAGGGGGAGCATTATTTACATGTTCAATGGCCCTCACGCCCAGAGTTTGCCTGGTGGTGACGGACAGTAAAATAAATTGTTGATTCACCCCCTCCCAACATCCCTTCCTGCTGTCTGTTGTTTTTTCTATCACCCCAAACCCCTCTCACCACTTCCGGGGTGATTTAGTAGTCAAACATAGCTCTATGACGTGGTCACCGCTGGCCGTGCCATAGTGCTTTTTAGGTCTCGCCTGAGCCAGCGCATGCGCTGCTCTGCAAGACATTTAGTGGGTGGGTTTTGAAAGTGCTACCCACATTTTTGTGCTGGCTACAAGATACAGTGCACGAGGTCATGCATGCGCACATCTGTTTCACGCACTCCCCCCTCCCTTCTCTCCTAGCCCTTTGATGCTCTGCTCGCATGCTCGCATTTCCCTCCTCCCTTTTCGTCCTCTGCCCCTCCCATTCCCCTCAGCGCCAAGCATGTCACCCCTCCCTTTTTTCACATGCATTCCCCCCCCTTCTCTCCCAGCCCTTTGATGCTCTGCTCACATGCTCGCATTTCCCTCCTCCATTTTTGTCGTCTGCCCCTCCCATTCCCCTCAGCGCCAAGCATGTCACCCCTCCCTTTTTTCGCCCAGCCTTGCGCTGCTCTGCTCGCATCTCCCTCCTCCCTATCCCTCACTTTCATTTGGTCTCCTTTTCGTCACTTTCATTTACATCTGCTCCTTTTCGTCAGTTTCATTCAGCATCCGCTCCTCTGCCCCTCATTTCCAACCTCCTGTTTCGTCCTCTGCCCCTCCCATTCCCCTCAGCGCCAAGCATGTCACCCCTGCCTTTTTTAGCCCAGCCTTGCGCAGCTCTTCTCGCATCTCCCTCCTCCCTATCCCTCACTTTCATTCGGTCTCCTTTTCGTCAGTTTCATTTACATCCGCTCCTTTTCGTCAGTTTCATTAGAATCCAAATTTGAATGCAAACTGGGTCCAAATATTACAGTACACCACACACGCAATGAGACGCTCTGCCGCAGTCACTCTTTGTAAATTAGATAAGTTGTTAACCACAGATAGATCCACATTTGAATGCAAACAGCGTCCACATATTACATTAGACCACAGACGCAATGAGACGCTCTGCTGCAGTCACTTTTTTGTACATTACGAAAGATGTTTCCCACAGATTACTCAAAACTAGGTTTTAAATGGATTTTTGTAAGTGTACAAATATCACGACACTAGGTTGGGCCCTTCCTGCATTAGCTTACAGATTGGACTTGATGTAAGAGTGGATATAAGAGTAAGTGTATTAAAAAAAAAAAGAAAAAATGGGGATATCCAAACACAGCACTGGCATGTTTTTCTAAGGGATGTTTTAGAAATTGGACATTGGTCAGATTATTAAGACAACACACAATATACTAGCAGAATGTCTCACGCATTCTCGGTTGCTTAATTCTTTAATTCGCTTCGGAAAAAGACAACAGGCGTCACAGGGCTTGAAGGCACACAGAGCCATCTGGGTGAATGAATGCCTTAGCATTCCCATGTGTTTGCAGGACTCTACACTTAGCAATATTGGAATAAAGAAACAACACAAATTTGTCTTACAACATTTCGGTAATGTGGCATCGGAGGGGAAATATTTGACCTATTCTGGAAGTAGGGGGACGCTTTAGAATTATGGAAGCCTCCAGAAAATTATTACAAGTGACACACACACACATGGGAAACACACAACACAAATGTCACAGAAAGGAGAAACCAAGATGCAAACTTAAAATAAAAACAGCAGTGGAATTAGTAACGTTTGAAAACACAAGTAAGCTAGTAAGTTGCTAAACTAACTTAATATAAAGTGATTCATAGCGCAAGCAATAAAGTCTACAGTGCAGCCCAAAACGGTCATGCAACACAACAGACCCTGTGACAGGCAAACAAGGATTCGGAGAGAATCGTCTTAATTAGGGAATTTCTAAACAAGGTAGTCAATAATGCAACACTAGCTATTTGCATTGTAAATGATAATGGCATTTATTTATGTGTTTGTTTTATAAAATAGATAAAACAGGCATGGTCACGAACAATGCCAATAGCTTAAACTTTTGCAAATGCGAGACCTATTGTATTGCAAATGCTTGTTTATTCGATAAACTTGGTACCCACAGCAAAGCACATCCATGTCTTGCTTCTTCTTTTTAAAAGAAAAAAAATTGCTTTATTGAGTAATAAGAAAAAAACAGCAGTGCAGCTGGTATCATGCGGTGCATAACCTAGGCAGGCAAGAATTTCGAGAACTGGGGGGGGGGGGGCAGAAAAAGATTTTTTTAGGGGGGAGGGGGGGCTAATTCTTCCAGCCATAGGCAGAGTATCTCTAAGAAGGGGTGAAAACACAACAAAAGCCTCATTAACAAGTAAGTGCTCGGGTGCGGCTGCAATTAGACGGTCGCTAGCCGCGAAGCTCCACGCACGACGGGGGGGAGGTGTCAGAACCACTGGGCCTTCGATACGAGTAGTTAATGCGATTAACACATATCCGAAAAAAAGCGGGAACAGGAGAAGTGGAAAATGCACAAAAGATCGCGCTTGGAGTGCCTTGCTGCAAAGAAAACATTCCAAGATGGCCGCCGCGGTACAATCGCGGTAGCGGTCTAGTCTTTGTCTTCACACCTGTGTGGAGCCTTGGTGGAACGCGCTCTCCCTAACGAGTGCGCACTTCACCGAAGCGTCGCCTGAGGTCGGAGCTGAACTCGCGCGTCTCAGGAAAATCTTAGAATTTCAAAGATAGTGATTAATTCAGTTTACAGTAAGAGTTTGGAGAGCCATGACCTTGTTATCTAGTTCTTCCCCGATATTTTCCCCAAGTCAGGAGATTTCAAGACTCGTGTGAGGAACCTTTCCTGACGTAACCACTCCGCCACAGAAACTCTTGACAGGAGTTATCTCTAGCGGCTCGAAGGAAGAAGAACACTGAGCCGACTTCGAAAGCTAAGTTATATGTTGTACATTTGTGGAAAGAGTATTACGAAAAATGCATTGCTAGTAGAAACAAAAATATAAAAGACATAGTCACTGTATAAGAAGAGAAAAAACTTACCTAAGTATAGCGAGAGATAATTGCTAAAGTATCAAGCTAGAAGAAAGAATGAATACAAGATAAAATAACTGAATAAATGCAATAACAAGAAAACAACTACGCAGAACATAATCCTAGTGAAGGAAAAGACGACGAAATCTTATGACAACAATACAGAGAAGAATAGAGAACACTACATTAAAAAGATACTGGTAGGTGAGCTGATAAATAGAATAAATAATAATTAGAATTAGATTAAAGGACAGGTATTAACCATGAAATGTTTATATGTCTCAGGTAGAACTGTACAGAACCAATAAGAGAAAAGACACTCCAGGCAGTCAACTACCACCACACGAAGAGGGGCTAGTTCAAGAGGATTAAGGGGTACGTTCCTTCCAAGGGTACAACTAAAGAATTGTAGAGTTGGTAGACAAGAGCAGAGTAGACTAGGGTGCTAAGTATTGTGCTCTATTAGTTCCCTCAGGCATCGTTCAAGAGAAGGTCCATAGAACGGACTGACAAGAAGAAGGGGGCTGCGGGGAGCTCCGAAGAATCCAGAACCAGTCTCTTCTTTCTTTCTTTTATTATTTTGTCCACTCCCCCTTCCCCCTTTTGGGGTTGTTTAGAGACGTGATCTAATTCGGTCTCTGGAGGATCCTGGAGGGGGCATTGGGAACTAGCATCTCTGTTCCTGTGCAAGTACATGGTAAGAATTCCTCTGTTATAGATTCTGACAGAGTGAAGTGCCCACGTTTTAAAACTTGCACCCGGACAGAATGGCTGAAGGAATAAACTTGCAAACCTTGGGATCCATTTTAGAAGCTATACAAAAGGAGTTAGTCGCAGTTAGAGAGGACAATCAGAGTTTACGACAAGAAGTAATAAATTCTAGGAAGGAGACAGCAGAACTGGCCCAGAGAGTTAAACAACCATTAGGCCCAGGGAGAGAGAGCATAAACCCATCCATTGGAGACCCTAATAAAGTAACCACACAAGTCATACACTCTTTATCCCCTGTCATTCCTTTGGCACCCCCAGAAAGGTTTAGTGGAGACCCCCAGAAGGCCCAGGTTTTCATTACTCAATGTTCTTTACACTTTATGTGTCGCCCTTCAATTTTCCCTGATGCGCAATCTAGAGTGGCCTTTGTTTTGTCATATTTAAGTGGTGATGCAGCGTCGTGGTCCATGCCCTTGGTTTCACGAGACGACCCACTTTTGCAAGATTATGACCAATTCAAACAAGAATTCCTTTGAATCTTTGATAGACGAAGAATTTCTCAGGCTGTAGATAATGAACTGCTTGAATTACGTCAAGGGAATAGAGACCTCGTGGCTTATTTGGCTCAGTTTAATAAATTAGTGATGGAAACAGACTGGCCAGAAAGCAAAAGAGCAGCAATATTTTATCGAGGCTTGAGAGATGAGTTAAAGAACGTTCTAGCGCAAATTCCAAATAGACCCAGAGAGATCTCAGCCCTGATAGACCTGGTTTTAGAACTGGACTTCCGTCATGGAGAAAGGAAAGGCGAAAAACAAAGAGATTTCAGACCGATAGCCCCACGATTCGACAGAGTAAAAATAGAAGCTGGAAAGGTTGCAGAAGGAGCATTGAGCTCTGAACCTATGCAAATTGGAACTATAAGAGGTCCACTTTCGAAAGAAGAAAAGGATAAAAGAAGAATCGGCAATTTATGCATGTACTGCGGCTCAAGTGGACATTTTGTGAGAAATTGTCCAAAGAAACCAAAAAATTCCTTTAAACCGAAGGAAAACTTTCAGCACCACCTGTAGAAGGAGTTGGACAGGTGGATGCTAATCAGGAATCAACTCCGAAAGGACACCAAGTGGCGAATACCTTGCAATCATCGTCACCACACTTAATCTTGCCCATGACGATAAAGTTTCGACAAGTTACATTGACTGGAGTGGCAGTAATGGTGGATTCGGGAGCTACCGGAAACTTTTGTGATCTAAAATTTGCAACCAAGATTGGGCTGAAGGCCATTCCAAAGACCAAGAGTGAGCCAGTCCGAGCGGTGGATGGAACGAATCTTTCCTCCGGACCCATTGTGAGCCACACGGAATCAATGCAAATGATTTCTGAAGATGGGCACCGTGAAGATATCCAGTTTAATTTAATTGATGCCCCACAGTTTCAACTCATATTAGGGTTACCATGGCTCACTGAGCACAACCCAGCCGTCGATTGGAGTACCAGAACTATTGAAATGAATTCGAAATATTGTGAAAGAAACTGCTTCAAGATGAAATGTGAACTGAAGAGAATCCGGCAATCTCCTTATGCATGGCAGAAGCTTCGGTCTGCGTCATAAATTCACAAGAAATACCACAAGAATACCAGGATTTTGAAGATGTGTTCAACGAGCAAGAAGCCGAGCAACTACCCCCTCACCGTGTTTATGATTGTAAAATAGACTTCGAACCAGGCTCCAATATGCCTTGTAGTCGGGTCTATGCGCTGACGGAAAAAGAGCACCAGCACCTGAAAGAGTACATAGACAAATATCTGGCGAATGGTTTCATCCGACCTTCTCAATCGCCGGTATCTTCACCTTTGTTTTTCGTGCCAAAAAAGGAGGGAGATTTGAGAACGTGTATCGATTATCGAGCAATTAACAAAATTACCAAGAAAAAACGATATCCTCTTCCGCTCATCTCCGTCCTATTAGATCAGGTCAAAGGGGCACAGATCTTCACAAAGTTAGATTTGAGGGGAGCCTACCATCTAATCAGAGTGAGAGAAGGCGATGAATGGAAGACGGCATTCAGAACCAGGTTTGGATTATTCGAATACCTAGTTATGCCGTATGGACTGTGCAACGCTCCAGCTGCCTTTCAGCACTTTATCAATGATGCTCTTAGCAAATTTATCGATCAATGTGTAATTGTGTACATTGACGACATTTTGATTTATTCAGTCGATCAGAGCCAGCATCGGGACCAAGTTAGAAAGGTGTTACAAAAACTCAGAGAGAATCGACTGTTTGTGAAATTGGAGAAGTGCGCCTTCAACGTGTCACAAGTGGAATTTTTGGGTTTTGTGATTTCACCATCTGGAATCAACATGGATAAGCGAAAAATCCAAGCAGTAATTGATTGGAAGTCTCCAACAAGTGTCAAGGAGGTTCAGGGATTTATTGGGTTCGCAAATTTTTATCGAAGATTTATCAGTGAATTTTCACGAAAAATACTCCCACTTACACGCCTGCTCAAGAAAGGAGTACATTTTGAATGGTCGAATGAAGCTGAGGAAGCCTTTGAATCCTTGAAGGAAGACTTCACTTCGGCGCCCATCCTGTTGCACGCTGACCCAACTGAGCCATTTTATGTAGAGACTGATGCCTCCGATCTGGCAGTGGGAGGACTTCTATCCCAAAGGCACAAGCAAACGGGTCAGCTGCATCCTGTTGCTTATAGATCTCGAAAATTGACACCTGCTGAAACTAATTACACCATAACCGAAAAAGAGCTGCTAGCTATAAAAGACGCCTTCAAGGAGTGGAGACATTATCTCATGGGAGCTAACCACGTGGTAACAGTCTTCACTGACCACCGTAATTTGAAGTTTTTGAAGTCAGCCAGAACCCTCACGCCTCGACAACTTCGATGGTCTCTGTATTTCGCTGACTACGACTTTGTGATTACCTACAGACCAGGAGCCCAAAATGGGAAAGCAGATGCCTTATCTCGAATTGGAACTGAAGAAGAAAAAGGAATGCCCAAAAATCAAACAATAATTCCAGATTCCAAAATAATTTGTGCCACCACTCTAATTAATTTGAAGGAACTAATCGCTCAGGTCTTAAACCCAGAAGACATGCAGAAATGGGCCCAACAAGAGGAAGGAAGAGAAGTCCTAAACCGTTTACCTTACCATAAGGGAGCCCTATACTTGCCTACGCGTGAATTGCAAACTCAAGCACTGTACGAATGCCACGATGATCTCTTGGCAGGCCACAAAGGAGAGCTCAAGACTGCAGACCTGGTAAAGAGAAGATACTGGTGGCCTCAAATGAATAAAGACATTGAACAATATGTCAAGACATGTGAGATTTGCGCTCAGGGAAAATCGGAACGGCAGGCTCCAAAGGGTTTATTGCAACCTATGCCAACCCCCCCTTTTCCATGGCACACAATCACCCTAGACTTAATAACTGACTTGCCTTCCTGCCAGGGAGTTAATACAGTTTTAGTGGTGGTAGATGCATTTTCAAAAATGACTCATTTCCTAGCATTAAAAGGGGTTCCTACAGCAAAACAGTTAGCTACTCATTTTAGCACACAAATAGTGAAACTACATGGGATTCCGAGGGTCATCATTTCGGATCGGGGTTCACAATTCCTGTCCCATTTTTGGAGAGCTTTTGTAGAAGGTCTGGGAATTGAGACTAGGTTTTCAACCAGCTATCACCCAGAAACAGACGGTCAGACAGAGAGGGTGAATCAAGAGTTAGAGCAATACTTAAGACTTTTCCTGTTAAAACAAGACAAGGATTGGCCAGACTACCTATGGGCAGCAGAGTTTGCTCATAATAATGCAAAAAACGTATCCACTGGTTATTCTCCGTTTTACCTAAATTATGGGAGGCATCCTAATTCCACAGTCCAAGAAGTTGAAATCTCTGTCCCAGCAGTTAAAGATTTAGTCTCTCATCTTAATCAAGTTCACCAAACAGCATCAAGGAATTTGGAACAAGCCAAAGAAAAATATAAAATCTATGCAGACAAGAAAAGAAGGGAGGGCCCTCCCTTAGTAGAAGGAGATGAAGTTTGGTTGAGTACAAAGAACCTCAGATTAAAAGGAAATCGAAAATTCCAACCTAGGTTTATTGGTCCCTACCCAATTGTGAAATAGGTGAATCCAGTAACCTACAAGTTGAAATTGCCACCCAAGCTTAAGATTCATCCAGTCTTCCACGTCTCTTTGTTAAAACTAGCTTCCCCAAACTTGAGGAAAGAACTGCCCCCGAAACCTATTCAATTGGAGTCGGGAATGGAGTTTGAAGTAAAAGAAATCCTGGACTCAAAGAAGGTTAAAGGAAGACTGTACTATCTAGTTGATTGGAGAGGTTACGGGCCAGACTTGTGAGAACCTTTCATCTAAGATTTCCTACGAAACCAAGAGTGGAAGAACCTCCGTTGTTGGGGGGTACTGTCAGAACCACTGGGCCTTCGACACGAGTAGTTAATGCGATTAACACATATCCGAAAATAAGCGGGAACAGGAGAAGTGGAAAATGCACAAAAGATCGCGCTTGGAGTGCCTTGCTGCAAAGAAAACATTCCAAGATGGCCGCCGCGGTACAATCGCGGTAGCGGTCTAGTCTTTGTCTTCACACCTGTGTGGAGCCTTGGTGGAACGCGCTCTCCCTAACGAGTGCGCACTTCACCGAAGCGTCGCCTGAGGTCGGAGCTGAACTCGCGCGTCTCAGGAAAATCTTAGAATTTCAAAGATAGTGATTAATTCAGTTTACAGTAAGAGTTTGGAGAGCCAAGACCTTGTTATCTAGTTCTTCCCCGATATTTTCCCCAAGTCAGGAGATTTCAAGACTCGTGTGAGGAACCTTTCCTGGCGTAACCACTCCGCCACAGAAACTCTTGACAGGAGTTATCTCTAGCGGCTCGAAGGAAGAAGAACACTGAGCCGACTTCGAAAGCTAAGTTATATGTTGTTCATTTGTGGAAAGAGTATTACGAAAAATGCATTGCTAGTAGAAACAAAAATATAAAAGACATAGTCACTGTATAAGAAGAGAAAAAACTTACCTAAGTATAGCGAGAGATAATTGCTAAAGTATCAAGCTAGAAGAAAGAATGAATACAAGATAAAATAACTGAATAAATGCAATAACAAGAAAACAACTACGCAGAACATAATCCTAGTGAAGGAAAAGACGACGAAATCTTATGACAACAATACAGAGAAGAATAGAGAACACTACATTAAAAAGATACTGGTAGGTGAGCTGATAAATAGAATAAATAATAATTAGAATTAGATTAAAGGACAGGTATTAACCATGAAATGTTTATATGTCTCAGGTAGAACTGTACAGAACCAATAAGAGAAAAGACACTCCAGGCAGTCAACTACCACCACACGAAGAGGGGCTAGTTCAAGAGGATTAAGGGGTACGTTCCTTCCAAGGGTACAACTAAAGAATTGTAGAGTTGGTAGACAAGAGCAGAGTAGACTAGGGTGCTAAGTATTGTGCTCTATTAGTTCCCTCAGGCATCGTTCAAGAGAAGGTCCATAGAACGGACTGACAAGAAGAAGGGTGCTGCGGGGAGCTCCGAAGAATCCAGAACCAGTCTCTTCTTTCTTTCTTTTATTATTTTGTCCACTCCCCCTTCCCCCTTTGGGGTTGTTTAGAGACGTGATCTAATTCGGTCTCTGGAGGATCCTGGAGGGGGCATTGGGAACTAGCATCTCTGTTCCTGTGCAAGTACATGGTAAGAATTCCTCTGTTATAGATTCTGACAGGAGGTCTGCAGCCCGGTGAGCCCAATGTGTGTTGCGCGCCTGACATAACCCATCGCACAGGATGGCACATTCGTACAACGATACATAGATAAAGATACATAATCGCAAGGTGGCATAATAACTACATGAGCCTCATAGTCCCCCGGGGGGGGTGGGGGGGGGGTCAGTCCAGTGAGACACATCCCACAGGAGCTGCATTGGATAGCTAGAGCTAAGGCAAGCTATAGTACTCTCTCTATGGGTCCTATACTTTCCGGAAGTTATATGGGCATCTTCTCACTTCATATACACATCGTTTATTTTCCATGCACCAATCTAAGTCTGACCTCCATTGTTCCATTTGTGGTGGCGTTGAAGCTCCCACAGGTGTGTCACATTGCGTTGTGCCACCACTAAGCCCAGGTTGCAGAACAGGCATTGGTATCTGGTACCTTTGTTATCACCCCATATACTCCGGATAGAGAGTTTCCCTTCTGAGTGCAGCGTCAGGCCCATGAACTTCACCAGGCTTTGCTCCACCCTCCCCCAATACGGCTCTAGGGCCGGGCACTCCCACAGTGTATGCATTAATGCACCCATCTGTCCACACCCTCTGAGGCACTCATCGATATCAGCCCTACCAATCGTAGCCAGCCGCGCCCTGGTGTAATAGAAATTTACCCGTCTGTCCACACCCTCTGAGGCACTCATCGATATCAGCCCTACCAATAGTAGCCAGCCGCGCCCCGGTGTAATAGAAATGTACCCGTCTGTCCACACCCTCTGAGGCACTCATCACTATCAGTCCTACCAATCGTAGCCAGCCGTGCCCCGGTGTAATAGAAATGTACCCGTCTGTCCGCACCCTCTGAGGCGCTCATCACTATCAGTCCTACCAGTCGTAGCCATCAGCGCCCCGGTGTTATAGAAATGTACCCGTCTGTCCACAGCCTCTATGGCACTCATCGATATCAGTCCTACCAATCGTAGCCATCAGCTCCCCGGTGTAATAGAAATGTACCCGTCTGTCCGCACCCTCTGAGGCACTCATCACTATCAGTCTTACCAATTGTAGCCAGCTGCGCCCGGGAGTAATATAAATGTGCCTGTCTGTCCACAACCTGTGAGGCAATCATCGCTACCAGTCCTACCAATCGTAGCCATCAGCGCCCCGGTGTAATAGAAATGTACCCGTCTGTCCGCACCCTCTAAGGCACTCATCAGTATCAGTTCTACCAATCATAGCCAGCAATGCCCTGGTGTAATAGAAATGTACCCGTCTGTCCACAACCTCTGAGGCACTCATCACTATCAGTCCGACCAATCGTAGCCAGCAGCGCCCCGGTGTAATAGAAATGTACCCGTATGTCCACACCCTCTGAGGCACTCATCACTATCATTCCTCCCTATCGTAGTCAGCTGCGCCCTGGTGTAATAGAAATGTACCCGTCTGTCCACACCCTCTGAGGCACTCATCAGTATCAGTTCTACCAATCATAGCCAGCAGCGCCCCGGTGTAATAGAAATGTACCCGTCTGTCCACACCCTCTGAGGCACTCATCAGATCAGTCCTACCAATCGTAGCCAGCAGCGCCTCGATGTAATAGTAATGTACCCGTCTGTCCACAACCACATAGACACTCATCACTATCAGTCCTACCAATCGTTGCCAGCAGCGCCTCGGTGTAATAGTAATGTACCCGTCTGTCCGCACCCTCTGAGGCACTCATCACTATCAGTCCTACCAATCGTAGCCAGCAGTGCCCCGGTGTAATAGGTTCTATGAAGAATGTTTAACGGAGCAAGGTAGAACCCTGTCTTAATCACCACCTCTCCAGGACCCATGACTGCCTCAGCGACTCCTCGTCCAAGAGTTCACTAAGATCCCATTCCCATAGGGCCCATAAAGTCTCCAAGGCATGCTGCAAGTTGTTTATAATCTTTCTATGGATGAGAGATATCACCTTGCATCTAAGAGGTTCATCCAGTATTCTCTCCTCTAGTGGACTGGCCTCAGGTGTCTTGGTATCCTCTTTCTATAGATGAGAGATATCGCCTTGCGTCTAAGAGGTTCATCCAGTATTCTCTCCTCTAGTGGACTGGCCTCAGGTATCTCGGTATCCTCTTTCTATAGATGAGAGATATCGCCTTGCATCTAAGAGGTTCATCCAGTATTCTCTCCTCTAGTAGACTGGCCCCAGGTGTCTTGGTATCCTCTTTCTATAGATGAGAGATATTGCCTTGCATCTAAGAGGTTCATCCAGTATTCTCTCCTCTAGTGGACTGGCCTCAGGTGTCTTGGTATCCTCTTTCTATAGATGAGAGATATCGCCTTGCATCTAAGAGGTTCATCCAGTACTCTCTCCTCTAGTGGACTGGCCTCAGGTATCTCGGTATCCTCTTTCTATAGATGAGAGATATCGCCTTGCATCTAAGAGGTTCATCCAATATTCTCTCCTCTAGTAGACTGGCCCCAGGTGTCTTGGTATCCTCTTTCTATAGATGAGAGATATCTCCTTGCGTCTAAGAGTTTCATCCAGTATTCTCTCCTCTAGTGGACTGGCATCAGGTGTCTTGGTATCCTCTTTCTATAGATGAGAGATATCACCTTGCATCTAAGAGGTTCATCCAGTATTCTCTCCTCTAGTCGACTGGCCTCAGGTGTCTTGGTATCCTCTTTCTATAGATGAGAGATATCACCTTGCATCTAAGAGGTTAATCCAGTATTCTCTCCTCTAGTGGACTGGCCTCAGGTGTCTTGGTATCCTCTTTCTATAGATGAGAGATATTGCCTTGCATCTAAGAGGTTCATCCAGTATTCTCTCCTCTAGTGGACTGGCCTCAGGTGTCTTGGTATCCTCTTTCTATAGATGAGAGATATCGCCTTGCATCTAAGAGGTTCATCCAGTACTCTCTCCTCTAGTTGACTGGCCCCAGGTATCTCGGTATCCTCTTTCTATAGATGAGAGATATCGCCTTGCATCTAAGAGGTTCATCCAGTATTCTCTCCTCTAGTAGACTGGCCCAGGTGTCTTGGTATCCTCTTCCTATAGATGAGAGATATCGCCTTGCATCTAAGAGGTTCATTCAGTATTCTCTCCTCTAGTGGACTGGCCTCAGGTGTCTTGGTATCCTCTTTCTATAGATGAGAGATATCTCCTTGCGTCTAAGAGGTTCATCCAGTATTCTCTCCTCTAGTGGACTGGCCTCAGGTGTCTTGGTATCCTCTTTCTATAGATGAGAGATATCGCCTTGCATCTAAGAGGTTCATCCAGTATTCTCTCCTCTAGTGGACTGGCCTCAGGTATCTCGTTATCCTCTTTCTATAGATGAGAGATATCTCCTTGCGTCTAAGAGGCTCATCTAGTATTCTCTCCTCTAGTGGACTGGCCTCAGGTATCTCGGTATCCTCTTTCTATAGATGAGTGATATCGCCTTGCATCTAAGAAGTTCATCCAGTATTCTCTCCTCTAGTGGACTGGCCTCAGGTATCTCGGTATCCTCTTTCTATAGATGAGAGATATTGCCTTGCATCTAAGAGGTTCATCCAGAATTCTCTCCTCTAGTGGACTGGCCTCAGGTGTCTTGGTATCCTCTTTCTATAGATGAGAGATATTGCCTTGCATCTAAGAGGTTCATCCAGTATTCTCTCCTCTAGTGGATTGGCCTCAGGTGTCTTGGTATCCTCTTTCTATAGATGAGAGATATCGCCTTGCATCTAAGAGGTTCATCCAGTACTCTCTCCTCTAGTGGACTGGCCTCAGGTATCTCGGTATCCTCTCTCTATAGATGAGAGATATCGCCTTGCATCTAAGAGGTTCATCCAGTATTCTCTCCTCTAGTAGACTGGCCCCAGGTGTCTTGGTATCCTCTTTCTATAGATGAGAGATATCTCCTTGCGTCTAAGAGGTTCATCCAGTATTCTCTCCTCTAGTGGACTGGCATCAGGTGTCTTGGTATCCTCTTTCTATAGATGAGAGATATCACCTTGCATCTAAGAGGTTCATCCAGTATTCTCTCCTCTAGTGGACTGGCCTCAGGTGTCTTGGTATCCTCTTTCTATAGATGAGAGATATCACCTTGCATCTAAGAGGTTAATCCAGTATTCTCTCCTCTAGTGGACTGGCCTCAGGTGTCTTGGTATCCTCTTTCTATAGATGAGAGATATCGCCTTGCATCTAAGAGGTTCATCCAGTACTCTCTCCTCTAGTGGACTGGCCTCAGGTATCTCGGTATCCTCTTTCTATAGATGAGAGATATCGCCTTGCATCTAAGAGGTTCATCCAGTATGCTCACCTCTAGTAGACTGGCCCAGGTGTCTTGGTATCCTCTTTCTATAGATGAGAGATATCTCCTTGCGTCTAAGAGGTTCATCCAGTATTCTCTTCTCTAGTAGACTGGCCTCAGGTGTCTTGGTATCCGCTTTCTATAGATGAGAGATATCACCTTGCATCTAAGAGGTTCATCCAGTATTCTCTCCTCTAGTGGACTAGCCTCAGGTGTCTCGGTATCCTCTGGGATATTGTTAGGTAAGACATGTCGGAGGCACACGCACCTGAAGACATCCCTCTCGGGCATTATGTACTATTCCCTAAGTACTCAGAATGCTTTCATGGTCGTGCCCTCTCAAACATCTCCCAGAGTGCTAATCCCAATTATGCCCCACTGCTGGGAGCCGGAAAAGACCCATGTCTCGAGCAACCACCACGAGTGCCATAGTGGGAGATGCCCGTTAAGGTCCAGAACCATTCCATCTGTCGGAGAGCCTATTTCCACACCTGGAGTATCACTCTGCTGTATGTTGGCCAGTGTGCTCTGCTTCTCTACGCAAACAGGGATGTCACATAGCTTCCTGGACCCATGAAATGCCCCGCTACCCCTCACGGATGGTTCACGCGGATCTTTGAATACCCAATCATTAACTATAACCAGTTGGACAGCCCAATAATTCAATCGGAGGTCTGGGAGGGAAATTCTTCCCTCATATACCCTTATAGTAAGTTTAGTTAAAGCAATCCTTGGGGAGCCAGAGATCCATAGAAGTTGTCTCAATTTGTGATCGACACTTTGGAAGAAGCTATCTGGGATGATGTACGGTGTGCTTTGTGACACGTTCAGGAATTTGGGCCAGATAATCATTGCATATATAGAGCAGCCCTTCCTAGCAGTGAGAGTGGTGATGCTTGCCAATGCGCAGCAAACCTTATAGACTTCTCTAGTATACTGTACAGGTTATCCCTAAGAAGCTCTTCAAGGGAGGGGATGATGTAAGGTGTGCTTATGATAATCATTGTATACAGAGCAGCCCTTATTAGCAGTGAGGGTGGTAATGCTTGCCAATGCGCAGCATACCTTGTAGACTTCTATAATGTACTGTACAGGTTATCCCTAAGAAGCTCCTCAAGAGAGGGGATGGTGTAAGGTGTGCTTATGATAATCATTGTATACAGAGCAGCCCTTCCTAGCAGTGAGAGTGGTGATGCGTGCCAATGCGCAGCATACCTTGTAGAGTTCTCTAATATACTGTACAGGTTATCACTAAGAAGTTCCTCAAGGGAGGGGATGATGTAAGGTGTGCTTATGATAATCATTGTATACAGAGCAGCCCTTATTAGCAGTGAGAGTGGTAATGCTTGCCAATGCGCAGCATACCTTGTAGACTTCTATAATATACTGTACAGGTTATCCCTAAGAAGCTCCTCAAGGGAGGGGATGATGTAAGGTGTGCTTATGATAATCATTGTATACAGAGCAGCCCTTCCTAGCAGTGAGCGTGGTAATGCTTGCCAATGCGCAGCATACCTTGTAGACTTCTCTAATATACTGTACATGTTATCCCTAAGAAGCTCCTCAAGGGAGGGGATGATGTAAGGTGTGCTTATGATAATCATTGTATACAGAGGAGCCCTTCCTAGCAGTGAGAGTGGTGATGCTTGCCAATGCGCAGCATACCTTGTAGACTTCTCTAATATACTGTACATGTTATCCCTAAGAAGCTCCTCAAGGGAGGGGATGATGTAAGGTGTGCTTATGGTAATCATTGTATACAGAGCAGCCCTTCCTAGCAGTGAGAGTGGTGATGATTGCCAATGCGCAGCATACCTTGTAGACGTCTCTAATATACTGTACATGTTAACCCTAAGAAGCTCCTCAAGGGAGGGTATGATGTAAGGTGTGCTTATGATAATCATTGTAGACAGAGCAGCCCTTCCTAGCAGTGAGAGTGGTAATGCTTGCCAATGCGCAGCATACCTTGTAGACTTCTCTAATATACTGCACAGGTTATCCCTAAGAAGCTCCTCAAGGGAGGGTATGATGTAAGGTGTGCTTATGATAATCATTGAATACAGAGCAGCCCTTCCTAGCAGTGAGAGTGGTAATGCTTGCCAATGCGCAGCATACCTTGTAGAGTTCTCTAAAATACTGTACAGGTTATCCCTAAGAAGCTCCTCAAGGGAGGGGATGATGTAAGGTGTGCTTATGATAATCATTGTATACAGAGCAGCCCATCCTAGCAGTGAGAGTGGTAATGCTTGCCAATGTGCAGCATACCTTGTAGACTTCTCTAGCATACTGTTAAAGGTTATCCCTAAGAAGCTCCTCAAGGGAGGGGATGATGTAAGGTGTGCTTATGATAATCATTGTATACAGAGCAGCCCTTCCTAGCAGTGAGAGTGGTAATGCTTGCCAATGTGCAGCATACCTTGTAGACTTCTCTAATATACTGTACAGGTTATCCCTAAGAAGCTCCTCACGGGAGGGGATGATGTAAGGTGTGCTTATGATAATTATTGTATACAGAGCAGCCCTTCCTAGCAGTGAGAGTGGTAATGCTTGCCAATGCGCAGCATACCTTGTAGACATCTCTAATATACTGTACATGTTAACCCTAAGAAGCTCCTCAAGGGAGGGTATGATGTAAGGTGTGCTTATGATAATCATTGTATACAGAGCAGCCCTTCCTAGCAGTGAGAGTGGTGATGCTTGCCAATGCGCAGCATACCTTGTAGACATCTCTAATATACTGTACATGTTATCCCTAAGAAGTTCCTCAAGGGAGGGGATGATGTAAGGTGTGCTTATGATAATCATTGTATACAGAGCAGTGCTTATTAGCAGTGAGAGTGGTAATGCTTGCCAATGCGCAGCATACCTTCTAGACTTCTCTAATATACTGTACATGTTATCCCTAAGAAGCTCCTCAAGGGAGGGGATGATGTAAGGTGTGCTTATGACAATCATTGTATACAGAGCAGCCCTTCCTAGCAGTGAGAATGGTAATGCTTGCCAATGCGCAGCATACCTTCTAGACTTCTCTAATATACTGTACATGTTATCCCTACGAAGCTCCTCAAGGGAGGGGATGATGTAAGGTGTGCTTATGACAATCATTGTATACTTAGCAGCCCTTCCTAGCAGTGAGAGTGGTAATGCTTGCCAATGCGCAGCATACATTCTAGACTTCTCTAATATACTGTACATGTTATCCTTAAGAAGCTGATCAAGGGAGGGGATGATGTAAGGTGTGCTTATGACAATCATTGTATACAGAGCAGCCCTTCCTAGCAGTGAGTGTGGTGATGCTTGCCAATGCGCAGCATACCTCATAGACTTCTCTAATATACTGTACAGATTATCCCTAAGAAGCTCTTCAAGGGAAGGGATGATGTAAGGTTTGCTTATGACAATCATTGTATACTTAGCAGCCCTTCCTAGCAGTGAGAGTGGTAATGCTTGCCAATGCGCAGCATACCTTGTAGACTTCTCTAACATACTGTAGAGGTTATCCCTAAGAAGTTCATCAAGAGAGGGGATGATGTAAGGTGTGCTTATGATAATCATTGTATACAGAGCAGCCCTTCCTAGCAGTGAGAATGGTAATGCTTGCCAATGCGCAGCATACCTTCTAGACTTCTCTAATATACTGTACAGGTTATCCCTAAGAAGCTCCTCAAGGGAGGGTATGATGTAAGGTGTGCTTATGATAATCATTGTATACAGAGCAGCCCTTCCTAGCAGTGAGAGTGGTAATGCTTGCCAATGCGCAGCATACCTTGTAGAGTTCTCTAATATACTGTACAGGTTATCCCTAAGAAGCTCCTCAAGGGAGGGGATGATGTAAGGTGTGTGTCAGGGCTGTGTAATCCAGTCTGCTAAATATGAAAGGTCATTTCCCAGTTGATGTAATATCCCTAAAGTACTCCAATTTAGATCCTGAAAAGACCAATTCCCAAGAGATCTCCTTTATTCCTAGATATGCGTTGGATATTGCCTCGCGGTATTCCAAGATGGCCGCAGGTGTTGCCAATTGAGGTTGGCAGTCTAGTTGTTATTCTTTTTTTTCTCATGCAGCTGTGCTCGCAATTGCCCGCGCGGCAAACTGCGCACTTCAACTGTTTACCTGAAGAGTTCGGTCGCAGTTCCTTTAGCGGCGAATTATCAGGTTTTGGAAGGGTCCGGTTTCGTGAGTATAAAAGTGTTTCCAGAAACTTCGTCTTCCGCGGCTGCGGAAGGTAAGACTGTCATATCTTACTAATTTTGGGAACGAGTGATTTTCAAGAAGAAAGCTTCAGACTCAGCCTTGATTTTTGAACATTAGAAAAGTGGTTTCTTGCTAGTAAGCGCAAGGTCCGTATCCAGTCAGCTTCCAGTTAGCGCTACAGTCAACTTGAAGTTAAAAGGTATTTCCTTTTCCAGTGTTAGTTCATCTATAACATTGGAAGGAGCATTACGCAAAGACAGTGAGAGAATAGGATTGAAGTCAAGTCCAATAAACATTTTTATGTATGTGTTCTTATATATATATATAAAAGTACTTACCAACTAAGTGAAGACTTCCTATTCTGCTGGATCTCATCTGAAGACAAGACAGCACCGGAACTTCTTCTGTAAATAAAAAGAGAGACTGAAATATATACAAGTATTCGTTTAAGGTTGCAAGGTAAACACATAGTAGTGCATAGAAATGGTAATGAGAATTAGAAATTATACCTATTAATAGAGTATAGATTAATTAGTGTTTTACCTCAACAGAGTCATTTAATACCAGAGATTGAAGAAGCCAACCAACAAGAGAAGAGTTAGCCACGTAGTTGAGACAGGTAATTGCAGTGGGAATTAGTTAGATAAGAATTGAGCAAAAGACTGTGTGAGAATTACATATAGATTTGTTCTGCAGGAAGATCCTACTAGAAGAAGCAATGTAGTCAGTGAGCAAGAAGCATCCAGCTAGTAGAAGCAGTCCTGTCAGAAGAAGCAAGACGTGGCGTTTTTTCTCTTTTCTTCCAACTCCACTTTCCCCCCCTTTGGTTGCCTAAGTGCGCATATTTATATATTGTGTGCTGTGCTTGGGCAACTGGGCTGGGAATTGTGGAACAGTCATCAGCTCCTGCGGAAGTCAAGCTTTTGGGACTGGTACTTGACAGATTGAAGTGCCCGCTTCAAAATATTTCCGCCTGGGCAGGATGACTGAGGAATTCGATGTCAAGGCCCTAGCTACAGTGTTATAGGGTATTCAAGTACAACTTGGTGAGGCAATGTTAGAGAATAAGTTCTTGCGAGAGGAGGTTAGGAAGTCCAGTCAGGAAACTCTATTTTTACGTCAAAGGGTGGAAGAATTGTCAGTTAGTGCAGTTTCCGGATCTAAGGAAAATAAATCTCAGTCTTTTGATCCTGCTCCCTCAGCCGCTGAACTCACCACACAGGTTATTCATGCCATATCACCCACCATTCCCCTTGCAGCTCCAGAAAGATTTAGTGGGGATCTACATAAGTCGCAAATATTCCTCACACAGTGCTCTTTACATTACCTCTGTAGACCCATCATTTTTAAGGAGGATCAGTCTAAGGTGGCGTTCATGTTGTCCTACCTGAGTGGTGACGCAGCTGCTTGGTCGATGCCATTGGTTAACAACAATGACCCAATTCTGTATAATTTTGATGAGTTCAAACGAGAATTTTTGCGGATATTTGATAGAAGAGCTGTTTCACAAACTACGGACAATGAACTCTTGGATCTGAAACAAGGGAACAGAGAGTTGGTGGCATATTTGGCGCAATTTAATAAGCTAATTGTAGAGACAAACGGGCCTGAATCCAAGAGAGCTTCAATTTTCTATCGGGGCCTCAAGGGTGAGATTAAGGATGGTCTGGCGCAAATCCCTAAGCGACCCACCGATGTTTCTGAACTAATAGATTTGGTATTACAAATTGACCAACGACAAAGTGAAAGAAAGAGCGAGCGGAGGAAAGATGTCAAGTATCTTCCTCCTCGATTTGACCGAGTTAAATTTGAAGGCATAAAGAGCAAGGAAGTTTCTACCGAAGAAGAACCCATGCAAATCAGCTCCGTGCGAGGGCCGTTATCAAAGGAGGAAAGAGAAAGAAGGTGGTTGGCCAAGCTATGCATGTACTGTGGAGAAGCTGGGCATTTTGTAAAAGAATGCCAAAAGAAGCCAAAAAATCACGCCTTAGTAAAAGACAGGCTCCACCAGTAAGAGGAGTTGCCCTGGTGGGAGCTGAAGAAAAGTCAACTCCAGATCCTCAGTTGGTTGCGAATACGTTGCAGTCTTCGACACCACATTTGATTATTGCCAGCACCATAGAATTTGAAGGAGCCAGGTTGAAGGATGTTTCCGTGATGATAGACTCCGGAGCAAGGGGCGATTTCTGTGACATTGGTTTCGCAAAGAAGATGAGAATTGCTTTTGTAAGGAAAGAAAGACCCAAAGCAGTGCGTGCAGTAGATGGTACCAATTTGTCATCTGGTCCCATCGTACATGATACGGAAGTGATTAGATTAACTGGGCCAGGTAACCATGTGAGTTGGTTGAGATTCAGTCTCATTGACGCTCCCCAGTTTCAGCTTATTTTGGGGCTTCCGTGGCTTACGGAACACAATCCAAGGATAGATTGGGCCAAAAGAACTATAGAAATGGATTCTGAATACTACAAGAGTCATTGTCACAATTTGGAGGTTGAATCTATTGAGGAGAGCTCTTCTCAAGATCTGGAGAGCCAAGCTAAGATGATTTGCGTCATGGAGACGCAGGAAATTCCCGACGAGTATTTGGATCTGGCTGCAGTGTTTGATGAAAAAGAAGCCAACAAATTGCCTCCGCATCGTGAATACGATTGCAGAATTGAGTTGGAACCAGGAGCCTCTTTGCCCTGCAGTCGTATTTACGCACTTTCCGAAAAAGAGAATCAATATCTAAAAGAGTATTTAGACTTGTATTTAGCAAATGGATTCATTTGCCCTTCTCAGTCCCCAGTCTCTTCCCCGCTTTTTTTTATCCCCAAGAAGGATGGAAATCTGAGAATGTGCATTGATTATCGAGCTTTAAATTCAGTAACAAGAAAGAATAGATATCCTCTACCATTAATTTCTGAATTGCTGGATCAGGTTAAGGGAGCACGTGTGTATACCAAGCTTGACTTGAGGGGGGCATACCATTTGGTCCGAATGGCGGAAGGCGATGAGTGGAAGACCACTTTTCGGACTAGATTGGGGCTCTTTGAATATCAGGTCATGCCATTTGGTTTATGCAATGCTCCGGCGGCTTTCCAGCATTTCGTAAATGACGTGTTGAGAGAATATTTAGATCGATTTCCGGTCGTCTATATCGATGACATACTCATTTTTTCTGAAAACCTGAGTGAACATGTGCAGCATGTGCGACTTATTTTGAAGACTCTATTGGAACACCAGCTTTTTGTGAAATTGGAGAAATGTGTGTTCAATGCTAGCCAAGTGGAATTTTTGGGTTTTGTACTCTCCCCTAAGGGGGTGTCTATGGATGAAGCCAAAGTAAAAACTATTAACGATTGGCCCTCTCCTCGAAATGTGAAACAAGTGCAGAGTTTCATTGGTTTCGCCAATTTTTACCGGCGCTTTATTGAAAATTTTTCTGAGAAGGTTTCTCCGCTAACCCGGCTGCTCAGGAAAGGAGTGAGTTTTGATTGGACCAATGAAACTGAGGAAGCCTTTAGGAGATTAAAGAGAATTTTCACAACAGCGCCGGTGCTTCGGCATCCCAATCCTGAAGAGCCGTTCTATGTTGAGGCTGATGCTTCCAATTTGGCGGTGGGCGGAATTTTATCTCAGAGGGACAAGTCCACCGGTCAGCTTCATCCTGTGGCTTACCGGTCTAGAAAGTTAACTCCTGCTGAGTTAAATTACTCCATTGCTGATAAGGAGTTGTTGGCAGTCAAGGATGCTTTTCAGGAATGGAGACATTATTTGTTGGGCACTCGACATGAGGTTACAGTGTTCACGGACCACCGAAATCTTCAGTTTTTAAAGTCCGCCCGAACCTTAACTCCCAGACAGTTGCGTTGGTCCTTGTTTTTTGCGGACTATAATTTTGTATTAACTTACAAACCTGGTTCAGCCAATGGAAAGGCAGATGCTTTATCACGTCTAGATGTAGGAGAAGATGTTCCGATTCTGGAAAAAGAGTTGATAATCCCACCAGAGAAAATAATTGGGGTAATTTTGTTTCCAGAGTTTGAAGAACAACTAAATCAAGTTTTTGCCATTTTTAATTTTGCAGATTGGGTCAAGGAAGATGGAAATCGAGAGATCCGAAATGGTAGACCTTATTTCAAAGGAAGACTTTATGTTCCCAATGAAGAACTACAAAATAAGATAATCCAACATTTTCATGATGATTTGTTGGCTGGACACAAAGGAGTGAAGAAAACTCTGGAACTGGTTCAGCGAGAATTTTGGTGGCCGTCCATGGAAACTCAGGTGGGACAACATGTTGCCTCTTGTGAGCAGTGTTTGAAAGGGAAGTCAGTTCGAATGGCTCCACAAGGTTTACTTCTACCTGTTCCCCCGGCTCCTTATCCTTGGCACACTGTTTCCATGGATTTCATCGTAGAACTACATTCTAGCCAGGGCTTTTCAGTCATTTGGGTAGTGGTGGATCATTTCACTAAAATGAGTCACTTCGTCCCGCTTAAGGCAATTCCCAATGCTTCTCAGTTAGCCTCTTTGTTCACCCAACATGTAGTTAAGACTCATGGAATTCCAAAGGTGGTAATTTCTGACCGGGGCCCTCAGTTTATCTCTCATTTCTGGAGGTCATTTTTGAAGAGATTAAATATTGACTCTCGTTTGTCTTCTAGTTTCCATCCCGAGACTGACGGTCAAACTGAGAGGGTAAATCAGGAGTTGGAGCAATATTTGCGTCTATTCCTGATGGATCATGAGGGGGAATGGCCAGATATAATTTGGGCAGCTGAGTTTGCTTATAATAATGCTGAACATTCCTCTACTGGTTACTCCCCTTTCTATTTAAACTCTGGTAGACATCCAAACACTTTTGTGGGACGACAGGAGAGTGAGGTTCCTGCAGTGGAAGAAGTAATTCAGAATCTCAGTAAAGCTTACCAACAGGCTACTGATAATTTAATCAAGGCTAAGGCCTCTTACAAGAGACATGCAGATAAGAAGAGGTGTCCCAGTCCAATATTTGAGTTAGGGGAGGAGGTTTGGGTTTCTACACGGAATCTACGATTAAAGGGTAATCGAAAGTTTCAACCTAGGTATATTGGTCCCTTTCAAGTAGAAAAGATGTTGAATCCAGTTAGTGTTAAGGTGCGGCTTCCTCCGAGACTCAAGATTCATTCAGTTTTTCATGTCTCCCTCCTAAGAAAGAGCCCGCTGAATTTGAGAAGGAAAGGTCCATCCAAGCCTCTTCAAGTCCAATCTGGGGAGGAGTTTGAAGTCAAGCGAATTTTAGACTCTAGAGTTAGGCGAGGAAAATTGTTCTATCTGGTAGATTGGAAAGGTTTCGGTCCTGAAGAGAGAAGTTGGGAACCAAAGGACAATTTGCATGCTCAACGATTGATCAGAGAATTTCATTGTAGGTACCCTAAGAAACCCAAGGGAGATGAAGGAGGGGTTTTGGTGAGGGGTACTGTCAGGGCTGTGTAATCCAGTCTGCTAAATATGAAAGGTCATTTCCCAGTTGATGTAATATCCCTAAAGTACTCCAATTTAGATCCTGGAAAGACCAATTCCCAGGAGATCTCCTTTATTCCTAGATAGGCGTTGGATATTGCCTCGCGGTATTCCAAGATGGCCGCAGGCGTTGCCAATTACGGTTGTCAGTCTAGTCGTTATTCTTTTTTTTCTCATGCAGCTGTGCTCGCAATTGCCCGCGCAGCAAACTGCGCACTTCAACTGTTTACCTGAGGAGTTCGGTCGCAGTTCCTTTAGCGGCAAATTATCAGGTTTTGGAAGGGTCCGGTTTCGTGAGTATAAAAGTGTTTCCAGAAACTTCGTCTTCCGCGGCTGCGGAAGGTAAGACTGTCATATCTTACTAATTTTGGGAACGAGTGATTTTCAAGAAGAAAGCTTCAGACTCAGCCTTGATTTTTGAACATTAGAAAAGTGGTTTCTTGCTAGTAAGCGCAAGGTCCGTATCCAGTCAGCTTCCAGTTAGCGCTACAGTCAACTTGAAGTTAAAAGGTATTTCCTTTTCCAGTGTTAGTTCATCTATAACATTGGAAGGAGCATTACGCAAAGACAGTGAGAGAATAGGATTGAAGTCAAGTCCAATAAACATTTTTATGTATGTGTTCTTATATATATATATAAAAGTACTTACCAACTAAGTGAAGACTTCCTCTTCTGCTGGATCTCATCTGAAGACAAGACAACACCGGAACTTCTTCTGTAAATAAAAAGAGAGACTGAAATATATACAAGTATTCGTTTAAGGTTGCAAGGTAAACACATAGTAGTACATAGAAATGGTAATGAGAATTAGAAATTATACCTATTAATAGAATATAGATTAATTAGTGTTTTACCTCAACAGAGTCATTTAATACCAGAGATTGAAAAAGGCAACCAACAAGAGAAGAGTTAGCCACGTGGTTGAGGCAGGTAATTGCAGTGGGAATTAGTTAGATAAGAATTGAGCAAAAGACTGTGTGAGAATTACATATAGATTTGTTCTGCAGGAAGATCCTACTAGAAGAAGCAATGTAGTCAGTGAGCAAGAAGCATCCAGCTAGTAGAAGCAGTCCTGTCAGAAGAAGCAAGACGTGGCGTTTTTCTCTTTTCTTCCAACTCCCCTTTCCCCCCCTTGGGTTGTCTAAGTGCACATATTTATATATTGTGTGCTGTGCTTGGGCAACTGGGCTGGGAATTGTGGAACAGTCATCAGCTCCTGCGGAAGTCAAGCTTTTGGGACTGGTACTTGACAGTGTGCTTATGATAATCATTGTATACAGAGCAGCCCATCCTAGCAGTGAGAGTGGTAATGCTTACCAATGTGCAGCATACCTTGTAGACTTCTCTAATATACTGTTAAAGGTTATCCCTAAGAAGCTCCTCAAGGGAGGGGATGATGTAAGGTGTGCTTATGATAATCATTGTATACAGAGCAGCCCTTCCTAGCAGTGAGAGTGGTAATGCTTGCCAATGTGCAGCATACCTTGTAGACTTCTCTAATATACTGTACAGGTTATCCCTAAGAAGCTCCTCACGGGAGGGGATGATGTAAGGTGTGCTTATGATAATTATTGTATACAGAGCAGCCCTTCCTAGCAGTGAGAGTGGTAATGCTTGCCAATGCGCAGCATACCTTGTAGACATCTCTAATATACTGTACATGTTAACCCTAAGAAGCTCCTCAAGGGAGGGTATGATGTAAGATGTGCTTATGACAATCATTGTATACTTAGCAGACCTTCCTAGCAGTGAGAGTGGTGATGCTTGCCAATGCGCAGCATACCTTGTAGACATCTCTAATATACTGTACATGTTATCCCTAAGAAGTTCCTCAAGGGAGGGGATGATGTAAGGTGTGCTTATGATAATCATTGTATACAGAGCAGCTCTTCCTAGCAGTGAGAGTGGTGATGCTTGCCAATGCGCAGCATACCTTGTAGACATCTCTAATATACTGTACATGTTATCCCTAAGAAGTTCCTCAAGGGAGGGGATGATGTAAGGTGTGCTTATGATAATCATTGTATACAGAGCAGCCCTTATTAGCAGTGAGAGTGGTAATGCTTGCCAATGTGCAGCATACCTTCTAGACTTCTCTAATATACTGTACATGTTATCCCTAAGAAGCTCCTCAAGGGAGGGGAGGATGTAAGGTGTGCTTATGACAATCATTGTATACTTAGCAGCCCTTCCTAGCAGTGAGAGTGGTAATGCTTGCCAATGCGCAGCATACATTCTAGACTTCTCTAGTATACTGTACAGGTTATCCTTAAGAAGCTGCTCAAGGGAGGGGATGATGTAAGGTGTGCTTATGACAATCATTGTATACAGAGCAGCCCTTCCTAGCAGTGAGAGTGGTGATGCTTGCCAATGCGCAGCATACCTCATAGACTTCTCTAATATACTGTACAGATTATCCCTAAGAAGCTCTTCAAGGTAAGGGATGATGTAAGGTGTGCTTATGACAATCATTGTATACTTAGCAGCCCTTCCTAGCAGTGAAAGTGGTGATGCTTTCCAATGCGCAGCATACCTTGTAGACTTCTCTAATATACTGTACAGATTATCCCTAAGAAGCTCCTCAAGGGAGGGTATGATGTAAGGTGTGCTTATGATAATCATTGTATACAGAGCAGCTCTTCCTAGCAGTGAGAATGGTAATGCTTGCCAATGCGCAGCATACCTTCTAGACTTCTCTAATATACTGTACAGGTTATCCCTAAGAAGCTCCTCAAGGGAGGGGATGATGTAAGGTGTGCTTATGATAATCATTGTATACAGAGCAGCCCTTCCTAGCAGTGAGAGTGGTGATGCTTTCCAATGCGCAGCATACCTTGTAGACTTCTCTAATATACTGTATAGGTTATCCCTAAGATGCTCCTCAAGGGAGGGGATGATGTAAGGTGTGCTTATGACAATAATTGTATACAGAGCAGCCCATCCTAGCAGTGAGAGTGGTAATGCTTGCCAATGCACAGCATACCTTCTAGACTTCTCTAATATACTGTACAGGTTATCCCTAAGAAGCTCCTCAAGGGAGGGGATTATGTAAGGTGTGCTTATCATAAACATTGAATACAGAGCAGCCGTTCCTAGAAGTGAGAGTGGTGATGCTTGCCTATGCGCAGCATACCTTCTAGACTTCTCTAATATACTGTACAGGTTATCCCTAAGAAGCTCCTCAAGGGAGGGGATGATGTAATCTGTGCTTATGATAATCATTGTATACAGAGCAGCCCTTCCTAGCAGTGAGAGTGGTGATGCTTGCCAATGCGCAGCATACCTTGTAGACTTCTCTAATATACTGTACAGGTTATCCCTAAGAAGCTCCTCAAGGGAGGGGATGATGTAAATCCAAAGTATCTACAACCATGTCTTGAGATTAGTAGTTTATCCCAAAGTGGAAGGGCATGGGTCCTTGCCGTGAGGGAATGGAGCACAGATTTTGGCCAAATTATGCAAAATTCACTGTATTTCCCAAAACACTTGTCTAACTTGCATTACCCCGTCGATGGAAAGTAATGGACCCTAGAAATATAGTAAGATATCATTAACTCACGGGGTCAGTGTGGAGTAGTTCCACCCATTGCACTGGTCATGGTCGGGTGTTTCTCTTTCCGAGGGCCACTCGAGTGAGTCGAACGTGTTAGACGCATCTAAGGAGACATCAGCCATCCTTGCCAGGCATCCAGTCATAGAAGTTTCAGCCGGGCACTCCTCCCACGCATAAAGCCAGATACGTCGGCATCCACAAGGGCTGTAGTCACCCGTGACAGGTGATTTGCAAGTATTTTGGCTACAATTCTGGTCTCCGCATTTCGAAAAGAAATAGGCCGAGAGGAGTTAGGTAGCTCTGCGGGTTCACACACTTTGTGGCTGACCACAGTCATGGCTGTGCGAGTCTCCCCGCTAGGCGGCCATCCTCCAGCGGCGCTTTATACATCTGGAGGAGGTGAATGGAGACCCTGTTAGTGAGGCATTTGTAGGGTTCTATCGACAGCCATTAGGGCCGGGACAAAGCCAGATGGGGGTGCTCCACTCGCATCCTCTAAAGCCTCCACCGTGATACGTGCATCAAGTGCTATCAGTCTCCGGAAGCGGAGGAACTGGGATGTCTCGGCCTGCATCTCTTCTAGTGTACAGGTCAATGTGGGGGTCTATAATCTTGCATAGTAGTGGGTGAACTCTTCCGCAGTGAGAATGCTGCCTGTAACCTTCCCCTGGGTCCCAGTATGGATTTCCCCCATCCATCGCGCTACTTCCCCCTTACCTAGCCATGCCAGTAGTTTTCCAGCCCTGTTGCATTGCCCATAGATTCTTCTCTGTGTAGCAACAGAGTTTTTGCATGCCGCATGCACTCGCTTCTTGTGCACCTCCATACAAGATCAGCCAGCTATTCTTTCGAGCCCCCACTACCAGTAGGCAACCAGCTCAACAGGAGTAGCCTGGGAGTTTCACAAAGTGCCTAGTCTTGCTTCCCAGAAGGCACTCGAGCAGGCCAGATCTGTGTGTAGAAGTGGCGGCTGGACTACCACTTAGCCGCAGACCCTCACCCCATCTCCTGCTGCTGAACTCAGCATTGCGCCCCACAACACCACTTCCTTTCTCAAGGAATCTGGGAGGAGAAGTTCTTTTCTTTGGACCTCTGGCTGCAAGGTTCCTTTTTTTCCAGGGACAGACCCCCTCATATGCAAATAATGTGCATGTTGTGCCCCTCTGTGCACATAAAAAGAGACTGAGGCAAGGGACTGAGTGTTGCCGAGGGCAAATGACCTCATTTCCCATCTCTGGCTCTTTGCCTTCCTCCTTCTACCCTTCCTCTACCTCCAACTCCCTGGCTTTTGTGGACCACTGAAAGAGGGAAACCTCGCACCGGAGCTAGCACCAGTGAGGACGTCAGCGCCAGCTTGAAACAGCTGGACTCAAACTGGAGGTGGTACCGGTGCAGCCAGTCATCGCCAGCTTGAAGCAGCTGGACTCGAACTGGATCTGGCACCGGTGCAGCCCGTCAGCGCCAGCTTGAAGCAGCTGGACTCGAACCAGAGCTGGCACCGGTGCAGCCCGTCAGAGACGGCTTGAAGCAGCTGGACTCGAACCGGAGGTGGCACCTGTGCGGCCCATCAGCGCCAGCTTGAAGGAGCTGGACTCAAACCGGAGCTGGCACCAGTGCAGCCAGTCATCGCCAGCTTGAAGCAGCTGGACTCGAACTGGATCTGGCACCGGTGCAGCCCGTCACCGCCAGCTTGAAGGAGCTGAACTCGAACCGGAGCTTGCACCGGTGCAGCCCGTCAGAGATGGCTTGAAGCAGCTGGACTCGAACCGGAGGTGGCACCGGTGCAGCCCGTCAGCGCCAGCTTGAAGGAGCTGGACTCAAACCGGAGCTGGCACCAGTGCAGCCAGTCATCGCCAGCTTGAAGCAGCTGGACTCGAACTGGATCTGGCACCGGTGCAGCCCGTCAGCGCCAGCTTGAAGCAGCTGGACCCGAACCAGAGCTGGCACCGGTGCAGCCCGTCAGAGATGGCTTGAAGCAGCTGGACTCGAACCGGAGGTGGCACCGGTGCAGCCCGTCAGCACCAGCTTGAAGCAGCTGGACTCGAACCCGAGCAGACACCGGTGCGGCCCATCAGCGCCAGCTTGAAGGAGCTGGACTCGAACCGGAGCTGGCGCCGGTGTGGCCCATCAGCACCAGCTTGAAGCAGCTGGACTCGAACCCAAGAAGGCACCGGTGCGACCCATCAGCGCCAGCTTGAAGGAGCTGGACTCGAACCGGAGCTGGCACCAGTGCAGCCCATCAGACATCAGCGCCAGCTTGAAGCAGCTGGACTCATACCCAAGCAGACACCGGTGCGGCCCGTCAGCACCAGCCTTAAGCAGCTGGACTCGAACCCGAGCAGGCACCGGTGCGGCCCGTCAGCGCCAGCTTGAAGCAGCTGGACTCGAACCCGAGCTGGCACCGGTGCGGCCCATCAGTGCCAGCTTGAAGGAGCTGGACTCGAACCGGAGCTGGCACCGGTGCGGCCCGTCAGCGCCAGCTTGAAACAGCTGGACTCGAACCCGAGCAGACACCGGTGCGGCCCTTCAGCACCAGCCTTAAGCAGCTGGACTCGAACCCGAGCAGGCACCGGTGCGGCCCATCAGTGCCAGCTTGAAGCAGCTGGACTCGAACCGGAGCTGGCACTGGTGCGGCCCATCAGCGCCAGCTTGAAGGAGCTGGACTCAAACCGGAGCTGGCACCGGTGCAGCCCATCAGCGCCAGCTTGAAGGAGCTGGACTCAAACCGGAGCTGGCACCTGTGCAGCCCGTCAGCGCCAGCTTGAAGGAGCTGGACTCGAACCGGAGCTGGCACCGGTGCGGCCCATCAGCGCCAGCTTGAAGGAGCTGGACTCAAACCGGAGCTGGCACCGGTGCAGCCCGTCAGCGCCAGCTTGAAGGAGCTGGACTCAAACCGGAGCTGGCACCGGTGCAGCCCGTCAGCGCCAGCTTGAAAGAGCTGGACTCGAACCGGAGCTGGCACCGGTGCGGCCCTTCAGCGCCAGCTTGAAACAGCTGGATTCGAACCCGAGCAGACACCGGTGCGGCCTGTCAGCACCAGTCTAAAGCAGCTGGACTCGAACCCGAGCAGACACCGGTGCGACCCGTCAGCGCCAGCTTGAAGCAGCTGGACTCAAACAGGAGCTGGCACCGGTGCGGCCCATCAGCGCCAGCTTGAAGGAGCTGGACTCGAACTGGAGCTGGCACCGGTGCGGCCCATCAGCGCCAGCTTGAAGGAGCTGGACTCAAACCAGAGTTGGCACCGGTGCGGCCCGTTAGTGCCAGCCTTAAGCAGCTGGACTCGAACCCGAGCAGACACCGGTGCGACCCGTCAGCGCCAGCTTGAAGGAGCTGGACTCGAACTGGAGCTGGCACCGGTGTGGCCCATCAGCGCCAGCTTGAAGGAGCTGAACTCGAACCGAAGCTGGCACCGGTGCGGCCCATCAGCGCCAGCTTGAAGCAGCTGGACTCGAACCGGAGCTGGCACCGGTGCGGCCCATCAGCGCCAGCTTGAAGGAGCTGGACTCAAACCGGAGCTGGCACCGGTGCAGCCCGTCAGCGCCAGCTTGAAGGAGCTGGACTCGAACCGGAGCTGGCACCAGTGCGGCCCATCAGCGCCAGCTTGAAACAGCTGGACTCGTACCCAAGCAGACACCGGTGCGGCCCGTCAGCACCAGCCTTAAGCAGCTGGGCTCGAACCCGAGCAGGCACCGGTGCGGCCCGTCAGCGCCAGCTTGAAGCAGCTGGACTCGAACCGGAGCTGGCACCGGTGCGGCCCATCAGTGCCAGCTTGAAGGAGCTGGACTCGAACCGGAGCTGGCACCGGTGCGGCCCGTCAGCGCCAGCTTAAAACAGCTGGACTCAAATTCGAGCAGACAGCGGTGTGGCCCTTCAGCACCAGCCTTAAGCAGCTGGACTCAAACCCGAGCAGGCACGGGTGCGGCCCATCAGCGCCAGCTTGAAGCAGCTGGACTCGAACCGGAGCTGGCACTGGTGCGGCCCATCAGCGCCAGCTTGAAGGAGCTGGACTCAAACCGGAGCTGGCACCGGTGCAGC
Source organism: Triturus cristatus (assembly GCF_964204655.1). Taxonomy (NCBI): domain Eukaryota; kingdom Metazoa; phylum Chordata; class Amphibia; order Caudata; family Salamandridae; genus Triturus; species Triturus cristatus. The sequence goes on from NC_140590.1 coordinate 1,863,228,469, forward strand.
CCGTCAGTGCCAGCTTGAAGCAGCTGGACTCGTACCCAAGCAGACACCGGTGCGGCCCGTCAGCACCAGCCTTAAGCAGCTGGACTCGAACCCGAGCAGGCACCGGTGCGACCCGTCAGCGCCAGCTTGAAGCAGCTGGACTCGAACCGGAGCTGGCACCGGTGCGGCCCATCATTGCCAGCTTGAAGGAGCTGGACTCGAACCGGAGCTGGCACCGGTGCGGCCCGTCAGCGCCAGCTTGAAACAGCTGGACTCGAACTCGAGCAGACACCGGTGTGGCCCTTCAGCACCAGCCTTAAGCAGCTGGACTCGAACCCGAGCAGGCACGGGTGCGGCCCATCAGCGCCAGCTTGAAGCAGCTGGACTCGAACCGGAGCTGGCACCGGTGCGGCCCATCAGTGCCAGCTTGAAGGAGCTGGACTCAAACCGGAGCTGGCACCGGTGCAGCCCGTCAGCGCCAGCTTGAAGGAGCTGGACTCAAACCGGAGCTGGCACCGGTGCAGCCCGTCAGCGCCAGCTTGAAGGAGCTGGACTCGAACCGGAGCTGGCACCGGTGCGGCCCATCAGCGCCAGCTTGAAACAGCTGGATTCGAACCCGAGCAGACACCGGTGCGGCCCGTCAGCACCACCCTTAAGCAGCTGTACTCGAACTCGAGCAGACACCGGTGCGACCCGTCAGCGCCAGCTTGAAGCAGCTGGACTCAAACAGGAGCTGGCACCGGTGCGGCCCATCAGCACCAGCTTGAAGGAGCTGGACTCGAATTGGAGCTGGCACCGGTGCGGCCCATCAGCGCCAGCTTGAAGGAGCTGGACTCAAACCAGAGCTGGCACCGGTGCGGCCCGTTAGTGACAGCCTTAAGCAGCTGGACTCGAACCCGAGCAGACACCGGTGCGACCCGTCAGCGCCAGCTTGAAGCAGCTGGACTCAAACAGGAGCTGGCACCGGTGCGGCCCATCAGCGCCAGCTTGAAGGAGCTGGACTCGAACTGGAGCTGGCACCGGTGCGGCCCATCAGCGCCAGCTTGAAGGAGCTGGACTCAAACTAGAGCTGGCACCGGTGCGGCCCGTTAGTGCCAGCTTGAAGCAGCTGGACTCGAACCCGAGCAGGCACCGGTGCGGCCTGTCAGCTCCAGCCTTAAGCAGTTGGACTCAAACCCGAGCAGGCACCGGTGCGGCCCGTCAGCGCCAGCTTGAAGCAGCTGGACTTGAACCGGAGCTGGCACCGGTGCGGCCCATCAGCACCAGCTTGAAGCAGCTGGACTCGAACCGGAGCTGGCACCGGTGCGGCCCGTCAGCGCCAGCCTTAAGCAGCTGGACTCAAACCCGAGCTGGCACAGGTGCGACCCGTCAGCGCCAGCTTGATGCAGCTGGACTCGAACCGGAGCTGGCACCGGTGCGGCCCGTCAGCGCTAGCCTGAAGCAACTGGACTCGAACCCGAGCAGGCACCGGTGCGGCCCGTCAGCGTCAGCTTGAAGCAGCTGGACTCCAACTTGCTGAATGATACGCCTTTGGTAGTGGCCCCCTTGTCTGTCTTAGGGCAAGAGTTTTCATTTTTATGAGCCACATGTATTGTGAACAAGTTGCTTTTCTTTTGGTTTAAGAAAAGGCAATAGATAGAATTACAAGCATTACCAAACTCAATGTGTTTCGGTATGAATTATCTATTGGCTTTTATAGTGATGAGTGCCTCAGGAGTTGTTATTTGCACGGGCTGCTGTGCAACATGGCTTAAAGTAAAGTGCTATAACGCACCTAGCATTTAATGCGTCATATCACTATTATTTTGTTTACATGTAGCCATGTTCTGTGGAACTTGTCTAAAAAAACATTGGCAAAGCCAATAGCTCTTGCATAGTCTAGACCTATTGTCTTTGCTAATGCTTGTTTCATAAAAGCACATATTTGACTGGACAAGCAGCTTATTGCCGTTACTGATTGTGCTTTGAGTCTTGAGCCTGTGTATGCCTCACACCTACCTCCCCCTCGAACAGCCTTGGAATGCTCGATCCATGCTACCCCAGAAAGTCAAGCATTGAAAGGAGTAGCACTGGGCCGGTTACTCAGGACCCATAACAGGTCGTTCCCGGGACATCAGGAGTAAAAGTCAACAACCCCCCATCGTTGGACTCAGTAGTCGGTGCTTGCCCCATTGCCTCTGAAAGGGGCTCTGACAGAATTTTATGTATCAAAGGTGTGCTCTGGTATTTCCTTTGCAGATGGTGTTGGAAATATCAATAATCGCCCCTTAATGGAGATATTTGTGTATTTATTTGGGGGTTTCATAAATAGAGTTCTTGGAAGTGGGGTTCAGGAAGCTGATCAGGTCCCGGGAGATGATCTCATGGTGGGTAAAGACAAAGACTTCTTTTAACAGCATTTGTGTTATTAAGGCGAGGTCCAGGTTTAATCCGAGAGGAGGTTTAAGATGTGGACCTGTTTCTTACTGGTCCAGACTGTGTCCATGAGAGAGCATAGATATGAGCTTCTGACAGGAGCAGGAGGCAAGTGAGGGCAAGGGGTGTTTGTCTAGAGAGTGGCAAGATGCGGGCACTAGAAACAGAGGTGAGGGCAGGTCAGCATTGGCTGGACATAGTTGGGGTTTAAGTGGGCCGGCCCCGTCCGGGTCTCAGACCCAGTAGTAATTAAAAACAGACATTGAAACAGGTCCCTGTTGGGCCCTTTGCTCATGTCTTTGACCTTATTGGCAAAAACACTGACTATTTCTGAACAATAAATGTAAAAATGGTTAAAGTAATCCATGTCAGCGCTGACTCTCTTATGACAGCGGTATGTTTGCAGGGAAGCGGGTGCCTCGACTAACCCTGGGCGTAAAATTCCGCTCCGCTCATGGAGTTTGCATGTTTTTGGCAACTCGGCATAGAGCGCGGAGTTGCCGGAATATCCGCACTCCGTAACGAGCGGAGTTTTTTGTGTGTTTGCGTGCCCAAAATGCGTTTTTGCATGCGCGGAAGCGACTTACTGGGTGCCTATGATCGCCGATGAAGTTTCCCATCCGTTCGTGAGTGCCACGTGATTTGGTAGCCAGCCACACGGTCCAGCGAGAGTGTGCGATCGTGAATACATCATTCGTGCGCGCCATCGGATTTCTGGCGGAATTTTTGTGAAGAACGTGATCCCGAACACGCAGAATCTGCATTCTGGTGAAGGTTCTCTTACGAGCAGCATCAAAACCTTCTCGAAATGATGATTTGGATGAAAAAAACTCCTCAGATTGAAATTTGGCTGTACTTTTTTGTGCAAGGAGTCTTTTTACTTTTTTTTTTAAGAAGAAGGAAGTGCCCCAGAGTCTCCAACTTCCTGGTCCTGTCCAGCAGGCTCCTCCTAGTGCTTTGTCAATCTCCTGTTCACTTTTCGTTTGGATTTGGAGCTGGAAGTATCACTCTTTGTGGCTGCTGCATCATATATCATTGGATTTGAGGACTTTTGAATTTGAGATTTCACAAGTTAGTTGGAAAATTGGTGTTGTTTCTTTGATTGGGGCATTGCATCTACATTTTTTTGTACTTTTCATTTTTTTTTTTTTATTTATTGTGGTGGGTGGCCTGTAGTTTCAGTAGGAGCTTACGTGTTTATTTGTAAATAATTATTTAATTCACTAGCCCAGTAGTCTGCCAAAAGGCCTTTCAGCCATTAGGCCCAGAGCTACTCATGGATGCATGAAACAACTGTTTCTGTGGTTTGTGTTGAATTTAAATATCATTTAGGGCATGGATGGCATTGGAAGAAATGCAAAATGTGTTTTTTTGGTATTTCACTTTATTTCATGTGTGTTAAATAAATGCCTTTATTGCATGTGTGTGGTTATTGTATAACTTGCAAACCTTTTTTAGCCCTGTGGATTTTTTTGGGCAGTGTTGTATTAAAGCTGTGTTGTTTAGCATGCCTCCTTTGTCTGGCCAGTGTGTGAGTGTGTTTGTAATAGTGGGCCAGCATTTGCCTTGGCTGAGCCTCCCCGTGTGGCCAAGGGGCCATTTTGTAAAGTCTGTGTCCATAATATAGGCCTGCTTGAGTTCATTGTTTTCCAGGCCTTTTGCTTGTTGTGAGTGACCATGTGGCTTGTGGCCATTTTGTGGTGGTGGTTAGTATGCTTTTGGCATAGTCCTGCATGTCCTTCCTTTGTTTCTCTTGGCTTACTGCTTCTTGGGTTAGAATTCTGTGGATCTTGTTTGTTGAGGTTGTGGAGGATGAAGAGGTTTTGAAACTCCGGTGTGATAATGGGGATGGAATTCATGAGGGTAAACAAGGGGGGGTTAAAGAAAGGGCTTTGACTCAGAGGAAGGGAATAAAGAGCAACAAGGAATAAGTGAAAGTTTCTTGTAGGCCACTGCAACTCTTGCCTCAGAGTTCTTGGAAGTGGGGTTCAGGAAGTGGATCAGGTACCAGGGGATGATCTCATGGAAGGTAAAGACAAAGACGTCTTTTAACAACGTTTGTGTTATTAAGGTGAGCTCCAGGTTGGGGTGCGTGGCCAGGCACTGAAGATAGAAGACGCATCTTGCTAATGCTCCACGCTCAAACTTCTAATTATCCTGGGCATCCTCTTTAAATTGCAGTTCTTCCTGCCTTAGTGCACAGCTACCATGCCTGCAAGAGTCTGCGGTACATGGTTAGGGTCGTCCGGATCCTAGTGATGCTTTGCAGCGGTCCTGGGCGGTGCGGCCCTGTGGCGCTGTGGGTGCCTGACCCTATCTGAGTGGACAGCCTGTCCGAGACGACCCTGCTCCCTGCAATGCCGCTGCGGTCCCTGAGGTGATTCCGAGACTGCCGCCTGCTGCTGCTCCCTGACTCGGCGGAGCTGCGGAGAGCGCAGCACTTCATCGCAGGTGGCCTGAGGGGTGGCGGAAGCTGTCCGTGGCGTGACCGCGAGGAGCACCTGTCATAAGGACCTGAGCCACTGCTGCGGAGGCCGTTGCCGCCGGCTGCCTGGAGATGCCCGGAGGAGCCTCGGCTGACAAGTTAGGCCCACAAACTGTGACCGCAGAGCCTGCTCGGCGGCAGGGGGCCACGGGGGTCGTTCGTACCTTGGGCCCCCACCTAGGCATGACATGGAGGTTGCAGCACAGCTGCTGGGGGCGGGCTCCCGCACTGGTGCTGAGACGTCTGGATCTGCGGTGGGTGGCCACAGGGGTTAGTTGGGCCTAGGGCTCCCAGCGGTGTGCAGTGCATAGGGCAGCGGTCTAGATGGGCCTGTGGGCTGTGCCATCTCTCCTGTGGTGGGGGGCCTCGGGGGTCGGTAGGACCTAGGGCCCCCACCTAGACTACATCTGCTGAGTGTGGGGCGGCCAGGAAGATAAACAGACATGTGGGGGTCATGGTGTCTGCTCTGGAGAGGGAGACCACAGGGGTCAGTCGGGCCTAGGGCCCCTCACCTGTAGTAGACATGGAGAGTGAGGAGTAGCCCGGCCCCCACCGCTCTGGTACCGGAGGAACGCTGGGGCCACATACTCTGCCCCCCTTGTGAGTGGACTGATTGCTGTGTGGTCTCTCTTTGCGGCCTGAGCCCTTGGTGCAGCGCAGACTGCGGACCGCAACGCACCTGGAGAGAGAGACACACAACTGGCGGCAGCCTGTACAGAGGCAGGGTCCGAGTGCGCACTATTTGAGAAGAACCCCTGCGTTCTCCTGTTCCCACTCCTGGCAGAGTGACTGCTGCGGTGGGGAGCCTGTGTGGTGCTGGCTGTGGGGTAAGCCCTGTTAGTGGGGGCCACGGGGTCGATCGGGCCTAGGGTCCCTCATCTGAACACCTTCGTGGGATATCAGCTGGGGGCATCGCCCAGCGGATGTGTGCGCATTGCTCAGGTCTGCCCTGAGTGTTTCCAGGCAGAGGTCACTACAGATGGCTCAGTGATCCCTTCTGCAGCTGGAGCCCAAGCCGTCGGGCTGCATGTCTGCGGGGGAGGGGTGCCACCCTTCTCACCCTATCGGATACATATTCTGCGGGGGTGCGGGGGCACAGAGAGTGGTCCCCAGGGGAGGAAGACCAACGTCCAAGAGGATCCTGAGGTTGCCCTGGCCATGGTGGGATGCCTCACTGACTGGAGCAACACCACACGCAGGAGGTCTCGTCCTGAGCATCGACGCGGCCACCGAGTGGGGAGGCTGCAGAGGTTTGACATCCTGGCCTTGCTCCCTAAGAAGAGCACTCAGCAAATTGCCACCAACCTTGACACTGTCCTAGCAGAGGTTGAGCGGATCGGCAATGCCTTGGACCTGACCTGCACCTCCCTGGAGGGCCGGATGGATACCATCATCTCTGACTTCAAGCTCCTCCGGGCTGACCAACACAAACTCTCAGACAGGGTTCACGATGCAGAGACCGCACTTGCAGACCTTCAACCCCGATCTCGGAACTGCTCGTCTGCGCTCCAAGATCGGCTGAACCGAGTATGCACCGTGGAGGAGAAGGTGGATGACGCAGAAGGACGTTCACGTCGTAATATTGTCCATGTAGTTGGCCTGCTGGAGGGGGCAGAGGGACGGGACCCAGAGACCTTCACAGAAACCTGGATGAAAGATCTGATGCGTCCCAGATTGTTCTCCCCACAGTTCGTAGTGGAACGGGCCCACAGAATACCCGCCCGCAGGCCGCCTCTGGGGGCTCGTCCTCACCCCTTCCAGTTTCGAGTTATGAATTTCAGGAACAGGGATGCTATTCTGCGGGAACTTGGTAAACGCCCCGGCCCTAAGGTGCAAAACATCACTGTCTCCCTCTTCCCAGATTACACAGCTCAGGTTCAGAGGAGACGAGTCACCTTCAACGTAGTGAAGAAACAGCTCCATGACCTGGATCTCCAATATCTCCTGCTATTCCCTGCCCACCTACTAGTTATCAGAGAGGGTAACACCCGATATTTTGACTCCCCCACAGAGGCTTGGGTGTGGCTCGAGGAGCAGGGACTGGCAGTGGCGCCCAAATCATCAGATGAGTCCTGACCCCGCGAGCATCCCTCGCCGAGGCAGGCGCGGGAAAAAGAGCAAAGACATGAGTCCAAAGGTGGCCGTCCCAAACCCTGACCAAATCAGGCTGGAACGCCAGGGGGCCCTGCAGACAGTGGTGGCTCTCCAGTATACCAGATCTCTGTCCCCAGCCGGCTCCGCTGGCTCCCTGCCAAAATCCGGAGATTCCGGATCCACACCTGAATGGTCCATGGATGCGGACTTCTCCCCGCTCCCGGGCGTCACCCCGCTGTTGTGTTTCGATTTAGATACCTGTTGGACTTGGCCCTTTTTGCAGGGTCATCCCTGAACTTTTTGCCTTCCTCCTATATTTTTTCTGACCTGTTGTTGGCTGTTTTATGACTCTGGGCACTTTACCACTGCTGATCAGTGCTAAAGTGCATATGCTCTCCCTATTGTAAATTGATGTATGAATTAGTGATTCCATGATTGGCTGGTTTGGTTTACCTGTCAGACCCTAGTACAGTGCACCAGGAGTGCCCAGGGCTGGTAATCCAAATGCTGCTGGTGGGCTTGCAGCACTGGTTGTGCTACCCACAGAGGCAGCCTGTAAAAGTGTGTCTAAGGCCTGCCATTGCAGAGCCTGCATGCAGTCTGGTACTGTCATGCTGACTGGGCAAGTGCACCCACTTGCCAGTCCCTAAACCATCTATTTTCTTCATATCAGACACCCCTATGGTAGGCCCAAGTGCAGGGTGCATTGTATGTATAAGGTAGGACATGCCCTGGTGTGTGTGACATGTTCTGATAGTGAATTACAGCCATTTCAGTTTTTTAGGTCTCGCCTACGCAGCGCACATGCGCTGCAATGGAAAAAGACCTCTTGAAATCAATTCAGCTTTACAGGCAAAAACGTGCATGCGTTGCATTGCTTTCAATGCAACGCGTGCACGCTTGGCGATTCCCTTGCGGGAGCGAGCTGCGCCATATGTTAGCAATTATCGCGCTCGCTCCCGCAAGGGAAACGCTGCCTGCTCTCAGCCGCACTCCCCCCGCACCCTACTTGCGCGAGACGTGCACACTTGTTTGTTCTTGAACAGACTACATCAAGCATTAATCTCCCAGTTTTCCCATGTGGAGCAACAACAACAAAAAGTGACATTTAGCAAGTACAGTGGCGTTATTCATAGGGTGCCCCCACCTCCCTTTCAGATACTATTATAGAATAAGATTGCGCAGATAAAATGCTCCAGTGGCCGCGGTGCACACGAGGTACTCATGTTCCCTAGCTTGTTCCGAAGAGCCACCACAGGAGGAAGGTTCTTCTCCTATCTGGCCGCCAAGACTTGGAACTCCCTCCCGACCCACCTCCGCCTGACCCAAGACCACCTCGCCTTCAGGAGGCAGCTCAAGACCTGGCTGTTCGAGCAGTAGCGGGCCCCCCCTCCCCAAGCGCCTTGAGACCTTCTGGGTGAGTAGTGCGCTTTATAAATGCCTTGATTGATTGATTGATTGATAACGTGTCCACATTCCAGTTTCTTTGCAATGCTTGACTGCCTATTTTAAGATATAATTAGCTTATAAAAACACAAAATGTCTGTGAGGTGCACGCACGGCAGCTCTCGTTTCATTTTACGAGCGCCTGCCATCGATGCCACCAGCGTGTGAAACCACATTAAAACCTTTCTTCTCCTGACATGGGTGCGCCGGGCGCTTGCTTTGATTGTTGACCTGCAATAGGTTGAGGGACTTCTGCATCCACCTTTTTTGTCAGTGCGACAACACCTCCTTTTATTTATTTATTTATTTATTTATTTATTTATTTTTAAACCGTTTATTACAGAATCCAAAAAATATACAAAGATGGGCCTACAACCTTCAGGCCGGCCGCTAGCAAGCAGAAGGAGCATGTGATACCGACAATAGCACGCATGCTGCGGCAGAGGGAAATTCACAGGAGTTGGAAGAAGCGTTGACAGCCACATCATCCGGACCCCACATAACGGTTTCATTTTAGTATAAATAACAACAAGAAACAAATCCACAAGGCAACCCACAATCGGAAACAGCAGCATGTGCTCCCCTAGGAGGGGGACCCCACCAATCCATAGGAGTATCGAGGGGGGGAAAAGGTCAGGATGGGGACTAAGTAGACTCATTGCCCAGAACCGGGAAGACAAACTGGCTAAGGAGACGGGGCCGGTGACGGATCGGGCAATAACGGCGGGGTACAGATTCCCCCACGGTAGGCGTTCCAGGGGCCCCATACTTTCACCCACGTACCAGGCTTACCTCTCGCAACATACACCACCTTTTCCCGAAACATGCACCAATCCATGTTATCCTTCCACGCCGAGACAGTCGGCGACCTCTGGGAACCCCCCAGTTGAGCAATGTCACGTTTGGCCACCATGTATCCCAGAGTCACCCACCACGTCTGCGGCACCGAATAGTCGGTTGGCTCCCACACATTCAAAAGACATCTCCTCGCCTCGGGCAGCAGCGGCACACGCGTGACTGCACGCAAAACCTCATGCACACCACGCCAGAATCGCGCCACCTCCGGGCATTCCCACAAAATATGGAGAAAGGTCCCCAAAGAACCACACCCACGCTTACACAACCCATCCACAGCATAGCTCATACGCATCAGCCTCGGCCCCGTAACATAGACCCTATGGAGTATCTTGAGCTGGACGAAGCGAAGGCGGGCCGGTATGGCCACCTCTTTCGGGGAGGCCACCGCAGACACCCAGTCCTCGTCATCCAGCTCCAATCCATCAGCAACCCATGCCTCCCGAAGGCCGGTCAGCAGTCCCGAACGGTCATTAATAAGTTTTTTATAAATTAACGAAATCGTGCCGTCCGGGACGTGCCCATCCAGCACTCTATCTTCCAGAGGGGAGTACTCCGGGATGAAGGCGACGTCAGGAAAGACGGAGCACAACGCGTGACGAATCTGCAGATATCGAAAATACTCCCTATCCTGCAGCTGGAATTCTGTCTGTAGCACCTCGAACGTCTTGAATCCCCCCCTCGTCCAGAGATCGCCCACCCGGCTAATGCCTATCATGTCCCACTTCTCAAAACCCTTCGAGGTCCACAGGGAGCCCAGCCGCTCAGATGCGTATAGTGGCGTCGCCCGGGTCAAGCGGTCCCTCCACCCCATCGCCGCATTAGCCGCGTGCCACACTCGTACCATGACCCGCGTGGGGCCCGTCAGACGCGCGTCGAGCGAGTTGGAGTAAAGCGCCCGATTATAATCACCACCCGGCAGTAACATTTTATCCATTTCAAAGGCAGGATTTAGAGCGGGCCCGTACAGGCCGTGATTGATCGCAGCCAGCTGGGAGGCCCAATAATATCGCTTGATATCCGGGAGGGCAACCCCCCCATCGTACCAAGGGAGCGTCAGCTTCGCAAGGGCGATACGCGGTCTACCCTCCCAAAACAGTCGGCGCTGCAAACTCTCCACCTCGTGAAAGTAGCACGCCGGGACGACGTCCATTGTGTTCTGTAAAGCATACAGGAAACGCGGCAGCGACATCATCTTAAACAATGCCGCCCGGCCGAGTGGCGAGAGCGGCAAACGCCTCCAACGCGCGACGTCCTCCTTCAGGCGATGGAGGGGGGGAAGCAAATTCTGACTATAGCGGGCCTCCGCGTCCAGAGTAATGAAGACACCCAGGTACCTAAAGCCCCGCGGGGCGATCTGGATAGGACAACCCCGCGGAAGGATAGGATCCTCCCCAGAGAGAACATATACACACGATTTAGCCCAGTTGATGACAAGGCCGGAGTTGAGGCCAAATGAGTGCAATACATCAACCAGTACTATCAGTGATTTACGTGGGGAAGCCAGGTACAAAAGAATGTCGTCAGCGTATAGAGATACGCGGTCCTCATACTCAGGGGTCCAGCGGAGACCACGGATAGAAGGATGCCACTGCAGCCACTCCGCCAGGGGCTCCAAAGCAAGCGCAAAAAGGAGCGGCGATAACGGGCAGCCCTGCCGCCTGCCCCTGCCCAGCTCGAACGGAGCCGACACTCTACCGTTCACAACCACCTGCGCCAGCGGTCCAGAATATAACGATTTTACCCAACCGATGAATCCTGGGCCAAACCCAAACTTCGCGAGTGTCGCCCAAATATATGGCCACTCAAGTGTATCAAACGCCATAGTGGCGTCCAAGGACGCCAAAATGGCCGGCTCCCGTATGAACGGGACACGTGCGAGCACCCCATGCAGACGCCGCAGGTTAAGCGCAGTATTGCGATGAGGGATAAAGCCGGACTGATCCTGGTGAATCAAGTCGCACACCACGCCAACCAGCCGATTAGCCAACACTTTGGCGAGAATTTTGGGCTCCGCATTCAACAGCGAAATTGGCCGATAGGATGTGACCCGGTCCCGTGGTCTCCCCTCCTTATGAATAACCACGATAGTGGCCAGACGCTGGTCAGGCGGGAGGGAGCCCGCCGAGTGGGCCTCGAGAAACATAGCACGGAGATGCGGCGCCAGCGTATCCGGTCGCAGCTTGTACAACTCAATGGGAAGACCATTAGGACCCATGGCCTTGCCGGAAGCGACCGAACGTATGGCGAGGGCAATTTCCTCAGATGTAGGGGCGGCATCCAACGACACTCTGTCCTCCTCCGAGAGGGAAGGCAGCGCGATGTCCCTGAGCAGGGCATGGGAATCGTCTTCCGAGCGGGAAGACACCGGGGAATACACCCCACGGAAATATTCTGCAAAGCAGTCAACAATTTCTTCCGGTTCCGTGACACACACACCATCCTGTTTCTCAATCGTTGGGACAACTCGACTCGCTCTCTCCTTTTTGTCCAACCACGCAATCAATTTACCAGCCTTATCACCCACATCATACAGCCTCCCCTGTTGCTCTCTACTGAGGCCCCTGGCCGCCTCCGTGACGAGGGCCTTATAGGCCGCTTGCTTGAGTTGGAGAACATGTAATTTGTCATCCGTCACCCCACATTCTAGATCACCCTCCAACTCGGTTATCTCAGTTTCAACACGGGTCACCTCCTCCCGCTCGCGCCTCCGGGAATGGGAAATAAGGGACAGGGCCTCCCCCCGGAGTACCGTCTTGAACGCCTCCCACAGAGAAAGCGCCGATGACACAGACCCCACATTATCGTCAAAGTATCGCTTAAGGGATTTTACCAATTCTGCGCGAATGGTGGGGTCACGCAGGTACCAGGGATTAATCGGGACCACCCTACCCTCTCCCCTCGGGAGAATATCAAAGTGCAACAAGAGCGGGGAGTGGTCTGAAATACCCCGCGCCAAATGGCGCACCTCCCCTATCCTCCCCGCATGCGCCGCCGGGACCAGGACATAATCTAGCCTTGAAAGACTACCATGGGCCCCAGAATGAAAGGTGTACTGTTGCTGCGTGGGATGTTTCAAACGCCAACAATCCACCAGCCCCAAGGTATCCAAAAGGCCAGACAACCACGCCTGGGCACGGGGGAGATCCCTAGGGGGGTGACGATCCTCAGTTCCGGAAACCACAGCGTTAAAATCCCCCCCAACCACCAGAATCCCCTCCGGAAGGCCAAGGAGGAGGCACCCCAGATCCGCAAAGGTGGTCGTCTGCAACCCTGGCGGGACATAGACAGACACAAAAACGACCACTCTGCCCTCCATTCTACCCACCAAAACCGTGTAACGTCCCCTGTCATCATGGAGCACCTCATCAATTTCCAACGGGAGCGAGTTCTTGACCATGATGCCCATACCCCTTGAACCAGACGTGAAGCCCGAGTGGGCCACAAGGCGGTAGCCCCGTCGATTCATAGCACAAAAGGAGTTGCCAATGAGGTGTGTCTCCTGTAGGAAAACTATATCGGGTGAAATTTGTTTCAGGAACTGCAGGACCACACCTCGTTTTATCCTGTCCCCCAGTCCATTAACATTCCAGGACAAAAGACTCAGTCCCCTACCCCCCATCATAAACAAAAGCAATCATTCGTCCCCCAGAGAGCACTTTAGAAACAGCACAACAATGGTTTTGCCTTGTGAAGTAAACAAACAACACCCCACCCCATCCCAACCGCCCCAACAAAACTCCCCCCTCCCTGCACCCCTGCATGAGCCCAGACAGCCCCCCCAACTTGCAGTGTGCCTGTCGCCCCTAGATAGTGAAACTAACTAAACCCCCTGGAGGAGGAAAGAGTACCCCTTCTAGACCCCGCACCACCTCCAAAGGAGGGAAAAACGGAATACAGCAGAACGAAAGACCCTAAGCTTGGCCGAAAGTGGCACCATATCCGTCCAGAGTGAGGCCCAGTGTCAACACCTCAGTCCCGGTCCAATGGGCTGTCTCCTCCCGCCGCCCCCCCCCGCCATCCCGATCACGACCCCCAGACAGCGTGTCAAGCCAGTCCCCGGCCGCTTCAGGACGATCAAAAAAGTGCGTGCGACCATCCACCTCTATCCGCAGCCTGGCCGGGAAGAGCATGGCGTATTTTAAGTTCATGTCACGAAGCCGCCGCTTGACGCCCAGGAAACTCAGTCTCTGCTTCTGGACCGCTTGGGTGAAGTCCGGATAAAAGTTCACCTCCATGTTATCCGGTTTAATTGGCCCTTGCAGTCTAGAGGCTTGCAGAATCGCGTCTCTGTCCCGAAAATTAAAAATACGGGCAATGAGAGGCCGCGGAGGGGCCCCGACCTTCGGCCTTCCCCCGGGAACTCTATGAGCCCTCTCCACGGCAAAGAATTTACTCAGTCCCCGAGGTTGGAGATGGGTAGTGATCAGGTCCTCCACAAAGAGATCCGCCGCCGCCTCCTCCCGTCCCTCGGGCACTCCAATGATGCGGATGTTATTCCTCCGGGCCCGACTCTCGGAGTCCTCCAGGCGCCGATCCGTGAGCGCACTCGCCTGACGAAGTCGGTTCACCTCCGTTTGGAGGGCCGCCACCTCAATCGTGAGGCCCGACGCGGTGTGGGCCAAGGAGTCGACCCGGTCGTTGGTCTTGGAGAGATCAGCATTCACCAGGCTGACATCAACGAGGACCGCGTCGATCTTATGCGCCAAGGTGTCGAACCGCTGGCCCACAGAGGCCTTCATCTCAGCAATGGCGCCCATGACGTCTTGCAGAGTTAGATCCGTGGGCAAATCCGGGGCATCCGGGGGGCACTCAGAGGATTTGTGCGGTCCGCCGGGAGATCCCTTCTGGAGGGTGTAGCGGTCTATGATGTTGGCCTGATGTACGGCGCCACGCCGGGTTGACTTGGCCTTCGACCGATCGCCATCTTGTTTCGTGGCCATCGTCGCGGTCCTCACACCCGCACAAGCCACGCCGTAAAAGGCAAGCAATCAAGGCCACAAGCTCCGGGGGGCCACCCCAGGACGGCGGAGCAGGCCACAGCAGGCAGACAGGCCGGGTCTCCCAGCGAGGTCACCCCGACACAAAGAGTTCCGCGCTCTCACTTGCAGAGACGGCAAAGGGGTGCGAAAGTGAAAGTGAAAGTGCGGGGTACGCGACCCGCCAGGCCCAGCCCGCTGTTGTTGTTCACTTTGCCACTGGGTCGCCCCCCAGCGCAAGCCCGGGGTCAGGAGAGAAGTAGGCCGCAAACTTCAGTCGGTGCTCACTCCGGCACCCGAGGTCCGATTCGAAAACGGGAAACGGGTACCACCTCGGCTCAGGCTCACCGACACAGTCCCCTCAACCGATGCAGGATGAAGACAGGATAAACGTAGGAGGTTGCGGAGGTCCTCGGGAGCCTCGCACCTACGCGGCCATCTTGGTTGCGCGCTAGGTTCCTCCCCCAACACCTCCTTTTAGTATCTTCACTCGGAGCCTTTGACGTTTTAAAATGTTAAACGCGTTACTTGCGGTTTAAACGAGGCTTAGCACTTTGTACAGTGTGTCACACGCGGCCGGTTAATGACCACCTTCAGTGCCGGGATCCGGGCATTCTCTGAACACCTGCAAGCTCTGTGGGGCTCCGACGAAGATCTTTGAAGTGCTGCTTTGATCCTGCGTGAAAGCAGCTCACATTGTCAGCTTCTGACTTTGTTCTCCTATCTTTAAAAGATATATCTAATCCAGCCACGGGCATGCACCATTGGCGTGCGTGCACCGACCAAGAGGACCATCGTGCTACTATAGAACCGTGATGCACACTGGGAATGGCAGCAGCCTCGCAGGTTTATGAATCATTCAGTGCTGTTCATTCCCTCTCTCTACCCCTAGGTCTGCTAGATTCCAGTTCTAACAGTCCAGTGATTAAGCTGGAATCTGAGGACCTTGTTGGTCTACTTACCGGTAAAGGACAGTATTCCGAGTCATTTTATTCTTCACCGTTTTTCACCACATGAGCGCCACTTTTTACTCTACAAACGTCCCCTATACTCAGGGCCACTGGAAGTATGCAGCAGGAGAGGGCCAAAGTATGTGGCAGGGCAGAGTAAATTATGCGGCAAGAAAAGCCAAATTATGCAGCATACTGCGGCACATTTTTGAACAAATTTCTTTTTTTGTTAACATCTGCAGATTATGTGCAAATTGAGGGATTAAGTGGCAAATGTGGCAAATCTTGAATTATGCAAAAATTGGCACACAATCACATAATTCCAGCAGTTCTACCTATATTAGTTAAAACATTGTTCATCCTTACCAATATGGCTGGCACAATCAGTTCTTGTGTCAGCCTGCGAAGGTGGGGTGAATCCTGAAATACCAAAAGACAAGCTACAAATATAAAGAAGCAATTTTATCCCAACCCAATCGTGACCTTAGGGCAGGAAGCAAGATGTGATGAGGAAGACAATGATCAGAGTAATGAAGTTTCCCAGTAGGTAATCCGAGCATTACCTCTTCCTCGGTCTTCCTCGCTCGACCTAATCTTTCAGCACATGAGCGTATACACTAGCTGAATACAATTAATTTGGGCTGCCAACATCAATGACTACGACACCATCAAGATCATGAACACCGTCCACTCCCGATCCCCGGAAGACCCCTGCCCACACCACATCTTCAACAAAGCCAGCAGCACCATCGCACCCCACCTCCGGAAAACCATCAACATCTCCTTCGAGACAGCGACCTTCCCGGAGAGCTGGAAGCATGCAGAGATCAACGCCTTACTAACGAAACTCAAGGCGCACCCCAAGGACCTCAAGAACTTCCGACCCATCTCCCCGCTCCCGTTCCTGGTGAAGGTCATCGAAAAGGCCGTCAACAAACAACTGACCAGCTTCCTCGAAGAGAACAACATCTTGGACCTGTCCCAGTCCGGGTTCCGCAGCAACCACAGCACCGAAACTGCCCTCATCGCTGCCACCGACGACATCAGGATCATGCTCGACAACAGAGAAACCGCGGCCCTCATCCTCTTGGACCTGTCAGCAGCTTTCGACACAGTCTGCCACCGCACACTAAGAGCACGCCTCCATGACACCAGAATCCAAGAGAAGGCCCTGAACTGGACCACCTCCTTCCTCTCCGGGAGAAACCAGAGCGTCCGTCTTCCCCCCTTCTGCTCCGAAGCCACCGAAATCATCTGCGGCGTACCCCAAGGCTCATCTCTCAGCCCAACGTTGTTCAACGTCTACATGGCACCACTCACCCACGTCGCCCGACAGCACGACCTAAACATCATCTCCTACGCCGACGACACCCAACTGATCCTCTCACTCACCAAGGACCCCCACACCGCCAAAACCAACCTCTATGAAGGAATGAAGGCCGTCGCCGACTGGATGAGGAACAGCCGACTGAAGCTGAACTCGGACAAGACGGAGGTCCTCATCCTCGGCTCCACCCCATTGGTCTGGGACGACTCCTGGTGGCTGACGGCACTAGGAGCACCCCCTACACCCACCAACCACGCACGAAACCTAGGGATCATCCTCGACTCCACACTCTCCATGACAAAGCAGGTCAATACCGTCTCCTCCTCCTGCTTCAACACCCTCCGCATGCTTCGCAGGATCTTTAAGTGGATCCCCACCGAAACTAGAAGGACGGTCACCCAGGCCCTCGTCAGCAGTAGACTGGACTACGGCAACGCACTCTACGCAGGAGCCCCGGCCAAACTCCTGAAACGACTCCAACGCATCCAGAACGCCTCCGCACGCCTGATCCTCGACATCCCCCGCCACAGCCACATCACACCCCACCTGAAAGACCTGCACTAGCTCCCCATCAGCAAGAGGATAACCTTCAAGCTCCTCACCCACACACACAAGGCACTCCACGACACCGGACCAGCGGACATCAACAGCCGACTCAGCCTCCACACCCCCGCCTGCCAGCTCCGCTCCGCAGACCACACCCTCACCACCGTCCCCCGCATCCGAAGACTGACCGCCGGCGGCAGATCATTCTCCCACCTTGCCGCCAATACGTGGAACACCCTCCCCATCCGCCTATGGCAGACCGAAGACCTTCTAACCTTCAGGAGATTCCTCAAGACCTGGCTCTTCGAACAGTAGCAGCATTCCCCCCCCTCAGCGCCTTGAGACCCTCACGGGTATGTAGTGCACTTTACAAATGCTATAATTGATGATTGATTGATTCCTTCTCCCTATTTAATACCCGCGCACCTTTCTTCTGCCACATAGTATTCTAATCCTCACTATACTTCATTAACCCTCATGCTATTCTTCTAATAATTCTCCTACCTAAATCTTAAGCACTGCTCCTCTCCTACTAAACTATGCTTTAAACTACTACACAGCTAACAAATACAATTCCAAAAACATAAAATCACAACATATCACAAACATACACTGATTAGGGCAAAGATATAAAACAATACCATTAGCAAAGCAAATTGGTTTAACTTGAACAAAGGCGAGACTTACTGCATTTCCAATGCTTGTCACTATTGCAAGGCTACCTGTTCTCCATAGGCCAGAATGGGCAGTTTGATTATTACATCCTATAATCCTAACTGACTCAGGGAACATGGTGGAAATTCAAATGTAGTATGCCTGAAATCAGAATGATAAAATACATTTTTAGTGAAGTTGGTTTTAACATTCTGTGTTTGAAAATACCACTTTTAGAAAGTAGTTTTTTTCTTGTCTAACCACACAAACCTGCCTCTGCTAGACTGTGTATTCCTTGTCTGGAGTTTGAGTGACAGGGGCTGGGGGATTCCAGGAGACAGGGTGAGTCAGCACAGGGCTGAATAGAGAGATCTGCATATAGATGGGTGGGAGGAGTTGCACCTGGGACCTGAATGGGGCTGTGCCTTCCCTCCACAATGCTGGCTCCACCTCCTGTGGTGCATCTGATGTCTCTGCCCTGCACTCTGAAAGGAAAGAAGGAGTCTTGTCAACAAAGTGCTCCAGGAATGACCAGAACTGGTTTGGACTAGGCAATGGCCTCTCTGCCTTCAGAGAAGAAAGAGAAACTGGGTAAAAATATTGGGACCCAATCCCAAGAACTTTAGATCACTTTGGGAAACAAGAAGAAACCTTTGCTGAGGAGTGGAACCAGAAGAAACTAAGGAGAGACTATCCCTAAGCTGAAGTGCTGCTTGGGGGATTGGCATGCAGTGGTTGCCTGACTGCCAAAGAAAGGAGAAACGACTTTGTGTGCACTTTTATTCAACTTGTGAAGGATCTACAAGGGCTTGGAAAAGAGCTGCCTCCTGCTGAAGTCTCAGGGCCAACAGACTTAACCCACCAGCTCCCCAAGAGTTCTTTTGAAGTGCCTGCAGTTGTGCTGGACTTTTTGAGGACTTGCGTGTCGCAAGGAGATGGAAGCGCGACTCAAGAACAAGAAGCGTGTCGCCGAACTGCCGCTGCCGCTTCACAACACGAAGCGCCTCGCATCGCCGGAAAAGAGGATCGACGTCGCATCAGACGCTGCCGCTTCACCGGGAAGCGTGTTCGCAGAACAATTGTTGAGTCATTGTAGGTCCACCGAAGCGCCTCGCATCGCCGGAGAAGAGGATCGACGTTGCATCAGACGCGGCCGCATCTATGGGAAGCGTGTCGCTGGGCCTGTCGTGGCTCATCGCTGGAGAAGAGGATCGACATCGCACCAGGTGCCGCCGCATCTCCGGGAAGCATGTCGCAGGGCCTGTCGCGGCTCATCACCGGAGAAGAGAATCGGCGTCCCATCAGACGCCGCCGCATCACCGGGAAGAGTGTCGCAGGGCCTGGCGCGGCTTGCAACGTGAGGAAACATCTCACATCACCGGAGAAGAGTATCGACGTTGCATCAGGTGTGGCCGCATCACCGGGAAGCGTGTCGCATCAAGAAGAAAGCGCCATCTTTGGTTTTTTGCACCGGATCTGCAACGCATCACCGTCCTTGCAACACTTTCGTTGCCCTGCGTGTCACATCTTAAGGTACATTGAACTCTGAGTGTCGCATTTACCATGTTAAGAGAACTAAGCCAAATCCTACCATTTTACAGTAACAGTATTGTGGATTTTTGTCGTTTATGGTCTTGTGTTAAGTCTATATAAAGAATACTTATTTTTTATATAAAACTAGTGTGGTGTCCACCTGTAGTGTTGTCACTTGATTACTGTATGTGTTCACAAATGCTTCACACACTGCCTCTGAGATAAGCCTGTCTGCTCGTGCCAAGCTACCAAGGGGGTGAGCAGGGGTTATTTTAGGAGTGAACCCCTTTTCCCTCACTAGACGCAAGGGTCCCTATTTGCCACAGGTACCTACCTATGACAACTAGAGACCCCCAAATCTAACATTGGTGGTCAGCGGTGAGGATTCTGGACTTGCATTTGTGACTCATGTACAGTGATTGGTGAACACTGCTAGTGAGTGCAGACCAAAACGCAACCACATACTTTTGGTAGATTGTTTTTCTGGGACTTTCTATTTTTGCAAAGAACTGCCAAGTTTAACCACCATGAGTAAAGCAGCATCCACAGCATCTGTTGATTATGACCGGGAAGAGGAGAAACTGGAATGCTACAATGTGAGATAGCTCAAGCACTTCTGCAAGAAATTTAAAGTTGCAATGACCGGTCTCACCAAGAAGGATGAGTACCAGAAGGCGCTGAGGGCCTGGGTCGCAGCAAGGAGTACCCCTGAGGATGAGGAAGGGGTTGAGAATGTAGAGGAGCAGCTGGGTGGGCCATTGGGTCCAGGGGGGAGGAGAGCAACTTCCCCAGTAGGTAGCAGTGTTTCTGCCAAAGGCCTGTCCCCAGAGGAGCTGGAGGACAGGGAGAAGAGTAGGATGCATGAGATGGAGCTGACTAAGCTCAAGTTGAGTGGGCAGTTAGAATTGGAGTTGCAAACTAGGAAATTGGCCCTAGAGGAGAAGAGGATGCAGTTTGAGCATGAGTTGAGAATGAGGGAGCTTGATTTGGAGCTCGAGAGGCTTGAGGCCATGAGTGTCTCAGCCTAGAAAAAAGAAATGTGTGTAGCTCAGGAAGTGAGCTTTGCTGGGTTCGAGGTGGAATCAAGCTCCGATGGTGGCAGCAAAATGAAGTTATCTAGTGCTGGGGGAGTAGTACACACACCCAGAGATGTGGCGCCTGACTTGGAGGAGGGTTAACATACATCAGGAGGTTCAAGGGCATGAGGTAGCTCCAGTAGTGCGCTGTGTCCCTGAGGAGAATGGGAAAACTGACGCAGGGGTTCATGGTCCTAGTGGTGGGAGGGACACTCTACTGACTCTAGATGAGAGGTGCAGGGAGAAGGGCTCCCCCATGGTTGAAGTCCTGGTGTGTGAGTGTGAAGACCGTCCAGAAGAGTGTGGGTTGAGTGACAGTCAGATACTGTCTTGTCAATCTCAGGAGAGTGGTGTGGAGTACGTGTGCGAGGCACTGGATGGAGAGGTGAAGAATAGTTTGGTTAACCCTTGTAGGGGGCTGTGTGATCCAATTGTGGGAGAGCATATTGAAAGTCCCTGTTTTCCAGAGCTATGCCAACACCTGTTGGATAGTGAGTTCTCTGACCCCAGGGAGCTCACATTGGAGGCAGACCTTTTGGTGGATTCCAGAGGGTCTGGAGAGGCATTGGGGAGTGACCCCGTGGGGAGTGGCTCAGGTATCTTCCAACCCAGAGTGGTGGAAGTGGTGCAGAGTAGCCCAGCTAGGTCCCATGGTAGTGGGAGGGGTGTAGGGACTCACGTCCTGCCTCAGCGGAGAAGGAGTGAGTGTGGGACTGTGTGCCCCCAGGTGCCCGAAACCCAGTCTCAGAGCCTGGATGGTTCTTTAAGGGAACACCAGGTGGGGAGCCTAGGCTGTCCTGATGGGCCGCCCTTTGAGGGGGATCCCCTAGTGTCTGGTGAATTGGGAGTGTCTGTAAGCAGGCCTCCCTCAGTTCTGGTGTCTGGTAGTACCACTCCTAAGTGGAGGGTGCAGAAGTCCAGACTGAGGTGTGAGAGGGGGAAAGAGTCCCCAGTGGAAGAACCAGTGGGTCAGGGGCCAGCCAGAAGGGCTGCGTCACCAGTGAATGACTATGGTGATACCACTTCTGTCCTGGGGGATCTTCGCTCACTGTCAGATGGACAGGGGTCGGAAGATCTGCGCCAGGCAGGCTATCACACAACACATGAATTATGTGTTACCCTCAGGAGAGGCATGCGTGCTCCCAAGGAAGTCTTGGTACGCCGGGCAAGTGTTCAACCACAGGGGTTGGTCCCTGGGTTGGGAAGCCAGATTAAGGTGTAGTCTGACATGGAGGGTGGGACAACTGTAAACAGTATCCTGACCGGTTTGTCTTCTGGGGGTACCGCTCCTGATGGGAGGGGGCAGTCCTCTGGAAAGGGGTGTAGAGGGAGGGAGTCCTGGCATCTGACCCCAGTTCAACTAGAGGGTTTAGACCCTAGATTGGAGGACCAGGTTCGGGGTATCCCCCTGACCTGGACGCCCAGTAGCAGGATAGAACCCATGAACTGGTGGGGGAATTGAGCAGGACACCTGCCACAAGTGCCCTGGCAATTCTGGAAGGGGGTACCACTCCTGGTGGGAGGGTACCGAGCCCCAAGAAGGAGGGGGAGGAACGGGTGTGGGAACGCACACCCCAATCTCCTGTCCAGCCGTCGGGTACAGGCCCGGGGCTGGTGGGTCATTGCCAGAATGCCATACCTGACCTGACAGGAGGGAGAATGGGAACAAGGTGCCAAGCACCTGGGGCTACTGCCCCCCACTCCCTGATGCCACAGAGGTTTGAGAAACAATGTCAGACGATGAATTACTCACTCAACTGAAAGCGTTAATAAACATTTACAGACAGTTAGTACAATATGTGATGCGAACTTTAACAGCCCAACCACCAATAATCATTCCAAATCAGACCCCTCATCAGGGGAATACACTAAAAATTACTCCACAGACTTTACACGCAGTCATGGGTAAAATGCCCACAAAACGGGAACAAATTCCATTCTGGATAGCTAAAAAAATTCCTCAAATCAAAGCAGTATTTCCTAATACCAGCCCTTATGAGAAACACAGAATACTAACAATCTGTTTACCAATGGGGATCACACCACATCTGGAAGACTGCACCACTTGGGGCACAGTCTTTGCTGCCATCTACACTAAAACACATGGTGTTCCCGTCTATCGCGGTAATACCTGATGTCCTGAAACAAATTCAAAACGAATACGGGGCAGAGCCTGCTCTGAACTTAGGTATGAAACTACTGAAAAACTTTGACCAGGTCTCAACGATAATATTATCTAATATAAAAGGGGAGGCAGCATCAGTGGCGATCCGCCAGAAATTAAGGGAATTTGATGTAACAGAACATCAACATGAACTACCCAGAATAAGAGACAGTTTAGGTGGGAAACCAGTTAAACCACAATTGTCTGAGGGTCATGAAAAAGAACTTAATTAAACACAATCCTACATCTTCTAAAAAGAAGTGGGAAAACAAAAAACAATTTTCAAAAGAGAAACGTTCTCAATCCCGAGGTAGGTCTCCTCAAAAGGAGCCCTCTTAAAGGAGGTATAACCTCAGGAATGGAGATCATTTGAAAAAATCTGACAGGTATCAGGATACTGATAGACGTTCCTCTCGTACCTTTCAGACATCTTCGCAGACTCCGAAAGAAGAGGACGGACAGATCACAAAGAAGAACACGTGAAGTCCAGAGACGATCAACACGTTCAGAAAAACAAACCAAAACCTCAATTCACTAAGAAAAAGGTAGCAGGTCTGAAGATCAGAGATGACGAAAATCCTGAGGACACAACTCAAGAACGGAGAATGGGCTCAGACAATGCTGGACAGTGCAGCAGAAGTAACAATAGCTCGCCAGAACCTGAAGGAACTTCTGGAGATAGTGGACTTGAATAAGTACATCACAGTTGAGACTGTAAACACCAGGGTTAGTACTCCACAAAGATTATTTGAAATAACACCCCGGATGGAGGGAGACATACCAAGAAAAGTGAAAGCACTCTTTTGGGAGAAACTTTCAAGGGGTTATAATATACTTCTAGCAGAAAAAGACTGGCCACCAGAGTTTGTCAGGGAGTGCCCACATGGCGAAGACATCATTATGCCAGCCTTCTCCAACCATGTTCCTATACATTTAAAATATACTTATGCCAGGAAATGCGCAGTAACCCAGGCCCCAGCATTATACAAAAATCATGTAGGATGGGATGAGGACTCACCTCACCATAAAATCCAATTAAAATGTCAACCTACTGTGCAAAGGCAGTACCCAATTAAGCAAGAAGCTGAAAAACAGGTCTGGGATATCTTAAATCAACTTGAATACCAAGGGGTGATTGAAACATGCACCTCATCAATGAACAATCCTTTGTGTCCTGTTTCCAAACAACACATATCGTCTAGTTTTGGATTACAAGACACCTGAACACTTGTTCTAAGACATTTGCAGTGCAAAATGCACAGAGCACAGCATTAATGAATAACATTGTGCGTAAAAAATATAAAACCACATTGGATATTTCAAATGGTGTCTTTTGTCAAAACAGAGCACCTGAAAGAAGGTACCTGACAGCTTTCTCAATAATGGGGACCCAGCGTCATTTCTGTCGACTCCCATAAGGGTTCAAGAACAGCCCGGGGTTATTGTCAGCAAGA
This sequence comes from Triturus cristatus, assembly GCF_964204655.1. Lineage (NCBI taxonomy): Eukaryota > Metazoa > Chordata > Amphibia > Caudata > Salamandridae > Triturus > Triturus cristatus. Next base: position 1,863,252,426 of record NC_140590.1, read on the forward strand.
GTAACAGAGTTACTACAAATTTATGACGACAAGGCATTGTCATATGTCGATGATATCTATCTGACAGACGATGACCTGGATAGGCACTCGAACAGGGTGAACACCATTATACTGGGCTTCGCCTCTGAGGGCTACAAATTAAACTTTAAAAAATCAAGAATTGCCCATCTCAATGTCCTCTTCCTAGGTTATGAACTTTCATGTGAAGGCAAAAGCCTGGCAGCGAACTTTTTAGAAAAGTGTGCTCTACTCCAACCTCCAAAACGCTGATTCTAGGTTTCCTGAATTTTGGAAGAACTTACATTCTAAATTACGCAGAAAGGGTTAAACCTCTCTACGAACTGATCAAACCTGATTTCAAAATCAAAGATTGGACACAGGAACACACAGAAATCCTGCATTCACTACAAGCTGACTTGTTAGCAACAAATCACTTACAAACAGGCGTAAATACACGCAATTTAGTTATCCGAATAATTTCGAGTCAATGCCGATTCACCTACTTAACTTTTAATGAAGGTGAAAAAGTACCAATTACATACAAATCACATTTGTATACACAAGCGGAAATGCTATTCACTTCAACAGAAAAAATTCTGACAGCAGGTCAAACCGCTTTAGCAAAAGAAAGAGCTCTAGCGCAGGGGAAACCCATTATTGTCGTGACTCCTGTACCAGCCTTAGAGGCAGTTACTAAAGCTAGCATTCTGAATGTAAAAGCTTTACATCCAAGATGGATACAATGGGCTAATTCTCTTGCTGCAACAGATGTTGAATATGTTTTGATCCTAATTTAAAAACACAAGCATTCCTGCAATACGAACACGAATGTCCTCTGCCTATTGAGATTCTCCCTCTTGACCAGTATGAATTTATAATTTATACTGACGGATCAGCACAACCCGCTACGGCAAGTGAGCAAGCTTACAGTGCAGCCTGCGCGATCGTTAAAGGTTGTATGTGGAATGGTAAATTCCGACCGATGGTCACTAAAACACAATCTCTAGGAGATTGTACAGCTCAGTGAGCTGAACTACAAGCATTCAAATTGACACTTGAAAATACGGATCGCGAATTCCCCACACTTCTAGTGTGCGATTATTTTTACTGTGTTCAATCACATAATGAATATTTACAGAATTGGCTTCAAAATTGTTTCAAAGATGCAAAAGATGGCACAATCAAGCATAAAACGCTTTGGGAACAAGTAGTTCAGTTGCGAAACGGACTACAAAACACTCACGTGATACACACGGTGAGTCATCAACGTGATGGCGTTCACGGTGCAGGGAATTGATCGGCTGACGAAGTCGCAAAGGTCGCTGTGCAAACAGCTTCTGTAGCTGCGATCACTCGTTCAAAAACGAGAATAGACAGTAAGATATTATTGGCTGTCAATGCTTCAAGCAAAGGCAGTGGTGCAGCGTTACCTAAAAATTTTCCACTCAAATACTTGTAACACTTGTATATAATTGATGCGAACAACGTTCCGTTTGCTAGAATCCCTGGAGTGGGGGATAGGGTAATTCCAAACATGGAACGTAGAGCAGCTTTGATTTATGAAGCACATCTGGGAGAGGGTCTGTCACATCAGGGGATCTCTAAAACAATTTTAACATTAAAAGAGATGTACTGGTGGCTTGGAATGAATACACTTATTCACATCTTCATCAATAACTGCATAGACTGTAATAGAGATCGCAGGGCAGAACGCCACCAAATACCAGGCTGCGAAGTAGCCTGCCCAGTACAGACACCATTGTTAGACAGCATTAGACTATTGTTGCTGCACACCACCAACCGGTGAGATCACACAGCTCAATCCACAGGAGCGACGAGGAATTCCTCACACTCCCAAAGCCCCTCTGTGGGTGAGAAGAACTCAATTACACACACCCACAGATGGACCTCCGGAGATGTGGGGATCAAAAGCGATGGCAGCTAACACTTCTGAACCCCCAGCTGGCTTTCTTCAGAATGAGCAGGAAGGAAATAACCTATAGGGAAGATAAGGAAGAGAACATTAATTACACAGTCCCCACCCCTCTATTGAGAGTTAACATGTGACTTCTAATGCTGGTGTTATGTTTGACACACACACACATAATGTCCCTTACCAGCTGAACATCTCCTTGGGCAAAGAAATATCGATGATGACACAGCAGTGCAGAGTATAGGTGTTGGAATCAATTATATGGGGGGCACTCCAGCAAACTGAACTTAAAGAACCAATGACTCCAACTCTAAGGCGTGAAACTCACAGAGTGTGACCTCACCAGGCCACAGTAACAGCCAATAAGTTACAGAGTCTGTAGGTTTAAATCAAAGGAAAACTCACCTAGAGGTACTACCTGGAGAGCGCTCTATTCATGATATATTACAAGTGCACTAAGCTTATACCATATGAGGAGGAAGCTGGTCTCCAAATACAAGAGCGTAATACTTGTGCCGCCTCTAGTGAATCAATCAATCAATCATAGCATTTGTATAGCGCGCTACTCACCCGGAGGGTCTCAAGGCGCTGGGGGGGGCGGGGATCGCTACTGCTCGAAGAGCAGGTCTTGAGTTGCTTCCTGAAGGAGAGATGGTCATGGGTCAGTCGAAGGTGGATGGGGAGGGAGTTCCACGTCTTGGCTGCCAGGTATGAGAAGGATCTTCCTCCGGCGGTGGCTCTGCGGATGCGTGGTACGGCGGCGAGGGCGAGGCAGGTCGATCGTAGCTGGCGGGTGGGCGTGTAGAAAGTCAGGCGTTTGTTGAGGTATGTGGGGCCCAGGTCGTGGAGAGCTTTGTGTGCGTGGGTGAGGAGCCTAAACGTGATCCTCTTGCTGACAGGGAGCCAGTGCAGGTCTCTGAGGTGGCCGGAGATGTGGCTGTGTTGGGGGATGTCCAGGACGAGTCGTGCGGAGGCGTTCTGGATGCGTTGGAGTCTCTTCTGAAGTTTGGCTGTGGTTCTGGCGTAGAGGGTGTTCCCGTAGTCCAGTCGGCTGGTGACGAGTGCCTGGGTAACCGTCCTCCTGGTTTCGGTGGGGATCCATCGGAAGATCTTGCGGAGCATGCGCAGGGTGTTGAAGCAAGATGATGAGACGGCGTTGACTTGTCTGGTCATCGAGAGGGAGGAGTCCAGGATGAAGCCTAGGTTGGGTGCGTGGTCCGTTGGTTTGGGAGTGGTGCCCAGGGCGGGGGGCCACCAGGAGTCGTCCCAGGCGGAAGGTGATGATCCCAGGATGAGTACTTCCGTCTTGTCTGAGTTCAGTTTGAGCCGGCTGTTCTTCATCCATTCGGCGACGTCTTTCATCCCCTCCTGGAGGCTGGTTCTGGCGGTGGCGGGGTCGTTGGTGAGGGAGAGGATCAGCTGGGTGTTGTCCGCGTAGGAGATGATGTTGAGGTTGTGTTGGCGTGCGATGGCTGCGAGGGGGCTCATGTAGATGTTGAAAAGGGTGGGGCTGAGCGATGATCCTTGTGGTACGCCGCAGATGACTTCGGTGGCCTCAGATCTGAACGGGGGGAGGCGGACTCTCTGAGTTCTTCCGGCGAGGAACGAGATGGTCCACTCCAGTGCCTTCTCTTGGATCCTGATGTTGCTGAGGCGCTGTACTAGGGTGCGGTGGCAGACAGTGTCAAACGCTGCAGAGAGGTCCAGGAGGATCAGGGCCACTGTTTCGCCATTGTCGAGCAGGGATCTGATGTCATCGGCGGCTGCGATCAGTGCGGTCTCGGTGCTGTGGTTTGCTCGGAAACCGGACTGCGAGGGGCCGAGGGATCCGTTCGTCTCGAGGAAGGTGGCGAGCTGTCTGTTGATGGTCTTCTCGATGACTTTGGCAGGAAAAGGGAGGAGCGAGATGGGGCGGAAGTTTTTGAGGTCGGTGGGGTCCGCTGTTGGTTTCTTCAGGAGGGCGTTGAGCTCGGCGTGCTTCCAGCTCTCCGGGAAGGTGGCTGTGTGGAAGGAGGTGTTGATGATGTCCCGGAGTTGGGGTGCGATGATGGCGTCGGCCTTGTTGAAGACGTGGTGGGGGCAGGGGGCAGTTGGAGATCCGGAGTGGATGGTGTTCATTGTGCGGGTGGTGTCTTCGGTGCTGACCGGGGTCAAGGCGCAGAGGGTGGCGATGGGGGGCGTTGGTTCGGTGGTTGGGTGCGTGTTTGGTGCGCCGAAGCTGTTGTGTATGTCGGCGATCTTGCGGTGGAAGAACGAGGAGAGAGAGTCGCAGAGGTCTTGTGAAGGAGTGATGTTGTTGTTTCCGGCGCTGGGGTTGGAGAGCTCTTTGACGATGCTGAAGAGTTCCTTACTGTTGTGGGCGTTGTTGTCCAGTCTTTCTTTGAATGCTGTCTTCTTGGTGGTGCGGATCAGCTGGTGGTGCTTGCGGGTGGCGTGCTTGAGGACGGTCATGTTGTCAGTGGTCTGGTCGTGGCGCCAGGCTTTCTCGAGGGTGCGGCAGTTCTTCTTGGAGTCCTTGAGTTCGTTGGTGAACCAGGGCGCTTTCTTGCTGCCGGGTCTGCTGGGAGGGTTCCTCAGTGGTGCGAGGTCGTCGGTGCAGGCGGTCAGCCACTGTGTGAGGTTGCTGGCTGCTTCGTTGGGGTCCGTTGTGCTAGCGGGAGGGTTCTGGCTGAGGGAGGTGGTGAGCTGCTCGGTGATGATCTTGCTCCAGCTCCGGCGAGGAACCTGTTGCGGGTGGTGGTGGGTCGTGGTTCTTCTGAAGCTGAAGTGGACACAGCTGTGGTCAGTCCAACGGAGTTCGGTGGAGTGGCTGAAGGAGACGTGCTTGCTGGAAGAGAAGACGGGGTCAAGCGTGTGGCCGGAGTAGTGGGTGGGGGTGGTCACCAGTTGCTTGAGTCCGAGGTTGGCGAGGTTGTCCAGCAGGGTGGTGGTGTTGCAGTCCTTGTTGTTCTCTAGGTGGAAGTTGAGGTCCCCTAGGAGGATGTAGTCAGCGGAGGGGAGGGCGTGCGGGCTAATGAAGTCTGTGATGTCTTCGCTGAATTGTGTGCGTGGTCCCGGGGTTCTGTAGATGAGGGTGCCTCTGAGGGTGGTCTTTGGGTTGGTGTGTATCTGGAAGTGGAGGTGCTCGGCGGCGATGAAGGTGTCGTCTGAGTTGGTCATGATGTGGATGGTGTTCTTGTGTACGATGGCGATGCCTCCTCCGGTCTGGTTGATGCGGTCCCTCCGGGTGATCTTGTATCCGTCCGGGATGGCTGTGGCGATGTCGGGCGCTGAGGAGGCGTTCATCCAGGTTTCTGTGAGGAAGGCGACATCTGGCGATGTTGTGTCGAGGAGGTTCCAGAGTTCGACGGTGTGTCTGTGGACGGAGCGGGTGTTGAGCAGGATACACTTGAGGTGGTTGTTGCTGGAGGTCGGTTTGGCGGGTGCGGTGCTGGTCCGGAGGCAGGAGAACTTGCAGGTTTTGCAGGTGAAGGGTCCGTGGGCGCGAGTTGGGGTGGCTCGGTAGCAGGCGGTGTCCCGTCCGGCGTTGAGAGCGTTGAGGGTGGTGGTGTCATAAGTCCGCTGAGTGGGCTCGCAACGCGGGGGCCAGGGGTACTGGCGCTGGGCGCGGTCCAGGCGCGGATGGGCGCAGACGGGCTTGCCTTTGGCGCCCCTTTGGCGCACAATCGGCGCGCCCGCTGCGCGTGAACGCTGGGAGGGCGGAGCAGCTGGGAGGCGGGAGCGGGGCGGCCAATCGGGAACAGAAGGGAAAATGGGGCGGGGCCGCGATGGAGCTGGCGAGCCGTGCGGCGTGGGGGGTGTCCTGAGGTCAGGTCACACTCACCTGCGTCGCGCGGGCTCCATATGAGGCCAAGTGGGAGGGCGGAGCAGCTGGGAGGCGGGAGCGGGGCGGCCAATCGGGAACAGAAGGGAAAAAGGGGGCGGGGCCACGATGGAGCTGCGGCGGGAAGCGGGGAGCGGGTGGGGGCACCAGGGGGAAGAGCGGGGCACGCTAAACCTAAAACCAAGCACAAGTCAGTACAGAAGGGAAAAAAATACTGGAACAGATCAAATAAACAGTGGGCACGGCAATCGGGCTAAGGGAACAAGTACAGAAGAGGCAGTGAGGCAAGAAACGGGCTAACGGAGCAGGGACGAGCGGCAGCTAGGGGTCACCGTTGCCGAGCCGTGCGGCGTGGGGGGTGTCCTGAGGTTAGGTCACGTCTAACTATCCTTAGCGGGAATCTCGCTACATTGTTTCCATTTATCAAACACCAGAACGCGACCTTGTTTACACCACTCGGGGCGGTCGCGTCTCCTACCGTTCAAGACTGCCAAGACTATGCAGCCGAACGCCAATTTCAGAGGCCGGGGGAGCGAGCAATCAGAGGACGCCGTTAAAACGACAGGGGAGCGGGAACCTCTGTCTTTGTGAAATGGGAAGTGGGAAGCGGAGCTATACTTCAGTGGCGGCCGCGTCTTAGCTGGATTAGACGGCGCGGTCGCGAACTCAGCAAAAAAGGGAGAAATTCTCACCCGCCTTCTTTCTAGATCAAGGGAGGTGGGGGGACCAGGTGAGCAAACTCGTTCTACCGTTTCGCAGCCTCTGCTACACACGGAAACGGCAAACAAACTGCAGGACAAAAGGGGGCGTGGAATTCAGGAATCCGAAAGCCAAGCACCGGCTTCACGGGCATTCAGGGTTTATAAGGGAAGGAACGTAGGTAAACTCCACCTCCCAAAAAGGGAGTAAGGGACCATCTCGAAAGTGTGTGTCATCACAAGGCCAGCAGTTAACTCGTTCTTTACTGTCTAAAGACTGCGCAAGAGACCCTACCTCTAACAGTTCTCCCACCCAAAGGTCTAACTACAGGCCGGGGTTTAGTGGGATGTAGGGCATGAAATCTACGAACCAAAACAGGAGCGTGTACATTTTCAGCAGGTTCCCAGGAGCGATCTTCTGGAGCATAACCTACCCAGTCAATCAAGTACTGCAATTTACTAGGCCTGGGCAAAAATTTCGTTCCGTTCGCGGAAATTGCGATAATTTGACATTTTTGCGTTCCGCGGAGAGCGCGAAAATGTCAAAAATTCCGGTTTCCGCAGCTTGGCGATAATTTGTTTCTTGCTCGCGCTGTAAAATAATACATTCTAGCGCGCGCGCGATCGCCTTACCTGAATCCCTGCGTTCGCCGCCAAGTTTTTTTGATCCGGTCGCGTTCTCCATGAGATGTTGTATTGTTTTTAGCCATTTGCGCTGTCTCGCGACAGTTCGCGCCCGCAGTGACGTCATGCGTCGCGCGATCACGTGTTTCTTCTCGCGATCATGCACCGCGAGAACAACTCAAAACAAGATGGCCGCGCCCGCAAGCAACCACATGGGTAAGTTGGCGACCCGCAACCATGCAGAAAATCTCGCGAACATGCCGGAAAAAAACTTCCGCATCTTCGCGATATTTCTGCTTGTTTGCGATAATTTTAAACATTCTCGCGATAATTTGCGAAGGTTAATTCCGCAAATTCCGCCCACCCCTACAATTTACCCCTGTGTCTATGGGAATCGAGGATTCGTCTTACTTCGTATTCTGTGTCCCCACCCACTAGAATAGGAGGTGGAGGCTGTTCAAGATTCTGAGAGGGCTTATATTCTTTGAGTAAGGAAACATGGAATACAGGATGGATTTGCATGTCTTCCGGTAACTCAAGCTTAAGTGACACAGGAGTGATGATCTTAGTGATTTTGTACGGACCTACGTAACGGGGTTACAGCTTCTTTGGACCAGCTACTCTTAAATTTTTGGTAGACAACCATACTCTGTCACCTACTTGATAGTCGGGAGCAGGACGACGGTGTTTATCAGATTGTATCTTCATGGCTTCTTTGGTCTTCCTTAATTCTCTAGTGGCTGTTTCCCAAATCTCTAAGAGGGTGGCATGATGTTGGTGAACTGCAGGGATGTTGTCTAGATGACTCGGTACCGGAAAAGGAAGGAATCTAGGATGGTGTGCATGAGCAAAAAAGAAGGGAGATACACCAGTGGAAGAATGTGTGGAGTTATTGTAGGCAAATTCTGCTAAGGGCAGGGCCTGTACCCAATTTGACGTGATGGTAGACAATAAACATCTTAGGAATTGTTCAAGGGCCTGGTTAGTCCTTTCGGTTTGTCCATCTGTCTGGGGATGGTATGCTGTGGACAATCTGTGATCTATTCCTAGAGCTGCACACAGCCCCTGCCAGAAACGTGAAATGAACTGGGCACCTCTGTCGGTTATTATCACAGATGGAACTCCATGCAATTTAATAATGTTGTCTATGAATACTTAAACCAAATCTTTGGATGAGGGTAGTTTTTTCAAGGGGATGAAGTGAGCCATCTTGGTAAACAGATCTACAACCACTAGGATAGTGTTATATCCCTGCACTTGGGGTAAGTCGGTGATAAAGTCCATGCTAACTGTATGCCAGGGGACTGACGGAATATGTGTAGGATGGAGTAATCCTGCAGGGGCCGTATGCAAAGATTTTTGTCTGGCACAAACAGGACAAGTCGCGACATAAGACAAAACATCCTGGCTCAACCCCTTCCACCAAAACCATCGTTGACAAAGATGAACGGTTTTTTCACCACCAGGATGACCTGTTAAGGAAGTGTCATGACACCATTGGATTATCTGTTGTTGCAGATCTGCCAAGGGCACATATATTTTCATGTTGTGGAGGTACAAACCATCTTTTATAGTTTGTTGTGGATTCTTCATCCAGTCCAGAGGCGATATCTCACCATATGCTTTCATTAACTGATTCAAGAAGGATGTGGGGGGATTTTCCCTATCACTGGCTCCTACAATCTTATGACAAGGAATGAGAGGGGGAGGTTCGATGTTTACTGTTCTTTTGTCAGATCCCAATCGGGACAAAGCATCAGCTTTTCCTTGCTGTGGTCCAGGACAATAGGTAATGATGAACTCGTACTCACTAAAGAATAAAACCCATCTCATCTGTCTTGGAGTTAACGCCTTAGCTGATTTAAAGAATTGCAAATTACGATGGTCAGTGTGGATGGTAATAGTGTGGAGACCCCAGTAAATAATGCCTCCATTCTTGAAATGCGAGTTTTATTGCCAGGAGTTCTCGTTCTCCGATTGTATAGTTCTGTTCCGCCGGGAGAAGGGTTTTTGAAAAGTACGCTACAGGATGTAAGCGACCCGTTGTTGGATTCCGTTGGGACAAAACACCACCTACTGCATATTGAGAAGCATCTGCTTCCACGTAGTATGGCTGCGTGTTGTCTGCATGACTAATGATAGGCGCAGTAGTGAACCTGTTCTTGAGCTGAGAGAAGGCTTGTTCCACCTCAGTGGACCAAATAAAGGCAGTTCCTTTGCGTAACAGTTTAGTAATGGGAGCAATCAATTCTGAAAAGTGATCGATAAAGCGTCTATAAAAATTCGCAAATCCGATAAAGGATTGGACCTCTTTTACTGTGGTAGGACCAGGCCACTTGGTCAACGCTTTTATCTTTCTTGGATCCATATGTATACCTTCAGGGGAGATGAGAAACCCTAAAAACTCTACCCTATCCGTGTGGAAGGTGCTTTTGTCCAATTTAGCGAATAAATGACTATCCTTCAATTTTCTCAATATCTTCTTTACATGCTCCACATGTTCTTGTTATATATCATCTATATACACTATCACGAAGAGGTCAAGCTATTCACGTAAAATGTCGTTGATAAAGAATTGAAAGGCCGCAGGGGCATTGCAAAGACCGAATGGCATGACGCAATATTCGTATAATCTGAATTTTGTACGGAATGCGGTCTTCCATTCGTCGCCCTCTTTGACTTGTATCAGATGATATTTCCCTCGAAGATCTAATTTGGTGAATATCTTGGCCCCTCGCACTTGATCCAATAATACTGAAATGAGCGGTAAGGGATATTTGTTTTTTATGGTCACTTTGTTTAATGCGCGATAATCGAGACACGCCCTTAATCCCCCTTCACGTTTGGGAATGAAGAAGAGAGGGGATGACACAGGAGAGGTGGAATGTCTTATAAACCCCTTGTCCAGCATCTCCGAGATATATTGTTGGAGATATTCTGTCTCGGGCTCAGTCAGTGCATACACTCGACTCACCGGCAATTCGGCCCCAGGAATTAAATCAATTCTACAATCATAACTCCGATGAGGTGGCAAGGCAGAGGCTTTTTCTACATCAAAGACTTCTCGGAATTCATTATACATTGTAGGAAGGGCCATCTCCTGTCTTTCTACTGCACAACATAAAGGGGTTTCCCACTCGTGTGCTTCTTGATAACAGTGTAGCATACAGTAAGTGGATTTTAAAGTGACCTTGCGAGCATTCCAGTCTATATGCGGATTGTGTGTTTGTAGCCATGGCACCCCAAGTATAGCTCCAAAGTTGGGTGTGTCTATTAGATCAAAGACTATTTTTTCGGAATGTCCATTGCTGCAGACCATGGTCAATGCTGGAGTATGATAAGCTATTAACCCGGAAGACAACTCTGTTCCGTCCACAGCTCTAATGGGTTCCGGTCGCTCCTGAATCTAGAAGAATGGATAACATCTTGCGACTCTGCACAGATACAATGAGAGTCACTAATATAGTAATATGGCGTGACACGGGAGTATTAAGACTGGCTACATCTAACGAGACCTTATTTTGTGGACAACTTGAAGAACCGGTCTCTTCCTTCTTCAAGTTCTCTAGTTTCCCTTATTGAAGTTTTGTTCTTGACATGACGCTGCTATCTTATTGCCTGTACCGGTTTTGGCAGGACAGCCCCTAGCATAATGACCTCCTTTGCCACAGTACAGACAAAGATTCTGTTTTCCTCTTCTTTCTTTTTCTTCGGCAGTCAAAGGGCTTCTCATGCCTCCGATTTGCATCGGTTCGCTAGTATCTTTTTGGTCCTTACTCTCTTTTTTATCTCCTCTCACAATCCAGAAATGAGCTAAGGTTCCACGGGATTTTTCCCCTTTACGTTCCGTTAACCTGTGATTCAGTTTCACCACTAGGTCTATGAAGGCATTACATTCTTCAGGGGGATCAACTATGTGAGACAGGAGATCTTTTAAATCATCGTTTAATCCACAATAAAACAAGGACGTCCTTTTTTCTTCTGGCCATTGTGTTTCAATTATTAGCTTATTGAACTCTGTCACATAGGTGAGAAGATCTTTACTTCCTTGTTTTAAGCTCAATAGCTCACTATCACTGGCTTGCACATAGGCATGTCGCGCGAACAAACCTTTCAACTTGTCTCTAAACAGAGCAAAATTATACAAAAGGGGATTATTGCTTTCCACTAAAGGTACAGCCCAATTTGCAGCGTTGCCCCCTAAATATGAAATTACAAAGGCAGCTTTAGCTGCATCATCTGGAAAAGCAGAAGCCTTACAGAGAAAATGTAGTTGGCACTGATTGAGGAAAACGCTAAATTTTGCACTATCCCCATAAAACCGTTCAGGTACTGCTAGAGGGACGGGATTCTGTGTATGCACGGACACCTGAATGGCTTGAGGGTTGGCGGAACTCGCAGTGGTAGTCTCTACCGAGGGAGAAGGAAGCGTAAAGCGGGCAGGTTGTATGTAAGTGCGCTAATGCTTTTGCGGTGTCACTCCTACCGTAGCACTGTCGACGTGCTGGTGTCTTTCTAATTCTGTGTGTAGTTGGAGATTCTCTACTCTGAGTCTCCCTACCTCCCTTTGGAGGTCTATGAGTGCTGCCGCCAACTCCTCTACCGTGGGACTATGCAGAGGGTTCTCTACTAGGGAACTAGCACCTTCAGGATTCATCGTCGCTCGGGTGGACCTAATACGTGGGCTTGGCTTTCTGTTGCCGCACACCACCAACCGGTGAGATCACCCAGCTCAATCCACAGGAGCGACGAGGAATTCCTCACACTCCCAAAGCCCCTCTATGGGTGAGAAGAACTCAATTACACACACCCACGCCCCAGTTGATACACATGGGTAGCTCGGACGACGGTTACTGCAAAAGGGGGTGCATGCAACAGGGTACATTCATTCATATTATCTGGCATTGCGACCCTATACAGGCCTACTGGCGAGCCATCCATACCATAATGAGCCAGGTGCTTGAACTTAATATCCAACCGGAAGCGCCTAGATGCCTCCTTAACATCTGGGAGCCCACGGACCTGGGCTCGCATGTGACACAATGGGTTACACTGGGCAGCATGGTGGCCAAAAGAAACATTGCTCAGGTCTGGGGAGCCGTGCAGGCACCAAAGGTTAACGACTGGAAGGCTGATCTTGACTGGTGCATGCTCAGAGAAAAGACGGTCAATGCCGCGAGTGGATGCCCCAGAAAGTGGGCAAAGGTCTGGTCACCCTGGAACGCATACTGTGGTTACATATGTACCCCGCCAGAGGAGCCTGAAAGTGACAACCCCCCCTCACCATGACTTCCTCATTTTCTCCTCATTCTAAAATGTGACTTGTTTTGTTGTGCTCTCTGTAATGTGATTTGATGGAACTGTGCTCAGGCTGTATGTTTTCCATAACTTTAATAAAAAGAATTGTTAAAAAAAAAAATTACACACACCCACAGATGGACCTCCGGAGATGTGGAGATCAAAAGCGATGGCAGCTAACACTTCTGAACCCCCAGCTGGCTTTCTTCAGAATGAGCAGGAAGGGAATAACCTATAGGGAAGATAAGGAAGAGAACGTTAATTACACAGTCCCCACCCCTCTATTGAGAGTTAACATGTGACTTCTAATGCTGGCGTTATGTTTGACACACACACACATAATGTCCCTTACCAGCTGGACATCTTCTTGGGCAAAGAAATATCGATGATGACGCAGCAGTGCAGAGTATAGGTATTGGAATCAATTATATGGGGGGCACTCCAGCAAACTGAACTTAAAGAACCAATGACTCCAACTCTAAGGCGTGAAACTCACAGAGTGTGACCTCACCAGGCCACAGTAACAGCCAATAAGTTACAGAGTCTGTAGGTTTAAATCAAAGGAAAACTCACCTAGAGGTACTACCTGGAGAGCGCTCTATTCATGATATATCACAAGTACACTAAGCTTATACCATATGAGGGGGAAGCTGGCCTCCAAATACAAGAGCGTAATACTTGTGCCGCCTCTAGTGAACGTCCTTCCCGTCTAACTATCCTTAGCGGGAATCTCGCTACATTGTTTCCATTTATCAAACACCAGAACGCGACCGCGTTTACACCACTCGGGCGGTCGCGTCTCCTACCGTTCAAGACTGCCAAGACTATGCAGCCGAACGCCAATCTCAGAGGCCGGGGGAGCGAGCAATCAGAGGACGCCGTTAAAACGGCAGGGGAGCGGGAACCTCTGTCTTTGTGAAATGGGAAGTGGGAAGCGGAGCTATACTTCGGAGGCGGTCGTGTCTTAGCTGGATTAGACGGCGCGGTCGCGAACTCAGCAAAAAAGGGAGAAATTCTCACCCGCCTTCTTTCTAGATCAAGGGAGGTGGGGGGACCAGGTGAGCAAACTCGTTCTACCATTTCGCAGCCTCTGCTACACATGGAAACGCCAAACAAACTGCAGGACAAAAGGGGGCGTGGAATTCAGGAATCTGAAAGCCAAGCACCGGCTTCTCGGCCATTCAGGGTGTATCAGGGAGGGAACGTAGGTAAACTCCACCTCCCAAAAAGGGAGTAAGGGACCATCTCGAAAGTGTGTGTCATCACAAGGCCAGCAGTTAACTCGTTCTTTACTGTCTAAAGACTGCGCAAGAGACCCTACCTCTAACAACTATCTACGTGCAGGCGTCCTCCTGGACGAATGCAATCCCACAAACACTAAGTCAAGGTTCCACTACATTCTGACCAGGGCCCTGTGTTTAGCTCTCGGGCTTACAAAGAAGCCATGTCCAATTTGGGCATTGCATTGCGGTACTCCCGTCCATTCCATCCTGAGGGAAATTCGGTTGTGGAAAGAAAAAACCGGGACATAAAGCGGTCTATAACAGCTAGGGTATTAGGTTCGGGTGATGGGTGGGTTAAACATCTTTACGGGGTCCAACGCTCATTAAACAGTTTGCCAAGAAGTTCTCCAGGGGGGGGTCACTCCATATGAGGTCCTATTTGGGACAAGAATGTGGTTCCTGATCTCGAATGTAAAGGCACAGTGGTGGAAAATAAACCATTTGATATCAAGGATCGTTTGGCTGTTTTACAGGACTTAAATGAACTAAGATCGAAACAAAGCAACGTTCTCCTGAAGCCAAGCACCACTGGGGATAGTCCAGCCGTCCCAGTAAGGCCTGTCTGGATCCCAAAGCTTGGGGATCTAGTCAGAGAAAAGATCGCAGACAAGAAGGAATTTGGGCCTTCTTACAGACAACCGGTACCTGTCCTAGCAATCCGCGGATCAAGAACAGTACTTCTGCCGCCCCTTGCTGGTAAAAAGGAGAAAAGATTTGTGTCCATCGACCTCATCAAACCACACTATGTGGCCGATACTAAACAGTAGGCCATGTGGACTCCGACCAAGTAGCAGACGCACTCCTCTAGCTACTATCCAAGAGGTTCAAACTGAAAGACTCATCACTATTGAGAATCCAACAGTAAGAAATGAAGGACTAAGCAACAATGCTATGCAACTCATTCCTCTTGAAGCCCAAATAACAGTTCGTACTGATACACCGGTCTATACCAACGTAGCAAGTGATCCACTGGTTCCAGCGATTTCAACAAATCCTGATGCAATTTCAACCATTGACAGAACTGCTTCTGGCTATTTCATTAACTTTGATACATTTTCTGAGGAACCTAGCAAGCCTGAAATGACGCCAGCCAAAAGAACTTTCAAAAAACGAGCACAAGAACTTTTCCAACACGTGAAAAACCCTTATCTGGTTTCACCATGGATTGAACTATGGATTATTTCTGGAATAATTTTCTTTCTACTTTGGCTAGCTTTGGTAATAACTCTGAGCATGTTGATAGATGGAAGATATATTCATTTGGACACAGGAAGTAAACATATGAACTTACTTTTGAAACCACACAAATCATCCCATCGTGAAGCAAGAGACTTGTCAGCAGTGAACATCACAGCCGTTCCTATAAAAGGTGGTATTGTTTGGGACAAAACGGATTATGATATATTTGGTCCATCGGAACTTTTGAAGATTCCACACTTATTTAAAATTTCATTAAGTTACTTTATTACCTCTAGTACCTATTCTAATGATTGGGACTTAGAGACTGTTAATAACATGAAGTCTGATCTAGAAAGATCTGCTGTATTCTCTAAACATGAATACTTAGAGGGTTCAACAGACTATGAACAGCTTTTTTTTACAACCACTATGGTCATCATTTCCTGCATAAAACTGCAACACCTAGAAATGTATTTATGTTTAATCAATGTGAACATTGTCCTACTCCACCGAGGGGTAGCTCAAAAATATTTTTAATGAAGTTTAAATATTTTTCAGGGTACAATATATCCAAGCCAGAAACGTTTTACTTTAAGAATGTGAACAAAACAGGAACGAAAAATACGTTAACGAATACAAAACAGATTTATTCTGCAGCCTTTAATGTCCAAACTGTCTAGACAGGGTTTCGACTTTTGGAAAGACACAATTGACACAAAATCTGTCTGGGGTACAAAAGATTGGCAAGTGCAGGGGATAGAAGCTTTGTTTAGAGCCTGCATCATCCCACAGCAGATAAAGTTTTTGAACGACACTGTCCAACAGACGTCTTGCCTTGGGTTAGCCAAGATCAAAGACATGAACACACCGTCCATACCTTCACCTGCAAGTAATAGCACTACACAAGGGGTGGTCGACATACATACTATCTTACAATACAACAGATCAGATTCCGAATGGAAAAAATAGTTGCTCTGGCCTACAGACACAAACATCTGTCAAGATAGATTCCTGAACAAGATACAAGGTTTAATGATCAGTAGGCCAGACCCACGCTATGTTCAAAGACAGCATCCAGGGGTAGTAACAACATACAGTGTAGGAAAACTATGCCTTGATTGGCTACAGACATCTACACTAGAGGATGTGAAACAACACTTATCTTTACTTAAAGAAGACGCAAACCTTAGGGAATTCTTGCTAGGTCCAAGAAAACCGCATCAAAAACGTTTCATATATGCCGGCATCTATGCTGCTTATAATGAAATATGGAAAGTGACACAAGCAGACGCCACAGAAAGAATATGAGAAATTGATCGTATTAATTTAGAGAAATCTCTCGCTGTGGTCGACAATGGGTTAACGACTCTGTCATCCAGGATATATTCACTGGGCAATATTGTATCCTCTGCTATAGACATTGTGGAACAAGATTTGGTCCTGCTGTGTCAAGGCCAGTCTCAATTACTTCTATTCTGTCATTCGGCTGGATGCTTCAAAACCTGCGTGCAGGCTATGTGCCTTGGCGTTTCATCAACACGTCTTCTCTGTTTTCTGATTACAATCTCACGGATAAACAGATCGAACTGGCACAAAGGGGAGCGAAGTATACAGTGCTGAGAATTGAAAGACTGGAAAAATTGCCATTTATGGTAGCAGAAAACCAGCTACTGAATGGATCATACATGGCAAAATAACTCTGCCTGTTACAACTTTCCATTTTCAGTATTGCCTTAAAAACATGCTAGTAGTCAAATATGAAAGGTTGGGTAAAGAATACATCAGGACATCCTGGGATTTATCTTACACACCCAGATGTTGGAGTGGGGGGGCATGAAGTGTTTATTAGCGGTACACACAGTGAAAATGCACCGAGCGGTTCACTCATATGTCGGGATATTAGTTTACACGGGGTTTGTAGCGGTTCCACTGCAAATTTATCCTGCCACCTGCAAGGTTCACCAGCCGCTGTGATTAATCCAACGTTTGGACAACTTTCAAATGAGAGCTACCTCATGTTGAATGATCAGAGCTGTTGTGGCATGTTGCCAGGTATCCCATTTCTAGTAACGGTTGCTACCAGGGTCACTTGCTGTATGCAAGTCTTGTTCCCCCAAATAGACAAAGTCAGGGAGTCGCCTTTATAGCCTTCACTGAACATCTCTTCTATACGAATTGATACTTTAAGCAGAATAAAAGCTATTCTTTTACAACATACCGTGCCTTTGACCTGGGCCAAAGAAACCTATGATCTACAAGTCGCAAGGACTTCAGCTGAGATACAGGCTCTGTTAAGGACAAATTGCCCTACGCATTTCACAGAAATGTTAGGACGTATCTTAAACATGTATGATACAAGGGGTATTGTGCATGTAATTAAATATGTTCGGGACTGTTAACATCTTTTCAGGCAGTCCTCGGAATCATTCCAAACTTCGTGCACTCGGTGTTTGGTGGCCTGCCGCTAATTCTAGCAATTGTCGTAGGAATCCTATTTTTATTCCTACTGCTGCGCTATGGCAAGCCAATCCACCAGCGTCACTCCCGGCACCTTGGAGCTTGCTCTCCTGGAAAGGGAGTGTTGTGAACGCATAGTGCAACTATTGGGTTTACCTCGTCTACGAGAACTAAATACCACATGGTTTCTGTCGTTCAGACCAATCTGGCAAGATTGCATCTTACCTGTTCTACGCTGCCTGCTTTGCGGTGAAGAATGCGTACTAGACATCTGTCTAACACTCCCATCAGTCATGCCAACGGATATCGATACTCTGCTGGACCCGATAACGGCCCATGCTCTGTGTTGTCCCCAGAGGCTACCGACACTGATGACAGCATTCGTTGAGATCTCACAGACGCAACATGCTACTGCTGAGGTACGAGATGGATCAACAGGCACACAGGTATCAACGAACACTGCTACTGACGATGCATCACATCTATGTGCAGTTAGTCTTCTAAACGAGGTAATCGACCTATCACCGACAACAATAGACAACTTTTTTTCTACAGTATTAGAGGATTTCATGTTTTCCCCAGCATCTTCAAATAACTTTTGATTTGGCTCACAGTGTACCATGTAATCTATTAATTCGGCCTTCATTTTTTCAAAACAAAAAGACTAAATTTGGAACTTTCCTAAGATCGCACCTTTTTGCATATTGACTTTTTAATGGCTCACAGCTCTGCTTACAGTAGAACTATTCATAGAGAACAGACTTCTTTGAAACACTTCCAGGGACACATTGTGGCCTTTTTCTCACATTTATGTAATCATGACATGAAATGGCTCTGAACCTTTTTCCTTTCTGTACAAATGGCCAATTTCATTACATATGTGTATATATATTTCTGTTCATTCTCTTAGGTTTCACTGTAAATATATGCTTAGAATGCAACATTGCTTTAATATGTACAGCACCTGCTTTTCATGTGTAGCGAACTTTTAGCAAAGACTTTTTGGTATGCTTTTACAAATGATTTTAGTGAACATGTGATACTCAATTTTATGTGTTTAGCATGTTTAGCATTTAGTAATATCAATCAGTAGTCATTGGAGTGGGTGTTGTGTTTCGATTCAGATACCCGTATATAGGTTTCCCTGAATCATGTCCTTATATAGGCACAACTCGCTTTGCCTTTTAGGCATAGTATCCCAGCCCTTATATATGCATTAGCCATGTGAACCAAATACAGGCTTGGTCACCTACATCCGTCCATCTCACGTCACAACAAGTTCTTAGAAACCAGACCCTTAAGCCGAACGGGACTTTGCCTAGCTAGGATTATTGATTTCTCCAAGAACTCATCTATTATGCATGAACTGCTATTCCTTAGGGGTTCATCCATGACGTCTTCCTCTGCCCGACTTTACGTCAATGCTAGCATTCCTAAGCACCTTCCAGGTATAAATATGCCTTCCCTTACCATGGCAAACCACTGCACGGCTCGACTTGACTGCACGGTTCGCCAGGGCAAGTTCGGAAGAGACCATATCCCGGCCTGACGCACTGACCAGACGCTGTCATCCCTGCTCGCAGAGAATCCAGCTTCCAGTGTTCTGACTCCCTTCCCGGGGTGTTAAAGTTTGAGACCTGGATAGAGGTTCCCACCTCGCTCATTCTAAAGGTATGGAGACAACTAGAACCTAGAGGGACTCTTGGCATACTAAACTTAGTATATACCATACTATAGAAAACAGCACCTACTTTTACCTCACACTACGCTTAGGTTAGGTACACGAGGCTAGGACTATTTAGAAGCATCAGACGAGTATTCACTTTTTAGCCTGTATTATTTATGTATGTATATATGAATATATGTCATAGCTAAAAGACAATGCTTTTGCAGTATTATTTTTTCTTACTGCTTACGCTGTGCGTATTATATATTGCTTTCTGTCTAATGATCGTAGCAGCTCATATCTCTTACACGAGAAACAAGACTGTTCAATAAACCCCTTTTATTGAAACGCCCGTCTATCTATTTCTGTGTAACTCTGGAGAAACTAAGCATGCACGATTGACTGAGTGAAACTGTTATCTATTGTTTCCACGATTCTGAGACACGTTCCGATTCGAAGGGAAACACAGTTGTCATGTTTATGCGGTTGTCAGAAACGAATTCCTTCTTGTTAATTCGAGAAGTTTCTAGTGACCTCTGAGTTAGCTGGCACACAAAGTAATTAAGTTCAATGTACTCGATAGGAGCATACTGACCTTAGTCCTATGCAATAACTATAGTGTATAATATTCCAATGCGCAGAGCCTATAAGGGAAATAGGAGCTACACTACACCGCAGACTGCAGATGGCATTATTTGAGCCTAACTGTTATCTGGACACGTTGTCACTCTAGGCCATGTCGTCTTCAGTTGCTCTCCGATGCTCTATCTCCTGCTTTCTTGGGGTAACTGAGGGGATGGTCTTTACATCTGCTCTTCTCTCTCACTGGTCTATTCCTCTGAAGTCGCACAACGACGTTAGTGCAGTTGTCATGACATGGCGTGTTCGTTTGGACAGTTCCCTACTTTGGGGGTTCGCTCTGATATTGTTCTTTGATCTTCAGCAAATATATCTTATTATTATTTCCCCCCCCCGTACGAGTCGCTACGCCTGCAGACTTACCGCCCCCACACACACCCCCCCTGGGGCGTTTCACCACACGCGGGGTGACACTGTACACGGGTGGGGCCCACTGGTTTCATTCGTCACAATGACTAATCTCAATATAGTAACTTGGAATGTCAGGGGCATTCACACACCCTCCAGGCGGTATGCCATCTACGCCTACCTGCAGCGCCGTGCGACAAGCGTGGCGCTACAGCAAGAGACTCATCTAACGACACTAAAGGCCACTCATCTTCGCTGGCCCTGGATGGGTCAGATATACAGTACCAACTATTCATCCATAGCCAAAGAGGCGGTAATATGGGTCACAGCTGAGGTTCCATGGGAGGAAGACAAAGTTCTGACAGACCCACTGGGGCGCTATGTCTTGGTGAAGGGCCGGCTGAATGGCCAGCCCGCCTTGCTGGGATCCATATATGCACCCAATACCGCACAGGGCACCTTCCTTAACGATCTCTCAGTGGCACTACTCCGATGTAAGGAGACCCCGTGACTCTTGGTTGGCAATTTAATGCGGTGCTGGACGTCTCCCTTGACCATCTTTTCCCCACCTCAATACCACTACCGCCTCCTCCAATGCACACCTTCTGAAATCTTGGATGGAAAACTGGGCACTCTCGGACACCTGGCGTGAGCATCATCCGTACTCCTGTGTCTACTCTTTTTAGTCGCCGGTTCATAATTTAAATATACACCTTGACCGCATACTGACTTACGCGGCGTTACTCGCCCTGGTACAGTCCATAGACTACCTAGGTCGGACGCATTCAGACCACAACCCTCTGTTAATTCACTTGGCCTGGGAGGCGGGACTCCCCCGATCCCAGTCTGGCGGTCACAGACAGCTGCCTTAGAGGATTCTACCTTTCAGGGTTCGTTGGAGACGGCGGTGGCCTCCTACTATGCACTCAACACGCCTTCCACGGATTCGGGTCTGACCGAGTGGGAAGCCTTTAATGTGGTGATTTGGGGCCACTGTCTAGGGCTAACTTGGAGTGTCCGCAGGCAACTAGATACTTCACTCTCCATCATCGAGCCGTGAAAGAAGGGTCGCCGCTTGCCCAGACCTGCAGGGGCAATTGGATGCTGCCCATACTGAACGTTTGGCACTGCTGGAGAGACTGAGGTGCCATAACTATTTGGCGCACTCGTGCCACGCCCACTCTACGGCGGAGAAAGCTGGGAGACTTCTGGATTATTTAGTTCGACAGGAGCATCCCCAGCGCCCAATACAACTGCTAATCGATGACCAGGGTCGTGAGTGAGGCACCCAGAAGGACATCCATGCATTGATGACTGAACCCTATGTTAAGCTATATGAGACCCGACTAGTAGGAAACGCCCAAAGTGTGGAGTCCTTCCTGGATACAGTGGAGCTACCCACTCTTACCTTCAGTTTCTTTCCCTGAACTCCCTTTTAACTAAAGACGAAGTGAAAGATGCATTGTGCTCCTTGTCCTCCGGCAAAACACTGGGCCCTGATGGCCTCCCGGCGGAATTTTTTAAGACTTACGCTGACCACTTAATACCACACCTACACTCCCTGTTCACTGCGGTGATCTCGGATGGGATTCTACCCCGACCATGAGTACAGCCAATGTGGTGTCATTGTTGAAGCCTGGTAAGGACCCAACATCCCCTGGCTCCTATAGCCCGATTGCAATCCTGAACGCGGATTATAAAATCCTGGCAAACATTTTGGCTAACCGGCTGGCCCCGTTTGTCCCTGATGTAGTACACTCCGACCAGAACGGCTTTGTCCCCCAACGCAACACTGGTTTGAACATACAATGCTACTTTTGGGTGGCGGAATAAGCTCCTATCGATTGGCCCCGTTCAGGCTGCATAGTGTTGGACCTTGAGAAGGCCTTCGATTCCCTGGCGTGCAATTGCTTGTTCGCCATTCTGACTCGCTTTGGAGTGGGATCATATTTTTGCAGTATGGTACAGCTGCGTTAAGATAATCCATCGGTCCGGGTTCGGATGGCGCCCTATATCTCTGATCCCATTCGGGTGAGGTGGGTGTCCCATCAGGGGTGCCCGGTCTCCCCGCTCTTGTTTGCATTGGCTGTGGAGCCGCTGGCGGCTCCCATTCGCACCCATGTTGACATGGGAATTGCATTGGGAGATGGCACGACACCATTTTACTCTACACGGACGATCTGCTGCTATACGTCTGAGACCTCCATAACATCCCCCCCGAGCTTGACCCGGCCCTCACCCACTTTGCACATGCTTCGGGGCTGCAGGTTAATGCAGCAAAATCAATTCTTTCACCGTTTTTAAAGGAGGCGCAGGACCCAGGTTACGTTCTGGAGGGTACCCTGGTAACTTGGCATGTGGACCCATTCCGCTATCTGGGGGTTAGAGTATATCGCTCCAAGACCTACCTCTTTGACGATAATTTTCTCCGGGCCACCACGGTGATTCGATCCAAGATGGGTTTCTGGAAGACCCTCCCCCTGTCAATTTCCGGGAGGATTGCCCTTATCAAAATGGTGACCCTCCCCCGCCACCTCTACTATTTTGTTGCATTACCCCTTGTTATCTCCCCCCCTTTTTCAAGCAATGGGAAGGGACTGTGAGAGACATTATATAGAGAGCTTCGCGCCATAGAGTGTCCATGGGGAAATTGTACCTGTCTGCTGAGCTGGGTGGCTTAGCGGTACCTAATTTCGAACATTATTACTTAGCCGCTTTGCTGCAATGGGTTGCTAGGTGGTTGTCGTCTCGTCACTGACCAGACACTGCTTCGCTATTACCTCCGCAGGCGCAGGGTGCCCTCTTGCAGATCTTTCATCCTTGCTCCAAGCCCAGACTTCCGAACGCAATCCTACTCACTGTTGCCTATCAGTGTTTTCGGAGGAGTCTCCTTCTCACTAAAGCCACCATCCCCTACGCCCATGCTATCCTGTTGCTGGGAAGCCCACGAGGGAGTACATGCACCACGGCAGCAGAGTTACAACATTGTGGTTCGGAAGGCATCTAAGACATAGGAGATCTCTTCCAGGATAGCTCCCGCCTCCCGTATCATTAACTCATAGCGGAAGTGAACTTAGGCCCTGGGCAGTTCTTGCTGCATAGAGCACTTATAGCCTCCTTAACATCAAAGTGGGGTACACTTGCCCAAGAGCCACCCATGCACTACACCTTGCAATACCTTCATGTGATGGGCACAGGGAGACACCTGACACGCTGGTTTGCATCTTCCATTCGGCAACACACGGAAGCCGATCTCACTCGGCTCAGACATTACTGGGGGAGGACCTGGGAAAGGCATTCACAGATAGGAAATGGACCACTGTCCAGGGCAGTTCCACATATATCCCGCGTGATCAACGGTTCAAGCAGATTCAATTCTTTGTGTTTCATAGGGCTTACCTTACCCCCACCCTCATCAACAGGTACATCCTTCGCACAGACGCGATCTGGCCTCGCTGCCGACAGTTAGAGGCTGGCATTCTTCATATGCTCTTGCATTGCCCAGTCTTAAACACATACTGGAGGGATGTGACGGCTACCCTGACAACCTGCACCTCCCGTGTTGTCCCACCCCTCTGGGAGGTTCACATATTGCATCTGTTTGGCAGAAATAAGAAGCACAGGACCACTATTCAATTTCTGGACCTGGGTCTTATAGTGGCCAAACGCTTGATTACCAAATGATGTAAATCCCCTCTGTCGCCTCACACGATCGCATGGCACCGATCCCTGCTTAACTGGGATAAAGCCGAAGGGGTGGCGCTCCGTAGAGAAGACCTCCTTGGCGTCCGTAGATTCTCCCTGGCGCCTCAGTGGGACACTATGATTTTGAAGCTCCAGGAATTGGCCACTATCACAAGGGACTCGAGCACGCTGTCTGGGTCGGATACACACGGGTCCCCCCCGCTCATATGGGTGCTGAGTAGCGCTGACCTCATGGATCGTATGATCCTCCTATTACAGACTTCCATCGTCATTAGGCCCAATGGCTCTGGGGGCCCCCCCTCCTTCCTGGCTATGTTACACTTGGAGGCAGGTCTCAAGCGACTCTCCTGCCCCTCCTTCATTTATGTTCTCCTCCTTTTGTTGTAACCTCTGTTCACAGTTGATTCAATCTGGACCATGTCTGAACTGTCCATGCACCGCTCAGTGGCACAGCGTCTTGGCCCCGGCGCCCACTCCTGGCAGACGTGGTCATTGGACGCCTAGTAGCCTTTCTTCTGCTGTTGACTGATAGACCCTGAACTGCTAACAGACACTTTTCCATGATGGGTGAGCACCTGTTTGAAATGTGCAAAAATGTTAATAAAAAGATTCAACCCCCCCAAAAAAAAGGCGAGGTCCAGGTTTAATCCGAGAGGAGGCTAAAGGTGAGGATCTGATTCTTACTGGTCCAGACTGTGTCCTTGAGAGAGCATAGAAAGGAGCTTCTGGCAGGAGGCAAGTGAGGGCAAGGGGTGTTTGTCCAGGAAGTGGCAAGATGCGGGCACTAAAACAGAGATGAGGGCAGGTCAGCATTGGATGGACATAGTCAGGGCTTTAAGTGGGCCGGCCCCGTCCGGTTCTCAGTCCCAGTAGTAATTAAAAACGGACATTGGGCCCTTTGCTCATGTCTTTGACCTTATTGGCAAAAACACTGACTATTTCTGAACAATAGATGTAAAAATGGTTAAAGTAATCCATGTCAGCGCTGACTCTCTTACGACAGCGGTATGTTTACAGGGAAGCGGGTGCCTTGACTCGGCACTCCCGCCTCTAATACAGCTCTGAGGAGCGCTCTCCGTGAGTCCTCAGCAGTGTTTCACCAGCACTGGCGGGAAAACACAGAGTACCCTGGAAACCACACTTGGGGGCACACAGAGGGGATGAGAGTTGGGACCTTGGCACGCCCCCACTGTGGGTAAGACCCAAACCTTCGTATGTGAGAAATGCATCACTTTAGAACTGTTAAACTCATCAAAGAATGGGTAAATGTTTTCGTGCTCAAAAGGGGATTCTCCAGCATGTTTGGGATGCGGGAGTGGGTGGGGGGTCATTGTATCAATTCAACAAGAGTCGACACATACAGGATACACACCATAGGTACACACATGCCGGCATCACAACACATATCCACAATTATATAATTCCTAAGTATATAAATGTATGATCAGAGGTGTGCAACAATGACAAATTGGGTAATATAGAACTGTGGGTTCTAAAGGACGCTAGGAAAATAAGGCAAGTGCAGGCATATCCTGACAGGCATATCCTGACAGGCATATCCTGACAGGCATATGCTGACAGGCATATCCTGACAGGCATCACATAGAAATCGCACCTCACCACTCAGGCCGATAAAGGGTTGTTGGACTTGGCCCTTCTGGCAGGTTCACCCCTGAAACTTTTTGCTCTTAATTGTGACCTGGTGTTAGTGATTTTTGGCTTCTGCGCACTTTACCACTGTGTCCCAGGGTAAAGTGCGTGCGTGTAGTGAGGTTGGCCTGCCCTCCCATAGGAATGCATGGGGGAATGTATGTGTTCCTGGTAGTTCCTGATGCGTGGGGAGTGCAGGTACGAGTTTGGTATGTGCGGACTTGTGTGATGAAATGCTGCGCGATGATGTGTGCGGTGTCCATGTAGCTAGTATGGAAGTGCCACTTCTAGACGCTGGCATAAATGTGCAGTGACTGCCTGTCGCGTGATTGGCTGGCTGAGGTCATGTGATGGGCTAGGGAATCCCCAGAGTCAGAAAGAGTCACCCAGTGGTGAATGGGGAGATCAGCAGCCAGATGGGTGGGAGGAGTACACCTAGGACCTGAATCAGGCTGGGCTTTCCCCACACAATGCTGGCTCTGCCCCCTGTGGTGCGACTGATGACCCTGGCCTGCTCTGTGAATAGGGAGAGGGGCTGAGCAAAACAAAGTGCTCCCGAACCAGTTGCATCTGGTTCGCCCCTCCCCTGCACCTTGAAACAAAGGGGTTCACTGTATAAGAAGGGGCTGTGACCCCATGAAATTGTTCTCTTCCAGGATCCTATCTGAGGGGGGCTGCTGCTGCTGGAGGCCAGGAGGAACCGCCACTTGGGACTGCCTTCCTGCCTAGAGGGCCCAGCCTTGCCCCCTGCCTACCTTCCTGAACTTTGCCAGGACTCTGTTGCTGGACCTTGCTCAAAGCGCCTGGGGAGCGCTATACTTATTTGCTGAGAAGCGCCTGCATCTGTGGCCAGCAGCGCGGCGCTACGATAATCTACAAAGGAACCCCGACGTAGGGATTCCCCCGCTTTGGCCGTGGGTTGGAGCGGGTGCCCACCCCGCAGACTAGTGCCTCTGGCGGGTGCCCACCCCGCTTATTTAATTATTTCTGCCGTTCTGGTTGGCAGAGATATTACTCGCGGGTGCCCACCCCGCATTGCCGCCGTTAAAGAATTGATATCCCTAGCGGGTGCCCACCCCGCCAGGGACCTTGCCGTTTCTCTTGATTTAATTATCGGGAGCCTACCCCGTAGTTTCCGTGGCCGCCGGGAACCCTGGTCCGCCGCGCTGCCCGCGGTGACCTGGAAGGGGATCCCGGCAACCTTAGGGTGGGCGGGGCCGAGGCCCGGAAAGGAAGCGCCGCGTCCTCCACCCAGGCGGGAGCCCACCCCGCACTGGGACGGACTGTCTTCAAGTTTGGAGCCGGTAGGCTCCGCACCCAAGTCCCGGGTCCCAGGAGGGGGCCCGGGTGAAGCCCCACGCCGAGAAAAGGAGCACCGCCGGAGGGGAGCAGAGAGTCCCGGTGAGTGGGGGCAGCCTTGTTGTTGTGAAGAGCGCGAGGTCGCTCCAAAGCAGGGCGCATTGTCGTCTAGAGCCCGGGAGAGGCTCCAACGCGGGCGGACATTGTTTGCTAAAGAGCGTGTGACGCTCCAACCCCGGGGGCAGTATTCCTTGAGCGCATGGCACGCTCCAACGACGGGGGCACATTGTTCTTGAGCCACGGAGGCTGTAGGGGGCATTTCTTGTTGTTTGAGCCCAGCGAGGCTCCAAGGGGCCAGTCCTTTGTTTAGAGCCCAGAGGGGCTCAGGGGACAGTCAGTTGGACAGAGCCTGCAAGGCTCCAGCGTTGGCCCCATCCTTGTTCTACAGCTACCCAGCACTTCGTGGGCAGCTGCTCCGTTTAGGCCCCTGACCCTGGGACACAGGGCGTCCTAGCCCCAACCAGGCCAGTTGGCCTATGGACAGTCACAGGTGGTGACTTATGTGAGTTTGGCGTGATTGTGTTTTCCTGCATCTCTGAACATGTTTTTATGCGTCATGTGCCTTGTTTTACACCGCTGAATGTATGTTATGCATCATGTGTTTTCCTTCCCTACCCCTCTGAATGTGTTGTGATGCATCATGTGTAATGTGCTTAGACCCCTACAGGTATTGTGATACTTAGGTGGTTGTTTTTCTCCCTAGTACAGGTGGTGCTAGTGAGGTCCTGATTCCCTGCGCAATATTCTCCTAAGGTGGTTAGGGTTGCGTAGGTGGTACTTACCTGTTACCAGTGGTTACTGGTTGTGTGCTACAGTGATTATATGTGCTATGTTCTAAAGTGATATTCCTACAACGTACTAGTTCCAAAAGTGCTTATTCCTGACAGTGGTCCAGGTAGCCCTGTCTTGTACATATCCCCTGTAAATTCTGCCCGTGCCTGTTGGCACCTTGTAAAGTGTGTGCTTTTATCTAATGTGTTGTGTATAATACAAAGGCTATTTTTTTATATAATACCTTGTGTGGAGTTTCCTTTGTGGTGGGCCTTGGGTGTTGTTGCTGGGTGCGTGCGCAAACGCTTTACACATTGCCTCCGGGATAAGCCTGACTGCTCGTGCCAAGCTACCAAGGGGGTGAGCAGGGGTTATCGTTGGCGTGTAACTCCCCAGCCCTGACTAGAGTGGTGGTTTCTGCCTGGCTTTGGCGCAAGCCTCAGCCAACCAGAAATCCCATTTCTAACAAGGGGTAGGTAGGAGGTGGGCAGAAATTGCGGTAGCCTCCTCGTACTCCTTCTACTCAAGAGGAGTGTAAATCATGATAAAGAAAGGTGTACAATTTAAGAAAGATAAAGTCATCAAAGCCTGGTATGTAATACTGACTGGCACATTACGGGGCACCAAGATAGGCATGATTAATACATATGTGCCAAACACAGATGCTCTACAAGTCAATATGGGATAGATTGCGAGAATTGCCGCAGATAGAAATAATATGGGGAGGAGATCTTAATGTCACTCTGGACGCGGCAGTGGATAGACCGTCCACAGCTAAGGAGCATCACAGACAAGCTGCTCAAGTGATGTTAGATGGCATGGAAGAATTCCAGATAGTGAATGCATGGCACTTAAGGAACCCTGGGAAGCAAGAGGGCACATAAACACCCAGGGTCCGATTCACAGAACTAACTTAAGACAAAATCCTAAACTTACTACTTTTGGTATTCACAGAAGTTAGGATTTTGTCTTAAGCTTGTCTTAAGACAAACTTAAGACAGACTTAAGACAGACTTAAGACAAACTTAAGACAAACTTAAGACAGACTTAAGACAGACTTAAGACAAACTTAAGACAGACTTAAGACAGATTTAAGGCAAACTTAAGAGAAAATCCTAACTTAAGTCTGTCTTAAGTCTGTCTTAAGTCTGTCTTAAGTCTGTCTTAAGTCTGTCTTAAGTCTGTCTTAAGTTTGTCTTAAGTCTGTCTTAAGTTTGTCTTAAGACAAACTTAAGACTAAATCCTAACTTCTGTGCATACCAAAAGTAGTAAGTTTAGGATTTTTTCTTAAGTTAGTTCTGTGAATCGGGCCTCCATTGTGCACTCGAGATGGGTGACAGATGTACACCACCTCCCGTGTACACTTTCAGACCATAGACCAGTCTAGATGTAATTAGACATACCAACATATGTGCCACCACAATACATATGGGGGTTCAACGCAAAATCACTGCTAGACCCAGTGTACCGCGCAACAATATACAAGGCCGTAGAGGAATATTTCCAGTTGAATGTGGGCTCGGTAGATGATCTGAGCATAGCATGGGAGGCCTTTAAAGCCACCATTCGGGGGGTCTGCATAGGGACAAGTGCAGGCATCTTAAAAGATATACGAACACAACTGCAGAAAATTGAAGCGCTGGAAGTGGAGTATGATCATACACATAATGCTGAAGTGCTGGGCTCTATACGACAACAGCTGTCAATATATGATGAATATGCAGAAGATGAAGTCAAATATAGGTTTCAAGAGGCAAAAAGCGAGAGCATATGGAGAGGGGGGTCGGTCGGGTCATGTATTCGCTCAAAAAATACAAACTAAAAGCGCAACAGACAATCATACAAATAACTGATGATGATGGTATAAGGCATTAAGATGCTAAAGGCATTTCTCATTCCTTCGCAGAGGCATACCGTTTGCTACTCGCGAAATGGCGGGCGCAGAGGATATAGTAGACTATTTAGAGGACATAGCGGTAGCTTGGTTGATAGATGGCGAACGAGAATACTTAGCTCAACCTATCACAGAAACAGATGTTAAGGAGGCCATCGAGATGCCACCGAATGGCAAGGCACCCGGGCCCAATGGGCTAACAGGCAAGTTTTATAAAGAATTTGTTGAACTGCTCAGCCCGCACCTAGTGTGCATGTATGAAAATGCACACGCTAAAAAGCTGCTACCACCCACCCTAAGAAGCCTTGATAGTGGGGTTGGTTAAGCCTGATAAACCACAAGACAGATGGGATTCCTACAGACCACAGTCGTTAATAAATACTGACGCTAAAATCATAGCCCTAGATTAACGCCTCTAATAGAACTGCCAGATCAATCTGGGTTTATACCAGACAGATCAACATCTCACAATATCCGCACTATATTCGCGCTTCAGCATCAACTCAACCCAGAGTTGGAGGCAGCGGCTTTGACTCTGCGGAGTTAGCCTGTTTGTTCACTATTCTGCAGAGAATGGGTATGCCAGCGACGTTAATACAATGGATGCAGATCAAGTGGCACGCATTAAGGTCAATGGGCAGGTGTCAGATCCGATACAGATGCAACAAGGCACGAGGCTGGGGTGTCTGCTCTCCCCGTTACTTTTCACGCTGGCACTTGAACCGCTGACATGCAAAATAAGACAGAAATACGCACACACAGCGTCAAGGCTCCATCAGCGACCAATAGGCATATCATTATATGTGGGCGACATGGCACTCTACGTCCGTGACCCCCAATACAACCTATCCCCGCTGTTGAGGGAGTATATCAAGTTCGGTAGACAATCCGGATTTAGTATAAACTGGGGCAAATCCACTATAATCCCACTTACTGAAGGCACCCACGCGTGTCCGCTGGCAGAGCGACCTGATAAAATATTTAGGTATATGGATCCACAGGGACCCAGCTGAAGTGGTTAGGAAAAATGATGGGAGTGCAATAGACCACCTGGATACACAGGTGAAGAAACGGATCCAGCTCCCTTTGACGCTGGCAGACAGGATCTCCATGGTCAAGATGGGCATACTGCCCACATTTTTATATTTATTCAACAACATTCCAATACAGATACCCACATCTGTCTTTAAAGAATTACAAACTAGGATAGTCAGGCTAATATTGGCCGGGAAACAGCCAAGGATAGACTGAAAGACACTAACCCCGCCGTACGAGCAAGAGGGATTCACAACACCTGAGATGCTGTTATATTACTTATGTGCACAAGCACAATACGCCCTCTACTGGTACCACCCAGTACTGTACTTACCACACACGGCGGCAGAAGAGTGCGATGCGCATCCTATCCCACTATGGAATGTAGTAACCCACAAACGCACAGAAATAACGCACACAAAAATAGTACAGTACAGGCTACAACAGAGGCATGGTGCAAAATGGGTCACATGGCGCGAAAGCTACCGCTGTACTCACCAGCGCTACCACTAGCAAACCAGCCATCAGTATATGTAACGCAAGACAAAGGAGGCATAGAAGCGAGCGCTGACGCACCTCTACATAAGGTTCAGTGGCAATTCTGCTGCACGCTACAAAAATGCTCACTTCGAACGGAAATCTGCGTATAATACGTTACAAATACCTACACCAAGCATATCACACACCTGCAAAATTATATAGATATGGCCTGAGGGTGGATGCAAACTGCCGAAGAGGTGGCACAAGAAATACTGGCTTTGTGCACCTAGCATGGCATTGTCAGGAAATTTGAAAATACTGGGAACAAGTTGTGAAAATACTACGGAATATCATGAAATGTGATCTAGAATGCTCAGTTAAAGTCTGTGTGTTGGCTCATTAAACCAAGTACCACCAGCAAAGAGGAAGCTCGCGGCAATAGCCTTACTGCTGGCTCACCGTCGAGTGTCAATAAACTGGGACAGCAAACTAAGGCCTGCATGCCAGAAATGGATAAAGGACACGGTGTGTTGTAAAGACACTCTGAAGGCGTGTCATCTCACAGCCAAAGGACTTCTGGGAGCCACTAACTGCATTTGTGCCTGAAAACCCGAACACCACAAACCCAAATAAAGTGCAATCCGTAGCTAATCGAGAGAGTGAAGAGGTAGCAGATATGTCAGTAGAGGCTTAACTAAACTGTAAACATGTGACGTACACTGAGAGGAAGGAGGTCTGTGCACTATTCACAGTTCCCTCTGGGAGGAAGGAGGTCTGTGCGCTCCTCATACTTCCTTCTGAGAGGAAGGTGGTCTGTGCACTCTTCACAGTTCCCTCTGAGAGGAAGGTGGTCTGTGCACTCTTCATAGTTCCCTCTGAGAGGAAGGTGGGCTGTGCCCTCCTCATAGTTTCCTCTGAGAAGAAGGTGGGCTGTGCACTCTTCACAGTACCCTCTGAGAGGAAGGTGGTCTGTGCACTCTTCATAGTGGCCTCTGAGAGGAAGGTGGTCTGTGCACTCTTCATATTGCCCTCTGAGAGGAAGGTGGTCTGTGCACTCTTTATAGTTCCCTTTGAGAGGAAGGTGGTCTGTGCACTCTTTATAGTTCCCTTTGAGAGGAAGGTGGTCTGTGCACTCTTCATAGTGCCCTCTGAGAGGAAGGTGGTCTGTGCACTCTTCACAGTTCCCTCTGAGAGGAAGGTGGGCTGTGCACTCTTCACAGTTCCCTCTGAGAGGAAGGTGGTCTGTGCACTCTTCACAGTTCATTCTGAGAGGAAGGTGGGCTGTGCACTCTTCACAATCCCCTCTGAGAGGAAGGTGGTTTGTGCACTCTTCATAGTTCCCTCTGAGAGGAAGGTAGGCTGTGCACTCTTCACGGTTCCCTCTGAGAGGAAGGTGCTTGTGCACTCTTCACAGTTCCCTCTGGGAGAAAGGTGGTCTGTGCACTCTTCACAGTTTCCTCTAAGGGGAAGGTGGGCTGTGCACTCTTCACAGTTCCCTCTGAGAGGATGGTGCTCGTGCACTCTTCACAGTTCCCTCTGGGAGAAAGGTGGGCCGTGCACTCTTCACAGTTCCCTCTGAGAGGATGGTGCTCGTGCACTCTTCAAAGTTCCCTCTGAGAGGAAGGTGGTCTGTGCACTCTTCACAGTTCCCTCTGAGAGGAAGGAGGTCTGTGCACTCTTCACAGTTCCCTCTGAGAGGAAGGAGGTCTGTGCACTCTTCATAGTTTCCTCTGAGAGGAACGTGGGCTGTGCACTCTTCACAGTTCCCTCTGGGAGAAAGGTGGGCTGTGCACTCTTCACAGTTCCCTCGGGGAGAAAGGTGGTCTGTGCACTCTTCACAGTTCCCTCTGAGAGGATAATGCGCGTGCACTCTTCACAGTTCCCTCTGAGAGGAAGGAGGTCTGTGCACTCTTCACAGTTCCCTCTGAGAGGAAGGTGCTCGTGTACTCTTCACAGTTCCCTCTGAGAGGAAGGTCGGCTGTGCACTCTTCACAGTACCCTCTGGGAGAAAGGTGGGCCGTGCACTCTTCACAGTTCCCTCTGAGAGGATGGTGCTCGTGCACTCTTCACAGTTCTCTCTGAGAGGAAGGAGGTCTGTGCACTCTTCACAGTTCCCTCTGAGAGGAAGGTGGTCTGTGCACTCTTCATAGTGCCCTCTAAGAGGAAGGTGGTCTGTGCACTCTTCACAGTTCCCTCTGAGAGGAAGGTGGGCTGTGCACTCTTCACAGTTCCCTCTGAGAGGAAGGTGGTCTGTGCACTCTTCACAGTTTATTCTGAGAGGAAGGTGGGCTGTGCACTCTTCACAATCCCCTCTGAGAGGAAGGTGGTTTGTGCACTCTTCATAGTTCCCTCTGAGAGGAAGGTGGGCTGTGCACTCTTCACGGTTCCCTCTGAGAGGAAGGTGCTTGTGCACTCTTCACAGTTCCCTCTGGGAGAAAGGTGGTCTGTGCACTCTTCACAGTTTCCTCTAAGGGGAAGGTGGGCTGTGCACTCTTCACAGTTCCCTCTGAGAGGATGGTGCTCGTGCACTCTTCACAGTTCCCTCTGGGAGAAAGGTGGGCCGTGCACTCTTCACAGTTCCCTCTGAGAGGATGGTGCTCGTGCACTCTTCACAGTTCCCTCTGAGAGGAAGGTGGTCTGTGCACTCTTCACAGTTCCCTCTGAGAGGAAGGAGGTCTGTGCACTCTTCACAGTTCCCTCTGAGAGGAAGGAGGTCTGTGCACTCTTCATAGTTTTTCTCTGAGAGGAACGTGGGCTGTGCACTCTTCACAGTTCCCTCTGGGAGAAAGGTGGGCTGTGCACTCTTCACAGTTACCTCGGGGAGAAAGGTGGTCTGTGCACTCTTCACAGTTCCCTCTGAGAGGATAATGCTCGTGCACTCTTCACAGTTCCCTCTGGGAGAAAGGTGGGCCGTGCACTCTTCACAGTTCCCTCTGAGAGGATGGTGCTCGTGCACTCTTCACAGTTCCCTCTGAGAGGAAGGTGGTCTGTGCACTCTTCACAGTTCCCTCTGAGAGGAAGGAGGTCTGTGCACTCTTCACAGTTCCCTCTGAGAGGAAGGAGGTCTGGGCACTCTTCACAGTTCCCTCTGAGAGGAAGGAGGTCTGTGCAGTCTTCACAATCCCCTCTGAGAGGAAGGTGGTTTGTGCACTCTTCACAGTTCCCTCTGAGAGGAAGGAAGTCTGTGCACTCTTCACAGTTCCCTCTGAGAGGATGGTGCTCGTGCACTATTCACAGTTCCCTCTGAGAGGAAGGAGGACTGTGCACTCTTCACAGTTCCCTCTGAGAGGAAGGAGGTCTGTGCACTCTTCACAGTTCCCTCTGAGAGGAAGGAGGTCTGTGCACTCTTCACAGTTCCCTCTGAGAGGAAGGAGGTCTGTGCACTCTTCACAGTTCCCTCTGAGAGGAAGGTGGTCTGTGCACTCTTCATAGTTCCCTCTGAGAGGAAGGTGGGCTGTGCACTCTTCATATCCTTCTGAGAGGAAGGAGGGCTGTGCACTATTCACAGTTCCCTCTGGGAGAAAGGTGGTCTGTGCACTCTTCACAGTTCCCTCTGTGAGGATGGTGCTCGTGCACTCTTCACAGTTCCCTCTGAGAGGAAGGAGGTCTGTGCACTCTTCACAGTTCCCTCTGAGAGGAAGGTGCTCGTGCACTCTCCACAGTTCCCTCTGAGAGGAAGGTGGGCTGTGCACTCTTCACAGTTCCCTCTGGGAGAAAGGTGGGCCGTGCACTCTTCACAGTTCCCTCTGAGAGGATGGTGCTCGTGCACTATTCACAGTTCCCTCTGAGAGGAAGGAGGTCTGTGCACTCTTCACAGTTCCCTCTGAGAGGAAGGTGCTCGTGCACTCTTCACAGTTCCCTCTGAGAGGAAGGTGGTCTGTGCACTCTTCATAGTTTCCTCTGAGAGGAAGGTGGTCTGTGCACTCTTCATAGTTTCCTCTGAGAGGAATGTGGGCTGTGCACTCTTCACAGTTCCCTCTGGGAGAAAGGTGGGCTGTGCACTCTTCACAGTTCCCTCTGGGAGAAAGGTGGTCTGTGCACTCTTCACAGTTCCCTCTGAGAGGATGGTGCTCGTGCACTCCTCATAGTTTCCACTGAGAGGAAGGTGGTCTGTGCACTCCTCACAGTTCCCTGTGGGAGGACGGTGTGCTGTGCACTCCTCATAGTTCCCTCTGAGAAGAATGTGCTCTGTGCACTCCTCACAATCCCCTCTGAGAGGATGGTGCTTGTGCACTCTTCACATTTCCCTCTAAGAGGAAGGTGGGCTGTGCACTCTTCACAGTTCCCTCTGAGAGGATGGTGCTCGTGCACTCTTCACAGTTCCCTCTGAGAGGAAGGAGGTCTGTGCACTCTTCACAGTTCCCTCTGAGAGGAAGGAGGTCTGTGCACTCTTCACAGTTCCCTCTGAGAGGAAGGAGGTCTGTGCACTCTTCACAGTTCCCTCTGTGAGGATGGTGCTCGTGCACTCTTCACAGTTCCCTCTGAGAGGAAGGTGGGCTGTGCACTCTTCACAGTTCCCTCTGTGAGGATGGTGCTCGTGCACTCTTCACAGTTCCCTCTGAGAGGAAGGAGGTCTGTGCACTCTTCACAGTTCCCTCTGAGAGGAAGGTGCTCGTGCACTCTCCACAGTTCTCTCTGAGAGGAAGGTGGGCTGTGCACTCTTCACAGTTCCCTCTGGGAGAAAGGTGGGCCGTGCACTCTTCACAGTTCCCTCTGAGAGGAAGGTGGTCTGTGCACTCTTCATAGTTTCCTCTGAGAAGAAGGTGGTTTGCGCACTCTTCATAGTTTCCTCTGAGAGGAACGTGGGCTGTGCACTCTTCACAGTTCCCTCTGGGAGAAAGGTGGGCTGTGCACTCTTCACAGTTCCCTCTGGGAGAAAGGTGGTCTGTGCACTCTTCACAGTTCCCTCTGAGAGGATGGTGCTCGTGCACTCCTCATAGTTTCCTCTGAGAGGAAGGTGGTCTGTGCACTCCTCATAGTTCCTTCTGAGAGGCAGGTGGTCTGTGCACTCGTCACAATTCCTTAAAAGAGGAAGGTGTGCCGTGCATTCTTCACAGATTCCTCTGAGAGGAAGGTGGGCTGTGCACTCTTCACAATCCCCTCTGAGAGGAAGGTGGTTTGTGCACTCTTCACAGTTCCCTCTGAGAGGAAGGTGGGCTGTGCACTCTTCACAGTTCCCTCTGAGAGGATGGTGCTCGTGCACTCTTCACAGTTCCCTCTGAGAGGAAGGAAGTCTGTGCACTCTTCACTGTTCCCTTTGAGAGGAAGGTGGACTGGCACTCTTCACAGTTCCCTCTGAGAGGAAGGTGGGCTGTGCACTATTCACAGTTCCCTCTGGGAGAAAGGTGGGCCGTGCACTCTTCACAGTTCCCTCTGAGAGGAAGGTGGGCCGTGCACTCTTCACAGTTCCCTCTGAGAGGAAGGTGGTCTGTGCACTCTTCACAGTTCCCTCTAAGAGGAAGGTGGGCCGTGCACTCTTCACAGTTCCCTGTGAGAGGACGGTGTGCTGTGCACTCCTCATAGTTCCCTCTGAGAAGAATGTGCTCTGTGCACTCCTCACAATCCCCTCTGAGAGGATGGTGCTCGTGCACTCTTCACAGTTCCCTCTAAGAGGAAGGTGGGCTGTGCACTCTTCACAGTTCCCTCTGAGAGGATGGTGCTCGTGCACTCTTCACAGTTCCCTCTGAGAGGAAGGAGGTCTGTGCACTCTTCACAGTTCCCTCTGAGAGGAAGGAGGTCTGTGCACTCTTCACAGTTCCCTCTGAGAGGAAGGAGGTCTGTGCACTCTTCACAGTTCCCTCTGTGAGGATGGTGCTCGTGCACTCTTCACAGTTCCCTCTGAGAGGAAGGTGGGCTGTGCACTCTTCACAGTTCCCTCTGTGAGGATGGTGCTCGTGCACTCTTCACAGTTCCCTCTGAGAGGAAGGAGGTCTGTGCGCTCTTCACAGTTCCCTCTGAGAGGAAGGTGCTCGTGCACTCTCCACAGTTCCCTCTGAGAGGAAGGTGGGCTGTGCACTCTTCACAGTTCCCTCTGGGAGAAAGGTGGGCCGTGCACTCTTCACAGTTCCCTCTGAGAGGATGGTGCTCGTGCACTATTCACAGTTCCCTCTGAGAGGAAGGAGGTCTGTGCACTCTTCACAGTTCCCTCTGAGAGGAAGGTGCTCGTGCACTCTTCACAGTTCCCTCTGAGAGGAAGGTGGTCTGTGCACTCTTCATAGTTTCCTCTGAGAGGAAGGTGGTCTGTGCACTCTTCATAGTTTCCTCTGAGAGGAACGTGGGCTGTGCACTCTTCACAGTTCCCTCTGGGAGAAAGGTGGGCTGTGCACTCTTCACAGTTCCCTCTGGGAGAAAGGTGGTCTGTGCACTCTTCACAGTTCCCTCTGAGAGGATGGTGCTCGTGCACTCCTCATAGTTTCCTCTGAGAGGAAGGTGGTCTGTGCACTCCTCATAGTTCCTTCTGAGAGGCAGGTGGTCTGTGCACTCGTCACAATTCCTTAAAAGAGGAAGGTGGGTGGTGCATTCTTCACAGATTCCTCTGAGAGGAAGGTGGGCTGTGCACTCTTCACAATCCCCTCTGAGAGGAAGGTGGTTTGTGCACTCTTCACAGTTCCCTCTGAGAGGAAGGTGGGCTGTGCACTCTTCACAGTTCCCTCTGAGAGGATGGTGCTCGTGCACTCTTCACAGTTCCCTCTGAGAGGAAGGAAGTCTGTGCACTCTTCACAGTTCCCTCTGAGAGGAAGGTGGTCTGTGCACTATTCACAGTTCCCTCTGGGAGAAAGGTGGTCTGTGCACTCTTCACAGTTCCCTCTGAGAGGAAGGTGGGCCGTGCACTCTTCACAGTTCCCTCTGAGAGGAAGGTGGTCTGTGCACTCTTCACAGTTCCCTCTGAGAGGAAGGAGGGCTGTGCACTATTCACAGTTCCCTCTGGGAGAAAGGTGGCCTGTGCACTCTTCACAGTTCCCTGTGAGAGGACGGTGTGCTGTGCACTCCTCATAGTTCCCTCTGAGAAGAATGTGCTCTGTGCACTCCTCACAATCCCCTCTGAGAGGATGGTGCTCGTGCACTCTTCACAGTTCCCTCTGAGAGGAAGGAGGTCTGTGCACTCTTCACAGTTCCCTCTGAGAGGAAGGAGGTCTGTGCACTCTTCACAGTTCCCTCTGTGAGGATGGTGCTCGTGCACTCTTCACAGTTCCCTCTGAGAGGAAGGTGGGCTGTGCACTCTTCACAGTTCCCTCTGTGAGGATGGTGCTCGTGCACTCTTCACAGTTCCCTCTGAGAGGAAGGAGGTCTGTGCACTCTTCACAGTTCCCTCTGAGAGGAAGGTGCTTGTGCACTCTCCACAGTTCCCTCTGAGAGGAAGGTGGGCTGTGCACTCTTCACAGTTCCCTCTGGGAGAAAGGTGGGCCGTGCACTCTTCACAGTTCCCTCTGAGAGGCTGGTGCTCGTGCACTATTCACAGTTCCCTCTGAGAGGAAGGAGGTCTGTGCACTCTTCACAGTTCCCTCTGAGAGGAAGGTGGTCTGTGCACTCTTCATAGTTTCCTCTGAGAGGAACGTGAGCTGTGCACTCTTCACAGTTCCCTCTGGGAGAAAGGTGGGCTGTGCACTCTTCACAGTTCCCTCGGGGAGAAAGGTGGTCTGTGCACTCTTCACAGTTCCCTCTGAGAGGATGGTGCTCGTGCACTCCTCATAGTTTCCTCTGAGAGGAAGGTGGTCTGTGCACTCCTCATAGTTCCTTCTGAGAGGCAGGTGGTCTGTGCACTCGTCACAATTCCTTAAAAGAGGAAGGTGGGCCGTGCATTCTTCACAGATTCCTCTGAGAGGAAGGTGGGCTGTGCACTCTTCACAATCCCCTCTGAGAGGAAGGTGGTTTGTGCACTCTTCACAGTTCCCTCTGAGAGGAAGGTGGGCTGTGCACTCTTCACAGTTCCCTCTGAGAGGATGGTGCTCGTGCACTCTTCACAGTTCCCTCTGAGAGGAAGGAAGTCTGTGCACTCTTCACAGTTCCCTCTGAGAGGAAGGTGCTTGTGCACTCTTCACAGTTCCCTCTGAGAGGAAGGAGGTCTGTGAACTCTTCACAGTTCCCTCTGAGAGGAAGGTGGTCTGTGCACTCTTCACAGTTCGCTCTGAGAGGAAGGAGGTCTGTGCACTCTTCACAGTTCCCTCTGAGAGGAAGGTGGGCTGTGCACTCTTCACAGTTCCCTCTGGGAGAAAGGTGGGACGTGCACTCTTCACAGTTCCCTCTGAGAGGATGGTGCTCGTGCACTCTTCACAGTTCCCTCTGAGAGGAAGGAGGTCTGTGCACTCTTCACAGTTCCCTCTGAGAGGAAGGTGCTCGTGCACTCTTCACAGTTCCCTCTGAGAGGAAGGTCGGCTGTGCACTCTTCACAGTACCCTCTGGGAGAAAGGTGGGACGTGCACTCTTCACAGTTCCCTCTGAGAGGATGGTGCTCGTGCACTCTTCACAGTTCTCTCTGAGAGGAAGGAGGTCTGTGCACTCTTCACAGTTCCCTCTGAGAGGAAGGTGCTCGTGCACTCTTCACAGTTCCCTCTGAGAGGAAGGTGGGCTGTGCACTCTTCACAGTTCCCTCTGAGAGGAAGGTGGTCTGTGCACTCTTCATAGTTTCCTCTGAGTGGAAGGTGGTCTGTGCACTCCTCATAGTTCCTCCTGAGAGGCAGGTGGTCTGTGCACTCATCACAATTCCTTAAAAGAGGAAGGTGGGCCATACATTCTTCACAGATTCCTCTGAGAGGAAGGTGCTCGTGCACTCTTCACAGTTCCCTCTGAGAGGAAGGTGGGCTGTGCACTCTTCACAGTTCCCTCTGGGAGAAAGGTGGGCCGTGCACTCTTCACAGTTCCCTCTGAGAGGATGGTGCTTGTGCACTATTCACAGTTCCCTCTGAGAGGAAGGAGGTCTGTGCACTCTTCACAGTTCCCTCTGAGAGGAAGGTGCTCGTGCACTCTTCACAGTTCCCTCTGAGAGGAAGGTGGGCTGTGCACTCTTCACAGTTCCCTCTGAGAGGAAGGTGGGCTGTGCACTGTTCATAGTTTCCCCTTAGAGGAAGGTGGGCTGTGCACTCTCCACAGTTCCCTCTGGGAGAAAAGTGGGCTGTGCACTCTTCACAGTTCCCTCTGGGAGAAAGGTGGTCTGTGCACTCTTCACAGTTCCCTCTGAGAGGATGGTGCTCGTGCACCCCTCATAGTTTCCTCTGAGAGGAAGGTGGTCTGTGCACTCCTCATAGTTCCTTCTGAGAGGCAGGTGGTCTGTGCACTCGTCACAATTCCTTAAAAGAGCGTAAGGTGGGCCGTGCATTCTTCACAGATTCCTCTGAGAGGAAGGTGGGCTGTGCACTCTTCACAATCCCCTCTGAGAGGAAGGTGGTTTGTGCACTCTTCACAGTTCCCTCTGAGAGGAAGGTGGGCTGTGCACTCTTCACAGTTCCCTCTGAGAGGATGGTGCTCGTGCACTCTTCACAGTTCCCTCTGAAAGGAAGGAAGTCTGTGCACTCTTCACAGTTCCCTCTGAGAGGAAGGTGCTCGTGCACTCTTCACAGTTCCCTTCGAGAGGAAGGAGGTCTGTGAACTCTTCACAGTTGCATCTGAGAGGAAGGTGGGCTGTGCACTCTTCACAGTTCCCTCTGAGAGGAAGGTGCTCATGCACTCTTCACAGTTCCCTCTGAGAGGAAGGTGGTCTGTGCACTCTTCACAGTTTGCTCTGAGAGGAAGGAGGTCTGTGCACTCTTCACAGTTCCCTCTGAGAGGAAGGTGGGCTGTGCACTCTTCACAGTTCCCTCTGAGAGGATGGTGCTCGTGCACTCTTCACAGTTCCCTTTGAGAGGAAGGAGGTCTGTGCACTCTTCACAGTTCCCTCTGAGAGGAAGGTGCTCGTGCACTCTTCACAGTTCCCTCTGAGAGGAAGGTGGGCTGTGCACTCTTCACAGTACCCTCTGGGAGAAAGGTGGGCCGTGCACTCTTCACAGTTCCCTCTGAGAGGATGGTGCTCGTGCACTCTTCACAGTTCCCTCTGAGAGGAAGGTGGGCTGTGCACTCTTCACAGTTCCCAAGTAGTAGCCAGCCCCACGCATAGTGGGGGACATACATTAGATGGCATCTTCATTAATAATATTGCTCTGACGGAGGTCAACATCATGGCACTTCCCTGGTCCGATCACAAGGCAGTGAATTTCACTGTCATGACTGGGATATCAGTTATCCCTTCAGGCCATAGAGAGGTGAAACGCCTGATCCGACCATGGTCCCAGGTTACTGCGAAGGAACTACTCCCCATACTGGCCGCGTCACGCCCTGTCTACACCAATGATACCTCCGTGGCGTCTAAGCGCTTTAACGATTGGCTGGAAGCTGCAATAGACAGGGTAGTCCCTCAGAAGCTGCTTGGATCCAGGAGAACTAAACCAAGCTCATCTTGGTTTAGCATTGAGCTCAAGACCTTGAAGGCAACTTGCAGAAGGGCGGAGCGGTCCTGGAGAAAGGATTATAGTGCGGAGGGAAAATCACAGTATAATGCTTCCCTCGCAGCCTATAAGCAGGCAATAGTGGCAGCCACGAGTGCCTACTTCTCGGCCAAAATTATGGATGCTGGCAACTCGGCCAAGGAGCTGTTTAGGACCATAACAGTTCTGGCTAAACCGCCGCAAGAAAATAATTATCGTCCGGATCAAGAAACTTGCCAAAAGCTGGCAGCATATTTCCAAGAAAAAGTCCAGCTCATCTACGATGAGTTTAGTGGTAGGCCTTCCAGCACGGGGGGGAAAGAGCCAGCGCCAGAAGCAGATTCCGGGAACAACACAGGTCTCAGGGAGTTTACCCCAATCACGGCGGACGAAACTAGGAGGTTGATTATTTCAACAAATTCCGTATCTCCCTTAGATCCCTGCCCTCCATCAGTTTTTCACCTGGCCGTTGATGTAATAGCAGAAGAGCTGACCCAGGTAATTAATACAGCACTGCAATCTGGATGCTATCCCTCTTGCTGGAAGAGGGCTATAATTAAACCTTTATTAAAAAAAGTC
Source organism: Triturus cristatus (assembly GCF_964204655.1). Taxonomy (NCBI): domain Eukaryota; kingdom Metazoa; phylum Chordata; class Amphibia; order Caudata; family Salamandridae; genus Triturus; species Triturus cristatus. The sequence continues at coordinate 1,863,294,301 of NC_140590.1, forward strand.
ACGCTAGACCCTCTGGTCTTAAAAAATTATCGACCAATTGCCGCCCTGCCTATGGGGGCCAAGATTCTGGAGAAAGAGTTGAACCGTGCCCTTACGACACACTTGGCGGCCCACAACTTACTGGACTCTTCTCAGCATGGCTTTCGTGCCCAGCACTCCACAGAGTCTGCACTCCTAATGGCAACTGAAAAGGTGCGGGCTATGGTAGACGGGGGAGGTCGTGCAGTCTTGGTGATGTTAGATCTCTCGGCTGCCTTCGACACCGTCAATCATAAGGTGTTGCTTCGAAGGCTTCAGGAGTTTGGCGTACAAGGGAGGGCATTGGCCCTACTAGCCTCCTTTTTGGAGGGTAGAGACCATAGCCTGTCCTGGGATGGTCTACAGTCGGACCCTTTCCACCTACCTTGCGGGGTGCCACAGGGCTCCTCTTTATCACCAACACTCTTTAACATCTATGTGGCCCCTCTGGCCAAGCTCATCAAGGCACATGGCTTTGCTATAATCTCCTACGCTGATGACTCACAGCTTATAGTCTCTGCTGGGCAAGAATCAAATGACTCAGCCACTAAGTTTCATAGCTGTATGTCAGAAATTATGGAATGGATGCGAGAGAATTTCCTCAAAATCAACACAGAGAAAACCAAGATAATTGAATTTGGCCCGGGAAAGCCCGCATGGAATAGCTCCTGGTGGCCGGCCGAGGCAGGCGAATGTCCTATCCCTGTACGCAAGGTCAGAAATCTGGGAGTGGTGTTCGATGACCAGCTCAATTTCTCGGCACATGTCAGCAATCTCGCCTCTTCCTGCTCGTATCTAATTAGGATACTGCGGAAGATTTTCCCTTTCATCAACCCTGACCTCCGCAAGAATGTGGTGGTGGCCTTAGTGCTGTCCAAAATGGACTACTGCAATGCACTTCTCCTGGGACTGAATAAGTCCCTGCTGAAGAGACTGCAGGTTCTGCAGAATGCAGCAGCCAGACTTCTGCTGGATGTACCTAGAGACCAGTCTGTTGCTGAGGGAATTAAGGCATTGCACTGGCTCCCTGTCCAACAGCGGATAGAGTTCAAGGCGCTATGCCTAGTTCATAAGGCAGTGTTTGGGGGGGGGAGCTAAGGAAGTGGAGAAGCTCTTTACTCCTTACCGCCCGGGTCGGACACTCAGATCTTCCACCCAAAGTCTGCTTAAACTTAACCGTGTGAAAAAAGCTAGATGGGGAGGTAGAGCATTTTCGTATCAGGCGGTTAGCCGATGGAATGATCTCCCAGGCTTTGTTAAACGTACTGACAGTCATCAAGTTTTTAGAAAATTGATAAAAACATGTCTTTTTGAGGTCACCCACTCTTAGTGGAGTAATCTCTTTCTATGGACCAGCGCCAAGACGCCTCGGCATTTGTTCACGCTTTACAAGTGACTATCCTATCCTATCCTATCCTATCCTATGGGAGGAGAGTGGTCTGTGCACTCTTCATAGTTTCCTCTGAGAGGAAGGTGGGCTGTGCACTCTTCACAGTTCCCTCTGGGAGAAAGGTGGTCTGTGCACTCTTCACAGTTCCCTCTGAGAGGATGGTGCTCGTGCACTCCTCATAGTTTCCTCTGAGAGGAATGTGGTCTGTGCACTCCTCATAGTTCGTTCTGAGAGGCAGGTGGTCTGTGCACTCATCACAATTCCTTAAAAGAGGAAGGTGGGCTGTGCACTCTTCACAATCCCCTCTGAGAGGAAGGTGGTTTGTGCACTCTTCACAGTTGGCTCTGAGAGGAAGGAGGTCTGTGCACTCTTCACAGTTCCCTCTGAGAGGAAGGTGGGCTGTGCACTCTTCACAGTTCCCTCTGAGAGGATGGTGCTCATGCACTCTTCACAGTTCCCTCTGAGAGGAAGGAGGTCTGTGCACTCTTCACAGTTCCCTCTGAGAGGAAGGTGCTCGTGCACTCTTCACAGTTCCCTCTAGGAGGAAGGTGGGCTGTGCACTCTTCACAGTTCCCTCTGGGAGAAAGGTGGGCCGTGCACTATTCACAGTTCCCTCTGAGAGGAAGGAGGTCTGTGCACTCTTCACAGTTCCCTCTGAGAGGAAGGAGGTCTGTGCACTCTTCACAGTTCCCTCTGAGAGGAAGGTGCTCGTGCACTCTTCACAGTTCCCTCTTAGAGGAAGGTGGGCTGTGCACTCTTCACAGTTCCCTCTGAGAGGAAGGTGGTCTGTGCACTCTTCATAGTTTCCTCTGAGAGGAAGGTGGGCTGTGCACTCTTCACAGTTCCCTCTGGGAGAAAGGTGGGCTGTGCACTCTTCACAGTTCCCTCTGGGAGAAAGGTGGGCTGTGCACACTTCACAATTCCCTCTGAGAGGATGGTGCTCATGCACTCCTCATAGTTTCCTCTGAGAGGAAGGTGGTCTGTGCACTCCTTATAGTTCCTTCTGAGAGGCAGGTGGTCTGTGCACTCGTCACAATTCCTTAAAAGAGGAAGGTGGGCCGTGCATTCTTCACAGATTCCTCTGAGAGGAAGGTGGGCTGTGCACTCTTCACAATCCCCTCTGAGAGGAAGGTGGTTTGTGCACTCTTCACAGTTCCCTCTGAGAGGAAGGTAGGCTGTGCACTCTTCACAGTTCCCTCTGAGAGGATGGTGCTTGTGCACTCTTCACAGTTCCCTCTGAGAGGAAGGAAGTCTGTGCACTCTTCACAGTTCCCTCTGAGAGGATGGTGCTCGTGCATTCTTCACAGTTCCCTCTGAGTGGAAGGTGGGCTGTGCACTCTTCACAGTACCCTCTGGGAGAAAGGAGGGCCGTGCACTCTTCACAGTTCCCTCTGAGAGGAAGGAAGTCTGTGCACTCTTCACAGTTCCCTCTGAGAGGAAGGTGGGCTGTGCACTCTTCACAGTTCCCTCTGAGAGGAAGGTGGTCTGTGCACTCTTCATAGTTTCCTCTGAGTGGAAGGTGGTCTGTGCACTCCTCATAGTTCCTCCTGAGAGGCAGGTGGTCTGTGCACTCTTCACAGATTCCTCTGAGAGGAAGGTGGGCTGTGCACGCTTCACAATCCCCTCTGAGAGGAAGGTGGTTAGTGCACTCTTCACAGTTCGCTCTGAGAGGAAGGAGGTCTGTGCACTCTTCACAGTTCCCTCTGAGAGGAAGGTGGGCTGTGCACTCTTCATAGTTCCCTCTGAGAGGAAGGTGGTCTGTGCACTCTTCACAGTTCCCTCTGAGAGGATGGTGCTCGTGCACTCTTCACAGTTCCCTCTGAGAGGAAGGAGGTCTGTGCACTCTTCACAGTTCCCTCTGAGAGGAAGGTGCTCGTGCACTCTTCACAGTTCCCTCTGAGAGGAAGGTGGGCTGTGCACTCTTCACAGTTCCCTCTGGGAGAAAGGTGGGCTGTGCACTCTTCACAGTTCCCTCTGAGAGGATGGTGATTGTGCACTATTCACAGTTCCCTCTGAGAGGAAGGAGGTCTGTGCACTCTTCACAGTTCCCTCTGAGAGGAAGGTGCTCATGCACTCTTCACAGTTCCCTCTGAGAGGAAGGTGGGCTGTGCACTCTTCACAGTTCCCTCTGAGAGGAAGGTGGGCTGTGCACTGTTCATAGTTTCCTCTGAGAGGAAGGTGGGCTGTGCACTCTTCACAGTTCCCTCTGGGAGAAAGGTGGGCTGTGCACTCTTCACAGTTCCCTCTGGGAGAAAGGTGGGCTGTGCACACTTCACAATTCCCTCTGAGAGGATGGTGCTCATGCACTCCTCATAGTTTCCTCTGAGAGGAAGGTGGTCTGTGCACTCCTTATAGTTCCTTCTGAGAGGCAGGTGGTCTGTGCACTCGTCACAATTCCTTAAAAGAGGAAGGTGGGCCGTGCATTCTTCACAGATTCCTCTGAGAGGAAGGTGGGCTGTGCACTCTTCACAATCCCCTCTGAGAGGAAGGTGGTTTGTGCACTCTTCACAGTTCCCTCTGAGAGGAAGGTAGGCTGTGCACTCTTCACAGTTCCCTCTGAGAGGATGGTGCTTGTGCACTCTTCACAGTTCCCTCTGAGAGGAAGGAAGTCTGTGCACTCTTCACAGTTCCCTCTGAGAGGATGGTGCTCGTGCACTCTTCACAGTTCCCTCTGAGAGGAAGGAGGTCTGTGCACTCTTCACAGTTCCCTCTGAGAGGAAGGTGCTTGTGCACTCTTCACAGTTCCCTCTGAGAGGAAGGTGGGCTGTGCACTCTTCACAGTACCCTCTGGGAGAAAGGTGGGCCGTGCACTCTTCACAGTTCCCTCTGAGAGGAAGGAAGTCTGTGCACTCTTCACAGTTCCCTCTGAGAGGAAGGTGGGCTGTGCACTCTTCACAGTTCCCTCTGAGAGGAAGGTGGTCTGTGCACTCTTCATAGTTTCCTCTGAGTGGAAGGTGGTCTGTGCACTCCTCATAGTTCCTCCTGAGAGGCAGGTGGTCTGTGCACTCTTCACAGATTCCTCTGAGAGGAAGGTGGGCTGTGCACGCTTCACAATCCCCTCTGAGAGGAAGGTGGTTAGTGCACTCTTCACAGTTCGCTCTGAGAGGAAGGAGGTCTGTGCACTCTTCACAGTTCCCTCTGAGAGGAAGGTGGGCTGTGCACTCTTCATAGTTCCCTCTGAGAGGAAGGAGGTCTGTGCACTCTTCACAGTTCCCTCTGTGAGGATGGTGCTCGTGCACTCTTCACAGTTCCCTCTGAGAGGAAGGTGGGCTGTGCACTCTTCACAGTTCCCTCTGTGAGGATGGTGCTCGTGCACTCTTCACAGTTCCCTCTGAGAGGAAGGAGGTCTGTGCACTCTTCACAGTTCCCTCTGAGAGGAAGGTGCTCGTGCACTCTTCACAGTTCCCTCTGAGAGGAAGGTGGGCTGTGCACTCTTCACAGTTCCCTCTGGGAGAAAGGTGGGCTGTGCACTCTTCACAGTTCCCTCTGAGAGGATGGTGATTGTGCACTATTCACAGTTCCCTCTGAGAGGAAGGAGGTCTGTGCACTCTTCACAGTTCCCTCTGAGAGGAAGGTGCTCGTGCACTCTTCACAGTTCCCTCTGAGAGGAAGGTGGGCTGTGCACTCTTCACAGTTCCCTCTGAGAGGAAGGTGGGCTGTGCACTGTTCATAGTTTCCTCTGAGAGGAAGGTGGGCTGTGCACTCTTCACAGTTCCCTCTGGGAGAAAGGTGGGCTGTGCACTCTTCACAGTTCCCTCTGGGAGAAAGGTGGGCTGTGCACACTTCACAATTCCCTCTGAGAGGATGGTGCTCATGCACTCCTCATAGTTTCCTCTGAGAGGAAGGTGGTCTGTGCACTCCTTATAGTTCCTTCTGAGAGGCAGGTGGTCTGTGCACTCGTCACAATTCCTTAAAAGAGGAAGGTGGGCCGTGCATTCTTCACAGATTCCTCTGAGAGGAAGGTGGGCTGTGCACTCTTCACAATCCCCTCTGAGAGGAAGGTGGTTTGTGCACTCTTCACAGTTCCCTCTGAGAGGAAGGTAGGCTGTGCACTCTTCACAGTTCCCTCTGAGAGGATGGTGCTTGTGCACTCTTCACAGTTCCCTCTGAGAGGAAGGAAGTCTGTGCACTCTTCACAGTTCCCTCTGAGAGGATGGTGCTCGTGCACTCTTCACAGTTCCCTCTGAGAGGAAGGAGGTCTGTGCACTCTTCACAGTTCCCTCTGAGAGGAAGGTGCTTGTGCACTCTTCACAGTTCCCTCTGAGAGGAAGGTGGGCTGTGCACTCTTCACAGTACCCTCTGGGAGAAAGGTGGGCCGTGCACTCTTCACAGTTCCCTCTGAGAGGAAGGAAGTCTGTGCACTCTTCACAGTTCCCTCTGAGAGGAAGGTGGGCTGTGCACTCTTCACAGTTCCCTCTGAGAGGAAGGTGGTCTGTGCACTCTTCATAGTTTCCTCTGAGTGGAAGGTGGTCTGTGCACTCCTCATAGTTCCTCCTGAGAGGCAGGTGGTCTGTGCACTCTTCACAGATTCCTCTGAGAGGAAGGTGGGCTGTGCACGCTTCACAATCCCCTCTGAGAGGAAGGTGGTTAGTGCACTCTTCACAGTTCGCTCTGAGAGGAAGGAGGTCTGTGCACTCTTCACAGTTCCCTCTGAGAGGAAGGTGGGCTGTGCACTCTTCATAGTTCCCTCTGAGAGGAAGGTGGTCTGTGCACTCTTCACAGTTCCCTCTGAGAGGATGGTGCTCGTGCACTCTTCACAGTTCCCTCTGAGAGGAAGGAGGTCTGTGCACTCTTCACAGTTCCCTCTGAGAGGAAGGTGCTCGTGCACTCTTCACAGTTCCCTCTGAGAGGAAGGTGGGCTGTGCACTCTTCACAGTTCCCTCTGGGAGAAAGGTGGGCTGTGCACTCTTCACAGTTCCCTCTGAGAGGATGGTGATTGTGCACTATTCACAGTTCCCTCTGAGAGGAAGGAGGTCTGTGCACTCTTCACAGTTCCCTCTGAGAGGAAGGTGCTCGTGCACTCTTCACAGTTCCCTCTGAGAGGAAGGTGGGCTGTGCACTCTTCACAGTTCCCTCTGAGAGGAAGGTGGGCTGTGCACTGTTCATAGTTTCCTCTGAGAGGAAGGTGGGCTGTGCACTCTCCACAGTTCCCTCTGGGAGAAAGGTGGGCTGTGCACTCTTCACAGTTCCCTCTGGGAGAAAGGTGGTCTGTGCACTCTTCACAGTTCCCTCTGAGAGGATGGTGCTCGTGCACTCCTCATAGTTTCCTCTGAGAGGAAGGTGGTCTGTGCACTCCTCATAGTTCCTTCTGAGAGGCAGGTGGTCTGTGCACTCGTCACAATTCCTTAAAAGAGGAAGGTGGGCCGTGCATTCTTCACAATCCCCTCTGAGAGCAAGTTGGTTTGTGCACTCTTCACAGTTCCCTCTGAGAGGAAGGTGGGCTGTGCACTCTTCACAGTTCCCTCTGAGAGGATGGTGCTCGTGCACTCTTCACAGTTCCGTCTGAGAGGAAGGAAGTCTGTGAACTCTTCACAGTTGCATCTGAGAGGAAGGTGCTCGTGCACTCTTCACAGTTCCCTCTGAGAGGAAGGAGGTCTGTGCACTCTTCACAGTTCCCTCTGAGAGGAAGGTGCTCGTGCACTCCTCATAGTTCCCTCTGAGAGGAAGGTGGTCTGTGCACTCTTCACAGTTCACTCTGAGAGGAAGGTGGGCTGTGCACTCTTCACAGTTCATTCTGAGAGGAAGGTGGTCTGTGCACTCTTCACAGTTCCCTCTGAGAGGAAGGTGCTTGTGCACTCTTCACAGTTTCCTCTGAGAGGAAGGTGGTCTGTGCACTCTTCACAGTTCCCTCTGAGAGGAAGGTGCTTGTGCACTCTTCACAGTTTCCTCTGAGAGGAAGGTGGTCTGTGCACTTTTCACAGTTTCCTCTGAGAGGAAGGTGGGCTGTGCACTCTTCACAGTTCCCTCTGAGAGGAAGGTGGGCTGTGCACTCTTCACAGTTTCCTCTGAGAGGAAGGTGGTCTGTGCACTTTTCACAGTTTCCTCTAAGGGGAAGGTGAGCTGGGCAGGGGAGAGACAGAAACGTGTCTAGGCAGCCGAAAGAGAAGGCGGGTGGCCGCGTTCTGAATGAGCTGCAAGCGGTGGATCAGGGATTTATCAGCGCCCAGTACATTCCCATAGTCCAATCTGGACGTTACCAGGGCCTGCAGCACTGTTCTCTGGGCACTTAGAGGAATCAGTCAGAGGATGTTCTTGGGCTATTTAAGAATGGAAAAGCAGGAGGCTGTGAGCTTGGAGACCTGCGGCTTAAGGGAAAGATTCTTATCAATAATGAAGCCAAGAGTCTTAACCTTATTAACCGGCGTGGGTAAGGGCCCCAGTGAGACGGGACAGTGGTTAACTACCAGAGTTCGGGCTTATTTCCCAGAATCAATACTTCTGTTTTACTGCAGTTAAGCTTTAGGGCATTTCTGTTCATCCAAAGGGTGACGTTAGTCAAACCTTGCCTGACTGGGGAAGGATCTTGGTTCTGAGCATTCAAAAGTTGTGGTACTTTGAAATTTGGGACCGCGTAGGAGGCAGGGCCCTACCCCTGTCTATTCCGGTATTAGCGAACCGCGAATGGTCAATGCGGTATGTGCAAGTGCTTTGTATAACGTTTTAGTGATAAATACACTGTGTATACGATGTTATACATTGACTACGTGGGTTCCATCTTAGAGCGGTGGCCATCTTATGGTTGCCCTCACATAGGACACACATTGCAAACAAGTACGGGTCTTTAGAACACATGTACTTTCTGTTTGACTTCTCTGTGACCTGTGCAACTTGGCTCCGCTGCCCTAGGTCAGTCCGGTCTCACGAGCTCCCCGTCCTACAGCCACCTGTGATTAGCATCAGGGTTTGACACACCATAAAGCCTTTTCATCCCCCACGAGCCTCCGGCTAATCTCTTTCACACCTGACTCTTCCTGCTTTATGGCTTGTTTTACAAACAGGAGGTGCCCGTGTTTATTGGGGCCTACTGATATCTGATGTGGGATCTGAGCCTCGCTGGGTAAATAATTGTGGGCTGGCTGAACTGGAATGTGGGATGGTCATCATGACTCTGCCTTTTTGTTTGTAATGGATACATGTGAATGACCATACCATAAAACAAGGAATGTGTGCCTGAAGCAGGATATTTTGTATTTAAGGAGAAGCCCGTTTCTGTAACGGCAAGCAGTCTCCTGAGAACATACATTGTGTTGTACTTCTCGGATACCTGTAATTGGTCTGCAGCCAATAAATCGATCTTTGACTTCACCTAGAAGACTCTGTGTTTCTGTTGGTCTAAAACAGGAAGAACCCGAAGTCTTAGGGTGTGTTCCCCTGCACTGCTGGGCTTAAAATTCCCAGTACTTCAAAGTGAAAAAATAATCTGGGAAAAAACGGTGAGACCAGACTTCCCAATCACACCTATCGGAGGACAAAGGTAAATGTTAAAAAGCAGGGGGCTCAAAATGGATCCCTGCGGAACCCCCGAGGTCGGTGTTAGGGTCTTGGATGTGTTGTTCGCTGATGAGACCTGAAACATTTGATCTTTCAGAAAGGTAGACAACCACCTCAGGGCCAGGTCAACAATACCTAGCGCCTTCAATCTGTCCTGAAGGATGGAGTGTGAGACTGTGTAGAAAGCCGCATTTAAATCCAGAAGGATAAGGGCAGCCGTATCCCCGGAGTCAAGTTCTTGCCTAAGGAGTTCTGTGACTCCTAGTAGAGCAGATTCGGTACTATGGCCTTCCCTCAACCCAGACTGAGACGGGTGAAGCAGGTTACGAGTACTGGCAAAGGAAGAGAGTTGAGTGTTGACATGCTTTTCCAGAATCTTAGAAAAAACAGAGAGGAGGGAGATAGGCCGAAAGTTTGACCAGTAGTCTGGGGTACATCACCTGCGCTCAAGGAGAATTGAGGAGACAAAGAATTACTGTGAGGGCAGCGTCGTCAGTCAGTCTAAGTTTTGATGATGGAAGGGGAGCAAGCGGAGAGCCAGACTTGATGGGAGCCAGTGAAGTTTGCAATAAGGCTAGGTCCAAGGGGGGGGGGGACCCTGATTTCCCCTCAAGCAGAAATAGCTGTGGCCTCATTCTCAGTGAACGGCAACGTGGCAAAGAGAGCTCATGTGTGGCTCCACGCTGGCATTGTGCAGTATTCAGTGCTCAGTCCCTCATAAGACACAGATATGAGTTTGCGGATTCTTAGGAGCACATACTGTAGACTTAGCTTTTGTTATGGAGACCTGGGCCGATGCCTTGTCAGACCCAGATCTGGTTGATGCAATCCCAGCTGGTTTTACCCTTGCAAGGTAGGATCATAAGGGAAACAAGCATTTGCAATGCAATTGGTCTCGCCTTAGGGACCTTATATGTATTTAGCTGTGCAGCACAAAAGTAACTGTGACAATAGAGGATCTTGTTATGAAGTCCGAGTTCGAAATGTATTATTTAAAACTGTTGTGCCATGTCGGAGGGTCTTAGGGGCGATTGGGTGTAGCAGATGAATATCGGCTCTGGCGGTGAAGATAGTAGACTGGGTGTGGGGCTCGCCTGTTTACAAGAATTGATGGCAGTTACTATAAAACTACTCGCTTTAAAGTCCTGGGATCTGCTTTTCAAATTTGGAATACAGTTCAAAAAAATGTGCATATACGAGGGTTATCATACTATACACCTGCTGCTGCAGTAAGGCGACTCCCATCGATTTTTGAGGATTATGTTGCAGCTAATTGGGGATCGAAAGGTATTACTCAAATTGGTGACATTTATCAGGCTGGGGGGGGGGGTATGTTCTTCCTTTTCATACTTGGCGGATAAATTCTACTTACCCAAAACTCAATGTATTTAATTCTTGCAAATACGGGATTACTTAGGTAAACACACTACTATCATGACACCATACAACATAGTAGAAGCTATTCTGTGTCAGGAAAAAATTGGGTCTCTTTCTCTTTATAAAATATTGTTAGCAGCAAGGGCGGATGATCTAGAGAAGTATAATTCTAAATTGGGGAGCTGGCTTGGAGACCAGATGGTCTCTCTAGAGAAGTCTATTGATATTGCAGGCGAAATTCTCCTGCCAGCTAATCTAACAAGCATTGGCATAGCCAATAGGTCTCGCTTTTGGGACCTTATAAGTGTTTAGCCATGCAACGGTTGATGTTGTTGCACCAAGGATATTGTGCTGCGTAACTAAATACTTATAAGGTCCCAAAAGCGAGACTTATTGGCTATGCCAATGCTTGTTAAAATTGTGATTAGTGCCTGAAAAGCCAAGTCTCTGAAAGCACATACAATCAGAAACATTTAGATCACTTCCTTCTGTGACCATTTTCGCACATGCCCACATTAGAAATTGTACCAGTCAACGCCTCGCTTTCAGCCTCACTTTCTCTTTAAAATGTCAGACGCCACCACAGACGCAGCAGCGGAGGCTGCGGGCATCGGGGCTGCTCTAATGCCCACTACCACCTCCGCGGCTCACGGTCACTAAACATTCGGACAGCAGCATTGATGAAGGAGATACAACGTGAGAGGCCGCGGAGCGATCATGAAGAAGGGGGTTCTTCTGATAAATGTTGTTTGAGTGTAGGGTTCACTTAGATACCTGCGGTCTCCAGTGGAAGCCTGTTTGACAGCATTTACTACATTATCCTCTTCCGGGCATTTAGAGCAGCGCAACGTCATCGCTCGGAGGAAGAGCAAACGTTGGTTATGAATCTGATAAAATTGGTAAAAGCAGTGTGGGATTTGGACAAAGAAAAGGCCACAGACACCATAATAAAAGTGGGCCTCATTAGTGATTTCAAGCTATTAGTTCGACAGCTAAAAAGTTGCCCATGCTTGTAAATTGGTGCCGTTTTGTACTTGTAAAAGACACGTTGCATAATTGTTCTACCAGGCCAGGTGTGGGAGACCTTGCAGGCATGTATGTGCGCCTACTGTCTGCAAGCAGGGGAATTCAACAATAAATCGGTCTCGCATTTGCGAAACTTTGACCTTTTGGTATTGTAAATGACAATGCCTTTTATTAGCGTTACAACAAACAAATAATGGACGGAATGCTGACAATGCAGGCATTCTCCCCCAGTCAAGAGATCTGGGTTAAATCCATCGTTCTTTTGCCCACTACGCCACCCCAGTTCAGACATGGCCATATGCAAATCAGTCTTGACCCTGTGCCTCATGGGAACAGTCCAGCCCGAACTGCCAAGCCATGTCTTCCCTGGACCGGAATCAAGCATCCTAGGACCGGTTTCTGGCTATCGGCCGTCATCAGCCAGGATAGCTTGACTCCAGTGGCGTAGTGAGCACGGGTCCCACGTCTGGGAATACCCATCCCACTTAGGGCGAAAAGCGTTACAACAAACAAATGATGGATGGAATGCTGACAATGCAGGCATTCTCCCCCAGTCAAGAGATCTGGGTTAAATCCATCGTTCTTTTGCCCACTACGCCACCCCAGTTCAGACATGGCCATATGCAAATCAGTCTTGACCCTGTGCCTCATGGGAACAGTCCAGCCCGAACTGCCAAGCCATGTCTTCCCTGGACCGGAATCAAGCATCCTAGGACCGGTTTCTGGCTATCAGCCGTCATCAGCCAGGATAGCTTGACTCCAGTGGAGTAGTGAGCACGGGTCCCACGTCTGGGAATACCCATCCCACTTAGGGCGAAAAGCGTTACAACAAACAAATGATGGACGGAATGCTGACAATGCAGGCATTCTCCCCCAGTCAAGAGATCTGGGTTAAATCCATCGTTCGTTTGCCCACTACGCCACCCCAGTTCAGACATGGCCATATGCAAATCAGTCTTGACCCTGTGCCTCATGGGAACAGTCCAGCCCGAACTGCCAAGCCATGTCTTCCCTGGACCGGAATCAAGCATCCTAGGACCGGTTTCTGGCTTTCAGCCGTCATCAGCCAGGATAGCTTGACTCCAGTGGCGTAGTGAGCACGGGTCCCACGTCTGGGAATACCCATCCCACTTAGGGCAAAAAGCGTTACAACAAACAAATGATGGACGGAATGCTGACAATGCAGGCATTCTCCCCCAGTCAAGAGATCTGGGTTAAATCCATCGTTCTTTTGCCCACTACGCCACCCCAGTTCAGACATGGCCATATGCAAATCAGTCTTGACCCTGTGCCTCATGGGAACAGTCCAGCCCGAACTGCCAAGCCATGTCTTCCCTGGACCGGAATCAAGCATCCTAGGACCGGTTTCTGGCTATCAGCCGTCATCAGCCAGGATAGATTGACTCCAGTGGCGTAGTGAGCACGGGTCCCACGTCTGGGAATACCCATCCCACTTAGGGCGAAAAGCGTTACAACAAACAAATGATGGACGGAATGCTGACAATGCAGGCATTCTCCCCCAGTCAAGAGATCTGGGTTAAATCCATCGTTCTTTTGCCCACTACGCCACCCCAGTTCAGACATGGCCATATGCAAATCAGTCTTGACCCTGTGCCTCATGGGAACAGTCCAGCCCGAACTGCCAAGCCATGTCTTCCCTGGACCGGAATCAAGCATCCTAGGACCGGTTTCTGGCTATCAGCCGTCAGCAGCCAGGATAGCTTGACTCCAGTGGCGTAGTGAGCACGGGTCCCACGTCTGGGAATACCCATCCCACTTAGGGCGAAAAGCGTTACAACAAACAAATGATGGACGGAATGCTGACAATGCAGGCATTCTCCCCCAGTCAAGAGATCTGGGTTAAATCCATCGTTCTTTTGCCCACTACGCCACCCCAGTTCAGACATGGCCATATGCAAATCAGTCTTGACCCTGTGCCTCATGGGAACAGTCCAGCCCGAACTGCCAAGCCATGTCTTCCCTGGACCGGAATCAAGCATCCTAGGACCGGTTTCTGGCTCGCAGCCGTCATCAGCCAGGATAGCTTGACTCCAGTGGCGTAGTGAGCACGGGTCCCACGTCTGGGAATACCCATCCCACTAAGGGCGAAAAGCGTTACAACAAACAAATGATGGACGGAATGCTGACAATGCAGGCATTCTCCCCCAGTCAAGAGATCTGGGTTAAATCCATCGTTCTTTTGCCCACTACGCCACCCCAGTTCAGACATGGCCATATGCAAATCAGTCTTGACCCTGTGCCTCATGGGAACAGTCCAGCCCGAACTGCCAAGCCATGTCTTTCCTGGACCGGAATCAAGCATCCTAGGACCGGTTTCTGGCTATCAGCCGTCATCAGCCAGGATAGCTTGACTCCAGTGGCATAGTGAGCACGGGTCCCACGTCTGGGAATACCCATCCCACTTAGGGCGAAAAGCGTTACAACAAACAAATGATGGACGGAATGCTGACAATGCAGGCATTCTCCCCCAGTCAAGAGATCTGGGTTAAATCCATCGTTCTTTTGCCCACTACGCCACCCCAGTTCAGACATGGCCATATGCAAATCAGTCTTGACCCTGTGCCTCATGGGAACAGTCCAGCTCGAACTGCCAAGCCATGTCTTCCCTGGACCGGAATCAAGCATCCTAGGACCGGTTTCTGGCTATCAGCCGTCATCAGCCAGGATAGCTTGACTCCAGTGGCGTAGTGAGCACGGGTCCCACGTCTGGGAATACCCATCCCACTTAGGGCGAAAAGCGTTACAACAAACAAATGATGGACGGAATGCTGACAATGCAGGCATTCTCCCCCAGTCAAGAGATCTGGGTTAAATCCATCGTTCTTTTGCCCACTACGCCACCCCAGTTCAGACATGGCCATATGCAAATCAGTCTTGACCCTGTGCCTCATGGGAACAGTCCAGCCCGAACTGCCAAGCCATGTCTTCCCTGGACCGGAATCAAGCATCCTAGGACCGGTTTCTGGCTATCAGCCGTCATCAGCCAGGATAGCTTGACTCCAGTGGCGTAGTGAGCACGGGTCCCACGTCTGGGAATACCCATCCCACTTAGGGCGAAAAGCGTTACAACAAACAAATGATGGACGGAATGCTGACAATGCAGGCATTCTCCCCCAGTCAAGAGATCTGGGTTAAATCCATCGTTCTTTTGCCCACTACGCCACCCCAGTTCAGACATGGCCATATGCAAATCAGTCTTGACCCTGTGCCTCATGGGAACAGTCCAGCCCGAACTGCCAAGCCATGTCTTCCCTGGACCGGAATCAAGCATCCTAGGACCGGTTTCTGGCTATCAGCCGTCATCAGCCAGGATAGCTTGACTCCAGTGGCGATGTGAGCACGGGTCCCACGTCTGGGAATACCCATCCCACTTAGGGCGAAAAGCGTTACAACAAACAAATGATGGACGGAATGCTGACAATGCAGGCATTCTCCCCCAGTCAAGAGATCTGGGTTAAATTCATCGTTCTTTTGCCCACTACGCCACCCCGGTTCAGACATGGCCATATGCAAATCAGTCTTGACCCTGTGCCACATGGGAACAGTCCAGCCCGAACTGCCAAGCCATGTCTTCCCTGGACCGGAATCAAGCATCCTAGGACCGCTTTCTGGCTATCAGCCGTCAGCAGCCAGGATAGCTTGACTCCAGTGGCGTAGTGAGCACGGGTCCCACGTCTGGGAATACCCATCCCACTTAGGGCGAAAAGCGTTACAACAAACAAATGATGGACGGAATGCTGACAATGCAGGCATTCTCCCCCAGTCAAGAGATCTGGGTTAAATCCATCGTTCTTTTGCCCACTACGCCACCCCAGTTCAGACATGGCCATATGCAAATCAGTCTTGACCCTGTGCCTCATGGGAACAGTCCAGCCCGAACTGCCAAGCCATGTCTTCCCTGGACCGGAATCAAGCATCCTAGGACCGGTTTCTGGCTATCAGCCGTCAGCAGCCAGGATAGCTTGACTCCAGTGGCGTAGTGAGCACGGGTCCCACGTCTGGGAATACCCATCCCACTTAGGGCGAAAAGCGTTACAACAAACAAATGATGGACGGAATGCTGACAATGCAGGCATTCTCCCCCAGTCAAGAGATCTGGGTTAAATCCATCGTTCTTTTGCCCACTACGCCACCCCAGTTCAGACATGGCCATATGCAAATCAGTCTTGACCCTGTGCCTCATGGGAACAGTCCAGCCCGAACTGCCAAGCCATGTCTTCCCTGGACCGGAATCAAGCATCCTAGGACCGGTTTCAGGCTCGCAGCCGTCATCAGCCAGGATAGCTTGACTCCAGTGGCGTAGTGAGCACGGGTCCCACGTCTGGGAATACCCATCCCACTAAGGGCGAAAAGCGTTACAACAAACAAATAATGGACGGAATGCTGACAATGCAGGCATTCTCCCCCAGTCAAGAGATCTGGGTTAAATCCAACGTTCTTTTGCCCACTACGCCACCCCAGTTCAGACATGGCCATATGCAAATCAGTCTTGACCCTGTGCCTCATGGGAACAGTCCAGCCCGAACTGCCAAGCCATGTCTTCCATGGACCGGAATCAAGCATCCTAGGACCGGTTTCTGGCTATCAGCCGTCATCAGCCAGGATAGCTTGACTCCAGTGGCATAGTGAGCACGGGTCCCACGTCTGGGAATACCCATCCCACTTAGGGCGAAAAGCGTTACAACAAACAAATGATGGACGGAATGCTGACAATGCAGGCATTCTCCCCCAGTCAAGAGATCTGGGTTAAATCCATCGTTCTTTTGCCCACTACGCCACCCCAGTTCAGACATGGCCATATGCAAATCAGTCTTGACCCTGTGCCTCATGGGAACAGTCCAGCCCGAACTGCCAAGCCATGTCTTCCCTGGACCGGAATCAAGCATCCTAGGACCCGTTTCTGGCTATCAGCCGTCATCAGCCAGGATAGCTTGACTCCAGTGGCGTAGTGAGCACGGGTCCCACGTCTGGGAATACCCATCCCACTTAGGGCGAAAAGCGTTACAACAAACAAATGATGGACGGAATGCTGACAATGCAGGCATTCTCCCCCAGTCAAGAGATCTGGGTTAAATCCATCGTTCTTTTGCCCACTACGCCACCCCAGTTCAGACATGGCCATATGCAAATCAGTCTTGACCCTGTGCCTCATGGGAACAGTCCAGCCCGAACTGCCAAGCCATGTCTTCCCTGGACCGGAATCAAGCATCCTAGGACCGGTTTCTGGCTATCAGCCGTCATCAGCCAGGATAGCTTGACTCCAGTGGCGTAGTGAGCACGGGTCCCACGTCTGGGAATACCCATCCCACTTAGGGCGAAAAGCGTTACAACAAACAAATGATGGACGGAATGCTGACAATGCAGGCATTCTCCCCCAGTCAAGAGATCTGGGTTAAATCCATCGTTCTTTTGCCCACTACGCCACCCCAGTTCAGACATGGCCATATGCAAATCAGTCTTGACCCTGTGCCTCATGGGAACAGTCCAGCCCGAACTGCCAAGCCATGTCTTCCCTGGACCAGAATCAAGCATCCTAGGACCGGTTTCTGGCTATCAGCCGTCATCAGCCAGGATAGCTTGACTCCAGTGGAGTAGTGAGCACGGGTCCCACGTCTGGGAATACCCATCCCACTTAGGGCGAAAAGCGTTACAACAAACAAATGATGGACGGAATGCTGACAATGCAGGCATTCTCCCCCAGTCAAGAGATCTGGGTTAAATCCATCGTTCTTTTGCCCACTACGCCACCCCAGTTCAGACATGGCCATATGCAAATCAGTCTTGACCCTGTGCCTCATGGGAACAGTCCAGCCCGAACTGCCAAGCCATGTCTTCCCTGGACCGGAATCAAGCATCCTAGGACCGGTTTCTGGCTTTCAGCCGTCATCAGCCAGGATAGCTTGACTCCAGTGGCGTAGTGAGCACGGGTCCCACGTCTGGGAATACCCATCCCACTTAGGGCGAAAAGCGTTACAACAAACAAATGATGGACGGAATGCTGACAATGCAGGCATTCTCCCCCAGTCAAGAGATCTGGGTTAAATCCATCGTTCTTTTGCCCACTACGCCACCCCAGTTCAGACATGGCCATATGCAAATCAGTCTTGACCCTGTGCCTCATGGGAACAGTCCAGCCCGAACTGCCAAGCCATGTCTTCCCTGGACCGGAATCAAGCATCCTAGGACCGGTTTCTGGCTATCAGCCGTCAGCAGCCAGGATAGCTTGACTCCAGTGGCGTAGTGAGCACGGGTCCCACGTCTGGGAATACCCATCCCACTTAGGGCGAAAAGCGTTACAACAAACAAATGATGGACGGAATGCTGACAATGCAGGCATTCTCCCCCAGTCAAGAGATCTGGGTTAAATCCATCGTTCTTTTGCCCACTACGCCACCCCAGTTCAGACATGGCCATATGCAAATCAGTCTTGACCCTGTGCCTCATGGGAACAGTCCAGCCCGAACTGCCAAGCCATGTCTTCCCTGGACCGGAATCAAGCATCCTAGGACCGGTTTCTGGCTATCAGCCGTCAGCAGCCAGGATAGCTTGACTCCAGTGGCGTAGTGAGCACGGGTCCCACGTCTGGGAATACCCATCCCACTTAGGGCGAAAAGCGTTACAACAAACAAATGATGGACGGAATGCTGACAATGCAGGCATTCTCCCCCAGTCAAGAGATCTGGGTTAAATCCATCGTTCTTTTGCCCACTACGCCACCCCAGTTCAGACATGGCCATATGCAAATCAGTCTTGACCCTGTGCCTCATGGGAACAGTCCAGCCCGAACTGCCAAGCCATGTCTTCCCTGGACCGGAATCAAGCATCCTAGGACCGGTTTCTGGCTCGCAGCCGTCATCAGCCAGGATAGCTTGACTCCAGTGGCGTAGTGAGCACGGGTCCCACGTCTGGGAATACCCATCCCACTAAGGGCGAAAAGCGTTACAACAAACAAATGATGGACGGAATGCTGACAATGCAGGCATTCTCCCCCAGTCAAGAGATCTGGGTTAAATCCATCGTTCTTTTGCCCACTACGCCACCCCAGTTCAGACATGGCCATATGCAAATCAGTCTTGACCCTGTGCCTCATGGGAACAGTCCAGCCCGAACTGCCAAGCCATGTCTTCCCTGGACCGGAATCAAGCATCCTAGGACCGGTTTCTGGCTATCAGCCGTCATCAGCCAGGATAGCTTGACTCCAGTGGCATAGTGAGCACGGGTCCCACGTCTGGGCATACCCATCCCACTTAGGGCGAAAAGCGTTACAACAAACAAATGATGGACGGAATGCTGACAATGCAGGCATTCTCCCCCAGTCAAGAGATCTGGGTTAAATCCATCGTTCTTTTGCCCACTACGCCACCCCAGTTCAGACATGGCCATATGCAAATCAGTCTTGACCCTGTGCCTCATGGGAACAGTCCAGCCCGAACTGCCAAGCCATGTCTTCCCTGGACCGGAATCAAGCATCCTAGGACCGGTTTCTGGCTATCAGCCGTCATCAGCCAGGATAGCTTGACTCCAGTGGCGTAGTGAGCACGGGTCCCACGTCTGGGAATACCCATCCCACTTAGGGCGAAAAGCGTTACAACAAACAAATGATGGACGGAATGCTGACAATGCAGGCATTCTCCCCCAGTCAAGAGATCTGGGTTAAATCCATCGTTCTTTTGCCCACTACGCCACCCCAGTTCAGACATGGCCATATGCAAATCAGTCTTGACCCTGTGCCTCATGGGAACAGTCCAGCCCGAACTGCCAAGCCATGTCTTCCCTGGACCAGAATCAATCATCCTAGGATCGGTTTCTGGCTATCAGCCGTCATCAGCCAGGATAGCTTGACTCCAGTGGCGTAGTGAGCACGGGTCCCACGTCTGGGAATACCCATCCCACTTAGGGCGAAAAGCGTTACAACAAACAAATGATGGACGGAATGCTGACAATGCAGGCATTCTCCCCCAGTCAAGAGATCTGGGTTAAATCCATCGTTCTTTTGCCCACTACGCCACCCCAGTTCAGACATGGCCATATGCAAATCAGTCTTGACCCTGTGCCTCATGGGAACAGTCCAGCCCAAACTGCCAAGCCATGTCTTCCCTGGACCGGAATCAAGCATCCTAGGACCGGTTTCTGGCTATCAGCCGTCATCAGCCAGGATAGCTTGACTCCAGTGGCGATGTGAGCACGGGTCCCACGTCTGGGAATACCCATCCCACTTAGGGCGAAAAGCGTTACAACAAACAAATGATGGACGGAATGCTGACAATGCATGCATTCTCCCCCAGTCAAGAGATCTGGGTTAAATTCATCGTTCTTTTGCCCACTACGCCACCCCGGTTCAGACATGGCCATATGCAAATCAGTCTTGACCTTGTGCCTCATGGGAACAGTCCAGCCCGAACTGCCAAGCCATGTCTTCCCTGGACCGGAATCAAGCATCCTAGGACCCGTTTCTGGCTATCAGCCGTCATCAGCCAGGATAGCTTGACTCCAGTGGCGTAGTGAGCACGGGTCCCACGTCTGGGAATACCCATCCCACTTAGGGCGAAAAGCGTTACAACAAACAAATGATGGACGGAATGCTGACAATGCAGGCATTCTCCCCCAGTCAAGAGATCTGGGTTAAATCCATCGTTCTTTTGCCCACTACGCCACCCCAGTTCAGACATGGCCATATGCAAATCAGTCTTGACCCTGTGCCTCATGGGAACAGTCCAGCCCGAACTGCCAAGCCATGTCTTCCCTGGACCAGAATCAAGCATCCTAGGACCGGTTTCTGGCTATCAGCCGTCATCAGCCAGGATAGCTTGACTCCAGTGGCGTAGTGAGCACGGGTCCCACGTCTGGGAATACCCATCCCACTTAGGGCGAAAAGCGTTACAACAAACAAATGATGGACGGAATGCTGACAATGCAGGCATTCTCCCCCAGTCAAGAGATCTGGGTTAAATCCATCGTTCTTTTGCCCACTACGCCACCCCAGTTCAGACATGGCCATATGCAAATCAGTCTTGACCCTGTGCCTCATGGGAACAGTCCAGCCCGAACTGCCAAGCCATGTCTTCCCTGGACCGGAATCAAGCATCCTAGGACCGGTTTCTGGCTATCAGCCGTCATCAGCCAGGATAGCTTGACTCCAGTGGAGTAGTGAGCACGGGTCCCACGTCTGGGAATACCCATCCCACTTAGGGCGAAAAGCGTTACAACAAACAAATGATGGACGGAATGCTGACAATGCAGGCATTCTCCCCCAGTCAAGAGATCTGGGTTAAATCCATCGTTCTTTTGCCCACTACGCCACCCCAGTTCAGACATGGCCATATGCAAATCAGTCTTGACCCTGTGCCTCATGGGAACAGTCCAGCCCGAACTGCCAAGCCATGTCTTCCCTGGACCGGAATCAAGCATCCTAGGACCGGTTTCTGGCTTTCAGCCGTCATCAGCCAGGATAGCTTGACTCCAGTGGCGTAGTGAGCACGGGTCCCACGTCTGGGAATACCCATCCCACTTAGGGCGAAAAGC
The DNA here is from genome assembly GCF_964204655.1 of Triturus cristatus. NCBI lineage: Eukaryota > Metazoa > Chordata > Amphibia > Caudata > Salamandridae > Triturus > Triturus cristatus. Next base: position 1,863,315,146 of record NC_140590.1, read on the forward strand.
GTTACAACAAACAAATGATGGACGGAATGCTGACAATGCAGGCATTCTCCCCCAGTCAAGAGATCTGGGTTAAATCCAACGTTCTTTTGCCCACTACGCCACCCCAGTTCAGACATGGCCATATGCAAATCAGTCTTGACCCTGTGCCTCATGGGAACAGTCCAGCCCGAACTGCCAAGCCATGTCTTCCCTGGACCGGAATCAAGCATCCTAGGACCGGTTTCTGGCTATCAGCCGTCATCAGCCAGGATAGCTTGACTCCAGTGGCATAGTGAGCACGGGTCCCACGTCTGGGAATACCCATCCCACTTAGGGCGAAAAGCGTTACAACAAACAAATGATGGACGGAATGCTGACAATGCAGGCATTCTCCCCCAGTCAAGAGATCTGGGTTAAATCCATCGTTCTTTTGCCCACTACGCCACCCCAGTTCAGACATGGCCATATGCAAATCAGTCTTGACCCTGTGCCTCATGGGAACAGTCCAGCCCGAACTGCCAAGCCATGTCTTCCCTGGACCGGAATCAAGCATCCTAGGACCCGTTTCTGGCTATCAGCCGTCATCAGCCAGGATAGCTTGACTCCAGTGGCGTAGTGAGCACGGGTCCCACGTCTGGGAATACCCATCCCACTTAGGGCGAAAAGCGTTACAACAAACAAATGATGGACGGAATGCTGACAATGCAGGCATTCTCCCCCAGTCAAGAGATCTGGGTTAAATCCATCGTTCTTTTGCCCACTACGCCACCCCAGTTCAGACATGGCCATATGCAAATCAGTCTTGACCCTGTGCCTCATGGGAACAGTCCAGCCCGAACTGCCAAGCCATGTCTTCTCTGGACCGGAATCAAGCATCCTAGGACCGGTTTCTGGCTATCAGCCGTCATCAGCCAGGATAGCTTGACTCCAGTGGCGTAGTGAGCATGGGTCCCACGTCTGGGAATACCCATCCCACTTAGGGCGAAAAGCGTTACAACAAACAAATGATGGACGGAATGCTGACAATGCAGGCATTCTCCCCCAGTCAAGAGATCTGGGTTAAATCCATCGTTCTTTTGCCCACTACGCCACCCCAGTTCAGACATGGCCATATGCAAATCAGTCTTGACCCTGTGCCTCATGGGAACAGTCCAGCCCGAACTGCCAAGCCATGTCTTCCCTGGACCGGAATCAAGCATCCTAGGACCGGTTTCTGGCTATCAGCCGTCATCAGCCAGGATAGCTTGACTCCAGTGGAGTAGTGAGCACGGGTCCCACGTCTGGGAATACCCATCCCACTTAGGGCGAAAAGCGTTACAACAAACAAATGATGGACGGAATGCTGACAATGCAGGCATTCTCCCCCAGTCAAGAGATCTGGGTTAAATCCATCGTTCTTTTGCCCACTACGCCACCCCAGTTCAGACATGGCCATATGCAAATCAGTCTTGACCCTGTGCCTCATGGGAACAGTCCAGCCCGAACTGCCAAGCCATGTCTTCCCTGGACCGGAATCAAGCATCCTAGGACCGGTTTCTGGCTTTCAGCCGTCATCAGCCAGGATAGCTTGACTCCAGTGGCGTAGTGAGCACGGGTCCCACGTCTGGGAATACCCATCCCACTTAGGGCGAAAAGCGTTACAACAAACAAATGATGGACGGAATGCTGACAATGCAGGCATTCTCCCCCAGTCAAGAGATCTGGGTTAAATCCATCGTTCTTTTGCCCACTACGCCACCCCAGTTCAGACATGGCCATATGCAAATCAGTCTTGACCCTGTGCCTCATGGGAACAGTCCAGCCTGAACTGCCAAGCCATGTCTTCCCTGGACCGGAATCAAGCATCCTAGGACCGGTTTCTGGCTATCAGCCGTCATCAGCCAGGATAGCTTGACTCCAGTGGCGTAGTGAGCACGGGTCCCACGTCTGGGAATACCCATCCCACTTAGGGCGAAAAGCGTTACAACAAACAAATGATGGACGGAATGCTGACAATGCAGGCATTCTCCCCCAGTCAAGAGATCTGGGTTAAATCCATCGTTCTTTTGCCCACTACGCCACCCCAGTTCAGACATGGCCATATGCAAATCAGTCTTGACCCTGTGCCTCATGGGAACAGTCCAGCCCGAACTGCCAAGCCATGTCTTCCCTGGACCGGAATCAAGCATCCTAGGACCGGTTTCTGGCTATCAGCCGTCAGCAGCCAGGATAGCTTGACTCCAGTGGCGTAGTGAGCACGGGTCCCACGTCTGGGAATACCCATCCCACTTAGGGCGAAAAGCGTTACAACAAACAAATGATGGACGGAATGCTGACAATGCAGGCATTCTCCCCCAGTCAAGAGATCTGGGTTAAATCCATCGTTCTTTTGCCCACTACGCCACCCCAGTTCAGACATGGCCATATGCAAATCAGTCTTGACCATGTGCCTCATGGGAACAGTCCAGCCCGAACTGCCAAGCCATGTCTTCCCTGGACCGGAATCAAGCATCCTAGGACCGGTTTCTGGCTCGCAGCCGTCATCAGCCAGGATAGCTTGACTCCAGTGGCGTAGTGAGCACGGGTCCCACGTCTGGGAATACCCATCCCACTAAGGGCGAAAAGCGTTACAACAAACAAATGATGGACGGAATGCTGACAATGCAGGCATTCTCCCCCAGTCAAGAGATCTGGGTTAAATCCATCGTTCTTTTGCCCACTACGCCACCCCAGTTCAGACATGGCCATATGCAAATCAGTCTTGACCCTGTGCCTCATGGGAACAGTCCAGCCCGAACTGCCAAGCCATGTCTTCCCTGGACCGGAATCAAGCATCCTAGGACCGGTTTCTGGCTATCAGCCGTCATCAGCCAGGATAGCTTGACTCCAGTGGCATAGTGAGCACGGGTCCCACGTCTGGGAATACCCATCCCACTTAGGGCGAAAAGCGTTACAACAAACAAATGATGGACGGAATGCTGACAATGCAGGCATTCTCCCCCAGTCAAGAGATCTGGGTTAAATCCATCGTTCTTTTGCCCACTACGCCACCCCAGTTCAGACATGGCCATATGCAAATCAGTCTTGACCCTGTGCCTCATGGGAACAGTCCAGCCCGAACTGCCAAGCCATGTCTTCCCTGGACTGGAATCAAGCATCCTAGGACCGGTTTCTGGCTATCAGCCGTCATCACAACCAAAATCAAAAAGTGTCCTCTGGGAGTAAGCGAAACGGAGAGTCCCGTGCTTTTTAACTGTCACTCAGCATACATTCAACACTCATAATTCATCACTCTTATATTAATCCGTATTGGCACACAAAATCCTTATGTCACGAAGAAAACTTTTTTTCACTTCAATTTATTGTATAAATCTGTACACATAGTGTTTTGTCAATCAAAATTAAAAATCCAAAAACGGCCTTAGTTGTTGGATATGGTTACAACTAAAAACATGTAAAAATGCAAAATTAGGAAACACAATAAAACACAGTCCTATCTATACTTATCTAGCACCTTGCTTAGCGGGGAGAAACCAACAGACAGAATTATATGTCATTGATTACCACATCTACAATTGACAGTTAGACCAACTTGAAAGGTGTTAAAATATAATACATCAAGGTCTACTGTCCATGAATTGTTGCAAGTGATTGTGGATTTTCTTCAGGGGGCGTCGACGCGTTTCGAAGGACAGATCAAATAAAGCCTTCTTTATCAAGACCAGAAATATGTTTTTCAACTCCCTTTGTCGAAAAATCTCTTTACGTATTTCTCTAGTTTGGAAACCACCGTATGTTTCTGGTGGTTGACCACTCAAATATTTTGGGGGACGAATCCCCAGGTAGCCGCGATAATTCCTGATTTGTTTGTACGTATCTTTTAGCCTCTAATTGGGATCCTCATGTAGTTCTCATTCTTCCTTTTCTTTTTAGATTTATTTGGGTTAGTGGAGCAGCGTGCCGTAATTAGCACTCCTCTATCCTCTGTTGTCCCGATGAGATTCTCAATCTGGTCAAGTTTGCCCGTTTCCTTGTAATTGGGGCCTGTTTACTTCAAACGTGATTGCAAAACCGGCGGCGTTTCCCTGCGTCCGTCACGGTACCATCTGGTTCGGACGCAGGGAAACGCCGCCGGTCTCTTGACTGGGGGAGAATGCCTGCATTGTCAGCATTCCGTCCATCATTTGTTTGTTGTAACGCTTTTCGCACGCTGCTCCACTAACCCAAAAACAGTCCAGCCCAAACTGCCAAGCCATGTCTTCCCTGGACCGGAATCAAGCATCCTAGGACCGGTTTCTGGCTATCAGCCGTCATCAGCCAGGATAGCTTGACTCCAGTGGCGATGTGAGCACGGGTCCCACGTCTGGGAATACCCATCCCACTTAGGGCGAAAAGCGTTACAACAAACAAATGATGGACGGAATGCTGACAATGCAGGCATTCTCCCCCAGTCAAGAGATCTGGGTTAAATTCATCGTTCTTTTGCCCACTACGCCACCCCGGTTCAGACATGGCCATATGCAAATCAGTCTTGACCCTGTGCCTCATGGGAACAGTCCAGCCCGAACTGCCAAGCCATGTCTTCCCTGGACCGGAATCAAGCATCCTAGGACCGGTTTCTGGTTATCAGCCGTCAGCAGCCAGGATAGCTTGACTCCAGTGGCGTAGTGAGCACGGGTCCCACGTCTGGGAATACCCATCCCACTTAGGGCGAAAAGCGTTACAACAAACAAATGATGGACGGAATGCTGACAATGCAGGCATTCTCCCCCAGTCAAGAGATCTGGGTTAAATCCATCGTTCTTTTGCCCACTACGCCACCCCAGTTCAGACATGGCCATATGCAAATCAGTCTTGACCCTGTGCCTCATGGGAACAGTCCAGCCCGAACTGCCAAGCCATGTCTTCCCTGGACCGGAATCAAGCATCCTAGGACCGGTTTCTGGCTATCAGCCGTCATCAGCCAGGATAGCTTGACTCCAGTGGCGTAGTGAGCACGGGTCCCACGTCTGGGAATACCCATCCCACTTAGGGCGAAAAGCGTTACAACAAACAAATGATGGACGGAATGCTGACAATGCAGGCATTCTCCCCCAGTCAAGAGATCTGGGTTAAATCCATCGTTCTTTTGCCCACTACGCCACCCCAGTTCAGACATGGCCATATGCAAATCAGTCTTGACCCTGTGCCTCATGGGAACAGTCCAGCCCGAACTGCCAAGCCATGTCTTCCCTGGACCGGAATCAAGCATCCTAGGACCGGTTTCTGGCTATCAGCCGTCAGCAGCCAGGATAGCTTGACTCCAGTGGCGTAGTGAGCACGGGTCCCACGTCTGGGAATACCCATCCCACTTAGGGCGAAAAGCGTTACAACAAACAAATGATGGACGGAATGCTGACAATGCAGGCATTCTCCCCCAGTCAAGAGATCTGGGTTAAACCCATCGTTCTTTTGCCCACTACGCCACCCCAGTTCAGACATGGCCATATGCAAATCAGTCTTGACCCTGTGCCTCATGGGAACAGTCCAGCCCGAACTGCCAAGCCATGTCTTCCCTGGACCGGAATCAAGCATCCTAGGACAGGTTTCCGGCTCGCAGCCGTCATCAGCCAGGATAGCTTGACTCCAGTGGCGTAGTGAGCACGGGTCCCACGTCTGGGAATACCCATCCCACTAAGGGCGAAAAGCGTTACAACAAACAAATAATGGACGGAATGCTGACAATGCAGGCATTCTCCCCCAGTCAAGAGATCTGGGTTAAATCCAACGTTCTTTTGCCCACTACGCCACCCCAGTTCAGACATGGCCATATGCAAATCAGTCTTGACCCTGTGCCTCATGGGAACAGTCCAGCCCGAACTGCCAAGCCATGTCTTCCCTGGACCGGAATCAAGCATCCTAGGACCGGAATCAAGCATCCTAGGACCGGTTTCTGGCTATCAGCCGTCAGCAGCCAGGATAGCTTGACTCCAGTGGCGTAGTGAGCACGGGTCCCACGTCTGGGAATACCCATCCCACTTAGGGCAAAAAGCGTTACAACAAACAAATGATGGACGGAATGCTGACAATGCAGGCATTCTCCCCCAGTCAAGAGATCTGGGTTAAATCCATCGTTCTTTTGCCCACTACGCCACCCCAGTTCAGACATAGCCATATGCAAATCAGTCTTGACCCTGTGCCTCATGGGAACAGTCCAGCCCGAACTGCCAAGCCATGTCTTCCCTGGACCGGAATCAAGCATCCTAGGACCCGTTTCTGGCTATCAGCCGTCATCAGCCAGGATAGCTTGACTCCAGTGGCGTAGTGAGCACGGGTCCCACGTCTGGGAATACCCATCCCACTTAGGGCGAAAAGCGTTACAACAAACAAATGATGGACGGAATGCTGACAATGCAGGCATTCTCCCCAGTCAAGAGATCTGGGTTAAATCCATCGTTCTTTTGCCCACTACGCCACCCCAGTTCAGACATGGCCATATGCAAATCAGTCTTGACCCTGTGCCTCATGGGAACAGTCCAGCCCGAACTACCAAACCATGTCTTCCCTGGACCGGAATCAAGCATCCTAGGACTGGTTCCTGGCTATCAGCCGTCATCAGCCAGGATAGCTTGACTCCAGTGGCGTAGTGAGCACGGGTCCCACGTCTGGGAATACCCATCCCACTTAGGGCGAAAAGCGTTACAACAAACAAATGATGGACGGAATGCTGACAATGCAGGCATTCTCCCCCAGTCAAGAGATCTGGGTTAAATCCATCGTTCTTTTGCCCACTACGCCACCCCACTATGCCTTTTATTAGTGCATGTTTTTAACACATAAATAAAAGGCCAATAGCGCAAAATCTCTCAAAAGCGAGACCTAAGGCATAAGAAATGCTTGTTTTCTTTTTGGTTGGAGGGGGGGTAACACAAACAATGGCAGAGTGAGAGGTGAGGTGAAGAATTAACACAGACAATGGGAGGGGGAGAGGTGGGGTGAAGAATTAACACAGACAATGGGAGGGTGAGAGGTGGGGTGAAGAATTAACACAGACAATGGGAGGGTGAGGGGTGGGGTGAAGAATTAACACAGACAATGGGAGGGTGAAGGGTGGGGTGAAGAATTAACACAGACAATGGGAGGGTGAGGGGTGAGGTGAAGAATTAACACAGACAATGGGAGGGTGAGGGGTGGGGTGAAGAATTAACACATACAATGGGAGGGTGAGGGGTGGGGTGAAGAATTAACACAGACAATGGGATGGTGAGGGGTGGGGTGAAGAATTAACACAGACAATGGGAGGGTGAGGGGTGGGGTGAAGAATTAACACATACAATGGGAGGGTGAGGGGTGGGGTGAAGAATTAACACAGACAATGGGAGGGTGAGGGGTGGGGTGAAGAATTAACACAGACAATGGGAGGGTGAGGGGTGGGGTGAAGAATTAACACATACAATGGGAGGGTGAGAGGAAAGAAGGATAAACAAGAGAAGGACAGAAGCAGCAGCAACACTGACGCTGCGATAGAAGGAGGACTTATTATTTGAACAACACTAACTGGAGTAGCTACCCCTCAATCTGTATGTTGAAACGAGATGTTATACCCAAAAGGAAGCAAAAAATGCTGATTAAAAGTGACATTAAAATGGACATAGACCGGTTGATAATACTGCACCTGAAGCAGTTAAGTCAAAGCTGGCCCATGATGTGCACGCCTACGCTGGCCCCTCGTTTCTGATGCTTGTGCACAACTTCCTGTTTACTAAAGCATAGCCACCATTCTCTCATCAGGTACAAGTATAAGCTCTGTTTACAAAGCACACACACTTCAAAGCAGTTTTAACCCAGTACAGAGAGGAATATCAAAGTAAAGAAGAAAATGCTACCTGAGTGTTAGAAATAACTGGATTCAAACAGCGTTCTGGGCGGTGGTATCGTTCGAGGTAGACGCGCGAGCTGAGCTCCATCTTTCACAAAGAGAGTAGAGGCTAGCTTGTTTCTAGGTCTTTCACTTAGTTTACCATATTGGAATAGGGAATTTATTAAACATGCAGCGCCAACAGGACGGTTAAAGAATTCTGTTTTAATCTAATAATTGAACACAACCGCGACGCCCACACATCTGCACAGTGGGAAAAAACGGATATCCTTTGAAAAATCCTACATCGGAACACAACACTGCACAACTTTGCACTTTCACCAGGAAGTGTGATTTGCCCCCAGTTGTTTCTGTCACTGTGGAGGACTAAAAGCAATGTGTATTTATGATGGTCATTTAGGTAGGTTTCACAGCTGTAATCGGGCAGGATGAAAACTAGGCCAGCTAAAAAGGGCACTCTTGTGCAGGGCCCGTGGGTCAAGGCACTGGGGTCAGCAAAGGGGTAGGCTGATATGCGTGGAAGGGAGTGTTATGTTGTTGTCTGTCGTTGTACAAAGTGTTAAACGAGACACGTCTGAAGTAAATTCAGAAAAACAAAAAACAGCAGACAGAATAAGGAGGTATAACGTGTTAAAGCGGACACTTCGGAAGTATGTTGAGAACAACAATAACGGCAGACAGAATAAGGAGGTATAACATATTAAACGAGGCACATTGGAAGTTAATTGAGAAGTACAAAAAATGGCAAACAGAATACGGAGGCACAAGTCATCTGCAGTACACAGGCGTTAACAAGTATTCATGACATATTAGCACAGCAAAGGGCAGCGCTTAAGGTGCTGACAATGCATGACGCATGGTTACCCAGTGCATGCTTTGGGCTTTAAACTCTTGACATGCTCCCATTAAACAAGGTGTCGAAATCACGATGTACACTACACAATTGCCGCGAGGCTGCGACATGCATTTATTTCAGTTTGTTAGATGCCTTTACAATGAAGGTGTTTGAGCCGTGCGGACCAAAAGTTCAGAATAAAGTGGGCTCGAGTATTGTCTGTTTGTGAGGTCTGTTGCCGGGAGCCCCCTGCTCAGTGATGTTTTGAAATAAAACATGGCTCTGTTTTTCAAACTTGAAAGCTGGTGCCGCGCTGAAACACAGCGTGGCGCACGTGTACTTAAAACGGATGTGCGGCTAAAGTATTGCCTGTTTCTATGGTCTGCGGCTGGGAGCCCCGGCTCGGTGAGGTTTTGAATAAAACATGGCTCGTGTTTTCCTAACTTAAAAGCTCTGTGGTGGGGGAGGGGCAGAGCGAGGCGCTTGGGAGAGCAAGGAAAGGGTGCCGCGAGGAATGCACATAATAAAAAAAAAAAAGCAATGGCCGTGCGGCCATGAAAGTGACACGGCCACACGGCATGACGAAAGTGAAAGGACAAAAAAGCTGACGAAAGCCAGATGGCAGCTATGCACGTCGCGCGCGCTTGTGCGTGTAACAGCAAGCTGGTGGCCAGCTAAAGCCTCTGGGTAGCACTTTCAAATCCGCATACTAAATGTCTCGCCTGAGACAGCGCATGCGCTGGCTCAGGCGAGACCTAAAAACTCAACACTACAAAACGGTATTCAATCTGTACCACACTCCTGCCAAGATGTTGAAATGAGGGGGGGAAATGATGGGAAATGTTTTCGGTGTGGTTCTGACAACGCTGATATCCTCCATATATTATATTTGTGTCCTAATCTGACCTCTTTGTTCGGACGTATAGAAAGGTTTTTGTCAGAGGTCACTGGAGTTTCAATAAAATTATTGCCTTCCATGCTGTTGTTAGGGATTGGGGAGGATTTATGTCAAGGAATGCCAATGTATGAATTTTGTTATCTAATATTTATTGCCATGGCAGTAGCACGTTTATGTATAGCATCCTCTTGGCTGCAGGCGGAGGCACCACCGTTCGAGATGTGGCGGGCTAAGTTTTGTAACACTTTTAATTTGAAGTTTAGTTTATATTCTGTCAAAGGGCACAGAAAGGGAAAAGTAGGCCTTTATTTGTGAAGGGCTATGATTGATCATGTGACGGGATGACTCTTATATTTAGCTACGGGAATGGACCTAAAACATTATTGTCTCTGGATGTAAGATGTGGTCTTATGAACTTATGTGAAGCATGTTTGGTGATATGGACTATCCCTATGCTGGATTGATATATATATATTTATTTTTTTCTAAAAGGGAATGTATTGAATCTGTATTGTGTCCTTATTGCAGATGTAAGTGTTTATGTATTTTGATACTGTGGATTTAAAAAAAAAAATGATTAAAGTTCAATCTGTGGTTGTTTTTAAACATAAAGAGTTCCCTTTTCCTTCTCTGTTTAATAATCAGTTTAGTGCATACCCTGCGGTGTCCTTACATACTCTTCAGTAATCACTGCAGACTATGTAAGCGCAAGGAGCTGTGCGCACTGATAGGCCGAAGGAGTGCCAAAAGCATAGGGCGGAATATAAAATAACTGTTATCATCTTTCCATCTCTGCCCCTTAACTCCTCGCCCCAACACTGAGCTCTGCCCCTGGTTGTTCATCTGAGTACTTGCACATATGGGGCCCGATTCACAGAAGTAACTTAAGACAAAATCCTAAACTTACTACCATTTTGGTATTCACAGAAGGCACTTACTCACTTCGGTATTCACAGAAGTTAGGAGTCCTAACTTCAGGACTCCTAAATGCCTTCTGTTAATACCGAAAGTCATAAAATTAGGATTTTTCTCAGTTTAGGAGTCCTAAAGTTAGGACTCCTAACTTCTGTGAATACCGAAATGAGTAAGTACCTTCTGTGAATACCAAAATGAGTAAGTGCCTTCTGTGAATACCAAAATGGTAGTAAGTTTAGGATTTTGTCTTAAGTTACTTCTGTGAATCGGGCCCATGCTTTTTAAATTTAGAGCTCTGCAGCTGTCATTTACACAAGTGGCGATTCCTGTTCTCCTCACTCGATCAAACTTGCTAACTAGTTTGCTATTTCGACGTTTCTAAACCTTTACTTCGTGTAGCAGGCTGAATCAACAGTTGTACTGCCGGCTCTGTCACAATGTAAAATGTTGTAATATTTTCTGGTGATCCGAGGTGCGTTCCAATCTTGGTTCCTTCTAATCCACCGGCAGATTTACAACGCCTAGTTTATTTTTCACACTGGTTGAGAAGAAGGCGGCCTGTGCACGGTCCATTGTTCACACTGGGTGAGGAGAAGGCGGCCTGTGCACGGTTCATTGTTCACACTGGGTGAGAAGAAGGTGGTCTGTGCACTGTTCATTGTTCACACTGGGTGAGAGGGAGGTGGCCTGTGCACTGTTCATTGTTCACACTGGGTGAGACAAAGGTGGTCTGTGCACTGTTCATTGTTCACTCTGGGTGACAAGAAGGCGGCCTGTGAACAGTTCATTGTTCACACTGGGTGAGAGGGAGGCGGCCAGTGCACTGTTCATTGTTCACACTGGGTGAGAAGAAGGAGGTCTGTGCACAGTTCATTGTTCACACTGGGTGAGAGAAAGGTGGCCTGTGCATGGTTCATTGTTCACACTGGGTGACACGAAGGTGGTCTGTGCACTGTTCATTGTTCACTCTAGGTGACAAGAAGGCGGCCTGTGCACAGTTCATTGTTCACACTGGGTGAGAGGGAGGCGGCCAGTGCACTGTTCATTGTTCACACTGGGTGAGAAGAAGGAGGTCTGTGCACAGTTCATTGTTCACACTGGGTGAGAAGAAGGCGGCCTGTGCACTGTTCATTGTTCACACTGGGTGAGAAGAAGGCGGTCTGTGCACGGTTCATTGTTCACACTGGGTGAGAGGGAGGCGGCCTGTGCACTGTTCATTGTTCACCCTGAGTGAGAGGAAGGCGGCCTGTGCATGGTTCATTGTTCACACTGGGTGAGAGGAAGGCGGCCTGTGCACTGTTCATTGTTCACACTGGGTGAGAAGAAGGATGTCTGTGCACTGTTCATTGTTCACACTGGGTGAGAAGAAGGAGGTCTGTGCACTGTTCATTGTTCACACTGGGTGAGAGGAAGGCGGCCTGTGCACTGTTCATTGTTCACACTGGGTGAGAAGAAGGAGGTCTGTGCACTGTTCATTGTTCACACTGGGTGAGAGGAAGGCGGTCTGTGCACTGTTCATTGTTCACAGTGGGTGAGAAGAAGGCGGCCTGTGCACTGTTCATTGTTCACACTGGGTGAGAGGAAGGCGGTCTGTGCACTGTTCATTGTTCACACTGGGTGAGAGGAAGGCGGCCGGTGCACTCTTCATTGTTCACACTGGGTGAGAAGAAGGCGGTCTGTGCACTGTTCATTGTTCACACTGGGTGAGAAGAAGGCGGTCTGTGCACTGTTCATTGATCACACTGGGTGAGAAGAAGGCGGTCTGTGCACTGTTCATTGTTCACACTGGGTGAGAAGAAGGCGGCCTGTGCACTGTTCATTGTTCACAGTGGGTGAGAAGAAGGCGGCCTGTGCACTGTTCATTGTTCACACTGGGTGAGAAGAAGGCGGTCTGTGCACTGTTCATTGTTCACAGTGGGTGAGAAGAAGGCGGCCTGTGCACTGTTCATTGTTCACAGTGGGTGAGAAGAAGGCGGCCTGTGCACTGTTCATTGTTCACACTGGGTGAGAGGAAGGCGGCCTGTGCACTGTTCATTGTTCACACTGATTGAGAAGAAGGCGGCCTGTGCACTGTTCATTGTTCACAGTGGGTGACAAGAAGGCGGCCTGTGCACAGTTCATTGTTCACAGTGGGTGACAAGAAGGCGGCCTGTGCACTGTTCATTGTTCACAGTGGGTGACAAGAAGGCGGCCTGTGCACCGTTCATTGTTCACACTGGGGGAGAGGAAGGCGGCCTGTGCACTGTTCATTGTTCACACTGGGTGAGAAGAAGACGGCCTGTGCACTGTTCATTGTTCACACTGGGTGAGAGGAAGGCGGCATATGCTCTGTTTATTGTTGACACTGGGTGAGAGGAAGGCGGTCTGTGCAATGTTCATAGTTCACACTGGGTGAGAAGAAGGAGGTCTGTGCACTGTTCATTGTTTGCACTGGGTGAGAGGAAGGCGGCCTGTGCACTGTTCCTTGTTCACACTGGGTGAGAGAAAGGCGGCCTGTGCACTGTTCATTGTTCACACTGGGTGAGAAGAAGGAGGTCTGTGCACTGTTCATTGTTCACACTGGGTGAGAAGAAGGCGGTCTGTGCACTGTTCATTGTTCACAGTGGGTGAGAGGAAGGCGGCCTGTGCACCGTTCATTGTTCACACTGGGTGAGAAGAAGGCGGCCTGTGCACTGTTCATTATTCACAGTGGGTGAGAAGAAGGCGACCTGTGCACTGTTCATTGTTCACACTGGGTGAGAAGAAGACGGCCTGTGCACTGTTCATTGTTCACACTGGGTGAGAAGATGGCGGCCTGTGCACTGTCCATTGTTCATACTGGGTGAGAGGAAGGCAACCCGTGCACTGTTCATTGTTCACACTGGGTGAGAGGAAGGCGGCCTGTGCACTGTTCATTGTTGACACTGGGTGAGAGGAAGGCGGCCTTTGCACTGTTCATTGTTCACAGTGGGTGAGAGGAAGGCGGTCTGTGCACTGTTCATTGTTCACACTGGGTGAGAGGAAGGCGGCCTGTGCACTGTTCATTGTTCACACTGGGTGAGAAGAAGGCGGTCTGTGCACTGTTCATTGTTCACAGTGGGTGAGAGGAAGGCGGTCTGTGCACTGTTCATTGTTCACACTGAGTGAGAGGAAGGCGGTCTGTGCACTGTTCATTGTTCACACTAGGTGAGAAGAAGGCGGCCTGTGCACTGTTCATTGTTCACACTGGGTGAGAAGAAGGCGGTCTGTGCACTGTTCATTGTTCACAGTGGGTGAGAGGAAGGCATCTGTGCACTGTTCATTGTTCACACTGGGTGAGAAGAAGGCGATCTGTGCACTGTTCATTGTTCACACTGGGTGAGAGGAAGGCGGCCTGTGCACTGTTCATTGTTCACACTGGGTGAGAAGAAGGCGGCCTGTGCACTGTTCATTGTTCACACTGGGTGAGAGGATGGCGGCCTGTGCACGGTTCATTGTTTGCACTGGGTGTGAGGAAGGCATCTGTGCACTGTTCATTGTTCACACTGGGTGAGAGGGAGGCGGCCTGTGCACTGTTCATTGTTCACACTGGGTGAGAGGAAGGCGGCCTGTGCACTGTTCATTGTTCACTCTGGGTGACAAGAAGGCGACCTGTGCACTGTTCATTGTTGACACTGGGTGAGAGGAAGGCGGCCTGTGCACTGTTCATTGTTCACACTGAGTTAGAGGAACGCGGTCTGTGCACTGTTCATTGTTCACACTGGGTGAGAAGAAGGCGGCCTGTGCACTGTTCATTGTTCACACTGGGTGAGAGGAAGGCGGCCTGTGCACTGTTCATTTTTCACACTGGGTGAGAAGAAGGCGGTCTGTGCACTGTTCATTGTTGACACTGGGTGAGAGGAAGGCGGCCTGTGCACTGTTCATTGTTCACACTGGGTGAGAGGAAGGCGGTCTGTTCACTGTTCATTGTTCACACTGGGTGAGAGAAAGGCGGCCTGTGCACTGTTCATAGTTCACACTGGGTGAGAAGAAGGTGGCCTGTGCACTGTTCATTGTTCACACTGGGTGAGAGGAAGGCGGCCTGTGCACTGTTCATTGTTCACACTGGGTGAGAAGAAGGCGGTCTGTGCACAGTTCATTGTTCACACTGGGTGAGAAGAAGGCGGCCTGCGCACAGTTCATTGTTCGCACTGGGTGAGAGGAAGGCGGCCTGTGCACTGTTCATTGTTCACACTGGGTGAGAGGAAGGCGGTCTGTGCACTATTCATTCTTAGTGCTGAGAAGGAAGTGGCCTGCACACTGTTTGTTGTTCACACTGAGTGAGCAGAAGGCGGTCTGTGCACTATACATTCATCATGCTGAGAGGAAGGGGGCCTTTCTCAGTTCATTGTTCACACAGAGTGAGGGGCAGGTGGTCGGTTCCTGTTCATTGCTGACACAGGGAGGCAGGTAGCATGTGATCTGTTCTTTGTTGGTGATATTTGGTTAGAAGCTGACTGTTGCCCTATTGTTTCTTTCAAGTTTTATAACAGCAAAAGCAGGTGGTCGGCTCAACACTGTTCATTGTCTGTACTTCTCTTGTGCTCTGTCAGAGATGGTACAGATGAGGTCTGTGGTTTGTTCCTGAAGATGAGACTGTGTACCATGACAGATCAGCATTGGGATACACATGACGCAGTGTGTGATCTGGTGCACCCACATATCCCTTGAACCACAGGGCACCACCAAGAGAGAGGATGGGAGTCAGGCACCAGTGTGAGCCCCTGAAGCACAACACAGGCCTCTGGAAGGTCTCCTGCAGAGCCAGGGCTCTGGTGCTTTTCAGAAGGGCAGCTACAACCTGCAGCCGAGACTGTATTTGCCATGGTCTGGGAACTGGCACTGTTACAGACCTTCATCCCGGAGGGGGAGGTAGTCATTTATAGAGGTAAAGACTTCACCCTCAGGGGTGACTGACAGATCACGAGAGGAGGCTTCACTCAAGCCTCTCCTGGTGCCAGCCTCAGGGTCTGATGTTCTCCTCCCTCCACCCTGTGCCCACAGCCAGAGATGTGCAGATGGCACTGCGTGTAATGTGCTGAGGCTGCAGGAGGTTCGTGTGTGATTGTCATCAAGAAGCGTGTGGTCTTTATTTCCCGGTGTTCTGATTGGATATCTTTGCAGAAGTCATCTCCGGATGCTTCTACCTCATTGGAAGATCATGTGCTCTGAATGTGGGCTCCAGGGCTGAGGTCCAGGACACGCACTGTGAGCCTTTCAGCACAGAGGGGCGAGGGAGGGAGGGGGAGAGAGGAGGGCAGGATAGAAGGAGGAAGGGAAGGAGGGAGGAAGGAAGGAGGGAGGGAGCTTGAGAAGGTGCAAGGGTTTGGGTCATTCAGGGAGGAATTATTGCACATTTTTAATATATTAATACCAGGCATTGGTCTGATGCTGTAAAAGGCGGCTCATGGAATGTTGTTCTCGTTAAGCAAATTAAGTAGAATGAATGCTCCCTACATCCTTCCAAATACTATGAAAGCTTCTAAAAATGGAAAGTGAATATTCTAAATATCCATGACATGACATAGCACTTTCTATCATATTTGCACAGGGATATGAATACCAGAATCAGAATCAGTCTCAGGGAGGAGTTTCCGATGATATAGGTGTCCACCGTGGGGTGAGACAAGCATGTGCATCAGTCCCACTTTCATTCATGTTATATATTAACAAGTTGCACCTTTTTAACTTATGTTACACCAGATGTATCACAAGTCAAAGGCACGTCGCTCCCTTCGCTCTTATATGCAGATGACGCAGTTCTGATGGCACAAACGCCTAGAGCCCTGCGCCAGCGAGTGTATGCCCTCGTGGATTTTATGGGCTCCTCAGACTTAGAAACCAACTATACTAAGTCTTGCATTATGGCACGTGCTCCCAAGAGACATCAGTTAACAACTCTTTCTTACAAGACAAAGAAAGACCGTAGGGCTATAGGACAGTCGCACTAGTATTTATCAGTATTAGTTCATTAGTTAGACCCAGACACTCAACTATTTGTGATTCTACCGCCAACGGATCACTACACAAAGCACATACAGGACAGGAGTGTCTATTATCTACACTCGTGTTATCATTGAAAATATCATTAATCTTTTTTAGAAACTACACATTTCCATCATTGATGATGCCCACACATCATAATTAATATAGACCAAATATATAAATTGTCCAACCCGTAATTACTGGAGTGTACATTAGTAATACACAGGAGTCACGGAATCTTGTTGAAAAAAATCCTAATTTATTTCTAGTTTTTTTGTAGATGTAAACACAAATTCAGTCGAGCCAACACGTTTCGTCCTAAAAGGACTTCATCAGGGCTCAAAAGTTTAAAACACATACAAAAACTTTTAATCAGATTGTTGCTTTAAATATACATATTTTCAATCTAAATCACTTAAATCATTTTCATACATTAATCAACAAATAATCAACACAAATAGACCATGACTCCACCTACTTCAATGGATCAGATATCTATAATGAATATTTCGAAAGTGCACTGATACATATTTAAGACACAATTTAGATAAGAAACAAAACAACGTGACTTTAAATAGATTCCAACAATACAGATCAGTTTCCCATGATAGATGAAGACACTCCACATTTCTTACTGTTGGCAGAAAATCAATTTTCATAATCCCAAATAATATAATCCTATTCCGTAAAACTCACGTGTAAGTAAATGCTCAAAACCAGGCGTATCATCTCTAGTTAGGCTTTGCGTTGTAATTGAGTGTATCCCAGATGGTAGTCTGAAGTAATATTTAAGGGATCTTGAAACATTGTATTCTGTATTTATTTCAATCGTATTATGATCAGATAAAGTTCTAATGTGTATAAAATACTTACATCAAAGATGAGTCATCAAATATTTTATGTTCAACTCCAATTTATTTATTCCAACCCTCCATCTTCCTCATCAGAAGTGGATTCATTATGATTAACTATCAACTATAAAAAATATTTATACAAAATAAAACGTAACCTATCCACAACACCAAGTGATTCATTATTATATAACCCACACTACCTACAAGACACTTTTAACAAGTTATTATCTACACCTCACTTGTGGAAAGAACCACAACAGATACAGATGGTTATCACTAAGCAAAATTATAAAGGAAATATCTATTATTTACAAACACCATTAGCTACTGGCCCCTTGAATACTACACTAACATTCATTTCTTGATGAACAATATTAAATGTTTCTAAATACTACACTAACATTCATACCCCTATTTATACACTATATTAAGAACAAAGCCTCACGCACAACTACCGTCTATCATTTGCCCCCAAAAAAGGCATCGAGCACTTATTTATATTGCTCTTCCATGGATCCAAAGCAACATCTACCAGGTTCAGAATGGCCAGAAGACATACGATAGTTATTTTAAGCCTGTTGCCCGGCCAATACCGTTCAAGTATAAAAAAGAACCAATAGGCTTACTTGTAACAAAATAAAAACATATGGGGCCCGATTCACAGAATTAACTTAAGAGAAAATCATAAACTTACTACTTTTGGTATTCACAGAATGCACTTACTACTTCTGGATTCACGCGGGGTAAAGATTACGCCATGTGGCGACTAGTGGAATTTGGCCAGAACTATGCATTACAAGAGCGACCCAGTATCGCCAAATTCCACCAATTCCAAGAGAGGATGACATTTTCCACCTGGGCCAAGCAATGTCACATTGGTAGTGTTCCATTATCTGAGATGGATCGCCCATGTCCCGATCTATCTGAGCCATCTCTTTATGATTTGGGAGATATTAAAACACAACTGGACCACCACTCTAAATCCCAAATCCCCAATTCCAAACAGTGAACCGTTGAGTGCAGTGGGTGCAGGAGGTCCCTTCAGGGTCATATCCAATCAGAAATGTGATCACAGCTGCCAATTCCTAGACATGGCCCCCTGAAGGTTTGATATCCAATGAGAACCGAAGTCCTCCTCTGTGAACTTTGACTTTTGAGACCAGTGAGGATCCCTGACTGGTCTCTGCCTTCTGTTAAACTCACCCCTCAAATTTCCATCCACAGGGTCCTGAGGTCTCACTGATTAAACTCAGGAAAATTTGGATTCTCTTGGTTTACCTTTAACCTCTTCTTGTGTGTGAGTTAGGATTTCATTTAACTTTTGTGTCTGGGAGATTTTCCTGGGGTCCTTTCTTCCCACCATAAGTCTAAGCTCCATATCAGGCTCTCATCTTGAACTGAAGCCTGCACCGCACACCATAGAAATGTTCTTCCTCAAAACAAATGCTTGTGCCCTTCCCCCACTCATCAGATAACGTGCAGCGCTGCATTTTATTTTCAATGGCCTTTTTCCAGCATACAGAGGCTTGGTGCAAGAGTAAGTACAGCCCATCTGTTAAGAAATACTGACCTGGCTGATAAACAGGGCAGGGTTATAACAATAGCAGGTTTCACAAATGTAGAAACATGTTTACGAGGCAAATTGTAGTAAAATTCCTCTTTTAACATGGTTAGCCCCCACTTCTTGGCTGATGCATGATGTAATTGCGAAATGTAAGTGCACTGGTTTTCAGCTAACCAGGTTTCAGGTATCAGATCTCTTTCCTAAAACTGTACCACCATTGGCACCACTCCAGTCACCCCTGTAAATCTCTAGTAAATGGTGCCCCTAGTACCTAAGGCATGGGTACTGAAGATGGTTCTCTAGGGCTGCAGCAAAAATTGTGCCACCCTAGGGTCCTTTCACCAGGACCATGCAAACTGCCATTGTAGGCTGCGTATCATGGTTAGGGCTGGGCGGTGAACTCCGCCGGCGGAGTTTGCAGAGTTTTTGCCACTCTGCGCTCCGCTTGGAACACAGAGTTTGGCAAAACTCTGCAAACCACAGCGAAGCGGTGTTTACCGACACCCTAAGCCCTTTAACTATGGTTACAAATGAGGAAGCAGGCGTGGGAAGACTACATTTCCCAGACTGTTGGAGGTAGTGTAATTGTGATCTCAGAATCCTCGGCTGGAGGGCAGTGGTAAGGAGCTGTGCGGTTGTGCCCGCACCATGGCCCTGCAGTGTGCCATGAAGGAAAGCCCAGAACTGCTCGCTGTCAGCTTGGGAAGCATTACTTCTGGCCCCAATGGTCACCTGCAGTTCGGGTAAAAAAGAAAAAAGAAGAAGCTGATGTTGCTGATGCGGGAGTACTTTGACTGACTCCAGGCATTTGCAGGTAAGAGGGGAGCCAGGACGGCCAGGGAATGTGGGTGCATTGGGACCATTGTTGTCAAAGAAGAAAGCAGGGGCAATAAAACACATCCCTCTCTTTCTCCTATAAAGTTCAGATGTGCATCTATGCAGGGTGTGGGGCAAATTATTTTCTATCAGTAAAACAGTTAGCGCACCCGAGGAACGCCCGACGGATTGGTGTGGATTAGCAGCCAATAGCAATGCATGGAAGTTCATCACCGCCCTACTGTCTAGGTAATAACCTAGTAGTAATAGAGGGAATCACTGAGATGCAAGTGGCCTCCTTCCTTCGCGCCTTTGTTCCGCATGCTTGGTCCCGTTGCTGCAGTGAAGATAAAAGTCAATCACCATGCCTGCCTCATTTACATTGGCCGCAAGAAATCAATCGGGACATGACAGGATGGGAGTCGGCTCATTCCGCCCACACGAGGAGCTCACTCCGCGGAATCACAGAGTTTTTCAGCAACTTCACGGAATTCCCCGTAGTGAAACTCTGCACGCACTGCCCAGCTCTAGTATTGGTGCAGAGAAAACCGAAGTCAACATGGCACATAGCCCTGTATGCCATGCCCACAGGCACTGCATGAGGTATAGGTAAGTCACCCCTATTGCTGGCCTTACCGCCCTAGGCAGGGTGCAGTATATCCCATGTGTGGACATATCTGCATAGGCAGATACGACCCTACAATACCTGGTGGATATTGTAAGTGCAAAGGGAAGCCATAGAGTCTGCATGGGTTGTACACCCGTCATTACAAGTCCCCCGGCACCATGATGGCTTCACTGTACCCAGGCATGTTTGGTATCAAACATCTCATTTTAATAAATCCTCACTGATGCCAGTGATGGATTTATTAATAAATGCACACAGGGGACACTTTAGAGTGTCCTCTGAAAACCTATCAAGCACTGGTGTGGTCTCTAACTAGTCTCAGCCAGCCTGCCACCACCAGACATAGTTCTAACCTCATGGGGTGAGAGCCAGTGATTTCAGAGGCCAGGAACAAAGCCTGCTCTGGGCAGAGGTGCTTCTCACATCCTCCAGGCCAGAATGGACTTCCAGAGCTTGAAGCTTCAAAGGGGGTGCCGCCTTTTAAATGAAACCCAGGCATCCCCAGATAGTGGAGGATGTCAACCCCCCTCCCGTCCTGTTACACATTTGGCAGGAGAACAGGCAAGATTCAGATTAGGAGGAGTGCCAACATTCAGGTGGGGCAAGTGATGTGGACACTACTTTTCCAATTCCTTCATCTTGAGATGGCAGGAAAATATCCTATCAGGGCTAGGGTAGTGCCCCATCCCACATGAAGTGGTCAGTTAGAGGATGTAGGTACCCTAAAGATAAGTAGCCCTTTGGCTACTACCTGTCACTCCCTTTAACGCCACTAAATTCAGTATTTAAGTGGCAACCCCAGACCCTGAACTTAGATTCGACGGACCTAAGAAGAGCAATGGACAGAGAAGAGCTGCTGACCCGAAAACTGAAGCCCTGCTACAGAATATTGGTGCCAAACCCTGCCTGCTGCTTTAAGGACTCGACAATCGTGGTGTGCTGTCTCGTCCTGCAACTGTGAGGCATCCAGGAACCCTGAAGCACCTCCAGCCTTCAACATATTGCCAAGGACCTCCATCGGAGTAGAGACGCTACTCAACGCAGCACCCAAGCCAAAAGTGGCACACCACCTCCGGAGGATCGGATCTGTCTTCCCACCAAGTGTAAAGAAACCAGGATCTACCAGAGCCATGCTGTTCCAATACCCAGGGTACTGGACCCTCTGCAGCACACAATGAGACGAAGGGTCCAATCCGGACTCCAAGTGCCCAGGAAGCATGCACCCATTGAGGGACTTCTATACCCCTGAGGTCCACTTTGTGAGTGGCCCAGCTGTTCCGAAATCGCCTCTACAACCTGCCTTCTCCTGACTGCAAGGACATCTTGACGCATGCTATCTGGCTGAGCTATCTGCTCTGCACCCAGTCTGCCCACCAGCTGTGCTCATGTGGTCTGGAGACCCTTGCCACCTGCTCCTTCAAGTGGGACCCCTTGGACTTACCTTTCAGTCCCCTTGTGCAGTGTGTTTTCAAGTGGCCCCCGTCTTCGTAGCGCACCCACTACCAATGACACCCTGAGAATGTCACAGAAGGACCTCTGCACCGTGAGTTGGTCACCAAAGACTTTAGATGCTGAAGCATTGCCTCATCTCACACTAGTGACCTGTAAACCCATCCTAAGCTTCAGGTCTGTCTTTCAAATGCTATTTGCATATCGTAAATTGTAAAATTGATACTTGTATAGCACACTACTCACCCGCAAGGGTCTCAAGGCGCTTGTACGAATACCGCTGTGGAACCAATCCTGGCTTTCCCTGTGAGGCGTCCACTCCTGGGCACCCCCAAGGTGGAGGCCAGGCATCCTTAGCGTTGTGGGGGCCGTTGTGGAGATTAAGCAAGCTATTGCCCAGAGTTGCAGAGTGGGACTCCATGATTGGAATGGCACCGAGGCGAGAATTATCAGGTCCGTGGAATTTTTGAGCCCAAGACCCGCCGAGGCGGGGAATTGAACCCTGGTCCCGGGCTAGACCACTGCATCAGGGGCTGCCACTTTAATCATTGAGCCACACTTCTTCATATCGGCATATTATCTCTCACTCAGGTCCACAACCCTGATGTTAGTGAGGTCACCAACACAGGTCCAACCCGGCCACCATACCACTAATGGATTTGACCCCATGACCAGGATATGACATGCTCCACGTTGGCAGAGATGAGGAAGTAGGGGTGGCATGGTGTCTATTGATCGTAGTGCTGCACTAACTGGTCTTCAGAACTTCACCTACTCCATTGAAGGCCGCTCTACATGCAGCAGCTTGGTTGGCTTCAAATACTAGAAGAACTCCCTGCTCTACACCTGATCTTACATCCCTAGGAAGTCACACAGTGTGTAAGACGGCTTGCATTCTATTATAAAGAAGCGTTGTTCACACAGTGTGACAGGAAGATCTCTTTATTAGGACACGGGCAGGCAACCGATAGATAGCGATCTCACTTCAAGAACTGACCAGGGTTCTGATGATGAACTCCATGTTCTATTGAATGCATCATCAGTGCCTAGAGGGATAATTACAACACATCTTCCCTTCACAGAACAGTAAGGATAGGGAAAAAAAACATATTAAAACAGCAAAGAGAACATAAGTAAGAGAATAGCAATTTAACTACATTTCAAACAAGAATTCAATACTTAGAAGAAGAATACTGAAAAGAAGGTAACAAGGAAATGAGGTCATCCTAGGATCACTGACATAATATCGACTACAAAAATATAGACTTACAAAAATATCGATGCCAAAATATAGAATGCCAAAATATCGAAGTCCTATCTCCAAACAGGAAATTACAAAAATATCGAATCCAAAATATCGTTGTAAATAATATAGTCAGTCAAAATATCGAATTTTTTTAATGTTTTAAAAGTAATGTTAAATTAATTAAATAATACATATAATTAACTGACACATACTTAAAAATACTTAAATAACAGTAAACTTAATGAATAATTAAAGTAAGTAAAAAAAAAAATTTAATGCATATATCTTAACGTGATATTAATTAAAAATATTCTATATTTTCTGTGTAGGATAGCGGGCGCGTAAAATTTACTATTACCACTCCAGTAAGTGCAATAGTAGGGAAAGCGTTGCATAGCGGGAGGGTAAAAATTACTATTCCCACTCCAGAGAATGCAACAATAGGGAAAGCGTTGGATAGCGGGAGGGTAAAAATTACTATTCCCACTCCAGAGAGTGCAACAGTAGGGAAAGCATTGGATAGCGGGAGGGTAACATTTACTATTCCCACTCCAGTGAGTGCAACAGTAGGGAAAGCGTTGGATAGCGTAGGGGTAAAAATTACTATTCCCACTCCAGAGAGTGCAACAGTAGGGAAAGCGTTGGATAGCGGGAGGGTAAAAATTACTATTCCCACTCCAGAGAGTGCAACAGTAGGGAAAGCGTTGGATAGCGGGAAGGTAAAAATTACTATTCCCACTCCAGAGAGTGCAATAATAGGGAAAACATTGGATAGCGTAGGGGTAAAAATTACTATTCCCACTCCAGAGAGTGCAACAGTAGGGAAAGCGTTGGATAGCGGGAGGGTAACATTTACTATTCCCACTCCAGTGAGTGCAACAGTAGGGAAAGCGTTGGATAGCGTAGGGGTAAAAATTACTATTCCCACTCCAGAGAGTGCAACAGTAGGAAAAGCGTTGGATAGCGGGAGGGTAACATTTACTATTCCCACTCCAGTGAGTGCAACAGTAGGAAAAGCGTTGGATAGCGTAGGGGTAAAAATTACTATTCCCACTCCAGAGAGTGCAACAGTAGAGAAAGCGTTGGATAGCGGGAGGGTAAAAATTACTATTCCCACTCCAGAGAGTGCAACAGTAGGGAAAGCGTTGGATAGCGGGAGGTTAACATTTACTATTCCCACTCCAGTGAGTGCAACAGTAGGGAAAGCGTTGGATAGCGTAGGGGTAAAAATTACTATTCCCACTCCAAAGAGTGCAACAGTAGGGAAAGCGTTGGATAGCGGGAGGGTAACATTTACTATTCCCACTCCAGTGAGTGCAACAGTAGGGAAAGCGTTGGATAGCGTAGGGGTAAAAATTACTATTCCCACTCCAGAGAGTGCAACAGTAGGGAAAGCGTTGGATAGCGGGAGTGTCAAATTTACTATTCCCACTCCAGTGACTGCAACAGTAGGGAAAGCGTTGGATAGCGTAGGGGTAAAAATTACTATTCCCACTCAAGTAAGTGCAATAGTAGAGAAAATAATAAATGTATTTTTATTTTTAAATTAATTAATTATTAATACAAAAACAAGTATTACAATTAATTACCAATCACACAAGAATTGATTATTTATTAATACCAATACATTTTTGTTTAATTAATTAACAATTAATAATTAATTAACAAACAATTGTTTTTCAATAACAAACATTAATAAATGCAAATAATACCAATTAATAATTAATTTATAAAATATTAATTAAGGATATACACAAATTATTTAAATAATTATTTTTTTCCAATTATATTACTTCCCACCATATTCCCGTATAAACACAATACCCACTACAAATATTAATTGAATACAATTAACATAATTATCAATTTACCTATTAATACTAATTAATTACCAATTAATACTAATTATTTACCAATTAATAATTAATCAACAACCAATTAATTTGCAATACCAATTAATAATTAACTAATAACAATTAAATTACTTCCCACCCTATTCCCCTATAAACCCACAACCCGCTACAGAAGTAAAATGCAAAATTAAATTAAAGATATATTAATTAACAATATACACAAATAAATTAAATAATTATTTATTTACAATTATATTACTTGCCACCATATTCCCCTATAAACACACTGCCCGCTACAAATATTAAATGAATACAATTAACATAATTATCAATTAAACAATTAATACAAATTAATTACCAATTAATACTAATTATTTACCAATTAATAATTAATCAACAACCAATTAATTTGCAATACCAATTAATAATTAACTAATAACAATTAAATTACTTCCCACCCTATTCCCCTTTAAACCCACTACCCGCTACAGAAGTAAAACGCAAAATTAAATTAAAAATAATTAATAATTCCTATAAATTATTATTTAATAATCTATAATTAAATTACTTCCCACCCTATTCCCCTATAAACCCACAACCCGCTACAGAAGTAAAACGCAAAATTAAATTAAAAATTATTAATAATTCCTAAAAATTATTATTTAATGTACTATAATTAAATTACTTCCCACCCTTCTCCCCTATAAACCCACAACCCACTACGGAATTAAATTACAAAAAAATAAAAAACACATAAAATTCAATAATTTAAAAATATTCTAACATACATTCCAATAATAATACATACTTTTAACACATATACTAACACTTAAAACACTATAAAAAATTCGATATTTTTAACAACTATATTATGACTGTCGATATTACTTACTTCTATATTATTGCAATCGATATTTCTTACCTGTTTTTCGATATTCTTCACCACTATATTTTTGCAAGTCGATATTCTGTCCATTCGATATTTAAAACTCGATATTCTGGCTACTCGATATTTTTTTTTCGATATTATGTCTAGTTACCGTCATCCTATAGACAAGAGGGGTATAGAAAACAAATCAAGGCAAAATATAGTCATTCAAATAATGTGGATCGATCCTTCTCCTTTTCTCTAAAGGAAAATTATCAACATCAGTACCAACATGGGGATTTGCATGGTAATGATCAACATGAGTTCCAACCTGGGGATTACCATGCAAACGTTGACCTTCCTTATCCCCAACACATTCACGAGTACTAATATCATTTTTGGAATTCTCAAAAGTGCATTTAGATAGTCTAGACATACTCCAAATATTACCATCCTCCAATTCTACAACATTTTGCATCACTTTAACAATGCGTTTGGGACCAAAAAATGTTGACATTCCTTTGGGAGACCAAGTGGCTTTTTTGACAAAAACAAGATCCCCAACTTTCCATGAATTCTCTTTCACATCAGATTTAGTATCATATCTTTTCTTGTACATAGTTTGATAATTTTTAATTCTCTGGTCAGCAACCAATCTTGTATTCTTACGTAACCATAATGGCATGAGTTTGGTTCCAGCCAGTCTACCTCTAAGTTTTTTAAAAGGAGGTACACCAGAAACACTGTTAGGCGTGTTCCTGTGAGCCCGCAGCTTTTCTCTCAAAACAGATTTTAATGGAACATTCATCTCTAAAGCAGACCGTGCACTGGCTCTAACCAAGCTATTCATGCTCTCCACAAGCCCGTTGGCTTGTGGAGAATAAAGTGCAGTGCGATGATGTGTGATAGAGAGATCTCTAAAAATTCTATCCATTTCATAAGAAGTAAATTGTACACAATTGTCAGTGATAATTATGTCAGGAATTCCTTCACAAACGAAAACATCTTTTAAAAGTTCGATGATGTTCTTCGTAACAATCGAATTCATGCAACATGCATGTTAGACCCGGCCTTGTGGCATGGCCATCCCTGACCCCTAGCCACACCCCTTGACCCGTTCACCTCATTCAGCCCCCGAGTACACGGCCTAGCCGGTCCTTCCCGCCAGGACCCACACACACCCGACCCGGACTTCCCCGTCCGTGCCCTCCATCTTCCCAGCACCACAGGGCCCGCATGCCCACTTCATGCACCTACGATGGCCGCCCAGCTCCAGCGCAACCCAGGCCTAGAGGCGCCGCCCCGGCTGGAGGACTTCGCGCTCCCACAGAGTGAGAGAGGGAGGAGCAGTTTCCATCGCACCTCTGACCTCCCCTTGGGAGATGGGTTTCGATCGGCGCTCCGGCCTCCCTGAGGGCTGGCTCCACGCCTGCTGTGTGTCTGGGACTCCTCCCGACCCGGCCCTGAAAGGATCAAAGGACGACATGGCAGGAAACTCCAACAAGCGGCCCCCAGGTGCTAAGACCCCTGCCTACACAGACTCCGGACATCAAAGAGGAGTTGACCTATAACAAGGGGTGCTCTGGGACTATCTGGCAGATTCGACTCTGGAACGACGAGAGCCCTGCTGACGTGGTCGCAGCTCCCTTGCAACCTTGGAACACCTGAGCCCTGCTGAGTGACTCGCGGCTCCCCTGAAGATCGTAAGACCTCCGACCTTGTGCTTGAGCCCTGCTGAGTGACTCGCGGCTCCCCTGAAGATCGTAAGACCTCCGACCTTGTGCTTGAGCCCTGCTGAGTGACTCGCGGCTCCCCTGAAGATCGTAAGACCTCCGACCTTGTGCTTGAGCCCTGCTGAGTGACTCGCGGCTCCCCTGAAGATCGTAAGACCTCCGACCTTGTGCTTGAGCCCTGCTGAGTGACTCGCGGCTCCTAATGACTCCCTCGGTCCGGCTGGACCCCAATGACCACAGCGTATCCCCCAGCTCGAGGATTGTGAGCTGTGCGCCGGGTACGTCCCTGCATTGATCCGGATCCCCAAAGACTGTCCCGCTACCCCCTATCCCTACCGAGACTCTTTGAGCCCGTGCTCTATTTGTACATATCCACCTTGTTGATCATAAAGATCCTACGAAGCTAATTAGATAAAGATTTGTTCCCAAGAACATACAGTGTGGTGTCTCTTTGTCGTGTGGTGCAGTGTGTACGATCCTAGACACGAGACTCTTCCCCTGAGGAGTCTCCCGCCAGTGCCTGGCTACGATACCCCGAGGGTAGGTCTCAGGGTGCTCAGGGACCCTCCCTGTCTCCTCTGAGGTCGCCTTCTAACATTGGTGGCAAGCGACGGGATTCGGGCCCATAATCTAGAGATCGTACCGTAAACGGCTGACGCACTACCGGCAAAGACGGCAGAAGAAAATGCCATGAGTCACACAGAAACCGACGCGAGTACTGTGTTCCAGGCGGAACAACTGGAAGAGTACACGCACAAAGAACTGAAGCAATTCTGCAAAGAACTAAAAATCGCTACCACTGGTCTGAACACCAAAGAAGATATGCAGAAGGCACTGAAAGCTTGGGTGGAATCCGGAGCCCCCCGCCCAGAAGGAGCGGGGGAGCTCCACGACGAAGCTGGACTCTCCCAAAGAGAAAGCAGCAGCAACCAGGTACGAAGCTTCGTACCAGACGGGGGTCTATCCCCAGAAGAACTCGCAGACAGAGAGAGAAGTCGTAATCACGAACTCGAACTGGCCAAACTGAAAATCGAGGGTGCGTTGAAATTAGCTGAGAAGAAGCTAGCAGTGGAACAGATGCGAGTACAAGGCGAACTAGAAGAGAAGAAACTCCAACGGGAGCACGAAGGAAGAAGACTTCAACTGGAGCACGAACGCAGCTTGAAAGAAATCTAGCTCAAAGCAAGGAGCGAAGAAGCGCGACCCCCAGAGAACCGAGGGGCGCCCCCCCGGCGGAACAGAAGTTCCTCATTCCCAAAGATGTGGTCAAGGAATATTACAAAAACAATGACATCCAACAATGGTTCAAGGCCTACGAGGTCGCCATGACCTCCCACCGAGTCCCGCAGAAGGATTGGGGGGCCGGGTTGTGGGGCCGATTTTTGAGCGAGGGAAGAGACACCCTGCTCGACCTACCATCCTCCATGCAGACCTCCTACAGCCACATGAAGGAGGCCCTCCTCACAAGGTACGGCCTCACCCAGGAGATGTACCGCCAGCGGTTCCGGGACTGCACGAAGATCCCTGGCACCACGTGGGTGGAGTATGTGAACTTTTTCAGCCGTACATTCGACGGGTGGATTAAGGGCAGCAAAGTAACCACCCTGGACGAACTAACCGACCTCATGTTATGGGAACACCTGGCCGCGAACTGCTTTGTGAAACTACGCCAGCATCTGCTCGACAGCAAGCTCACGGATCCGAGGAAGCTGGCTGTCGAGGCGGATCGCTGGAACAACACCCGGGTCTCCCGGGGCCCTGTAGGAGAATACCCCCAAGCCAGTCAGGGACCACCCCGCCACAGAGGGGGGGGGGGGAACCAGGGAGGGCAGAAAGAATCCCAGTCCGGTCCTCCGAAAAACCAATCTCCGCACTTCCCGGCACCCCCACCAGCTGTATCCGGTCCACCCGTGAGACGGGGGCACCGGGTGACCATCACTTGTTTCCATTGCCAGAAGCCCGGGCATTACGCCAATGACCACGAATGCCCCATGGCCCTGCGCATCCCCACTACAGCCCCCCCAGCCAGACAGATAGCCAATGTAGCCCTAGGGGAGGAGATTGAGGAGACCATAGAGTGGGAACCCGCCTCCATGGCCTTAGTATCATTAGGAGACAGAGAAATGGTCCCTGGGAGCCTCCTGCCCTACAACACGAAGAAATACGGGCAGCTAGTGACGATCAATGGCCAACAGGTAGAGGCCCTTCGTGACACCGGGGCGAGCATCACCGGTGTCCTCAGCCACTTAGTCCACGAAGACCAGATCCTCCCCAATATATTTTGCCCTGTAATTGCAGCTGACAACACTGAGAGCCTCTGTAAGGTAGCCCTGGTGCCTTTTGAATGGGGAGGAGTGGTCGGTAAATTGAAAGTAGCAGTAAGAACCTCCCAGCCGGTCGACTGTCTCCTGGGGAATGACCTGGAAAGTTCCCCCTGGAAGCAAGCCGAGCGCAAGGCGCACCTAGGGATGATGGGTTTTCCCGAGTGGGTGTGCGCCACCACCCGTTCTATGGCGGCCCGACTGCCCCCCTTGGGGAAGTCGAGGACGCACCTGCCAACGAGGACAGGATTGTCCCGGCCGAGGTCCCCCACATCTCCCCACGAGGAGAATATGTCGCCAGCGACGAACCCCTACCTTCCGACCCCGCACAGATCGCAGAGTTAGGCGATCTGCCTGAGTTAGCCCAGTGGCGCCACGAGGGGGGCCCCTCCCGAGAGGAGTTCTGCCTGGAGCAAGCTACCTGTCCTTCCCTGGTCGGACCCCGGCGGCAAGCAGAGGCCCAAGCCGCGGGCGACCAATCTGGAACACACCGGTTATATTGGGAAAATGACCTTTTGTACAGCGAGCAGAAGTCGGTGGAGCTAGGATTAGCCCGGGTGCTGGTGGTACCCCTACGCTTCCGAGACTTCCTCCTGGGCTTGGCCCACGATGTCCCCCTCGCGGGCCACTTGGGCCAAGACAAAACCTACAGCCGCCTAGTGACTCACTTTTACTGGCCTAAAATGAAAGCAGATGTAGAAACCCACTGCAAGTCCTGTCCCACATGCCAGGCTAGTGGGAAAAGTGGAGGAAAGCGCAAGGCTCCCCTCCAACCCTTCCCTGTCGTCAGTACCCCTTTTGAACGGGTCGGGATCGACATCGTGGGGCCCCTGCACCCCCCAACCTCACAAGGTCACCGCTTCATCCTCGTCCTAGTGGACCATGCCACCCAATACCCTGAGGCCATTCCCCTACGCACCATCACCGCCCCCGTGGTGGGCCGGGCGTTGATGGGGATCTTTTCTCGTGTGGGTTTTCCCCGCGAGGTCGTGAGCGATCGCGGGACGAACTTTATCTCCAAATACATGACGTCCCTGTGGCAACAATGTGGAGTGTCCTATAAGTTCACCACCCCGTACCATCCCCAAGGAAATGGCCTAGTAGAGCGGTTTAACCAGACTCTGAAGGGTGAAGTACTGGGTTTTTCGGAACCAACCCAGCGGTGCCAGGGGACACACCCGAAGACTTTGAGTTCTTCCTGTTTCAGACTACAGAAACACAGAGTCTTCTAGGTGAAGTCAAAGATCGTATTTATTGGCTGCAGACCAATCACAGGTATCCGAGAAGTACAGCACGGTGTATGTTCTCAGGAGACTGCTCCTCAACCAAAAAACAGTCTTTTCTTATATACAGAATATTACGCTCTGGGCAACACCGCCCCTATTTTACAAGTGGTCATTCACATATTTTTGCTTCAAAGAAAGAGCAAAGTCATGATGATAATCCCACATTTCAGCTCGGTCAGCCCATAATTATTTACCCAGCGAGGCTCAGAACCCTCATCAGATATCAGCAGACCCCAATAAAAACGGGCACCCCCTCCTCGTAAAACAAGCCATAAAGTAGGAAACAGAGTCAGATGTGAAAGAGATTAGTCAGGGTTCGTGTGGGATGCACGACTTTATGATGTGTCGGGCCCTGATGCTAATCCCATTTGGCCGCAGTAAAAGGAACTGGCCGGGCAGGACTGACCTCGGGCAGCGGAGTCAGTTTGCACAGGTCACAAAGAAGTCACAGAAAGATTGCGTGTCCTTTAGGCCTAGGCATGGCCTTAGTGCGCAGCCTATGTGAGGGCAACCACAAAATGGTTACCGTTCTAAAATGGACCCCGAGAGTTTAATATGTAGTATCGTATACACGGTGAGTTCATCGGGGAAACATGACGAAAACACTCATACATACCGCATTAGTCATTTGCGGTTCGCTGATACCAAAATCGGCATGGTAGGACCATGCTACCAACATGGTTCCGAAATTTACAGTACCACAGACCCTCCTTTTGCCCTTACATAGGCAATAACTATACTCATACTAATCTGAGTCCAGGTCTATATTCATAAAGCCATGAAGATGTTGCTGTAGCATCATCCTATTGCTTAGCTCGTCCCTTGATACAGGTTTCCTTACACATGATGTAACACAGAGGCTACACATTACAGGAGCACACTGTATACATAGACAGAACAGGAAAAGAATGGCTAAGATCGTCCCAGTGACTATCAGAATCTTCCATCCCCAAGCTGATATCAGTCCCCAGAACCACCCCATCATCGACCAGTCTCCTTTATCCACATGAATGGATTCGGAAATCTTATGCAGTTTGGAAATGGCCTGATAGACTGTCGGAGCGTTATCTGGTATGAAAATACAGCAGCTTGATTGGATAACCTTACATACCCCACCACGGTCTGCAAGTATGACATCTAGAACCATACGGTTCTGCAACGTCATGAGGCGATCCGCTTGGAGCTCAGCTGTCAAGTTACCAAGGGCACCAGCCGTTACATTAACAGTGGATTCAACTACACGAGTCAGTTGTCTCAGGTTCCTGCTATTGACCATTGGTCCCCAAAACGGCAGGAAACCCAGGAAGAAGTCTCCCGCTTCCTGACCGGCAGTATCCTCCTTACTAGCAACGCCTCTCACAACTCTGGTCTTGTGATAATCAGAGGCGGTAGTAAATGTCGGCGGTAGCAAATTTGCAACATAACACGTGCCCAAGAAATCAGGGGGCAACCATGTATATGCTCGGTCATTACAAACAAAGTATGTACCCTTGGCAGCCAAAAACGCAGGGGAAAACTGTGATGGAAAAATGTACGTTTCAGCACAGTCACTCTTCCCTAATTGAGCTCTTGGATTCTGACCATTGCCTTGTAAACAGAACCGACCTATGTGGGGTATGACCCAAATCGGAGATGAACTTTTACGCTGTTTCTCGCCCAGACTAATGCTATACCCCGTCGCGTTCCAACCCACATAAGCTCGCAACTCATCCTTGGGAATAGATGAATATGCATCGATATCTCTACTCATATCAGCAACTCCTCTCATCAAGGCTTTATTGTTCGTGCTAGGTCTATTGTAACGCGGTGGTCGTGGGGAATAGGTCTCAAGTGCAAAAAGAAACATAGTCTGGAATGCCCATGATGACCCATTATAGCTAAACGGCAGCACTAGATACGGGATACCCTTATCAATGGTATGCGGCATCAAACCACACACCCAGCAATTTGTTGTGTTCATAACTAGTTGGTGCTGGTGCAGGAGTTGAATAAACGAATTGTTTATGAACTCAGAACGTCTAGCTTGTTCGTGTTCAGGCAGAGGGTGGAAAGAGTGTGAGGGAACAGTAGGAGGAGGTATGGGCTGTATAGTGGGTGCAAACGGCACTTGAAAAGACAATAATACATAACCTACAGAAAACATCATCATGCTAAATAGTACAAACAGACATAATATTACAAAACGTTTGCTATTCATTACTTTACATATTCTGCTCTTAAAATTTATTTCCTCAGCGGGTCTCTCCATCTCGAAAAACTCCATCCTCTAATCGTACTGTTCGCGGCGGATGAATGTCTTCTGCTAAGGAGTTCACCTGTCAGTCCAGGGAACGCCCTAGACCAACCAGACCGTTGACCTAACGTCTCCGGCTTGTACCCCAAAGTCTTGGCACCGCGACCCTACAGCTGAACCCGGATGGTGGTTCGAAAAACAAAAATAAAAAAAAAAGTCCTTCAGATGGGAGAGGTGTAATATTAAAAAATAGCAAGGGAAAGGAATTTTTTATTTGTCTATAGTCTTTGACCTCAAATTGTAATGGCTTTTCCCAGGTACTGTTTGGTCTTGAAACAAAAGTTCAGGTTCTGTAGTGTCCAATCGAATTGACGGTGGCACAGCTTCTTGCAAAATGTCATCGCTTTCCTTCTCAGAAAGCGTTCCTTTTACTTGTGCATCGCTAAACGGCAGAAAACGAGGCACAGTCTCAGTCTCTGAGTCAGCGATCCCTTCCTGGACCCACTGGTCGTAAGGCAAAGGCAAAGGGACCCTCTTGCAATGAACGCCGTGGATCCAGTTCTTTTTCCCTTTCACTCGAACAGCTGATCTCGTCGAGAGAAGGACGAGATGGGGGCCGGTCCAACGGGGCTCATCATTTTTCGTCCGCTGAAAGTTTTTGACCAGCACCCATGATACAGGATTGATGGGGTGTCCTGGAGCTTCAGAGACCTGAGGCAGAGTATCATGCACCTGTTGGTGTAAAACACGCAATTTAGCCGTCAATTCATACAGGTAATCAAGCAGTATTGGATGTTCAATTTCGCTGAATTTTGTCGGTCTTGGCACACCCCATATATTGGCCGGACGGCCAAACACAATCTCATACGGACTAAGTCCCACTCGTGAATGCACAGTCATTCTTGTTGATAGGAGTGCTAAGGGTAGAGCATCAGGCCATTTAAGACCAGAACTCGCCTGAATCTTAGCCAACTTAAGTTTCAAAGTGCCATTGTAACACTCTACTAATCCAGCTGATTGGGGGTGATTTGCAGCGTGGAATTTCTGCTTAATACCTAGTCCCTCACATACATTCTTCATCACTCGACCTACAAATTCACTCCCATTATCACTCCATACCATTCTTGGCATTCCAAACCTAGGGAAAAATTCTTTGACAAGGGCTTTAGCTGTGGATAAGGCAGTATTGTCTTTTAGGGGATATGCTTCTATCCACCTTGAAAAAGCGCAGACAACAACAATTACATATTTCAAATTGTTGCACCTTTCCATGTGGATGAAATCTAGCTGCAAAACCTCAAACGGATACGTTGGAGGCGCAAAATGACCAGCTGGAGTTGGGGTTCCCCTACCAGGATTGTATTTCAAACATAGCATGCAATTTTTGACCACATTCTCCGCACACTTGGGAATTCCAGCATTCTGCCATACTGGAGCCAACAACTTACAAATCCCTTTCACACTGATATGCGCCATTCCATGTGCCATCGTGACCACTGGAAGCACATATGCATCAGGTAACAACCATCGCCGGTGTTCTGACAAATCAACCCAACAACCATTTTCATCCAATTTACCCTTACTTTCTTTCCACATACTCAATTCTTTCTCTGTGGCTTCAGCTTGAAGGGACTTCACACTCTCTATCGTGTCTTCACACATTCCAACATCACCAACCCATCTTGCAGGGCCTGCAACATACATTCGAGTTGTAACATCTTTTGCTGTTTCTTTCGCTATTTAGTCAGCAAAAGCATTACCACGACCAACATCATCGGTAACCTTCTTGTGTGCACTGCATTTTACAATCGCAACTTGTAACGGCAAGGTCAACGGTTCAAGGAGATCATTCACCAACTGACCATTCTGAATCTTAGTTCCATGTGAAGTCAGGAACCCACGTTCTTTCCACAAGCGCCCAAAACTATGGGCCACGCCAAAGGCATACTGACTGTCAGTATATATGTTCACTTTCATTCCTTTCGACAACACGCATGCTCTTGTAAGTGCAATTAATTCTGCTGCTTGAGCCGAATTATGTGGTATACGTGCAGTTTCAACAATCGTGTGCAAAGTCGTGATAGCATATGCAGCAGTCGTATCACCATTCGGAAGCTTGAAGCACGAACCATCCACCCATAAGGTACCATCACTCTCAACCAGGGGAGTATCTTTAAGATCCACTCTCCCTTTTGTTTCTTCTTCTGTTCTGAACAGACAATCATGCTGTTCAATCTCATCTGTGTCTGCCGAAATCGGCAATAATGTAGCTGGATTCAATGTGTTGCACCTCTTTATGTGCCCATGACTCGCTAGCAGTGTTAACTCGTAACCTGACAATCGAGCACTAGTTAAGTGCTGTGTCTTGGTCTTGTTTAACAATGCGTCCACTGCATGCGGAACCATTACAATCAACGTGTTATCCATCACTAACCCAGCAGACTGTCGAATAGACACAGCTGCTGCCGCTGTGGCTCTCAAGCAACTCGGCAATGCCTTAGCTACCGGATCCAAAGTCGACGAAAAATACGCGCATGGACGCTGTTTGTCTCCAAAAGACTGTGTTAACACTGACAATGCGCAACCTTCCTTCTCATAAACATACAATGTAAAGGGTTTACTGTAGTCGGGGGTACCCAACACAGGAGCTGAACATAATGCATTACGCAATTCTGAAAAACTTTTCTGACACTCTTCAGACCACGGGACAGGATTCGGGGTATCTTTACTTGTTAATGCTATCAAAGGTTTTGCCAGCAAAGAAAAACTCGGGATCCACTGCCTACAGTATGAAGTAATACCCAAGAAAGCACGCACTTCTCTCTGTGTTCTTGGCACGCTCAATTGTGCAATGGCCTGAATTCTTTCTGGGGTCAGTTTTCTTACCTCTTTCGATAAGAGATGACCTAAGTAGGTCACTTCTTGTCGACAATATTGCAGTTTTGAGAGAGACACTTTGTGATGAAAGGTAAACAAATGACGCAACAACGACAATGTAGCTTCTTTACAAATCTCCTCAGTATCCGCGGCGACTAGTAAATCGTCAACATACTGAATAAGGGTAGCACCACTAGGTAAAACAATTGTATCAAGCTGCGCTTTTAAAGCCTGACTGTATATTGATGGACTTTCACAGTAGCCCTGTGGAGCGCGTTTAAAACGGAAGCTTCGACCTCCTAAACAAAAGCCAAAAATATCCCTGCTCTCCTCTGCAATCGGGATGCTAAAGAAAGCATTCTTTAAATCGATCACTGAGAACCAAGCAGCGGAAGCTGGGATCATAGTTAACAAGGCAGTTATATCAGGGACGACTGGAAACTGTGGCACAACTATCTTATTGACCTCTCTAAGATCGATCACAAACCTGTAAACAGGTGGCTGAGAAGGGTCAGTACGTTTTAAAACAGGCAAAACAGGACTATTGCAAACGTTGCCTCTTGTCTCTTCAATTACATTCTTTTCAATCAAATCATAGATGATCGCTAACAACGCTTTCTCACCTTCATTAGAGATCTTGTATTGGGGAATGCGTGGCAATTTAACATTGGCTTTCAAAGTGACCACATATGGCGGTATTTCCAAGAGGCCCACATTATTAGGACCAGTAGCCCAAAGGACATCTGGAAGAGACGACAATTCAGCTGGCAGTTTATTCTTCGACAAATACATTGGAGAAATCACTTCCCTACCCAGTGTAAGTTGTACTCCTAAGGGAGAACAATATAATGTCGCATG
Source organism: Triturus cristatus (assembly GCF_964204655.1). Lineage (NCBI taxonomy): Eukaryota > Metazoa > Chordata > Amphibia > Caudata > Salamandridae > Triturus > Triturus cristatus. Next base: position 1,863,352,178 of record NC_140590.1, read on the forward strand.
TAACCTCTTTAACAAATCCAATCCTAACAGATTTTTACCACAACCTGTCGTTAGGATAAGGGGTGCTTTCAGCTCACAAGGTCCAACAGAAAGGGGCATTGCACTAGAGATCGGGTTCCTAACCGGGGCGCCAGAAAAACCTACTGAAACATTCATTTCGCCAGACAAAGGCGCGCCAGGGAGTTTTGAGTGCATAATAGAACTCTTTGCAGCACCAGTATCCAATAGAAAAGGCTCTGACACACCCGCTGTAGTCACCTTGACATACGGCCCACTCTGATCCACTGGCACTGAAACAACTCCCTCTCTTTGTCTATGGCTGTCCTAGTAATCATTACCTTCCGCATTTTCATCTTCCGCATAATAGTCGTTATTATAGTACTGAGCCGTCCTACCAGTTGCATTGGCTTGCTGATCAAAACTATTCATCGTATTTTGAGGCGGAAGAGGACGCGCGTTCTGGGGAACATTTCCACGCCCTCTACCTCTAAGAGCTTGCTGACCACCTCTACCTCTTGTGCCATAAGCATTATTCGTACGCTGCAACAATATAGGACAACTATACTTAAAATGACCTTCTTCTTTACAATACGAACATTGATTGGGACCTACAGGAACACGCGGTTGGGAATATTCGAACCTTTGCATGTTTCTTTGAAACTGCTGAGGTTGCTGATAGTTACTCTGACTACCGCGTGGTGGGTAGGCCTGCTGTAACAGAACCTTCGTCTTCAATTCTTTTGTTTTCTTGTCTGCTCTATCCTTCTCATCTTTATCCCTATTTTCGTAATACTGTGCAGTAGCCAGTATTTGCGCTGAAGAGGAAACAGCCGAAGAACTCTCTGAATCTTTTAATTTCTTGCACAACTCGGGAAGCAAATTATGCACGAATTTATCAACATATAACCGTTGACCACCTTCCGTACTCATGTCTTGACCACTGTGGTCGATAAATGTTTCTTCAAACCTGGTGAAGAAATCAGACACTGACTCATCTTTCTTCTGCTTGCATGCGGATAATTTATCCCAATTCACACGCATCGCGGGCATTAAAGTTTTCATCTAGGTAATAATTCTAGCAGAGAGTTGTGCTACTAAGGGCTCAGGTTTCGCACCACCAACTTGTCTAGTGTCTGCAGCAATGATATTAGCCCATGTGTCACCTAGTTCTGCAGCATGATCTGCATTACGAATCGATCCCCATAAAGGCTGCGGAACAACATTCCCGAACAACATATCTATGTCAGCTAGATTCATGACACACGATTCTGCGGTCTGTGATAACTCCTTATAATATCCTGCAGGGTTTTTACGGGGGTCAGGCAAGGTCTGCTTAAGGGCTAAAACTTCAGATCGCTTCCAAGGAACATGTACCCAAACACGCTGAAAATGAGCTGGCACAGCAACAATACCTCAAGCGGCATCAGCTGCAACAGCGTCCTTCCATACCGGAGGGACTTCTCTCATTGGGTATTGTTTAACCTTTTTATCAGAGGAGTCATGTTCAAACAGTGACTGAGAAGGACCCTCTATCCTGAAAGACAATAAAGTCGCAACTGCTTTCTCAACATCGGGACCCACAATCATACCTTTTTCAAAATCAAACCGTACATGACACAACTCCTGCGCGCTTGAGTCTAAACCATGATCTTCCAATTCCTCACAGAGGAATTCACACATTTTCTCGAAAACGTATCTCTGTTTTGGTGCTTCCCATTGATGAAAAACATTTACAACAGACCGTACATCATATCTTGAAGGATAAACAATCCATTTATGTGCCATGCGGTCTAATACTTCTTTCTCTTCAGAACCAGGCAGCTGACTACGCAACTGCTTACGTTGTGAACCAGGGGTCGTACTAGATGACCCGAAGAGAGCCGATATAAAACTAGTGACCGCACTAGCTATTCGTTGTCGTGTAGAAGGTGAAGTTGAGGCAAGAACAGGGGGAAAGACAGAGGGAAGAAAAACGGGTGCGGATACAGGTACAGGGGTCGTATCAGGAAGAGCGCCGACAGAGGCAGCTGATGTACTAGGTAGAGTCGCAGGAAGCGCAGAAGAGATAGGTAGCGAAATCGGCGGCCCGTGAGAGGGCTGCGCTGTAGGGATAGGAGCCGGCCGAGGAGGAGCTGGCGGCTGCGGGAAGGCTTGCGGCAAATTAACTGGAGGCTGTACGTTTAAAGGTTGCGTAGGCGCTGTAGCACTCTGCGCATACGGTGGTGGCGTACTCAGCAAATGTGACATTAGGGGATCTTTCTCCTTTTCTTTTGACGCATCTTGGTGAAGGGGCGGCAAAACTGGGTAACATTTATCAATCACTAGTTTACGTTGCCTTTGCAACTGCTCATTCATTTGTTCTTCTTCATTATCTTTAAACTGTAAAGCTGCTTGCATTATCGACATACCTTTCTCTCTTTTATTTTTCCTCGCTAATTTGATTTCTTTCTGTTTGGCTTCCTTTCGCCATAGGCGGAAAGAATCAAACATCGCCGGCCGGGCTTTCTTTTTAAATAATTTAACCTCTAGATTATCCAGAATCTCTGTGTCGAAACTACCATATTGGGGCCATTTTAAATCACCATCTTTCCTGGTGTATCGAATCCATACTTCATTGTACATAATGGGGCCCACGCCATGTTTCACATAAAGCTCATAAGTTGGAGTTCCAATTGGAGGAACCGGACACGAATCCTCTAATCGGGAGTCCTTATTACAACCCAGACAAAACAAATTTTCAAATATACTAGAACCAGGCATCTTCGCTCACTAGTCTAGTTTCAAACTTCAAAGGATTATCGAATACGATAGTCTCGTGAATACACGAGTCCTTCGGCTTTGGCACTTGCAAGTTCCAAATCAAAGCGATCCTAAAGGGATACCAAACTAAGAACCAAACTAAGGACTGGGAGACGCTCCACTTATACTTAACTGAGGTATCGATGACGTCACCAGAAGACTCGTTAAATCGTTTCGCTCTACCAAATCATCAAGGGTCCAAAACAGGGCGATAGTCAGGGCAGCAGTCCTTCGTAGCCGTAGGGACGCGGAGAACCTCGCAGTAAAGACTTTCGGACCACGTCGACATGCAGGGGTCGATAAAGTGGCGGCCTTCCTCCAGAATTTTCACATGAAGCTCCTCACAAACCTCTTTCTTGGACCGGTACCGCTGAAATCGCCCCACGTTGGGCGCCAACTGAAGTACTGGGTTTTTCGGAACCAACCCAGCGGTGCCAGGGGACACACCCGAAGACTTTGAGTTCTTCCTGTTTCAGACTACAGAAACACAGAGTCTTCTAGGTGAAGTCAAAGATCGTATTTATTGGCTGCAGACCAATCACAGGTATCCGAGAAGTACAGCACGGTGTATGTTCTCAGGAGACTGCTCCTCAACCAAAAAACAGTCTTTTCTTATATACAGAATATTACGCTCTGGGCAACACCGCCCCTATTTTACAAGTGGTCATTCACATATTTTCGCTTCAAAGAAAGAGCAAAGTCATGATGATAATCCCACATTTCAGCTCGGTCAGCCCATAATTATTTACCCAGTGAGGCTCAGAACCCTCATCAGATATCAGCAGACCCCAATAAAAACGGGCACCCCCTCCTCGTAAAACAAGCCATAAAGTAGGAAACAGAGTCAGATGTGAAAGAGATTAGTCAGGGTTCGTGTGGGATGCACGACTTTATGATGTGTCGGGCCCTGATGCTAATCCCATTTGGCCGCAGTAAAAGGAACTGGCCGGGCAGGACTGACCTCGGGCAGCGGAGTCAGTTTGCACAGGTCACAAAGAAGTCACAGAAAGATTGCGTGTCCTTTAGGCCTAGGCATGGCCTTAGTGCGCAGCCTATGTGAGGGCAACCACAAAATGGTTACCGTTCTAAAATGGAACCCGAGGGTTTAATATGTAGTATCGTATACACGGTGAGTTCATTGGGGAAACATGACAAAAACACTCATACATACCGCATTAGTCATTTGCGGTTCGCTGATACCAAAATCGGCATGGTAGGACCATGCTACCAACATGGTTCCGAAATTTACAGTACCACAAGGGGATGATCGCGGGCCTGGCAGAGCCCCTCCGGCGCAAGTGGGACGTCCTGCTCCCCTGCCTTTTGTTCGCCTACCAGGAAGTTCCCCAGAAATCCTTGGGGTTCAGCCCGTTTGAGTTACTCTACGGGCATCCCGTCCGGGGGCCCCTCAGCCTGGTCAAGGAAGGGTGGGAGGCGGCGCCCCGAGGCCCCCCCCGAGATGTGTTCCGATACGTTCTGACCCTCCGAAACCAGACTAGGAAGTTTCGAGAACTGACCGAGGCCAACCTGGAGGCGAGCCAGGAAGAAATGAGGCGCTGGTACGACCAGAATGCCACTCTGGTCGAGTTCCAGCCGGGTCAGCAGGTATGGGTCATGGCCCCAGTGAAACCTTGCGCCCTCCAGGATAAATGGACCGGGCTCTTCAAAGTCGTTGAGCGAAAGAGCCAGGTCACGTACTTGGTGGACGTCCATTCCCCTCGCGACCCCCTTCGGGTCCTTCACGTGAACCGCCTCAAGCCTCACTTTGTGCGGACGGAGCTGAGTCTACTGCTGGCCTCCGATGACGGGGCCGAAGAGGAGTCAGATCCCCTCCCTGACCTCCTGTGTACCAAGGAGAAGGATGGCTCCGTGGAAGGAGTGAACCTCTCTCCATCCCTTACTTCCCAGCAACGCGAGGACTGCCGCCAGCTCTTAGGGCAGTTCCCCGACTTATTCTCTCTTGTCCCCCAAGTCACTGACTGGTGTGTCCATGACGTGGACACCGGAGACAGCCAGCCGGTGAAGCAACGAGCCTACCGAGTCCCTGATCGAGTCCGGTCCTGCATTCAGGCCGAGGTCTCGAAGATGTTGACCTTGGGGGTGATCGAACCCTCAGACTGCCCCTGGGCCAGCCCCGTGGTACTGGTCCCGAAAGCAGCTGCCCCCGGTGTCGCCCCAGAACTCCGATTCTGTGTGGACTACTGGGGACTCAATGAAGTCACCCGAGCCGACGCTCACCCCATTCCCCGAGCAGACGAGCTCATTGACCGTCTCGGGTCTGCTCATTTCCTCAGCACATTCGATCTAACCTGCGGGTACTGGCAAATTGCGCTCACAGAAGGAGCCAAGGAGCGGTCCACCTTCTCCACCCCGGATGGGCACTATCGCTTTCGCGTGATGCCCTTCGGGATGAAAAATGCCCCGGCCACCTTCCAGCGTCTGGTAAATAGAGTCCTGGCCGGGCTGGAAAAGTTCAGCGCCGCATATCTAGACGATATCGCGGTTTTCAGTTCCGAATGGAGTGAGCACCTCCAGCACCTCCGGAGGGTGCTAACGGCCCTGCGCCAGGCAGGCCTCACCGTAAAAGCCAGCAAGTGTCAGATTGGGCAAGGCTCGGTGGTCTACCTAGGGCACCGGGTCGGAAGCGGGCAGGTCGCCCCTCTGCAGCCTAAGATCGACGCCATCCTAGCCTGGGAACCACCCACTACCCAAACGGAGGTCCGAGCCTTTCTGGGCCTCACCGGCTACTACCGGAGATTCATACGGGGGTACGGCAGCCTTGTCGGTCACCTCACGGAACTCACATCCAAGAAACAGCCCAAGAAAGTGCAGTGGACCTCTGCCTGCCAGGAGGCGTTCGATGCCCTGAAAGCGGCCATGTGTACTGCCCCCGTGCTCCAGGCCCCCGACTACTCCAAGGAGTTTGTGGTACAAACTGATGCCTCCGAGCATGGCATTGGGGCTGTCCTGTCACAGGTGAATGACCAAGGCCTAGACCAGCCCGTAGCCTTCCTCAGCCGAAGGCTGTTACCCAGAGAACAGAAATGGAGCACCATTGAGTGCGAGGCGTTCGCCGTAGTCTGGGCCCTCAAGAAATTACGACCCTATCTGTTCGGCACCCATTTCAAAGTCCAAACCGACCATCGCCCCTTGCAATGGCTCATGCAGATGCGAGGGGAAAACCCCAAACTACTGCGGTGGTCAATCTCCCTCCAGGGGATGGATTTCACCGTAGAGCATCGCCCTGGTACTGACCACGCCAACGCCTACGGCCTCTCCCGGTTCTTCCGCCTCGGCGAAGAGAACCCCCAAGAGGATGGGTAGTTCTCTCCGGCTTTCAGCTGGGGGGGACGCGTGTTAGACCCGGCCTTGTGGCATGGCCATCCCTGACCCCTAGCCACACCCCTTGACCCGTTCACCTCATTCAGCCCCCGAGTACACGGCCTAGCTGGTCCTTCCCACCAGGACCCACACACACCCGACCCGGACTTCCCCGTCCGTGCCCTCCATCTTCCCAGCACCACAGGGCCCTCGTACCCACTTCATGCACCTACGATGGCCGCCCGGCTCCAGCGCAACCCAGGCCTAGAGGCACCGCCCCGGCTGAAGGACTTCGCGCGCCCACAGAGTGAGAGAGGGAGGAGCAGTTTCCATCGCACCTCTGACCTCGCCTTGGGAGATGGGTTTCGATCGGCCCTCCGGCCTCCCTGAGGGCTGGCTCCACGCCTGCTGTGTGTCTGGGACTCCTCCCGACCCGGCCCTGAAAGGATCAAAGGACGACATGGCAGGAAACTCCAACAAGCGGCCCCCAGGTGCTAAGACCCCTGCCTACACAGACTCCGAACATCAAAGAGGAGTTGACCTATAACAAGGGGTGCTCTGGGACTATCTGGCAGATTCGACTCTGGAACGACGAGAGCCCTGCTGACGTGGTCGCGGCTCCCTTGCAACCTTGGAACACCTGAGCCCTGCTGAGTGACTCGCGGCTCCCCTGAAGATCGCAAGACCTCCGACCTTGTGCTTGAGCCCTGCTGAGTGACTCGCGGCTCCCCTGCAGATCGTAAGACCTCCGACCTTGTGCTTGAGCCCTGCTGAGTGACTCGCGGCTCCCCTGAAGATCGTAAGACCTCCGACCTTGTGCTTGAGCCCTGCTGAGTGACTCGCGGCTCCTAAAGACTCCCTCGGTCCGGCTGGACCCCAATGACCACAGCGTATCCCCCAGCTCGAGGATTGTGAGCTGTGCGCCGGGTACGTCCCTGCATTGATCCGGATCCCCAAAGACTGTCCCGCTACCCCCTATCCCTACCGAGACTCTTTGAGCCCGTGCTCTATTTGTACATATCCACCTTGTTGATCATAAAGATCCTATGAAGCTAATTAGATAAAGATCTGTTCCCAAGAACATACAGTGTGGTGTCTCTTTGTCGTGTGGTGCAGTGTGTACGATCCTAGACACAAGACTCTTCCCCTGAGGAGTCTCCCGCCAGTGCCCGGCTACGATACCCCGAGGGTAGGTCTCAGGGTGCTCAGGGACCCTCCCTGTCTCCTCTGAGGTCGCCTTCTAACAATGCAGAAACCCATTTGGATGTATTATCCACAAGAACAACAACAAACCTTTCATTAGGTGCTAGAATGTCAAATGGGCCCACAATGTCCAAAGCCAGTTTTGACCATGGTCGTTCTGGAAGTTACACAGGTGAAAGAGGAGCAGCTCTTATCTTCCTTGATTTGTCATTATTAGCACATGAAATGCAGTTTTGAACTACATCTTCAACATGACGATCAAGATCCGGCCACCAATATGATTCTCTGATTTTTGACTTGGTTAAGCTGCGGCCAAGATGACCTTTGTGTGCAAGATTGATAGTTTTCTGACACAACTTGGAGGGTGAAATTAGTCGATCACCTCTATAGAGGTTATTTCCAAAAATACTAAGTTCATCCCGAACATTCCAAAGACTTTTTGCACATTGTGGAACAAAATGTAAATCAGGCCAACCGTTTACTACAAAATCCATGACTGTTTTTCTAGATTCATCTTCATCCAAATTGAATTCCCACTCTGATTTGTTAAGTGCAGGTTCTTTAACCCACACTACAGTATTGTCCACATTGTTGGAACAACCTTTGTCAAGAGGCATTCTTGAAAGAAAATCTGCAGGAACATTCCTCAGCCAAGGTAAATATTCAACAGTAAAATTATATTCCCACAGACTCTCAATCTACCTCTTGATCCGGGGTGTGGTGTTTTCAACTTTTCTACATGCAAACATGTGAACCAAGGGTTTATGATCACTCCTGACTAAAAAAGGTAAACCCCAAAGATAGAATCTAAAATGATTAATGGCCCACATGCAAGCTAACGCCTCACGTTCAATAACGGAGTAACGTTCTTCTGCTCCCTTAAGTGAATATGAAGCAAAACCCACCACTTTTTCTTGACCATCACACATCTGGGAAAGAACAGTACCTAATCCTCTTAAACTAGCATCCGTGGTTAATATTGTTCTCTTTGTCACATCGAAATGCCCAAGTGTTGGCATGCGTGAAATTTCCTCTTTGACCATATTAAATGCATGCTCACATTCATTCGACCAAACAAAATCAGCACCTTTTTTGAGTAATAGTCTTAACGGTTGTACAACACTAGCAAAATTCCTAATGAATTTGGAATAGTATTCTGAAAGTCCAAGGAAAGACTTTATTTGATCTTTATTAATAGGTGTGGGGGCTAAAGAAATAACTTCAGCTAAATTGATTTTCGGACTTATCCCTTCACCTGAGATGGTATGACCAAGATAGGACATTGAACTTACGCAGAATTTACACTTTTCTTTCTTTAAGGTCAAACCACGCTCCTCAAGTCTTGAAAGAACCTTGTTCAGGGTCATGTTGTGTTCAGTCTTATCTATACCAAAGACTAATATGTCGTCCTGAAAGAACAAAACTGACTCAATTCCCTTTAAAACCTCTTTCATTATCCTCTGGAAGCATGCAGCAGCTGATGCCAAACCAAAGGGCATTCTGATAAATCTGTAAGCTCCCAGGGGAGTAACAAAAGAGGTCAGGGCCCTTGAATCCTCATGCAGCAAAACCTGGTGATACGCTGATGATAAGTCCATAACACTAAAAACTGTAGCATTGTTTAATTTCGCTAAGGCCTCGTTAATATTGGGCAATGGTTGTCTATCTACCCATATACAGTTGTTCAGATTTCTCAAGTCTACACACATTCTAATCTGTTTTCCATTGTCCTAAGGTGCTAAAACTATTGGGGCCAACCATTCAGAGGACTCTATCTCTTCAATCACACCAGAATCAAGTAATTTGATTGGGTACCTTTCTTACTCTGTGAACTGCAGGTTGAGCCTTTGATTTCAGTATGATCTTGTGTTTGAAACCTAACTTGTGACTAAAAACAGATGGAAATTTGTTAAAAATCTCTGAATTTTCATCAAGTTGTTCGACAAACATAACTTGTTCACGAGCATTTGGATTTAATATTATCCCTAGATCTCTTTGATGACGCCAACCAAGTAAATTGTTACCTCTTCTCGCGATGTATACCTTTCCTACTGTAATTCTGTCTTTAAATGTGATGGATTGAGTAGTATAACCAACTAAATCAATGCTCTGCCCACCATAGCCAACGAGATTAATGTCAGGGGGAAGGAGATTAATATTGTTCTTACCACAAGTTGAATCCCAGATTTTATCACTAATCAAAGTGTAAGGTGAGCCTGAATCTGCTAGAACAAAAAATTGCAAAAACCCAATGTAAATTTCACATTTGGGCATAATTACAGCATCACAATCAACTCCTTTCAGATCTTGTACGGTACAACTGTTGGAGTCAGAAATATAATGATATATTTGTTGAGGATAAATTGTCTCTTCATCAACAACAATAACTCTTGAATTCCTACACATACGTGCATAATGCCCACGCTTACCACAATTCCTACATACCACATTCCTAGCAAAACAATGCGGGTAATTTGGGCCATGACTTTGGCTACCACATTTGTTGCATTTCAGTCTAGGATCTTTGTTACGAAAACTATTCCATTTGGGTTTCTCATTTTTGTTTTGTGTTTTTTCTTGTTTGTTGGCATTCTTTTGTATTGCAGCTATCTGTGAATCGGAAACAGCACATTCATTGGGAATAAGTTCAGCTACTGACTCATTTGAAGATATAGCATTCTGCATTTCTTTTACCCAGCTGGAAGTATTTTCAATACTTTCAACAATGCTTATAGCCTCTAGGAGGTTAGGGTTTTTTGCAAGCAGCTTTTCCTGAACTCTAGAATCATTAGTACAACAAACGAATTGATCTCGGATTAAAGAGTCAGATAACTGTTCAAATTCACAGGTTTGTGCTAATGACTTAAGTGCTGCCACATAGTTCCCAACTCTCTCTCCTTTGGCTTGTATTCTCATGAAAAATGTATGTCTTTCCATAGCAATATTTATCCTAGCACCAAAGTGTCTTTGCAGCAATACCACAGACATTTCATAAACGTCTCCAGGTTCTCCAGCACCTCTTCCAATGGGTATAGGGTCTAAACTGTCGTAGATGTTTCTTCCTTCTATCCCTAGATTGTGAAGGAGAACGGCTTGCTTCCTTGCCGCTGAGAATTTCTCTCACCCAATTGCTATCAAATATGAGTCAAAGAGGGGCTTCCATTTTTCCAGGGGAGAACAGGTTCCCCACGCTCTGATAAGAATTGGGGTGGCTGACTCATACCACCAGCTGCCATGTTAATTGAGTGTAAAACAACAAACTAATACAATAAATTAATACAACAAATTAACACAGAAAATGTTAAATAACAGTCTAACATAATAAATTAAAATAATTAATTAAAGCTTACTTCATTTGACCCGATGACAGTATGAGGGAATGGTTGTTTCCAGTTTCTAATTCTTCAAGAGAAAAGCGAAAATTAATCATGAACTTCAAAATAAGATATGTGAATATAAATGTAAAATCATCTTCCAAATAATCAAAACATGACTAAATGTCACTGCCACCATAAAATATTTTTGTTTGAATATGACATTGAGTAACTTCCTTTAAAATGTCGATGAAGTAGGCTCACGAGAGTTTCCAGTTAGCGCTCTAGTTGTTCTGGAATGGAAAGAGGAAGTCCAGGAGGTTAATTTCCTTTTACCTGTAAGGTAACACTCCTCACAATGTTCGAGGCATTGAAACGTCAGTCAGATCCCGTGTCCGCCTAAGAGCTGAACGTTGTAGCACGCGGAGAGTTTATATATGAAATGCCCGCTCGCGTACAGTTAATTGGCAGAGCAATTTCCCAAGCTTGCGCTGAATTGATTTTCCTTCAATTCCTTAAACTCGCGCTGAATTCACCTTCCCTCCTAATAAGTAACGAGCACACAAAACAGCACGTTTGTTTAATTAGTAAGCGACTCGCACGAAACAAGAGAGCCCATCTCCATGACACACGTTGAGTTTACTCTTGAAACAACCCTGGATAACTCACGCTTGCGCCGCTGACTTTGAATGCAAATCTCTTCACCAAATGTCTTCAAAAGTCAAGGAAATACACTGTAAAAACGTAATCCCGTGTCCACAGTCAACCGACAGTTAAATGGTAACTCACCCGCCCGGGTTGAGAATTGCCCGTCAGTTTAAAGAAGCGTAACGTCTTCTAATCGCACGCAGGGTTCAGATGGTGGTGCCAGCTCATCGTCACCAGTATTATAAAGCAGCGTTGTTCACACAGTGTGACAGGAAGATCTCTTTATTAGGCAACCACCATAGGACACGGGCAGGCAACCGATAGATAACGATCTCACTTCAAGAACTGACCAGGGTTCTGATGATGAACTCCATGTTCTATTGAATGCATCATCAGTACCTAAAGGGATAATTACAACACATCTCAGTGGCAGTGCTGTAAAAAGGTTTGATGCTTTATTTTATTTTCTTTTTAACACTTCTTAGTCTGTAGCTAGACAGTGTCTTGGCTGTGAGTGCGCTGGAAGCCACGTTGTATATTTTCTATAGTACCCATGCAGGACCTGCGTGTTTGGATAACATAAACTGTGGGATTGGTGGGAGACTGGCTCTGAGCACCCCCACCAAGAAACATTAGTCTGTCTGTATCAGCTTGCTCTCAGTGCCACTAGTGTCTCCTCTTATCGGGGAGAGATTTGTTTCTGGTAACCTTAGAACATGGCAACCCTGATCCCTCAAGATCGTGGAAACAATGTGCTACTTTTCGCTCAGTCACTCATGCTCATTTAGTTTATCTCAGAGATACACAAAATAAACAGTCAATCAATCAATCAATCAATCAATCAATCAATCATTTGTAGAGCGCGCTACTCACCCGTGAGGGTCTCAAGGCCCTAGAGGGGGTGGGGGAAAAAGCAGCTACTGATCGAACAGCCAGGTCTTGTGAAGTCTCCTGAAGGTCTGTTGCAGGTGGGTGGGGAGAGGGTTCCATGTCTTGGTGGCGATGTGGAAAAATGATCTGCCGCCGGTGGTCGTTCGGCGGATGCATGGGACGGTGGCGAGGGCGAGGGTGAGGTCAGCAGAGCGAAGCTGGCGGTTTGGGGTGTAGAAGGTGAGTCGTTCATTGAGGTACGCTAGAAAGGCATTGTGGAGTGCTTTGTGAGCGTGGTTGAGGAGCTTGAAAGTGATCCTCTTGTTGACCGGGAGCCAGAGCAGGTTTCTCAGGTGGGCGGTGATGTGGTGAGGGATTCTGAGGACAAGGCGTACGGAGGTGTTTTGTATGCGATGGAGTCTTTACTGGAGTTTGCCCGTGGTTCCTGCGTAGAGGGCGTTGCCGTAGTCCAACCTGCTGCTGATATGGGCTTGGGTGACCGTCCTTCTGGTTTCGGTGGGGATCCATCTGTAGATCTTGCGGAGCATGCGGAGGGTGTTGAAGCAGGAGGAAGAGACAGCATTGACGTGCTGGGTCATAGAGAGCGTTGAGTCCAGGACGAACCCCAGGTTGCGTGCCTGGTTGGTGGGTGTTGGGGCAACTCCCAGTGTGGCCGGCCACCAGGAGTCGTCCCATGCAGAGGGGGTGGAGCCGAGGATGAGGACCTCCGTCTTGTCAGAGTTCAGTTTCAGATGGCTGGTCTTCATCCACTCTGTGACAGCCTTCATTCCCTGGTGGAGGTTGGATTTGGCGGTGGCTGGCTTCTTGGTGAGGGAGAGGATCAGCTCAGTGTCGTCGGCATATGAGAGGATGTTGAGGTGGTGCGCCCGGACGTTGTCGGCGAGTGGAGCCATGTAGATGTTGAAGTGGGTCGGGCTGAGGGATGCTCCTTGCGGTACGCCGCAGGTGATTGTGGTGGCTTCGGAACGGAAAGGGGAGGCGGACTCGCTGGGTTCTGCCGGTGAGGAAGGAGGTAATCCAGTTCAGAGTTTTGTCATGGATCCCTGCGTTGTGGAGGCGTGTGCGCAGGGTGTGGTGGCATACAATGTTGAAGGCGGCCGAGAGGTCCAGGAGGATGAGGGCAGCTGTTTTGCCGTTGTCCAGCATGGCCCTGATGTCATCGGTGACTGCGATGAGGGCGGTTTCGGTGCTGTGATTGCTGTGAAAACCAGATTGGGAGGAGTCCAGGATGTTGTTCTTTTCCAGGAAGTGGGTAAGTTATTTGTTGGCGATCTTCTCAATGACTTTTGCCGGGAACGGGAACAGGGAGATGGGATGAAAAATCTTGAGGTCCTTTGGGTCCGCCTTGGGATTCTTGAGTAGGGCGTTGATCTCGGTGTGTTTCCAGCTCTCCGGGAAGGTGGCGGTCTCAAAGGAGCTGTTGATGATCTTTCAGAGTTGGGGTGCGATGATGGAGCTTGCTTTGTTGAAGATGTGGTGGGAGCAGGGGTCGGAAGGTGAGCCGGAGTGGATGGTGTTGATGATTTTGATGGTGTCTTCGTCGTTGACGTTCCAGGAGAGTAGGAGGTCGGTGTCTTTGCTGGGCATTGGGTCTGGGGTGTCGACTACTGTTGTTGGTATCTGGGTGTCGAAGCTGTTGTGGATGTCTTTGATCTTGCGGTGGAAGAAGGTGGCCAGGAAGTTGCAGAGTTCTTGCGACAGCGGGATGTCATTGGAGCTGGAGCTGGAGGTGGCAAGTTCTTTCACGATGTTGAAGAGCTCTTTGCTGTTGTGTGCGTTGTTGTCGATGCATTCCTTGAAGGAGGACCTTTTGGCGGATCGGATGAGTTGGTGGTGCTTGCGTCTGGCGTTCTTGAGGGCTGCATGTTTGTCTGGTGTCTGGTCTTGGCGCCACTGCTTCTCGAGTTTTCGGCAGGTTTGCTTGGAGGTTTGGAGGTCGGTGTTGAACCAGATGGCTCTCATGTCGGTGCACCTGTTTGAGGGTTTCCTGATCGGGGCGAGGGAGTTGGTACAGTCGTTGATCCATTTTCTGAAGTTGTGGGCCGCTGCGTTGGTGTCAGAGGGCTCGGGTGGAGGGTCTCGGGTGAGGGTGGTGAGGAGCTGGTGTTTGGTGACTTTGTTCCAGCTGCGGTGTGGGATTCGTTGCGGTTGGTTTGCGCGGATGTCTGGATGTTTCAATAAGGATTTATTGAACAGTTGTTATTCTCGTGTAAAATATATGAGCTGCAACAACCATTAGACAGTAGCAGAGATATATGATTAGCAGTACTATGAATATAAAAGGAAAGTACAGTTTTACCATTTTGCAATAAGCATGAATAAATACATGAATATAAAATTCATGATAAAAGTGTGGGTACTCCTACGATGCCTATCTAGATGTACCTAAGTGTACCTAGCATGTGAGTAAGTGTATAGCCAAGAATCCCTCTAGGATTCAGTCGAACGCCATTACCTGAAGTGTGAGAATGCAGGAGCTCTTCTTGGTCTCGAGTTGGACACCCCGCAAGGGATGGTTAGACCGCTGTCAGCTGGAGTGTCGGCATGCAGGAGCCTAAGCATCTCTGGTCAGTGTGTCGGCCTGGAAGTCTCAGTTCCTTCTAACTAACACTAGCAAGAGGTGCTATATTTATACAGTATCTATCTAGGGCTCCTTTGTCCATTGTTGCTTGTATTAGCCATTGTTGGATTTGAGGATGATGTATGGGATGAACTGTGTATGTAGATATGGGGAGGAAGGTGATGTAGCCCCAGCCTGGTTTCCAAGAACCCTTATGAATATTCATTCATACTGTGTCAGTCTAAAGATGAAGTCATAGAACGATATTGTTTAGGGAAACCCTCCTTCGGCGCCCAGGGCTAGAACTAAGTAAAGGTTCAATCCTAAAAGGCTCAGTACTGTGTAATGTAGGGGAGGTGATGTGGGTGAAAGGGTATGATGTTACCCGGGCCTATATTAGGGTACCTATATGAAACATAACAGCCACAAATGTGGTGAGTTTGTCTGGTAGATAAGCAAGGGTGCTCGTTGTGATGGCTTTGTAAATGATGCAGCTGGTTCTGAAGATGGTGCGTGCCAGCACGGGGAGCCAATGGAGCTCCATCAGGGTAGGGGTGATGTGGTCATATTTGCTCAGGTCCTGGACGAGACGTGGTGCAGCGTGTAGGTTGCCCTTAAGGGTGCCAGTGTGGGGCCTGGGAGGACATGAAGCAGGGAGTTGCAATCATCCTGATGTGACAGTACAGGGCCTTGAACAGCAGTTCTGAAGTCACTTTCTAGACTTACACAGGGCACATACACAACTCACCAATAACCTTCATGTAGGCACTAACAATAAACAACTGATCAGAACAGAAGCGTACTACCATCACGTTGAGTGATCACCCTGATGAAGGTGTCATAAAGTTGGCAATCTGACTTTCATAGCGTCTAATAACTGACTTTTTCCATGGAGCCAAAAAACATCCATATTCACTACCCCTCCAGGCAACCCAGTATTTATCTCCTCACCCCAACCTGATATCGAACAGACCAAATTATAACTAGGCCTAGGAGTGCATTGACTCTGAATGACGCATTACTCGGACACTGCAAGGACTCTGAATGATGCATCACTCACACACTGCATGGGCTCTTATTGATGCGTCACTCGCACACTGCATGGACTCGGAATGATGCATCACTCGCACACTGCATTGACTCTGAATGACGCATCACTCACACACCGCCTTGGACTCTGAATTACGCATCACTCGCACACTGCAAGGACTCTGAATGATGCATCACTCGCACACTGCATGGGCTCTTATTGATGCATCACTCGCACACTGCATGGACTCGGAATGATGCATCACTCGCACACTGCATGGACCTCTGGATGATAGGTCACTTGCACACTGCATGGACTCTGAATGATGCATCACTCACACACTGCATGGACTTTGAATGATGCATCACTCACACAACGCCTTGGACTCTGAATGACGCATCACTCGCACACTGCATGGACTCTGAATGATTCATCACTCGCACACTACATGGAGTCTGAATGATGTGTTACTTGCACACTGCATGGACTCTGAATGGCACGACACTCGCACACTGCATGGATTATGTTAAACAGAAACTGTCAGAGGCCAGTAACAACAAGAACAGATTCTAACAGAACCCATACCACAGAACAGTATCAAACTACATAAAGGATGATCTGTATACAAACAGAGTCTAGCGTACACATGTTTTCATCGAATACAGAAAGCAGTTACTTTTCTAAGTGACAATCTCAAGGCCCCATGACCATGAGAGTGAAAGCAATTAGTCTTCTCCAACGGAAGCAATTGCCACCACCTCTAGTCTCATCCTCGACACTCTAATGGCAGAACTATCTAATATTGGCACATACGTAGGGAAAATGGACACTAAACTTGCAGAAGTCTCAGATGAGGTCAAATAAATGGAGACAGAGCTGAACCCCCGTTACCACCGTTCTGACACCACAGAAAGTAGAATAACAGATGTGGAAACAACTGGCTGGTCTTCCTGAAAGGGGGCCAAACATATAGGCCATAAGATGCATGATTGCTAACCTGGAAGATAGGTCCTGCTGGAACAATGTCAGGTTTTATCTTTTACCGGAGGGAGATGATCACAATAACTATCTCCTGAGAACTGTTTTCAATGAACTGCAGGAGTTCCAGAGAGCACACAGACTACAGCGGCAAAATGCATCTACTGCAAACTCACCCGGCCAATATTTGCCTGATTCTTGCAATACCAGCAAGGAAGAGCCACACAACAAGCAGCAAATAAAACAAAATGGGCCAATCATGCTCGATAATCTCCTGATTTATATTTTAGCAGAATCCTCATTAGAAACAAATTTCCTTAGAAGGTGCTTTCTTTCTCGATACACACAACTTAAGCAAGGGTTCAATAAATGCCTCCTGGAGGGAGCCACCAGTAATGGTGATCACAGGAGACAGCAAGAATACGTGAACCAAGAAGACCTTGGGAAATTCATGGAGACTTTGGGCTGGACTCTCATATGAACCCAACCATTCATTACACAACCAACCTCGAATAAAGAACACAAGTGACCGAGAGGACACACAAACCCAGCAAAAGTCACACACAAACACACACCTTACATACACAAATATGGTGCACAGTGACACGTAAATCTGCTCCCTCATCATTCACCTCCCCTCACACACAGATTTCAGAATGCTGCCATCAGCACTTTCTAAGTGGAGTTTCCTGTCTCAGTATCTGTTATATAGATCCCTCCCTAGCGGCTCAAGAGACGACTCATACCCGAGTACCTCTCACTGTTTCCTGCTCCTCTGAGTATCCTGATCATCAGTGAAGGCTCCGATGGCATCGAGGAGGGCTCCGAGAAGGAATCAGACCTCATATACAGGTAATTCTGATGCAGTCTCCTAGGACAGAGGGGATTAAATGTCATCTATAATCAATAGTTAGTGTTATACAGCCTGAATAGGGGCGCTGCAGACAACCTTCTCTTATCTAGTAATGTGCCTGATGCAGTCTGTCCAGAGTAAATTAATTATAGTCAGTGCACGGTCTGTGCAGGGCAACTGATGGAATCACACCTAATCGCAGCACACTCAACGCAGCAGTCAAATTTGCTGCTGTGCTGCAAAGGTGACAAGAAAAAAAACTGTGCAAAGCTGTATCTGTGACAACTGACCTGCTGCTGCTGTTGTATCCTGCTCTGGTTACGCTGCCTTGCACGGTGCACAGATTTGCACTATGGTGCAGACGTGAGTATGTGCTGCATGGCATAGGATTTGCACTGGAAGCATACACTTCCAGCGTGAGGTCCCATACTTAAACTCAGAAGGATCCCAATCATTAGGACGTGTGCTGAGCCCCCCACACACATGCAATCTATAGGTGTTATGGGGAAATAAAAAAAATTCTCTTCTTGACGCCTGCTTCGAGGAGATGTTAGCTTTTGACGCAAATCCTTGTCTGGCTATCTTAGTAAGTCGAATGCAAAAACAACAGTTGATGGACAGAATTCAGAAGAATGTCAAACATTCACCCCAGTACAGAGATCTGGGCCTAAATACATCGTTTTTTTGCTCACCATGCCATTCCAGTTTGAACCCAGCCATATGCAAATCAGTCTTGACCCTGTGCCTCATGGGAACAGTCCAGCCCGAACTGCCAAGCCAGGTCCTCCCTGGAATGGAACCAAGCATCCAAGTACCGGTTTCGGGGTTTCACCCCTCTTCAGCCAGGATAGCTTTATTCCAGTGGCATGGAGAGCACGGGACTCACGTTTTAGCATACCCGTCCCATTCGGGGTGACAAATGCAAAAACAATAGTTGATGGACAGAATGCAGAACAATGTCATACATTCACCCCAGTACAGAGATCTGGGCCTAAATCCATCGTTTTTTTGCTCACCATGCCCTTCCAGTTTAGACCCAGCCATATGCAGATCAGTGTTGACGCTGTGCCTCATGGGAACAGTCCAGCACAAACTGCCAGGTCAGGTCCTCCCTGGACTAGAACCATGCATCCTAGGACCGGTTTCGGGGTTTCACCCCTTTTCAGCCATGTTAGCTTGATTCCAGTGGCATGGAGAGCACAGGTCTCACGCCTGAGCATACCCGTCCCTCTCGGGGTGACAAATGCAAAAACAACAGTTGATGGACAGAATGCATAACAATGTCATAAATTCACCCAAGTACAGAGATCTGGGCGTAAAGCCATCGTTTTTTTTGCTCACCGTGCCATTCCAGTTTGAACCCAGCCATATGCAAATCAGTGTTGACGCTGTGCCTCATGGGAACAGTCCAGCACAAACTGCCAAGCCAGGTCCTCCCTGGACTGGAAACAAGCATCCTAGGACCAGCTTCAGGGTTTCACCCCTCTTCAACCAGGATAGCTTGATTCCAGTGGCAGGGAGACCAAGGGACCCACGTCTGGGCATACCCGTCCCACTCGGGGTGACAAATGCAAAAACAACAGTTGATGGACAGAATGCAGAATGTCAAACATTCACCCCAGTACAGAGATCTGGGCCTAAATCCATCATCTTTTTTGCTTACCATACCATTCCAGTTTGAACACAGCCATATGCAAATCAGTGTTGACCCTGTGCCTCATGGGAACAGTCCAGCCCGAACTGCCAAGCCAGGTCCTCCCTGGACTGGAACCAAGCATCCTCGGACCGGTTTCAGGGCTTTCAGCCCTCGTCAGCCAGGATAGCTTGATTCCAGTAGCAGGGAGAGCAGGGAGGACCTGGCTTGACCCTAAGTGTGCAGGAATGCCCAGACGTGGGTCCTGGGCACACTGTGCCACTGGAGTCAAGCTATCCTGGCTGAAGACGGGTGAAACCCCGAAACCGGTCCTAGGATGCTTGATTCTGGTCCAGGGAGGACCTGGCTGCACAGGGTCAAGACTGATTTGCATATGGCCAGGTCTAAACTGGAGTGAAATGGTGAGCTAAAGAATGATGGATTTAACCCACATCTCTTGACTGGGGGTAAATGTTTTGATTTGTTCTGCATTGCGTCCATCAATTGTGTGTCTTTTGCTTTCTTGCCCTAAGTGCGCCAGGTATGCCCAGACGTGGGTCCTGGGCTCACTGTGCCACTGGAATCAAGCTATCCTGGCTGAAGAGGGGTGAAAACCCGAAACCGGTCCTAGTATGCTTGTTTCCAGTCCAGGGAATATCTGGCTTGGCAGTTCGGGCTGGACTGTTCCCATGAGGCACAGGGTCAAGACTGATTTGCATAAGGCCCGGTCTAAACTGGGGTGACATGGTGAGCAAAAGAATGATGGATTTAACCCAGATCTGTTGACTGGGGGTGAATGTGTTGATTTGTTCTGCGTTCCGTCCATCAATTGTGAGTCTTTTATCTTAGTAAATTGGACAATTTGTAGAAAATGATGAGGTTTTGTGCCGAACCATCCACGTAACACCCCAAGAACACACCCTTGGTGCAAAGTGACACAAAACAGAGCAAAGAGGGCATCTTTCCAACCCAAAATACCTTTTTCAATGGAAAGTAGATACCAATGTATCACTTTGCACCACTTTGAGTCACTTTATGATGGTGTCAAGTATTAATAAGTCTAGGCCTGACTGTTATTAACTTCTCTTGGCACCATGTGACAGTGGCATGGTCCCAGCTTTGGCACACAGAGCGAGTCACTCTCACTTTCCTGAGCTGGCACCCACTGACTGTTACTGAGTCACTGTGACACACAGAGGGATTAACTGGCCTGTCCTTGTACACACTGAGAGTCACTGACTTGTCATGGCACTGACTGATATTGACATGGTACTAAAACAAATAGCTTTTTGTAATATTAATCTGCACATATATAAACCCCACAATAATGTTTAGAAAATTATTGTCAAGGTAAGTAGATGTAGGGTTAGAGTAGTAAATATATAATTCCCTGTGTATGTTTACCCTGTATGTTGGTAGTTGACATTTTGTGCATGTTGGACAGGCCTCACAGACGGCTCGCGCCCTCCCCGCTCGACAAGGCCAGGACTCCGGGCCACCTGGCATAACCCCGCGACCAGCACCTGTACCTTGTCCCCCGACGGACCCTCTGCCCTCGGACCCCTACTCATCACGGGGTCCAGCCCCACCGGCTTTCCCGGCCGGGTCAAGCCGCCATCTTGGACCCTGTACCACGCGGCCGCCTGGCCTCCCCTCGACCCTAACCCCGGGCCTGGCCGGCCCCGACATCCCGGCACCACTATCCACCCAGGAGGTGAGCGGACCACTTGGCAGGTCAATGGGAGACCGAAGTGTCAAGGGCTCTCCCCCGCCAGGTGCCGATCGCTCCCAGCTCCCCCAGGCACTGGCTCCACCCCCTGCTGGGTGTCTGGACACCTTCATCCCGGACCCTCCGACCTCCAAGTGCGAGGGTCCGGACATCAAAGGGCACCAGCCCTATAACTGAGGCAGCTCCGGAGCAGGAAGGCAGTTGTATCCTGGAGTCGAGAGACACCGAGTGAACTCAACCCTGACGGTCTACTGGCGCTGCCGTAGCCCGCTCTTGTGAACCATCGTCCTGCCTGCTGGCGCTGCCGCGGCCTTCTGCAACCTTCATCTTCCTGGGACCTGCTGGCGCTGCCGCGGCCCGTTGTACCGACCACCCTCACCGGGACCTGCTGGCGCTGCCGCGGCCCTCTGCAACCTTCATCTTCCTGGGACCTGCTGGCGCTGCCGCGGCCCGTTGTAACGACCATCCTCACCGGGACCTGCTGGCGCTGCCGCGGCCCGTGGTATCGACCATCCGCACCGGCACCTGCTGGCGCTGCCGCGGCCCATACCACCTAACCACAAAGCTCGAGGATTGTGAGCTCATCACCATCTCATCCGAATTACCTGATTGGTAAATAGACTGTCCCGCTACCCCCTTCCCTACCTTACGAGACTCTAATCGAGGGGACCCCTGAGTCCAGACCTCCTTGTACCATTTTACCGTACCTTAAATAAGTGCCTATAAAGATCACTGAACCTTATCCGTGTGTGGTATTTGTCTGTGGGGGGGAAGTTACTTGTCTGTACGATCGCTGGAGACGGCTCTCCCCGGAGACCTCTCCCCCTGACCCCGGCCGACCCTCCCGGTCCGTCTACCTTTTCTAACAGTGCAGGTCAATATTTTTATTATTTCATATTTTAATACACGTCCACTGACAGTCAGTGACTACTCGTGACACACAATGAGACAGCAACTCATTCTTGGGGCACACTGACAAAATCAATGGTCAGCATTTGCACTCACTGAGAGGAAATGGTCTGCACTGACATAAACTGAGAAGCAATGGTGGACAATGACACACTCTGAGAGGCTATGGTCAGTACTGATGCACACTGAGAGGCTATGGTCATCACTGAAACCCACTGAGAGGCTATGGTCAGCACTGACATACACTGAGAGGCTATGGTCAGCACTGACGCGCACTGAGAGGCTATGGTCAGCACTGACACTCACCTAGAGGCTATGGTCAGCACTGACACACACTATGAGGCTATGGTCAGCACTGACACACACTGAGAGGCTACGGCCAGCACTGACACACACTGAGAGGCTACGGTCAGCACTGACACACACTGAGAGGTCATGGTGAACACTGGCATAAACTGAGAGGCGATGGCCAGCATTGGCACACACTGAGAGGCGATGGCCAGCATTGCCACACACTGAGAGGCGATGGCCAGCATTGGCACACACTAAGAGGCTTAACTCAGCATTGGTGCCCAGACATGCACACCAGCACAGATTGTCCAGCTTTAAAAAAAAACAAATCTCGCTGGTCAGCCTTGACATTAACTGAGTGTCCGTGGTAACATTTTACACACACTGACAGACACAGTTCAGCTATTGCAGGCACAATGAGCAACCGTCAACAAATGGTACATGAAGAATGAATGAATGAAGAAGGTATTTAATAGAGCGCACTGTGGCCAAGCGGCTTCCTGGCGCTAAAACCTGATCAAGACTCACATAAATCAATCCGAAGAGTTAGGGAGAAAAAGCCTGAGAGAAGAGGAGGGTTTTTAAAGCTTTGCGAAAGTGGGAATAAATGGGAATAGAGCGAATAGAGAGAGGAAGACTGTTCCAGAGCTGGGGGGCCAAAACCGAAAAGCGAGTGCCCCCGGTTCTGGATTTGCGGAAGCGGGGAATGTACAGGAGAGACAGGGAAGAAGAACGAAGGGTACGACAAGGGGCATAAGAAGAGATGAGAGAGGTGATGAAAAGAGGAGCAGAACGGGAATGAGCCTGAAAGGCTAAACAGGCCAGTTTAAAAAATGAGCGAAAGTGGACGGGGAGCCAGTGAAGGGATTTGAGTGCAGGAGTGATGTGAGAAGATTTAGGAAGGGAAAGAATGAGGCGAGCAGCTTGGTTTTGAATGGCCTGAAGTCGGCGAGATTGAGAAGCAGGAATGCCTACAGACAGGCCATTTCCATAGTCAATGCGGGAGATGACAAGAGCCAAGACTATGGTTTTGAGGGCGTCAATGGAAAAGAACCGTGAGATCTTCCGGATGAGACGGAGGGACAAAAAACAGGAAGATACGAGTGAGTCACAGTCCACCCTTAAATACGCAGTAGGTGGCAGCTGGATAAGGCTTGTGCAGTGTGGCTTAATACAGACCTGGTACATGCAGTAAGTTTCAGTCCAGATGTGTCACGCACCGAGGGTCACTAGCCAGTCTCTGCATCCACACAGAGTCCCTGAGATGTCTTGCATCAAACTGAGACTTACGTACAGCCTTGGCAAACACACTAAGGGCCACTCTCCTTTCCTCACAGATTCTTGACTGGAGCCAGTACACACTGATCAGTCTTGGTGCACACTCAGATTCATTGTTTAATCTTGGAACACACTGATAGCCACTGGTCGATCTTGGCAAATAAGTAGAGCCAGTTACCATCATGGCGCACACTGAGGGTCAGTGATCAGTCTTGGCACACACTGAGACTCAGTGACCATTCTTGACACAGACCATGACCAGTGACCAGTATTGGCACACATCGAGACTCAGTGATCAGTCTTGACACACACTGAGACTCAGTGACCAGTCTTGGCATACATTGAGACTCAGTGACCAGTCTTGGCACACAGTGAGACTCAGTGACCAGTCTTGACACAAAGAGACTCAGTGACCAATCTTGGCACACACTGAGACTCAGTGACCAATCTTGGCACACACAAAGACTCAGTGACCAGTCTTTGCACACACCAAGATTCAGTGACCAGTCTTGGCACACATCAAGGCTCAGTGTCCAGTTTTGGCGCACACTGAGAATCAGTGACCAGTTGTAGAACACACTGATATTCATTAAATGACTTGACACACAAAAACAGAGGGCATTACAAGTCCTCCTATGACGTACTCCAGCTACAGGCAGGTGATCCACTTCCACATGTAAAGTTAAACGCAGGATTCTGTGATTTCCTCTCCAGGTGGCCGGGAGATCCCTCGTCTAAGGAGGCAGGCGATAACCCTGGGAGTGATGATTGCCGTCAACACATTCATAAACATCGTGCTCTACCGTCTGGGTAAGAAGTGTGGAGTTGACTTTCAGACACCCTAAGACCCCCCCCCCCCCCGTGGCACGTGAAATGGACTCTCTGCTTCAGGCATGATTAGATAAACTACAGATGAAAAGAAATAGAGGCTCCTGATTCTACATTGTAACCACAGAATTACAGTTAGGAGGTGGCCGTCGGCCTCAGCAGTAATGTCTGACTCAAAGATTTGTCTTAAACATAGTTTAATATGTACATTCTCCTGGATGATGAAGATGGAGATGGTGATGATGCTGAAGCTGATGATAATTAAGTGCTCTGAGCGCTGCGAGTTAGTGATGGAGAATGATGATGATGAGGATGATGGAGATGATAATGATGGTGATTATGATGATGGGTATTATTGTTATTATTATTATTATGATTATTATGAAGTGTTCCGAGGGCTGCGAGTTAGTGATGGACTATGATGATGATGATGGAGATGATGTTGATGATGATGAAGATGGTGATAATGAAGATGGTGGTGGTGATGATGATGAGGATGACGAGGATGATGATGATTATTATTAAGTATTCTGAGTGTTGAGAGTTGCAGAATGCTCCTGTAGGGGGCGCCGAGGTCAGTGATGATGATGATGAGCCAGAGAGGTTTACTATGAAGAGCAGTGGAAGGCTCCTGAAGGGGGCGCCGTGGTCAGTGATGATGATGATGATGATGTGTCAGAGAGGTTTGCTGTGAAGAGCTGTGGAGGCTCCTGAAGGGGGCGCCGTGGTCAGTGATGATGAGTCAGAGAGGTTTGCTGGAAAGAGCTGTGGAGGCTCCTGAAGGGGGCGCCGTGGTCAGTGATGATGATGATGATGAGCCAGAGAGGTTTGCTGTGAAGAGCTGTGGAAGGCCCCTGAAGGGGGCGCCGTGGTCAGTGAAGATGATGATGATGAGTCAGAAAGGTTTGCTGTGAAGAGCTGTGGAAGGCTCCTGAAGGGGGCGCCGTGGTCAGTGATGATGATGTGTCAGAGAGGTTTGCTGTGAAGAGCTGTGGAAGGCTCCTGAAGGGGGCGCCGTGGTCAGTGATGATGATGATGATGTGTCAGAGTGGTTTGCTGT
The DNA here is from genome assembly GCF_964204655.1 of Triturus cristatus. NCBI lineage: Eukaryota > Metazoa > Chordata > Amphibia > Caudata > Salamandridae > Triturus > Triturus cristatus. The sequence continues at coordinate 1,863,377,503 of NC_140590.1, forward strand.
GAAGAGCTGTGGAGGCCCCTGAAGGGGGCGCCGTGGTCAGTGATGATGATGATGATGTGTCAGAGTGGTTTGCTGTGAAGAGCTGTGGAAGGCTCCTGAAGGGGGCGCTGTGGTCAGTGATGATGATGATGATGTGTCAGAGAGGTTTGCTGTGAAGAGCTGTGGAAGGCTCCTGAAGGGGGCGCCGTGGTCAGTGACGATGATGATGATGATGATGAGTCAGAGAGTTTTGCTGTGAAGAGTTGTGGAGGCTCCTGAAGGGGGCGCCGTGGTCAGTGATGATGATGATGATGAGTCAGAGAGGTTTGCTGTGAAGAGCTGTGGAAGGCTCCTGATGGGGGCGCCGTGGTCAGTGGTGATGAGGCAGAGAGGTTTGCTGTGAAGAGCTGTGGAAGGCTCCTGATGGGGGCGCTGTGGTCAGTGATGATGATGATGAGTCAGAGAGGTTTGCTGTGAAGAGCTGTGGAAGGCTCCTGAAGGGGGCGCCGTGGTCAGTGATGATGATGATGATGTGTCAGAGAGGTTTGCTGTGAAGAGCTGTGGAGGCTCCTGAAGGGGGCGCCGTGGTCAGTGATGATGATGATGAGTCAGAGAGGTTTGCTGTGAAGAGCTGTGGAAGGCTCCTGAAGGGGGCGCCGTGGTCAGTGATGATGATGATGATGTGTCAGAGAGGTTTGCTGTGAAGAGCTGTGGAAGGCTCCTGAAGGGGGCGCCGTGGTCAGTGATGATGATGATGATGATGTGTCAGAGAGGTTTGCAGTGAAGAGCTGTGGAGGCTCCTGAAGGGGGCGCCGTGGTCAGTGATGATGATGATGAGTCAGAGAGGTATGCTGTGAAGTGTTGTGGAGGCTCCTGAAGGAGGCGCTGTGGTCAGTGATGATGATGATGATGATGATGAGTCAGAGAGGTTTGCTGTGAAGAGCTGTGGAAGGCTCCTGGAGGGGGCGCCGTGGTCAGTGATGATGATGATGATGAGTCAGAGAGGTTTGCTGTGAAGAGCTGTGGAGGCTCCTGAAGGGGGCGCCGTGGTCAGTCATGATGATGATGATGATGAGTCAGAGAGGTTTGCTGTGAGGAGTTGTGGAAGGCTCCTGAAGGGGGCGCCGTGGTCAGTGATGATGATGATGTGTCAGAGAGGTTTGCTGTGAAGAGCTGTGGAGGCTCCTGAAGGGGGCGCCGTGGTCAGTCATGATGATGATGATGATGAGTCAGAGAGGTTTGCTGTGAGGAGTTGTGGAAGGCTCCTGAAGGGGGCGCCGTGGTCAGTGACGATGATGATGAGTCAGAGAGGTTTGCTGTGAAGAGCTGTGGAAGGCTCCTGAAGGGGGCGCTGTGGTCAGTGATGATGATGATGATGAGTCAGAGAGGTTTGCTGTGAAGAGCTGTGGAAGGCTCCTGAAGGGGGCGCTGTGGTCAGTGATGATGATGATGATGAGTCAGAGAGGTTTGCTGTGAAGAGCTGTGGAGGCTCCTGAAGGGGGCGCTGTGGTTAGTGATGATGATGATGATGAGTCAGAGAGGTTTGCTGTGAAGAGCTGTGGAAGGCTCCTGAAGGGGGCGCCGTGGTCAGTGATGATGATGATGATGAGTCATAGAGGTTTGCTGTGAAGAGCTGTGGAAGGCTCCTGAAGGGGGCGCCGTGGTCAGTGATGATGATGATGATGAGTCAGAGAGGTTTGCTGTGAAGAGCTGTGGAAGGATCCTGAAGGGAGCGCCGTGGTCAGTGAGGCCGATGATGATTATTACTAAGGGTTTTGAGCGCTAAAAGTTGCAGAACCCTCCTGAAGGGGGCGCCCAGGTCACTGATGTGTCAGAGAGGTTTGCTGTGAAGAGCTGTGGCCGATGAGATGTGAAAGTGCTGTGAATACCGGTGCTGACTCTGACTGACTGAAATAAGATCTCCCACATTGAGCAGAGCCTGGGGACAAATAATTTATCTTAGAACATACTTGATTACCTAAATTCACTAGCCAGCCAAAGGCTCAGAAGTGGCACTTATGAAATAGATCAAAACATTTGTTGAGTGTCAAATAAGCCCTCTGCAAGGATGTCTGAGGTTCACCAACCGCAAGAAAACATTGAGAAAATTGTGACAGTGCAGAGAATGTTCAGCACAATTACCCTAAAATGATGCTGAGCTGCCTCAACATGTCATGAAATAACAGCCTTAGCAGCAAGTGTTCTCTGGCACCAAGGAGCAATGGTAAGCCCACTGGGGCAGAGGGCAGAAGGGGCAGTGGTCAGCCCACTGGGGCAGAGGGCAGAAGGGGCAGTGGTCAGCCCACTGGGGCAGAGGGCGGAAGGGGCAGTAGTCAGTCCACTGGGGCAGAGGGCGGAAGGGGCAGTGGTCAGCCCACTGGGGCAGAGGGCGGAAGGGGCAGTGGTCAGCCCACTGGGGCAGAGGGCGGAAGGGGCAGTGGTCAGCCCACTGGGGCAGAGGGCGGAAGGGGCAGTGGTCAGCCCACTGGGGCAGAGGGCAGAAGGGGCAATGGTCAGCCCACTGGGACAGAGGGCGGAAGGGGCAGTGGTCAGCCCACTGGGGCAGAGGGCGGAAGGGGCAGTGGTCAGCCCACTGGGGCAGAGGGCATAAGGGGCAGTGGTCAGCCAACTGGGGCAGAGGGCGGAAGGGGCAATGGTCAGCCCACTGGGCCAGAGGGCGGAAGGGGCAGTGGTCCCCACTGGGGCAGAGGGCGGAAGGGGCAGTGGTCCCCACTGGGGCAGAGGGCAGAAGGGGCAGTGGTCCCCACTGGGGCAGAGGGCGGAAGGGGCAGTGGTACCCACTGGGGCAGAGGGCGGAAGGGGCAGTGGTCCCCACTGGGGCAGAGGGCGGAAGGGGCAGTGGTCCCCACTGGGGCAGAGGGCGGAAGGGGCAATGGTCAGCCCACTGGGGCAGAGGGCGGAAGGGGCAGTGGTCAGCCCACTGGGGCAGAGGGCGGAAGCGGCAATGGTCAGCCCACTGGGGCAGAGGGCGGAAGGGGCAGTGGTGCCCACTGGGGCAGAGGGCGGAAGGGGCAGTGGTGCCCACTGGGGCAGAGGGCGGAAGGGGCAGTGGTCCCCACTGGGGCAGAGGGCGGAAGGGGCAGTGGTGCCCACTGGGGCAGAGGGCGGAAGGGGCAGTGGTCCCCACTGGGGCAGAGGGCGGAAGGGGCAGAGGTCCCCACTGGGGTAGAGGGCGGAAGGGGCAGTGGTCCACGCTGGCTTCAGTTCCAGAGCGCCCCCACGCCTGACCCTCAATAGGCGGATTTGCGTGAAGATCTGAGCTCGCACTCCGAGGTTTGAAGATGATGGTGCTTTGTGCAGTGAATCTCTGAGAGATCTGAGCACCTGTGGAGATGGGTTGATCTGGGGTCATGAGGGCACACGCAGGGGCAGGGGCAGTGATAGGGCCCTCGTTATAAGGCCACTGCAGCTTGCTCCACCCATTGCCTCTGCAAGAGCAGCGAGTGACCGTACACGGCTACTAACCAGCACAGTCCTACAAGTCTAACCGTCCAGACTGTTCCAGGCCCCCTAAGCTATAAGAATGGCTTGGGCGGCAGGTATTAATCATTTATATTGTATGTTGAATTAGTAAATAACTTTTGTTCTCATCTCTGAATTAAGCAAACAATGCCACCATGTGGCGGCCTGTCATAAGTGCCAGTATGGACAATTAAGTGCCAGTGCTGAGCACCAAAAATCACGGGCTCAAATTAAGCCCTGGGCAGGACTAAGTACACATTCTTGCTAGTGTCTCTCTGGGGCGTATCCAGCAACACTGCTGGAGGCAGAGGCCTAAAAAGGGCATTATGCAGCAGAAGTAAAGTGAGAGACAGACACTGTCTCTGTGACATGAGGTGTGTGAGACGAAGTGAGCTGAAGGGTAGAGGTATATTTATAGCTGATATTTGAGGGATAAGTTATGAGGAAACCTCCAGTGGACTCACAGGCTGCCCTTAGATGAACAGAAGTCAGGGGGAAGTTCTGAAAATGTGAGAATCAAGCAAGAGCGCACAGTGGGCATTGCATACATCATAATATGAGGCTGACATGTGGATTACACAAAGCCATCAGGGGCTCCCGTGATGCCAACACACATGGCACATGTGCTGAACATGAAGCGCAGGCAGAGCCCACAAAAGCCCGCCCAAGGCTCCTGCGAGTCTCAGCATGGGGTCTGTATGGAGGTCTGCATGGGGCTCTCTTGAGGTGTAGCACTGTTGCACTTGCCAGATTGGTAGATGTCCCTCAGGAGTGCACTGCCTTAAGTCCAAAAAGGAAAAAGTTTTACTCCAAATTCAACTAAGGTTGTTCCAACATGTCAATTTTATTTCACAACAGGGATTGTGGTACTTTCATTAATTCATGAAGTATATTTCTCTTGTTTGTTATTCCATAATAAATTGCTTCTGAAACACCAAACGTGTGTTTACTTAGCTCCAATGCATTTCGGGCCTTCTTCGTCAGGGGGTTATCTCTCGTGAGGTTATAAACCGGTGAAGTGAGGGATAGCCCTGCTGTTGAGTGACTGAGGTCATGAGTCATGTGTGACTTTTTATTCCCACCACTTCACCCTCCAAGTAGGATCTCAGTCATACAACATGTCTGACAAAGTCTTTGGAGGATGGATGATACATCTGTACAAATGACAGAAGGACAAACTGCAGTCCAAGAGTATCTGAATTGCCAACACCAGTGGTTCCTAAAGGTATGACTTCTGTGGACGTCCATTTAATAATTAGGGAGAGTGGGGACCCCCACTGAACCATTCTTGGAATCTAGGGACCCACACTGAGTCCTAGCTGGATGCCAGGGACACCGGCCCAAGCAATTTGGATGATTTGAAATGTAAAACAATCCACAAAAATACAGGCACAACCAGTGATCAACCAAATACACAAATGATGAAATATTTTATTTTCTTCATAAACAAATCTGGAAAATCACCGACAACAGCAATCTATCAACTTCGACTCCGTCATTGAGTCCACTGGCTGCACCGGAGCCGAGGGTACCACTCGTGTAGAGCACAATGCATCGCAGCCCCGAATTACGCCGCAGCCTCGACCTCATCAACAACAGCCCTACAGCCCTGTCGATGTCCGCACTTTAAGAGCGACACCATGAAGTCGACTTGATGCAGCTTGACCTCCAGCACCTCATCGATGCTGCACCACAGTAAGAAACTGGGGTACCGCACCTGTAATCACTGTATCACCTCCCTTGCATAGCAGTAAGGAACTGACGCCCCACCTGCAACCGCCACATCACCTCCCCTGCATAGCAAGAAGGAACTGACGGCCCACCTGCAACCGCTGCATCACCTCCCTTGCATAGCAGTAAGGCACTGACGCTCCACCTGCAACCGCCACATCACCTCCCCTGCATAGCAATAAGGAACTGACACCCCACCTGCAACCGCCGCATCGCCTCCCCTGTATAGCAATAAAGAACTGACGCCCCACCTGCAACCGCCGCATCACCTCCCCTGCATAGCAATAAGGAACTGATGCCCCACCTGCAACCGCCGCATCACCTTCCCTGCATAGCAATAAGGAACTGACGCCCCACCTGCAACCGCTGCATCACCTCCCCTGCATAGCAATAAGGAACTGACGCCCCACCTGCAACCACCGCATCACCTCCCCTGCATAGCAATAAGGAACTGACACCCCACCTGCAACCGCCGCATCACCTCCCCTGCATAGCAATAAGGAACTGACGCCCCACCTGCAACTGCCGTATCAACTCCCTTGCATAGCAATAAGGAACTGACGCCCCGCCTGCAACCGCCGCATCACCTCCCCTGCATAGCAATAAGGAACTGACGCCCCACCTGCAACCGCCGCATCACCTCCCCTGCATAGCAATAAGGAACTGACGCCCCACCTGCAACCACCGCATCACCTCCCCTGCATAGCAATAAGGAACTGATGCCCCACCTGCAACCACTGCATCACCTCCCCTGCATAGCAATAAGGAACTGACGCCCCACCTGCAACCGCCGCATCACCTCCCTTGCATAGCAGTAAGGCACTGATGCTCCACCTGCAACCGCCGCATCACCTCCCCTGCATAGCAATAAGGAACTGACGCCCCACCTGCAACCGCCGCATCACCTCCCCTGCATAGCAATAAGGAACTGACGCCCCACCTGCAACTGCCGTATCAACTCCCTTGCATAGCAATAAGGAACTGACGCCCCGCCTGCAACCGCCGCATCACCTCCCCTGCATAGCAATAAGGAACTGACGCCCCACCTGCAACCGCCGCATCACCTCCCCTGCATAGCAATAAGGAACTGACGCCCCACCTGCAACCACCGCATCACCTCCCCTGCATAGCAATAAGGAACTGATGCCCCACCTGCAACCACTGCATCACCTCCCCTGCATAGCAATAAGGAACTGACGCCCCACCTGCAACCGCCGCATCACCTCCCCTGCATAGCAATAAGGAACTGACGCCCCACCTGCAACCGCCGCATCACCTCCCCTGCATAGCAATAAGGAACTGACGCCCCACCTGCAACCGCCGCATCAACTCCCTTGCATAGCAATAAAGAACTGACGCCCCGCCTGCAACCGCCGCATCACCTCCCCTGCATAGCAATAAGGAACTGACGGCCCCAACTGCAACCGCCGCATCACCTCCCCTGCATAGCAATAAGGAACTGACGCCCCACCTGCAACCGCCGCATCACCTCCCCTGCATAGCAATAAGGAACTGATGCCCCACCTGCAACCGCCGCATCACCTCCCCTGCATAGCAATAAGGAACTGACGCCCCACCTGCAACTGCCGTATCAACTCCCTTGCATAGCAATAAGGAACTGACGCCCCGCCTGCAACCGCCGCATCACCTCCCCTGCATAGCAATAAGGAACTGACGCCCCACCTGCAACCGCCGCATCACCTCCCCTGCATAGCAATAAGGAACTGACGCCCCACCTGCAACCACCGCATCACCTCCCCTGCATAGCAATAAGGAACTGATGCCCCACCTGCAACCACTGCATCACCTCCCCTGCATAGCAATAAGGAACTGACGCCCCACCTGCAACCGCCGCATCACCTCCCCTGCATAGCAATAAGGAACTGACGCCCCACCTGCAACCGCCGCATCACCTCCCCTGCATAGCAATAAGGAACTGACGCCCCACCTGCAACCGCCGCATCAACTCCCTTGCATAGCAATAAAGAACTGACGCCCCGCCTGCAACCGCCGCATCACCTCCCCTGCATAGCAATAAGGAACTGACGGCCCCAACTGCAACCGCCGCATCACCTCCCCTGCATAGCAATAAGGAACTGACGCCCCACCTGCAACCGCCGCATCACCTCCCCTGCATAGCAATAAGGAACTGATGCCCCACCTGCAACCGCCGCATCACCTCCCCTGCATAGCAGTAAGGAACTGATGCCCCACCTGCAACTGCCACATCCCCTCCCCTGCATAGCAGCAAGGAACTGACGCCCCACCTGCAACCGCCGCATCAACTCCCTTGCATAGCAGTAAGGAACTGACGCCCCACCTGCAACCGCCGCATCACCTCCCCTGCATAGCAATAAGGAACTGACGCCCCACCTGCAACCGCTGCATAACCTCCCCTGCATAGCAATAAGGAACTGACGCCCCACCTGCAACCGCCGCATCACCTCCCCTGCATAGCAATAAGGAACTGACGCCCCACCTGAAATCGCTGCATCACCTCCCCTGCATAGCAGTAAGGAACTGACGCCCCACCTGCAACTGCCGCATCACCTCCCCTGCATAGCAGTAAGGAACTGACACCCCACCTGCAACCGCTGCATCAACTCCCTTGCATAGCAGTAAGTAACTGACGCCCCACCTGCAACCGCCGCATCACCTCCCCTGCATAGCAGTAAGGAACTGATGCCCCACCTGCAACCGCCGCATCACCTCCCCTGCATAGCAATAAGGAACTGACGCCCCACCTGCAACCACTGCATCACCTCCCCTGCATAGCAATAAGGAACTGACGCCCCACCTGCAACCGCTGCATCAACTCCCTTGCATAGCAGTAAGGAACTGACACCCCACCTGCAACCACTGCATCACCTCCCTTGCATAGCAGTAAGGAACTGGCACCCCACCTGCAACCGGGGCATCACCTCCCCTGCATAGCAATAAGGAACTGACGTAGCACAAGCTCCCGCGACATCTCACCTCTGTGTTTTACATCGTTTTTGCTCTGCCCGACGCTTCCATGGTACTGTACAGAGGCTCGTCCGACTCTGTAACTGTCCCTTGCTCATCCAGGTCGGACTGACTTCGTAGGGTTATCGACGTCAAACGCGACCAAGTAGCCCCGGTTGGAGTTATTTGGCTTTTTAAGATTTATACTTTGATTTAATATTGCAACAGTGATAATTTGACTTGTGTATGTTGGATTTTTGCCGTCTTAGTCTTGTTTTATTAAGATAAATATTGGCTATTTTTCTAAACTGGTTTGGAGTACTTTTGTGTTTTGTTTTCACTGTGTTACTCTGTGCGTGTGCACAAATACTTTACACATTGCCTCTGAGACAAGCCTGACTGCTTTGGCCCAAGCTACCTGGGGGTGAGCAGGGGTTATCTTAGCTGTGTAACTTACTTACCAGGACCGGAGTGAGAGTCCCTACTTGGACAGGGTGCAAACCACTGCCAATTAGAGAACCCATTTCTCACACCCACCATCTGTAGTATTTCTCCGAACACTCGCAGTCAGGACACTGTCAGACGGAAGACTAAGGAGTGTAAGGAAGAAAAAAGACGCCTGCAGGCTTTTCCATCTATTCACCCAGGACCTGGAACTGCACCCCTGAATCCACCAGGACCGCCCCAACGCTGCTCCAATTTAGGAAATGTTGAAGACTCAGCTCTCTACAGAGTACAGCATCACAATGGATTAACCATCCAATAACCAGTTGCTGCTTCTATCCGCCGTTGACTGGGCGCGTGCCTTTGACCCTGCGCGGTGCTCCACTGCCTATTGGCTAGGTTCATGCAACACAGATACCACATACATACAAAATAAAAAGGTTTCTAGTGTTGGGTCACGTATGTCTGGGTTTTACTATTTAACCAAGCAGGTGCAAGTGTTCCATCATGTGAAAGACAAAACTCAGAGCAGGCGGCTTTCATAAGTATCTACACAGGGACAAGGCTCTTATGAGCACCAAAAGTAGTTTTGAAAATTCACTCTTCAGGTGCCTTGGTACAAACCCTGACCTTCTGCGAGATGAGGGCTTTTAGTTAACCATCTAACAAGGACGGCTGGGAGAAGAAACAGACGAAACATGAACATAACTATGGATTCACAGAGGCAGTGGAGACGGGAATCAGCCGGGCTGCAACGGGCAGCAAACGTAGCTGCAAAACAACTGGACCGAAGCATTGCTGGGAAGCCCCACTTGTGCTACTGAGTCCTAAATGATCAGCCGCTCTCTCCAAAGAAGTATCCCACTAGAGTATTAACACAGGATGGGGCGACTGAGCTATCCCAAGAGAGTACTAACACAGGATGGGACAACTGAGCTATCCCACTAGAGTATTAACACAGGATGGGACAACTGAGCTATCCCACTAGAGTACTAACACAGGATGGGGCGACGGAGCTATCCCACTAGAGTACTAACACAGGATGGGGCGACTGAGCTATCCCACTAGAGTATTAACACAGGATGGGACAACTGAGCTATCCCACTAGAGTACTAACACAGGATGGGAAAACTGAGCTATCCCACTAGAGTACTAACACAGGATGGGACAACTGAGCTATCCCACTAGAGTACTAACACAGGATGGGACATCTGAGCTATCCCACTAGAGTACTAACACAGGATGGGGCGACTGAGCTATCCCACTAGAGTACTAACACAGGATGGGACAACTGAGCTATCCCACTAGAGTACTAACACAGGATGGGGCGACTGAGCTATCCCACTAGAGTACTAACACAGGATGGGGCAACTGAGCTATCCCACTAGAGTACTAACACAGGATGGGGCGACTGAGCTATCCCACTAGAGTACTAACACAGGATGGGACAACTGAGCTATCCCACTAGAGTACTAACACAGGATGGGGCGACTGAGCTATCCCACTAGAGTACTAACACAGGATGGGGCGACTGAGCTATCCCACTAGAGTACTAACACAGGATGGGGCGACTGAGCTATCGCAAGAGAGTACTAACACAGGATGGTACAACTGAGCTATCCCACTAGAGTACTAACACAGGATGGGGCGACTGAGCTATCGCAAGAGAGTACTAACACAGGATGGGACAACTGAGCTCTCCCACTAGAGTACTAACACAGGATGGGGTGACTGAGCTATCCCACTAGAGTACTAACACAGGATGGGGCGACTGAGCTATCGCAAGAGAGTACTAACACAGGATGGGACAACTGAGCTATCCCACTAGAGTTTTAACACAGGATGGGGCGAATGAGCTATCGCAGGAGAATACTAACACAGGATGGGGCGACTGAACTATCCCAAGAGAGTACTAACACAGGCACGGATGACTGAGCTATCCATAGAGATTACTAACACAGGATGGGGCAACTAAGCTATCCAAAGAGAGTACTAACACAGGATGGGGCAACTAAGCTATCCAAAGAGAGTACTAACACAGGATGGTACAACTGAGCTATCCCACTAGAGTACTAACACAGGATGGGACAACTGAGCTATCCCACTAGAGTACTAACACAGGATGGGACAACTGAGCTATCCCACTAGAGTACTAACACAGGATGGGACAACTGAGCTATCCCACTAGAGTACTAACACAGGATGGGGCGACTGAGCTATCCCACTAGAGTACTAAAACAGGATGGGGCGACTGAGCTATCCCACTAGAGTACTAACACAGGATGGGGCGACTGAGCTATCGCAAGAAAGTACTAACACAGGATGGGACAACTGAGCTATCCCACTAGAGTACTAACACAGGATGGGGCGACTGAGCTATCCCACTAGAGTACTAACACAGGATGGGGCGACTGAGCTATCGCAACAGAGTACTAACACAGGATGGGACTACTGAGCTATCCCACTAGAGTACGAACACAGGATGGGACAACTGAGCTATCCCACTAGAGTATTAACACAGGATGGGGCGAATGAGCTATCGCAAGAGAATACTAACACAGGATGGGGCGACTGAGCTATCCCAAGAGAGTACTAACACAGGCACAGATGACTGAGCTATCCATAGAGATTACTAACACAGGATGGGGCAACTAAGCTATCAAAAGAGAGTACTAACACAGGATGGGGCAACTGAGCTATCCAAAGAGAGTACTAACACAGGATGGTACAACTGAGCTATCCCACTAGAGTATTAACACAGGATGGGACAACTGAGCTATCGCACTAGAGTATTAACACAGGATGGGACATCTGAGCTATCCCACTAGAGTACTAACACAGGATGGGGCGACTAAGCTATCCCAAGAAGGTACTAACACAGGATGGGGCGACTGAGCTATCCCAAGAGAGTATTAACACAGGCTGGGGTGACTGAGCTATCCTGATAGACAGCTGTCTGTCAATCTTAAAGATGACCACCGGCCCAGCAGTCCAGCATCACAGCCTTTCCGTCCAAGGTCACAAGGTTTGGTGGACGGCTGCCGCGAGTTCGGGCTGCCACCCACCAAACCTTTAACATTATTTTGTATTTCAAAAAGAAGCTTCAAAATTGAGAGTTTGTATTTGAAAACCCAAAATTAAGGACCCCACAACTTAGGAGGTTTTCCTCAGAGTGTGGGGGACATTATTGTTTTTTTCTGATCCTGGTGGTGAGAGACTGGAAAAAAGGTATTTACACTGCCCGATACTCAATAGCGCAGACGGTCTAATGCCCCTACCCCGATGCCCCCTACTCCACATGGCATTAGAGTAAATGTTCTGTCCACTCACCCAACAGAGGATTCATCCACAGAAGACTCATGGCCCACACATCTCTAAATGACGTGGGCGGAAGGAGAATGTAGCCTATGACTGTTGCAGCCTGGCTTAGATTCCTCTGCTCATCACCAACACATGTTTCACATCTTAATTAAAAGCAGAGAAAGGCGGCTACATTCAGAAATAGAGAATTAAGCATCGTGTGATGGATACAAAAGACACACACTATTAATAGCGCATCGAAGCTAAACATGTCAAACGCCCTGTTACGGCGCTACTCGAGGGTGGAAGGTGCTGAAGTAATTCTTGGTTATTGTCAGTGAAGTAAATTAGGGCCTTGCAGTTTGGACAAGAAAATAAATTAACCCCTTCATTCCACACTTAATCTCTCCTCTTTGTTTTCTCTCCCTCTCCCTCGCTCTCTCTCTCTCTCTCTCTCTCCCTCTCCTCCTCTCACTCTCTCTTGCTCTCACCCCTGTCTCCTCCCTCTCGCTCTCTCCCCCTCTCTCTCTCTCTCTCTCTCCCTCTCCTCCTCTCACTCTCTCTTCCTCCCACCCCTGTCTCCTCCCTCTCGCTATCTCCCTCTCTCTCTCTCTCTCTCCCTCCTCTCTCTCTCCCCTCACCCTCTCTCTCTTTCCTCTCCTCTCCCTCCTCTCTCTCTCCCTCTCTCTCTCTCGCTCTCTCTCCTCTCTCTCTCTCTCTCTCTCTCTCCCCTCCACCTCCCCTCTCTCCTGGTTCCCCCCCCCCCCGCTGCAGTGGAGAGAGCAGTATTCTACAGCCCCAGGGTGCAGAGCTCTGCTGGTCTCCAGGACGAGGCTGGAGATTGTCCAGGGTCTTCCCAGAATCCTCCGCGCTCTCTTCTGAAAACCTCTCTGTGCCTCCATCCAGGTAAACACCCTTTTGCCTCTTGTTTCTGCATGTTGTGGTACATGACATGTACATGTGTGTTAGGGTTCAGCCATGTTAGTGAGCGTCACTCTGGGACAGTAGATGCTGTAAGTGAGGGCGGGGGTTGAAGATGCTGGGATGATTCAGTCTTGGGTAGTCGTGGTAAATGCAGGCTTCTTACTGCTACCGAGTGCAGCTCGAGGGACATATCTGCCTCATGCCAGTGGTGTAGCAAGGAAGCCAAGAGCTCTCAAGCAGCTACAATTGTAGTGCAGAGGGCCCTTCAGGGCCCAGTGCCACTACACCTGCTGCACGCTTGGTAGGTACGCCCCTGCCTCACACCTCCCACTCTGACATGTCATGGTGTAGTGTAATAGACTGTTCAGGCTCACATCCCTCACAGCCCCGGGCCCCAGTGCCACTGCACCTGCTGCATGCTTGGTCGGTAAGTCCCTGCCTCACGCCCTTCCACCTCACACTCTCACATGTAAATATGTTCCTATCATGTCATGTTGTATTGTACTAGACTGTTCAAGCTCACATCCCTCACAGCCCTGGGCCCCAGTGCCACTGCACCTGCTGTGCGCTTGGTAGGTATGCCCCTGCCTCAGACCCCTCCCACCTCACACTCTCACATGTAAATATGTTCCTAACATGTCATGTTGTAGTGTAATGGACTGTTCAGGCTCACATACCTGTGCCCCAGTGCCACTGCACCTGCTGTGCGCTTGGTAGGTATGCCCCTGCCTCACATCGTTCCACCTCACACTCGGACATGTAAATATGTTCCTAGCATGTCATGTTGTGTTGTACTAGACTGTTCAAGCTCACATCACTCACAGTCCTTCATCCCCTGGTCTGTGGTACCTCCCCCACTGCTGAGGCTCTTGTGTTACTATGGACAGCACTTCTATCTACGGCTGTGCAAAGACACACAAACACAAAGAAGGTTGTGTGTCAGATTCAGTGACAATAAATCAATCAAACACTTGTAGAGCACGCTACTCACCTGTGAGGGTCTCAAGGCGCTTGAGGGAGTGGGGGATGACACATGGGTGTTCCATGCCTTGGCGGCGAGGTAGGAGAAGGATCTGCCGCCGGTGGAGGTCCTGTGGATGCGTGGGACGGTGGCGAGGGCGAGGTCGGCGGAGCGAAGCTGGATGTTTGGGGTGTAGAAGGTGAGATGTTTGTTGAGGTACGCTGGTCCGGCATTGTGGAGAGCCTTGTGAGCGTGGGTGAGGAGCTTGAAGGTGATCTTCTTGTTGACTGGGAGCCAGTGCAGGTCTTTCAGGTGGGCGGTGATGTGGGCGGGGCGGGGGATGCCAAGGACGAGGCGTGCGGAGGCGTTCTGTATGTGTTGGAGTCTTTTCTGGAGTTTGGCCATGGTTCCTGCGTAGAGGGCATTGCCGTAGTCCAGTCTGCTGCTGACGAGGGCCTCGGTCACCGTCCTTCTGGTTCCGGTGTGGATCCATCTGTAGATCTTGCTGAGCATGCGGAGGGTGTTAAAGCAGGAGGAGGAGACGGCGTTGACTTGCTGGGTCATTGATAGCGATGAGTCCAGGATGAACCCCAGGTTCCGTGCGTAATTGATAGGTGTAGGTGCAGCTCCCAGGGCGGCTGGCCACCAAGAGTCGTCCCATGCGGAGGGGGTGGAGCCGAGGATGAGGATCTCTGTCTAGTCTGAGTTAAGTTTCAGGTGGCTATTCTGCATCCAGTGGGCGAAAGCCTTCATTCCTTCATGGAGGTTGGTTTGGCAGTGGCGGGGTTCTTGGTGAGTGAGAGGATCAACTGAGTGTCGTCGGCGTAGGAGACGATGTTGAGGTTGTGCGAGCGGACGATGTTGGCGAGCAGTGCCATGAAGACGTTGAAAAGGGTAGGGCTGAGGGATGATCCTTGGGGCACGCCGCAGATTATCTTGGTGGCTTCAGAACGGAATGGAGGGAGGCGAACCCTCTGGGTTTTGTCGGTGAGGAAGGAGGTGATCCAGTCCAGGGCTTTGTCGCGTATTCCCGCATCGTGTAGGCGTGTGCGTAGGGTGTGGTGGCAGACGCTGACGAAGGCGGCCGAGAGGTCCAGGAGGATGAGGCCCACGGTTTCGCCGTTGTCCAATAGGGTCCTGATGTCGTCTGTGGCAGCGATTAGGGCGGTCTCGTTGCTCTGATTGCTGTGGCTTCCGGATTGGGACGGGTCCAGGATGTTGTTCTCCTCAAGGAAGTGGGTCAGTTGCCTGTTGACGATCTTTTCAATTACTTTCGCCGGGAACGGGAGAAGGGAGATGGGCCGGAAGTTCTTGAGGTCCTTTGGGTCCGCTGTGGGATTTTTGAGTAGGGCGTTGATCTTGCCGTGCTTCCAGCCACCTGGGAAGATGGCGGTCTTGAAGGAGCTGTTGATGATCTTCTATAGTTGGGGTGCGATGATGCGATTAGCTTTGCAGAAGATGTGGTGAGGGCAGGGGTCGGCTGGTGAGCCGGAGTGGATGGTGTTCATGGTTTTGATGATGTCGTCATCGTTGACGTGGGTCCATGAGAGCAGGTGGTTGGAGATGCTGGGGGGTGGTGAGTCTGCGGTGTCGGTGGTTGTAGGGAGGGTCTGGGCGTTGAAGCTGTTGTGGATGTCTGCAATCTTGCGGTGAAAGAAGGTGGCAAGGGAGTCGCAGAGGTCTTGCGACAGCGGGATGTCGTTGGAGCTGGAGCTGGGGTTGGAGAGCTCCTTCACGATGTTAAAAAGCTCACAGAGTGACAGAAATAATGTCAGGCTTTAATATAGTGTCTAAAATATAATCTCTTTGAGTGTAGATTTACTGACTCTAATGTGTGATACTTATGGCACAATAATGTTGTCAGACAATATTTATTCCACAATATTCTGCTGCCAGACCCACAAAGAGGAGTCACTCCCAGATCCCGTCAAAGATTGCAACACTTTGTAGCATGAACCACTTTATCAGGTTGATCTGGACTCCTCTCGTTTTCTCTTTCTCTTCTTCTCTGACACCCCTTTTCTCTCGCTAACTCTTTCCCTCTTCTTTATTCCTTTCTCTATCTGCCTCTATTTCTCTCTCATCCCTCCTCTCTCTTTCTCTATTACTGTTTCTCTCTCTCCCTCGTTCTTTTTTACTTTCTCCATCTTCCCCCTCCCTCCCTCCATCTCACTGTACCTGTCTCTCCCTCCATCTCTCTGTACCTGTCTCTCCCTCCTCCGTCTGTCTCTCTGTACCTGTCTCTCCCTGCTTCCACCCTCTATTTCTCTCTACCTGTCTCTCCCTCCTCCACCCTCCATCTCTCTGTACCTGTCTCTCCCTCCTCCCTGGCTCCTCTCTAACCTGTCTGTCTCTCCCTCTCCCCTCTCTCTGTCTCTCTGTACCTGTTTCTTCTTCCTCTATCTCTCTGTACCTGTCTCTCCCTCATCTCTCTGTACTTGTCTGTCCCTCCCTCCATCTCTCTGTACCTGTCTCTTGCTCCCTCCTCTCTCCATCTCTCTGTACCTGTCTCTCCCTCCCCCTCTCTCTGTCTCTCTCTACCTGTCTCTCCCTCCCCCCTCTCTCTGTTTCTCTCTACCTGTCTGTATCTCTATCTCTCTGTACCTGTCCCTCCCTCCATCTCTCTGTACCTGTCTCTTGCTCCCTCCTCTTTCCATCTCTCTGTACCTGTCTCTCCCTCCCCCCTCTCTCTGTCTCTCTCTACCTGTCTGTCCCTCCTCTGTACCAGTTTCCCAGTACAACCTTCATGACAGACAAGGATGTCTCCTTGGACAGAGCTGCCCCAGGGTGAGGAATGAGCCTGGAACAGAAGATCCCTCTCCATGGAGAGATTTGCAGCCTCATCTGAGAGAGACTCTGTGTCTCCACAGAGGTGAGAATATTTTGCTTTTTATCTTTCTACACACACATTTGATTTGTGAATACAAATACATATTGTTCTGGACATTTCCATGTTAATTACAAGACTTGCACGGAGCCTGTTTGCTTTGAATGTATGTTTAGCAGGTCACCACTTTGCATATATTAAAAAGCACCTTTGCTCTTTGACAACCCACAATAAAACCTCTGAAAATAATACAATTTTACTAGTGCCTGCACCAGTGAAGAGATCTCAATCCTTCCCTGGCTAAGGTGTGTTTGGGTGTTTAGTATTTAATCCCAGGACCAGGCGTGCTGCCGCATTCTGAATGATTTGAAGCTTGTTTACCGAGAGCCGGTCAAGGTTGAGATACCGGGCATCACAGTGGTCTAAGCGGGAGGTGATGAGTGAGGTGACCACTGACACCCTGAGCTCTTTCGGAAGAAGAGGCAGGATTTTCTTCAAGATCTGGGTGTCGAAAGTCAAGGTGTCATCAAAAATCACACAATAGGTGAGGTTCAGTAATCCGCATTAGTCACAACGAATGCAGGAATCACACATGAACTCGAGTAAAGCACATGAGTTGCAATGGGAACCTATGGCACAACGCACCTGCTCTCTTATTAGAGATTATACGACACACAAACACCAGAATGTGAGATACAGGTGTACCCGCGTGGCAAGTATTTTGAGGCTGATCGGGTCCTCTGTCGAGGTATCACCCCATCAGGAGACAAAATGCCCCACAAGGTACGTTTTGACTAGAAAGGGGGGAAGGCCCAAATGTAGGCAACGGTGCAATGGGACCTTGTCCACCCTCCCCCCATCGTGTCCTGAAATTCCAGCTGCCATTGAACACGCGGTGCAGCTGCTGAAGTCAATGGCAGCACCCCAGGGCGGGATTTACTCTTGGTAATAAAGGCAGACGTGGGAGCGCGGATGTGCGCTGATTCTGGGATTTATGTTAACAGCGGTCCATGCCGGGGTTCGGCAAGCAATCTTCAATGCACGAAGGTGGAGTGCAACAATGCCCTCTGGGTCCCAGCTAGGCTTGGGCATAGTTTGTGGACTTCTGCTATGTGGAACTCGGCGAAAAACTGCCAAAAAAACTCTGCTGCGCACTGCCGGAATCTGTGAGTGTCGGAGTGCGTTAAGTCACTCTAGTAAATAAAAGTAGATCTAGTCCAAGTAGTTTCCATGTAAGTTAATTCCATGTAAGATGTTACAGCTTAGAGCCCCACCAGGAGCAGCCTTCCTGCAGCAGGTATAACAGTCACACTGCTCGTGCTGATTTTCAGTGCCAGGTATTTGTCCTGCACTGTAAAATCAGCACGAACAGCACCACGTGCAGCGCAAGAGGACGCTTCTTCCCTCTGCCACTCGAGAAGATGTTCTACTGGAGCATCGGCTTCCTCAATGTCAGCGGTAGTGGCCTGCCGTGGCTGCCCATTGAGGAATCTCACTGGGAGGTGGTCTTACGTATGATTTTTCTCACTTGCCAACTTAAAGCTGGCAAGCCACACAAGAAGAAAAACTCTGATCCATGCGCAAAGTAGGCAGAACAAAGCAAACTCCGCCGGCGGAGCAGAATTCGTTGCCCACCCCTAGTTGCAGCAACTTCACTAGGAGCCCCCTCAGTCCCAGCTCCTCACGAGAGCACACTACTGCCGGACTCACGGAGACAGAGTACCATGGCAGAGGTACTCAAGGTGCCTCCTTTATTGACCCTGGAATGGCACAAATGTGGGGGCAAGCCTGTAAGCCACCTTGAGAGCCCTGGGGGCACACGGGGAGCAGCAGGCAGGCCAGCACACAAAGGCAAATAATGGTGGTTCCTCCTGGCAGCGCTACAGCGGTCTTGCAGAGCAGAGTCAGGGCGCAGCTGGCAGCAGGCAACAAGCAGAAAAGCAATCCAGTGAGTCCTTTAGGCCACCCAGCAAGCAGCAGGCAGCAGGCAGCAACAGAAGAGCAGTCAAGAGGAGTCCTTTCGGCCACCCAGCAAGCAGCAGGCAGCAGGCAGCAACAGAAGAGCAGTCAAGAGGAGTCCTTTCGGCCACCCAGCAAGCAGCAGGCAGCAGGCCAGCAACAGAAGAGCAGTCAAGAGGAGTCCTTTCGGCCACCCAGCAGGCAGCAGGCAGCAGGGCAGCAAAAGAAGAGCAGTCAAGAGGAGTCCTTTCGGCCACCCAGCAAGCAGCAGGCAGCAGGCCAGCAACAGAAGAGCAGTCAAGAGGAGTCCTTTCGGCCACCCAGCAAGCAGCAGGCAGCAGGCAGCAACAGAAGAGCAGTCAAGAGGAGTCCTTTCGGCCACCCAGCAAGCAGCAGGCAGCAGGCAGCAGGCAGCAAGCAGAAAAGCAATCCAGTGAGTCCTTTAGGCCACCCAGCAAGCAGCAGGCAGCAGGCAGCAACAGAAGAGCAGTCAAGAGGAGTCCTTTCGGCCACCCAGCAAGCAGCAGGCAGCAGGCAGCAACAGAAGAGCAGTCAAGAGGAGTCCTTTCGGCCACCCAGCAGGCAGCAGGCAGCAACAGAAGAGCAGTCAAGAGGAGTCCTTTCGGCCACCCAGCAGGCAGCAGGCAGCAGGCAGCAACAGAAGAGCAGTCAAGAGGAGTCCTTTCGGCCACCCAGCAAGCAGCAGGCAGCAGGCAGCAACAGAAGAGCAGTCAAGAGGAGTCCTTTCGGCCACCCAGCAAGCAGCAGGCAGCAGGCAGCAGGGCAGCAACAGAAGAGCAGTCAAGAGGAGTCCTTTCGGCCACCCAGCAAGCAGCAGGCAGCAGGCCCGCAACAGAAGAGCAGTCAAGAGGAGTCCTTTCGGCCACCCAGCAAGCAGCGGGCAGCAAGGCAGCAACAGAAGAGCAGTCAAGATGAGTCCTTTCGGCCAAGCAGCAGGCAGCAGGCAGCAACAGAAGAGCAGTCAAGAGGAGTCCTTTCGGCCACCCAGCAGGCAGCAGGCAGCAGGCAGCAACAGAAGAGCAGTCAAGAGGAGTCCTTTCGGCCACCCAGCAAGCAGCAGGCAACAGGCAGCAGGCAGCAGGGCAGCAACAGAAGAGCAGTCAAGAGGAGTCCTTTCGGCCACCCAGCAAGCAGCAGGCAGCAGGCAGCAACAGAAGAGCAGTCAAGAGGAGTCCTTTCGGCCACCCAGCAAGCAGCAGGCAGCAGGCCAGCAACAGGAGAGCAGTCAAGAGGAGTCCTTTCGGCCACCCAGCAAGCAGCAGGCAGCAGGGCAGCAACAGAAGAGCAGTCAAGAGGAGTCCTTTCGGCGACTCAGCAAGCAGCAGGCAGCAGGGCAGCAACAGAAGAGCAGTCAAGAGGAGTCCTTTCGGCCACCCAGCAGGCAGCAGGCAGCAGGCAGCAGGCCAGCAACAGAAGAGCAGTCAAGAGGAGTCCTTTCGGTCACCCAGCAAGCAGCAGGCAGCAGGCCAGCAACAGAAGAGCAGTCAAGAGGAGTCCTTTCGGCCACCCAGCAGGCAGCAGGCAGCAGGCCAGCAACAGAAGAGCAGTCAAGAGGAGTCCTTTCGGCCACCCAGCAAGCAGCAGGCAGCAGGCAGCAACAGAGGAGCAGTCAAGAGGAGTCCTTTCGGCCACCCAGCAGGCAGCAGGCAGCAAGCAGCAGGCAGCAGGCAGCAACAGAAGAGCAGTCAAGAGGAGTCCTTTCGGCCACCCAGCAAGCAGCAGGCAGCAGGCAGCAACAGAAGAGCAGTCAAGAGGAGTCCTTTCGGCGACTCAGCAAGCAGCAGGCAGCAGGCAGCAACAGAAGAGCAGTCAAGAGGAGTCCTTTAGGCCACCCAGCAAGCAGCAGGCAACAGGGCAGCAACAGAAGAGCAGTCAAGAGGAGTCCTTTCGGCGACTCAGCAAGCAGCAGGCAGCAGGCAGCAACAGAAGAGCAGTCAAGAGGAGTCCTTTCGGCCACCCAGCAGGCAGCAGGCCAGCAACAGAAGAGCAGTCAAGAGGAGTCCTTTCGGCGACTCAGCAAGCAGCAGGCAGCAGGCCAGCAACAGAAGAGCAGTCAAGAGGAGTCCTTTCGGCCACCCAGCAAGCAGCCGGCAGCAGGCAGCAACAGAAGAGCAGTCAAGAGGAGTCCTTTCGGCCACCCAGCAAGCAGCAGGCAGCAACATAAGAGCAGTCAAGAGGAGTCCTTTCGGCCACCCAGCAAGCAGCAGGCAGCAGGGCAGCAACAGAAGAGCAGTCAAGAGGAGTCCTTTAGGCGACTCAGCAAGCAGCAGGCAGCAGGCCAGCAACAGAAGAGCAGTCAAGAGGAGTCCTTTCGGCCACCCAGCAAGCAGCAGGCAGCAGGGCAGCAACAGAGGAGCAGTCAAGAGGAGTCCTTTCGGCCAACCAGCAGGCAGCAGGAAGCAGGGCAGCAACAGAAGGGCAGTCAAGAGGAGTCCTTTCGGCCACCCAGCAAGCAGCAGGCAGCAGGGCAGCAACAGAGGAGCAGTCAAGAGGAGTCCTTTCGGCCAACCAGCAGGCAGCAGGCAGCAGGGCAGCAACAGAGGAACAGTCAAGAGGAGTCCTTTCGGCCAACCAGCAGGCAGCAGGAAGCAGGGCAGCAACAGAAGAGCAGTCAAGAGGAGTCCTTTCGGCCAACCAGCAGGCAGCAGGCAGCAGGCCAGCAACAGAAGAGCAGTCAAGAGGAGTCCTTTCGGCCACCCAGCAGGCAGCACCCAGCAAGCAGCAGGCAGCAGGCAGCAACATAAGAGCAGTCAAGAGGAGTCCTTTAGGCCACCCAGCAAGCAGCAGGCAGCAGGCAGCAACAGAAGAGCAGTCAAGAGGAGTCCTTTCGGCCACCCAGCAGGCAGCAGGCAGCAGGCAGCAACAGAAGAGCAGTCAAGAGGAGTCCTTTCGGCCACCCAGCAAGCAGCAGGCAACAGGGCAGCAACAGAAGAGCAGTCAAGAGGAGTCCTTTCGGCCACCCAGCAAGCAGCAGGCAGCAGGCAGCAGGGCAGCAACAGAAGAGCAGTCAAGAGGAGTCCTTTAGGCGACTCAGCAAGCAGCAGGCAGCAGGCCAGCAGCAGAAGAGCAGTCAAGAGGAGTCCTTTCGGCCACCCAGCAAGCAGCAGGCAGCAGGCAGCAGGGCAGCAACAGAGGAGCAGTCAAGAGGAGTCCTTTCGGCCAACCAGCAGGCAGCAGGGCAGCAACAGAAGAGCAGTCAAGAGGAGTCCTTTAGGCGACCCAGCAAGCAGCAGGCAGCAGGCAGCAACATAAGAGCAGTCAAGAGGAGTCCTTTCGGCCACCCAGCAAGCAGCAGGCAGCAGGCAGCAACAGGAGAGCAGTCAAGAGGAGTCCTTTCGGCCAAGCAGCAGGCAGCAACAGAAGAGCAGTCAAGAGGAGTCCTTTCGGCCACCCAGCAGGCAGCAGGCAGCAGGCAGCAACAGAAGAGCAGTCAATAGGAGTCCTTTCGGCCACCCAGCAAGCAGCAGGCAGCAGGCAGCAACAGAAGAGCAGTCAAGAGGAGTCCTTTCGGCCACCCAGCAAGCAGCAGGCAGCAAGCCAGCAACAGAAGAGCAGTCAAGAGGAGTCCTTTCGGCCACCCAGCAAGCAGCAGGCAGCAGGGCAGCAACAGAAGAGCAGTCAAGAGGAGTCCTTTCGGCCACCCAGCAAGCAGCAGGCAGCAACAGAAGAGCAGTCAAGAGGAGTCCTTTCGGCCACCCAGCAGGCAGCAGGCAGCAGGCAGCAACAGAAGAGCAGTCAAGAGGAGTCCTTTCGGCCACCCAGCAAGCAGCAGGCAGCAGGCAGCAGGCAGCAACAGAAGAGCAGTCAAGAGGAGTCCTTTCGGCCACCCAGCAGGCAGCAGGCAGCAGGCAGCAGGCAGCAACAGAAGAGCAGTCAAGAGGAGTCCTTTCGGCCACCCAGCAAGCAGCAGGCAGCAGGCAGCAACAGAAGAGCAGTCAAGAGGAGTCCTTTCGGCGACTCAGCAAGCAGCAGGCAGCAGGGCAGCAACAGAAGAGCAGTCAAGAGGAGTCCTTTCGGCCACCCAGCAGGCAGCAGGCCAGCAACAGAAGAGCAGTCAAGAGGAGTCCTTTCGGCGACTCAGCAAGCAGCAGGCAGCAGGGCAGCAACAGAAGAGCAGTCAAGAGGAGTCCTTTAGGCGACTCAGCAAGCAGCAGGCAGCAGGCCAGCAACAGAAGAGCAGTCAAGAGGAGTCCTTTCGGCGACTCAGCAAGCAGCAGGCAGCAGGCAGCAACAGAAGAGCAGTCAAGAGGAGTCCTTTCGGCCACCAGCAAGCAGCAGGCAGCAGGCAGCAACAGAAGAGCAGTCAAGAGGAGTCCTTTCGGCCACCCAGCAAGCAGCAGGCAGCAGGCAGCAACAGAAGAGCAGTCAAGAGGAGTCCTTTCGGCCACCCAGCAAGCAGCAGGCAGCAGGGCAGCAACAGAGGAGCAGTCAAGAGGAGTCCTTTCGGCCACCCAGCAAGCAGCAGGCAGCAGGCAGCAACAGAAGAGCAGTCAAGAGGAGTCCTTTCGGCCACCCAGCAAGCAGCAGGCAACAGGCCAGCAACAGAAGAGCAGTCAAGAGGAGTCCTTTCGGCGACTCAGCAAGCAGCAGGCAGCAGGGCAGCAACAGAAGAGCAATCAAGAGGAGTCCTTTAGGCGACTCAGCAAGCAGCAGGCAACAGGCCAGCAACAGAAGAGCAGTCAAGAGGAGTCCTTTCGGCGACTCAGCAAGCAGCAGGCAGCAGGCCAGCAACAGAAGAGCAGTCAAGAGGAGTCCTTTCGGCCACCCAGCAAGCAGTAGGCAGCAGGCCAGCAACAGGAGAGCAGTCAAGAGGAGTCCTTTCGGCGACTCAGCAAGCAGCAGGCAGCAGGCCAGCAACAGAAGAGCAGTCAAGAGGAGTCCTTTCGGCCACCCAGCAAGCAGCAGGCAGCAAGCAGCAGGCAGCAGGCCAGCAACAGAAGAGCAGTCAAGAGGAGTCCTTTCGGCCACCCAGCAGGCAGCAGGCAGCAAGCAGCAGGCAGCAGGCAGCAACAGAAGAGCAGTCAAGAGGAGTCCTTTCGGCCACCCAGCAAGCAGCAGGCAGCAGGGCAGCAACAGAAGAGCAGTCAAGAGGAGTCCTTTCGGCCACCCAGCAAGCAGCAGGCAGCAGGCAGCAGGGCAGCAACAGAAGAGCAGTCAAGAGGAGTCCTTTCGGCCACCCAGCAAGCAGCAGGCAGCAGGCAGCAACAGAAGAGCAGTCAAGAGGAGTCCTTTCGGCGACTCAGCAAGCAGCAGGCAGCAGGGCAGCAACAGAAGAGCAGTCAAGAGGAGTCCTTTCGGCCACCCAGCAGGCAGCAGGCCAGCAACAGAAGAGCAGTCAAGAGGAGTCCTTTCGGCGACTCAGCAAGCAGCAGGCAGCAGGGCAGCAACAGAAGAGCAGTCAAGAGGAGTCCTTTAGGCGACTCAGCAAGCAGCAGGCAGCAGGCCAGCAACAGAAGAGCAGTCAAGAGGAGTCCTTTCGGCGACTCAGCAAGCAGCAGGCAGCAGGCAGCAACAGAAGAGCAGTCAAGAGGAGTCCTTTCGGCCACCCAGCAAGCAGCAGGCAGCAGGCAGCAACAGAAGAGCAGTCAAGAGGAGTCCTTTCGGCGACTCAGCAAGCAGCAGGCAGCAGGGCAGCAACAGAAGAGCAATCAAGAGGAGTCCTTTAGGCGACTCAGCAAGCAGCAGGCAGCAGGCCAGCAACAGAAGAGCAGTCAAGAGGAGTCCTTTCGGCGACTCAGCAAGCAGCAGGCAGCAGGCCAGCAACAGAAGAGCAGTCAAGAGGAGTCCTTTCGGCCACCCAGCAAGCAGCAGGCAACAGGGCAGCAACAGAAGAGCAGTCAAGAGGAGTCCTTTCGGCCACCCAGCAAGCAGCAGGCAGCAGGCCAGCAACAGGAGAGCAGTCAAGAGGAGTCCTTTCGGCCACCCAGCAAGCAGCAGGCAGCAAGCAGCAGGCAGCAGGCCAGCAACAGAAGAGCAGTCAAGAGGAGTCCTTTCGGCCACCCAGCAGGCAGCAGGCAGCAGGCCAGCAACAGAAGAGCAGTCATGAGGAGTCCTTTCGGCCACCCAGCAAGCAGCAGGCAGCAGGCAGCAACAGAGGAGCAGTCAAGAGGAGTCCTTTCGGCCACCCAGCAGGCAGCAGGCAGCAAGCAGCAGGCAGCAGGCAGCAACAGAAGAGCAGTCAAGAGGAGTCCTTTCGGCCACCCAGCAAGCAGCAGGCAGCAGGCAGCAACAGAAGAGCAGTCAAGAGGAGTCCTTTCGGCCACCCAGCAAGCAGCAGGCAGCAGGCAGCAGGGCAGCAACAGAAGAGCAGTCAAGAGGAGTCCTTTCGGCGACTCAGCAAGCAGCAGGCAGCAGGCCAGCAACAGAAGAGCAGTCAAGAGGAGTCCTTTCGGCCACCCAGCAAGCAGCAGGCAGCAGGGCAGCAACAGAAGAGCAGTCAAGAGGAGTCCTTTAGGCCACCCAGCAGGCAGCAGGCAGCAGGCCAGCAACAGAAGAGCAGTCAAGAGGAGTCCTTTCGGCGACTCAGCAAGCAGCAGGCAGCAGGCCAGCAACAGAAGAGCAGTCAAGAGGAGTCCTTTCGGCCACCCAGCAAGCAGCAGGCAGCAGGCAGCAACAGAAGAGCAGTCAAGAGGAGTCCTTTCGGCCACCCAGCAAGCAGCAGGCAGCAGGCAGCAACAGAAGAGCAGTCAAGAGGAGTCCTTTCGGCCACCCAGCAAGCAGCAGGCAGCAGGCCAGCAACAGAAGAGCAGTCAAGAGGAGTCCTTTCGGCCACCCTGCAAGCAGCAGGCAGCAGGCAGCAACAGAAGAGCAGTCAAGAGGAGTCCTTTCGGCCACCCAGCAAGCAGCAGGCAGCAGGCAGCAGGGCAGCAACAGAAGAGCAGTCAAGAGGAGTCCTTTCGGCCACCCAGCAAGCAGCAGGCAACAGGCAGCAGGGCAGCAACAGAAGAGCAGTCAAGAGGAGTCCTTTCGGCCACCCAGCAAGCAGCAAGCAGCAGGCAGCAACAGAGGAGCAGTCAAGAGGAGTCCTTTCGGCCATCCAGCAAGCAGCAGGCAACAGGCAGCAGGGCAGCAACAGAAGAGCAGTCAAGAGGAGTCCTTTCGGCCACCCAGCAAGCAGCAGGCAGCAAGCAGCAACAGAAGAGCAGTCAAGAGGAGTCCTTTCGGCCACCCAGCAAGCAGCAGGCAGCAGGCAGCAACAGAAGAGCAGTCAAGAGGAGTCCTTTCGGCCACCCAGCAAGCAGCAGGCAGCAGGCAGCAACAGAAGAGCAGTCAAGAGGAGTCCTTTCGGCCACCCAGCAAGCAGCAGGCAGCAGGCCAGCAACAGAAGAGCAGTCAAGAGGAGTCCTTTCGGCCACCCAGCAAGCAGCAGGCAGCAGGCAGCAACAGAAGAGCAGTCAAGAGGAGTCCTTTCGGCCACCCAGCAGGCAGCAGGCAGCAGGCAGCAGGCAGCAACAGAAGAGCAGTCAAGAGGAGTTCTTCGCAGCAGTCCTTCTGACAGAGGTTCAGTCCCAGTTCTAAAAGTGCTCTAAAATCATGGGGTTCGAGCAGTGGTCTTCAAACTTTTTAATTCGCGCCCCCCCAGTGTAGAAAACAAATCACCGCCCCCCCCTCAACATTTTTCACAATTATTCTATTTGACTGGCAATGTTTAAATGTTTCTGGACTTATTTAAACATCGCAGCTAAGTTCTGCCACTGTTTTAGAAATGCAAACAAATACAGGATTTCCAAACATACTATTCTGGTGAGGCGGCCCTACTAATGTGTAATAGTATCCGCCGTGTGATCATTCGAAATGGTAGAGGGGGTTTCGGAGAACATCTGGAGTCCCTTCCCTCTTGACGCCTTCTCCCAGCCAGGATTTAAATGACAAAGGATGTGACTGAGGGCCCATTACAGACCTGCTTACTGCCGCTCATTGTTTTGGGCTGAAAACAAAGCATAATGTTTCTTCCGGCCAGACACTGGTGCCCCCCCTAGGATCACTTGAGGCCTTGAGCCTCTGTACTTATACTCCGAGGGCCTTATTTATGAGCCTTTGCTTCAGCTTTGCGCCACTGTTGCGTCACTTTTTGTGACGCATCGGCGGCGTAAAACATGCTCCCTGTTGCGCCATATTTACAAAGTGACGCATCTAAACAGATGCGTCACTTTGTAAACCCCTGTGCTACATTATACCTGCATCAGGTATAATGTATGCAGGGGGGCGTTCCCCCGCAAAAAGCCATGTAGAAGTGGCGCATTGACATCTGTAAGATTTCAGTGTGCAAGTTCTAGGACTGCATTGCCTCAATATCTTACGCCTGCCTCACAGCAGGCGTAAGACTGACGCAAGCACATTTAACATGGGGCTTACCCAAGTGTAATGACCCATTGGTGGAGTTGCGTCACTTTCTCCAGCAGTGCCTCATTACTGCGCCTACAAATACATCAGTAATATTTATGTATCTGTGACTCCTTGCAACATGATGCGCCGTACTGTAAATACGATGCATCCATCATGTCGCATGGAGGGCTCAATGAAGTGTGACGCATCGCAGTTTTCACGCAGTTATGCGTCAATTTTCATGAATAAGGCCGCAAATGTCCTTGATCTAGGGTGCACTTCAAAAGAAACCTTACAATTGCACAAAAGCCCCTTTCAATCCCAGCCCTGGCTCCAGACGTACAGTAGGGGACAAACAAACCCCTTGTGAAAGGGCAGAACACAGCCGATATAAATGTAAGGTATGAACGACCTCTCTCTCTCAGCCCAAGAAAACTATCAGTATGCAGATGGATGCAAATGC
This sequence comes from Triturus cristatus, assembly GCF_964204655.1. Lineage (NCBI taxonomy): Eukaryota > Metazoa > Chordata > Amphibia > Caudata > Salamandridae > Triturus > Triturus cristatus. The sequence goes on from NC_140590.1 coordinate 1,863,404,866, forward strand.
CTCTCCTGTCACACCCAGCCCTGCCTGTGTTGTGTCTGTCTGGAATGTATGCACAAAGTGTAGCTGTTAACCAGGCCCAGATGTGGATTGGAGTCAGGCTGCAAAGCACTAGAGTTATAAGCACAGAGTAATGCCCACTTCTAAAAGTGGCATTCCTAAAATAGTCATTCATATTCCACCTACATTAGTAAGTAGGATGTATCGCCACTATTCCAAACATACAAAAAATATGGAAATGCTACTCCTTTCAGATCAGAACTTACCATTTAAGTATCTATAAGGGAAATTCCCAATACTAGCCTATGAGAGGGGCAGCACTCACAGGAGCGAGAAAACAAATTGTCGCTACCAGGACATGCCACACAATAAAGGCACATGTCCTACCTTTTACCTACACAGCACTACCTAGGCCCTGCCTTAGGGATGGCCTATATTTAGTAAAAGAGAGTCCAAGGCTTGGAAAGTAACTGTAAATGCCAAGTCACTGTGGCAGTAAACTGTGCACGCAGGCCCTATAGTGGCAGGGCTGAGACAAGTTTGAAAGGCTACTTCTGTGGGTGACGCAAACAGCTCTGCAGGCCCATTAGTAGCATTTCATTTACAGGCCCTGGGTGTATGGGATACCACTTTACAAGGGACTTGTAGGTAAATTAAATATGCCAAACAGGTATAAACCAATCATACCATGTTTAAAGGAGAGAGCACATGCACTCTAGAAATGATTAGCAGTGGTAAAGTGCCCAGAGCCCTAAAGCCAACAAAAAGAAAAATAGGAGGAAGAAGGCATACAGTTTGGGTATAACCCTGCAAAAAGGGCCAGGTCCAACAGTATGTATAGTAGTTAGGTCAGAGTTTCCATATGAAGAGCATTTTTTCCCCAGTAACTTTGTCCCTGTTTGGTGAACGTTCGCAAAACTTTCCAAACAACAAGTTCGTCCACCTCAGCTCCTTCTTGCAAAGTTTCTGGGTGATCTGTCAAACAGGGGCCGAGAACAAGGTGGGGTCCTAAAATGCATTACCCTTATGCAACTTCCCATAGGAATTTTAGGAAACATTTTAGAGAAGATATCTCAACAGAATTATAACAATTTTGGAAGAAAGCTAAATTGTGATCTAAAAAGCCTGAGTTGTTGTAAATCTTTTCAGCAGTTTTTTCAAAAATAAGGTTCCAAATGTATGGATGTTTCAGGCCGCTGCACCTTCATGGTACTTCTGAAGAGTCCCACAGTATCACAACCTTAAAGCACTTGATCTGACTGGCTGGCCACAACATGAAAAGAAATGTTGTGGCCGCCATTTTAGGACTCAGGGCTCAGTCACTTTGTCCTAAAATATAAATAAAAATAAAGCATGGGAGGGCAGAGTAGGTCTATTCCGATACCCTGGCTCTTGTAGGAGTGTACCAGAGGACCCCCCCAGCTTAAACTGACATTTTTTCACATTGATGCAGACTCGTTGTAAACTTGCAGTACTTAATGGAGGCTCGTGTGAAAATGTGCGAGTGTACCACAAAATTACCGCAAGAATACTGCAAAATTACCATGGTATACCCAAACAATTGGGTGGGTGGAGGTGGGTGGAGGTGGGGTGTTGCTCAGCGATGCAGCTTGATCCTTCAATGGTGGTTAGTGGGCTCCTGGGTTTGGCCACAGGGCACGGGTCCTGCACCCAACCTCACACCACGCACAGCTGAAGTCCATGCGTGGCAGGGCTTCGTCACTCACGGCCAGGCCCTGCGCTTTTTTGCCATGCACTGCAGTTGGGTTAGGATAGTAAGGTATGTAAATAAAATGTTACTTCATTTTTTAAAAAAACATAGCAATTTACTAAGAAAAAACTAAAGTTAAACTAACATTATAGTTAGGTATAGTAGTAATATCTTTACATTAAAAACTTCTCACTGTCGTACAGTATTGTAGAGTGGAATACAGTGGTGTCGCGTTCAGTAGAGTGGCTCATGCATGACACTTCAGTGGTTTCGTGTGCAGTTGAGTAAAGTGTCATAAATTGGAGTGGTGTGCTGTACATTACAGTGGAGGGATGTGTCATAAAGTGTTGCGAAGTATTGTAGAGTAGAGTGTTGTGGAGTGGAGTGTTGTGGGATAGAGTTGAGTACGAGTTGTAAAATAAAGTTTATGTGGATGAAGTTGCCGTGTAGTTCCTATATATTATTCCTATACAGAATCTGCACGTTCGGATAACATAAACTGTGGGTTTGGTGGCAGACTGGTTCTGAGCACCCCCACCGAGAATGTTAGCCTGTTTGCATTAGCTAGCTCACAGTGCCACTAGAATCTCCTCTTATCGGGGAGAGAATAGTTTCTGGCAACCTTAGATCATGACAACCTTGATCATTGGAAACAATGTACTACTTTTCCCTCAGTCACTCGTGCTCACTTATTCGGTCTCAGAGAGTTACACAGAAGAAACAGTTGGGCGTGTAACTTACAATAGGAATTTATTGCACAGTTGCTCTTTTAGTGTGAAGTATATGTGCTGCGACAACTGTTAGACAGTAGCAGAGATATATAATCAGCAGTACAGTGAATATAAAAGGATAGTACAGTTCCACCATTTTGCAAAGATCATGAATACATACATGAATATAAAATGCATGTACTCCTACGATGCCTATCTAGATGTACCTAAGTGTACCTAGCATGTAAGTAGGTGTGATGCCAAGAATCGCTCTAGGTTTAGTCTAACCCCATTACCTGAGCAAGAGAGTGTGGGACCCTGTCCTGGTCTCGAGTTGGACAACCTGCAAGGGATGTTTTGACCACTGTCAGCTGGAGCGTCTGCATGCAGGAGCCTCAGCGTCTCTGGTCAGTGTGTTGGCCTGGAAGTCTTGGTTCCCTCTAACTAAAACTAGCAAGAGGTGGTGTATTTATACAGAAATTATGTAGGGTTCCTTTGCCCCTTGTTTCTTGTGGCAGCCATTGTTGGAATTGAGGATCACGCATGGAATGAACCATGTACGTAGATATTATGCAGGTGGATGTAGCCCATGCCTGGTTTCCGAGAACCCTTATGAAAATTCATTCATATTGTATCAGTCTAAATATGAAGTCATAGAACTCTATTGTTCAGGGAAACCCTCTCTCTGCGCCCAGGACTAGAACTAGGTAAAGGTTCAACCATAAGAGGCTCGTTACTGTGTAGTGTAGGGGAGGTAATGTAGGTGAAGGGGTATGATGTTACCTGGGCCTATATTAGGGTACCTATATAGAACATAACACCCACTCCTCTTCGGAATAGTCAACAATAATAAAATGCTAGCGAACTCCTATTTTGTCTTGGTAGCAGCGCATACAATTATCAGTGAGCCACGTAAAAACATTTTTAAAACATTAAAATCTTTTAAGAATAGTCTAAGGGGGGAAAAATTGTTCTGAAAATTAGTTTTTGGAATTGTACCCAAAGCCAAAGTCCTATATGAGTTTCTCTATATAATTCGAACCACTCCAAGCGATTAGAAGGTCATGCTTTTCTAGCAAAAGTGTTAATTTTTAGGAAATGTTCCAAATTTAGTTGAGTTTTGAAGAAAGGAAAATCTGAATTCTTTCCCAGCACATGATGACCCAATTATAGATTAAGTGTCCTGGCTGGGAGACGCAACATCGTCGTTGCTCGCCCCTGCAGGGGACGGTCCTTGTAACACCTCGCAGAGTACATCAACGGAGCACGGATGATATTCAGAACTGCCAATAGCTGGTGCAGAGGCAGCTGGTGCTGTAGTCGATACCTGGGTGCTAGTGGTGCTAGTGGTAGTGCTAGTGGAAGAGCTGATTCTCAACCCAGTTGTAGCAAAAGGCACCTGTGGGTTCTCGAGGAATGCAGCCATCAGTATAGGTGTACGCTGGGGAAATTGCTGAGCATGGGACCTCTGGGGTTCCAGCCTGGTATTCAAGTCCGTAGGCGAGTCAGTTGCAAGTGTCAGACAGAGATCCAACGCGCAATCTTCTCCGCAGAACGGGCATCGAAGAACAGGTAAGATGCAGTCAATCCACAGACTGGTCTAAACGATAGGAACCAAGAGGCACTTAGTTCCTGTAGGCGAGGTGTGCACCATGCGCTCACGGTATTTCCGCTCCAGGAGCGCTTTTGCCATCTCATTGGTTATTGGGCCGTCCATTGTGTTGCAGATAAATGACAATCAGGATTCCTGCTATTGAGAGCAGAATCAGAGGTAGACCTCTAAAAATGCTTCCAAATACGGAGTGTATAAAATTTGGAATAATTCAGAGGATTGTCTGAAAAGTGCTTAGAAATCCTGACGGTATGGTCTTAAATAGGTGTACAATACCACTCGTATCAGACATGTTAAAGATATGACCCACCATTTCTGTGAAATGAAAGGGGCAGTTTGTACGTATAAGTGCTTGTGTCTCAGTCGAGGTCCTTGGGACTTGAAGATCAAAGGTCTCTCGAGCGGAGGTTAAGGGTTTGGTTTGCTGTAAAAGCATGGCTTTCAGTCTACTCAAAGTTTCAAATTGTATAAAGGAAACATTCAACGAAGGCCATAATGGCGCCTCCCTGACTATATTCATTGGAGAAAACAATACTTGCATACAGCAAGTAACCCTGGAGTTCACAGTGACCAGATAGGCAATGCCTGGAAGCGTCCCACAGCAACCTTGACTGTTCAGCAGCAAGTAACTCCCATTCAAGAGCAGCCTGAATACTTGAGTAATTACAGCCACTGGAGTCCCTTTCATGTGGCAGGACAAGTTCGCTACTGAACCATTACATGCTCCGTGCAGTGAAATGTCCTGGCACATGAGAGAACCGCTCAATTCGTTCTTGCAGTTTGTACCACTTAAAAACACTTTTCGATCCCCATTCCGGCATTGTAATTTGAATGGTAACTCCCAGGATTTCTTAATGTATTCCTTATCTATTTTCCCATCTTTGCCCGCCTGCCTTTGCTCAAAGCAATATTGAAACTGAAAAGTAGTGACTGCTAGTGTTATGTGGCCATGGATTAGCCATTCGGTGGATGTTGAATGCGCTACCGTGAAAGGTAATGTGTCCAGTTTTTCAATACGCAGCATTGTATATTTTGCTCCTGTGTATGCCATTTCTACCTGTTTATCTGTTAGATTGTATTCAGAAAACAGACACGTACTGTTGATAAAACGCCAAGGCACATAGCCTGCTTGCAAAGATTGCAGCGTCCAGCTTCATAACATTACAGAACGGAACTGGGATCGCCAGTGTTGTATTATGGCTAAATCTTGTTCCAGTATGTCTATAGCAGAAAATACAATGTTGCCTAAGGAATCTATCCTGGAGGTCAAAGTTGTTAACCCGTTGTCTTCCACAGCTAATGATTTTTATAAGTTAATACTGTCTATTTTCTGTATTCTTTCAACAGCCTCTTGTTGGGATATTTTCTAAATTTCATTGTAGACAGCATAAATGCCAGCATATATGAAACTTTTCTGACGGTTTTTCCTGGGACCTAGTAAAAAATCCCTTAGATCCATGTCTTGTTTCAGTAAGGATAAGCATTGTTTCACTTCTGTGAGTGTTGAGGTTTCTAGCCAATCAAGGCGCAACTTCCCAACACTGTAGGATGTCACTACCCCTGGGTGTTCTCTTTGTACATAGCGTGGGTCTGGCCTATGGATAATGTACCCTTCGGTGATACCCAAGAATCTTTTCTGACATCGGTTTGTGTCTAAGTGCCAAACTACCCATTCTTTCCAATTAGGGTCTGATCTTTTGTACTGTAAAATGTAATCTAATGTTGCCCTTTCCTGTGAAGTCAAATTTTGCCACCCCTGTGATGGTGTAGGAAACCGAGGTGTGTTAAGGTCCTTGTTTTTGACCAATCCAAGACAGGATGTCTGTTGCATAGTATCATTTAGAAATATCATCTGCTGTGGAATGAGGCATGCTTTAAATAGTGCTTCTGTTCCCTGGACTTGCCAGTCCCTAGAACACCAGACTGATTTTAAGTCTATTGCATCCTTCCATAGGTCAAAACCCTGTACAGACAATTGGGAAATAAAGGAAGCAGAGTAAATCTGTTGGTGTTTGTCAACATATTTTTCAGTGCCGATGTCGGTGTAATCTAGTAATAATATGAGGTCGGTTCAGTGGTGTTAAACTCTGAAAAATATGAACATTTCTGTGCAAATGTTTGCAAACTACTTTTTGGTGGTGTCGGGCAATGTTCCCATTGGTGGTATTCAAAAACATTTCTGGGTGAAATAGATTTGTGCAGAAAATGAATGATGACCATAATGTTGGTAATAGTTCAAAGTGTCATAGTCTGAAGTACCTTCTAACATTTCAGTGTTCGCAAATGCAGCAGTTTTCTTTAAGTCAGACAACATGTTATCAACAGTTTCAGTGTCCCAGTCATCAGAAAATGTACTTGAGGTAATAATGATATTACTTAATTAAATTTTAAATACATGAGAAATGTTTTAAAGTTCAGTCGGACCGAATATGTCAAAATCAACCTTGTCCCAAACAATACCGTCCGGTATAGGAACTGCTGTAATGTTCACAGATGACAAGTCTCTTTGTTCACGATGTGAGGACTGATGGGGCTCCAGAATCAAATTAACCTTTTGGGCTGTCAAGCTTTGTTGAAGGTATCTTCCATTAATAAGCATGCTAAAAGTTATAACTAAGCCTAGCCAGAAAAGAAAGAACAGTATCTCAGTAATTACCGAGAGTTCTACCCAAGGCGATACCAGGTAAGTCTTTTTTAGAAAGTACAGAAAGTTCTTGACTTGTTGCTTGCGTGTTTGTTGGGCTAGCATCGTTTCTGGTTCACTAGGATCCAAAGAAAACATATCAAGGTTCATGAAGTAGCCAGAAGCAGTGCGATCAATTGATGGAATTGCATCGGGATTTGTTGAAATCGCATTTTGCTCTCGTCGAGGCATGTGGACGTAGACGTCTGTATTTGGTCTGATTGCAACTTGAGTTTTACTTTGAGTTTCATTTTGAAGATGAATTTCGGGTTCAAGAGAAACGAGTTCCATAGCATTGTTGCATAGCCCTTCATTCCGTAAAGGAGGCTCTTCGAACGTGATGAGTCTTTCTGTTTGAACTTCTTGGATTGTAGCAAGAGGAGGGCGTCTGCTACTTATGAGTCCACGAGGTCTACTGATTAGTATCGGTCACATAGTGTGGTTTGATTAAGTCGATTGAGACAAATCTTTTCTCCCTTTTCCCTGAAAGAGGCGGCAAAAGTACTTTTCTAGTTCCTTGAATTGCTAGGACTGTTATAGGCTTTCTGTATGATGGTTCAAATTCTTTTTTATCCGCTATTTTCTCTCTGACCAGATCCCTGACTTTTGGGATCTAGACAGATCATGGTGTGACTGCCTTGACTTGACCAGTGGCGGTCTGTTTTATATGGACATTACTTTGTTGTGTCCTGGATTCATTTAGATCCTGTAAAACAGCCAAACGGTCATGAATTTCAAATGGTTTTTCATCTGCCACTGTGCCTTCACAATCAAGATCAAGTACCCACATTCTTGTACCAAATAGGACCTCGTAAGGAGTGACACCCCCTAGAGAATTTCTTGGCTGGTTGTTGAGGGCTCTCTGTACTCCATATAAGTGATTGACCCAACTACCGCCCTTGCCTAATACCCTAGCTGTTAAAGATTGCTCTAGGTCCCGTTTTTTCGTCTCCACAACAGAATTTCGCTTAGGATGGTATGGAGAGGAGTACCGCAATGCTACGCCGATACTTTCCATGGCCTCTTTGTAAGCCCGTGAACTAAACGTCGGGCCACGGTCAAAATGTAACGTGCCAACTGCGTATGTCCCCATAAAGACTCGCAAATCTTTGATAACAGTTCGAGCGCCAGCCGAGCGCTGAGGCCAAGCCCATAGGAATCTTGAGCATGAATCCACTGCCACCAAGATATACTTGTAAGCCCCATCAAATTGTAAGGGGCCGCAGTGGCCCACATACATACAAGCGAGAGGTTTGTCTGATTTTAATAACTTGTCTGTGCCGGGCGTGTTATGGTGGAGCCTTTCATCTGCTGAAAGATGTCACATTTCAAGACATAGTCTTTACTTTGTTTTGTTAGACCCGGCCACCAATAGCGCTGTTTTAATAATGAAATAGTTGCTGTAACGCCTATGTGCGCATAGCCCAAACCCTCGGGTGCTGCAACAATCAAACCTTGTATACGATCCATATTTGGTATTACTCTATCCTCCACTCCAGGATCCTGAGCATATGGAATGTTGTTTGCATCTAACTTGTAGGAGTACTTGAGTGGAAATTTCCTAGGTACTGCTGAGCTGCCTTTGGGAGAAGCAAAGACAGCAACCATAATCTCACCGTTTATCCTCGTTTTTGAACGAGTGATTGCAGCTACGGAAGCTGTGTGTACAGCCCCTTCGCGGCTTCGTCAGCCAATGAATTCCCTTCAATGTGAACGCCATCACGCTGATGACTCAGTGTATGTATCTTGTGAGCCCTTGGTAGTTCGTTTTTCAACTCACCTACCTGTCCCATAGCATTTTATGCTTAATTGTGCCACCTTTTGCGTCTTTGAACCCGTTCTGTTCCCAATGATGCAAATATTCATTGTATGACTGTACACAGTAAAAGGAATCACACACAATTAGTGTGTGGAATTCGTGATCGGTATTCACCAGTGCCAGTATTAATGCTTTTAACTCTGCCAAACGTGCCGTGCAGTCTCCTAGAGATTGCGTCTTGTTGCAACTTGGATGGAAGTTCCCATCCCGCATGCGACCTTTAATGATAGCACATGCTGCGCTGTATTGTTGCTTACTCCCTATGGCCGGTTGAGCAGATCCGTCAGTGTAAATCATATATTCATACTGATCTAGAGGCAAGATTTCATTTGGTAGAGGGTGTTCTTGTTTGTATTGCAGGAATGCTTGTGTTTTTAGACTTGGATCAAATCTGTATTCAACGTCCGGTGCAGTAAGAGAATTGGCCCATTGTATCCATCTTGGATGTAAGGCTTTTGCATTTGGAATGCTAGCCTTTGTAGCAGCTTTTAAAGCTGGTACCAGGGTTATGACAATTATGTGTTTTCCCTGAGCCAGTGCTCTTTCTCTTGCCACAGCGGTCTGAACTGCTGTCAGGATTTTCTCTGTTGAAGTGAAACGCATTTCTGCGTTTGTGTACAGGTATGATTTGTAGGCGTTTGGTACTGTTTCACCTTCATTGAAGGTTAAGTAAGTGTACCCGCATTGACCCGCTATTACACGGATCACTAAGTTGTGAACGTTTACTCGTGTCTGTAAGTGTTTTGAAGTTATTGTGTCTTCTTGTAGTGAACGTAGGATGTTTGTGTGCTTCTGTGTCCATTGTCTAACTGAAAAGTCAGGTTTTATTAAACTGTAGAAAGGTTTTACTCTTTCTGCGTAATCCAAAATGTATGTTCTGCCAAAATGTAGGAATCCCAGTTTTGATTGTAGAATTTTTAATGATTTTGGAGGTTGGAGCAGCGCACACTTTTCTAAAAGTTAGCTGCCAGACTTTTCCCATCACTTGACAGCTCATATCCTAAAAATAGGACATTGAGGTGGGCGATTTTTGATTTTTTTAAATTAAATTATTACCCCTCAGAGGCAAATCCCATAATTATGTTGTTCACCTTGGTCAAGTGCCTTTCTATGTCATTTGCCATCAGATAAATATCATCAACATAGGACGATGCTTCTTCATCAAATTTTTGGAGTAACTCAGTTACTCTTGCTGAAAATACCCCGGGGCTGTTCTTATACACCTGGGGAAGATGACAAAATTGTCGCTGGGACCCTAACGCTGAGAATGCGGTCTTATACCTGCTTTCAGATGCTATATTTTGGCAAAAATCCATTTGAGATATCAAGTGTTGTTTTGTATTTTTTCTGCACAATGTAACACATTAATGTGGCACTGTGTGCATTTTGGACAGCGAATGTCTTTGTGCATGAATTTAAATATCTGTAATCTAAAACTAGACGATATGAGTTGTCTATTTTTGATACGGGAAACAAAGGATTGTTCATTGGCAAAGTGCATGTTTCAATGACCCCTTGATATTCAAGTTGATCTAAGATCTCCCTGACTTGTTTTTTAGCTTCTTGCTTTTTTGGATATTGCCTCTGTGCATTTGGTGAAACTTTTAACGGGATCACGTGGTGGGTTGAATTCTCATCCCATCCGACATGATTTTTGTATAATGCTGGAGGTAGGCCAACTGCCCACTCCCGTGCATATGTGTGTTAAATATGTATGGGAACGAGGTTAGAGAGGGATGGAAAAATTATATCTTCTTCCCTAGGACACTTCATAATGAATGCTGGCGGACAATCATGTTCAGCTAATAGGATGTCATAACCAGATGACAGGTTCTCCCAAAAGAATCCCTTAACTTTCCTGGACTACGTTCCCCCTCCATTTGGAGTGTTATTTCATGTAACGTATGTGGGAATCTCACCCTTGTATCTGGTGTTTCCACCATGATGTAATTCCATCAGGTTCTGGTGAGCTAGTGTTACTTCTGCGGCACTGTCTAGCATCATCTGAGCCCATTCCCCGTTCAGAAGTTGCGTCCTCAGAATTCTGGGCATGTCTGATCTTCAGGCCTGCAACTTTCTTCTTTTTCAACAGAGGTTTTGATTTTGGCTTTTCTTCTTTTTTGGAAGTATAGTCTTGAGCGTGCTGCTTGTCTCTGGACTTAGTACGCTCTTCTTTGTGTTCTGACCATCGTTCTCTCTCTGAGGTTTTCGTCAAGCCCTGAAAGGAACAAGAGGAACGTGTATCAGTATCCTGATACCTGTCAGGTATCCTAATATTATTCCTATTCCTAAGGTTCTTCCTCTTTTCAGAGTGCTCCTGTGGAGGAGATCTACCTCGGGATTGAGATCTGTTTTCTGTAAAGCTTTGTTGTTTTTTACTATCCTACTTCTTTTTAGAAGAAGCAGGTGTCTGCTTAGAAGTGTCCTTTTCAGGATTGCCTATCAGTTGAGGTTTTAAAACTTTCCCACCCAAACTGTCTCTGCCTAATTCTGCATACGCAGTTTAAATAATTTGGGGCAGTTCGCGTGGTTGATCTAATGGACTGAACTACCTTAGGCATTGGCGGATTGCCACTAACTCTGCTTCCCCTTTAATATAAGCTAGTATTATGGCTGATACCTGGTCATAGTTATTTAGAAACTTCATCCCTAAGTTCAGAGCAGGCTCTGCGCCGTACTTGTTCTGTATTTGTCTTAATACATCCAGTATCACTGCTAATGAAGGAATACCATGAGTCCTGGTATAAATTGCAGCAGAGACTGTACTCCTCTACCTGTGGTGTTATCCCCAGGGGCAAGCAGATTGTTAGCATTCTGTGTTTTTCAAATGGGGTAGTATTCAGGAATACTGCGTCAAGCTGAGTTATTTTCTGAGCTACCCAGAATGGCATTTGTTTGTGTTTCGTGAGCATCTTCCCCATTACTGCGTGTAATGTTTGTGGAGTAATTTTAGTTGCTTTACCCTGAGAATGAGTACCATTTGCTGCAACTGTTGCTGGTTGGACTGTGAAGTCTTCATGACAAATTGCGTCAATTTCTGTAAATTTTAATGAATTGTTTGTGTTGAGTGAGTAAGTCTGCTTGTGGCATTGTTTCAATGTCAGGATGAGGTGTGTAGGCTGCTAATATTGGCCGTGTTGCTCCTGGTCTTCCTAACGACCGAGCCTTACTGCTTCTCTTATGTGGGGTAGCTTTTAAATCAGTATTTGTGTTCCTGGTATGTGAGTGGAATCTCTATGTCCTCGAACGGACCACATTCCAATGGTACATCTCCATCTGTATTGTAGTGAAATGTCTGTGTTCTTGCATCTGTTGCTGGGAATGTAACCCACAAATAGAATACCTCAGTTTTATTTGATTTGTGTGCCTCAATCATGAAAGCTACTTAGCCACCCCTAGCTTGCAAACCATTATATAATAGTTTTAGGGTGATTGTATGTCTACATTTATTTAGGTGCAATTTGAATTGTGGCCAAATCTTCTTCTCCTGAAAGGTGCAGATCCACTACTACGTTATTTTCACCCTCAGTCATTTTGTAACAAAAGAAGTTTGTTTAAGGGAACAAAGATAAGGTTTTATTGCACAATTTTAGGAACACTATGTCCTTCAAGCTTGATTAACCAGCAGCCGATAAATAGGATATTTTGCCCACTCTGCTGTGGCGGAGTTTGTGCCCACCCACTCCAGACGTCTCTGGTTTTTTGTGAGTAGGGGTCTATGAGAATAGCACGACTGAAATACTCAGATTCTACTGTTAAATAAGTACCCAACCAATGTTGGTGGTGCCATGTCGTGTAGTTCCTATATATTCCTGTACAGAATCTGGGCGTTTGGATAACATAAACTGTGGGTTTCGTGGCAGACTAGTCCGAGCACCCCCACCGAGAACGTTTGCCTGTTTGCATTAGCTAGCTCACAGTGCCACTAGAAATTCCTTTTATCGGGGAGAGAATAGTTTCTGGCAACCTTAGAACATGACATCCCTGATCCCTCAGGATCGTGGAAACAATGTACTACTTTTCGCTCAGTTACTCATGCTCACTTATTTGGTCTCAGAGAGTTACACAGAGGAAACAGTTGGGCGTTTTACAATAAGAATTTATTGCACAGTTGTTCTTCTAGTGTAAAGTATTTGTGCTGCAACAACCGTTAGACAGTAGCAGAGATATATGATCAGCAGTACAGTGAATATCAAAAGATGGTACAGTTCTACCATTTTGCAATGATCATGAATACATTCATGAATATAAAATGTATGATAAAAGAAAACTCCTACAATGCCTATCTAGATGTACCTAAGTGTACCTAGCATGTGAGTAGGTGTGAAGCAAAGAATCCCTCTAGGTTTAGCCTAACCCCATTACCTGAAGCAAGAGAGTGTGGTACCCTGTCCTGGTCTTGAGTTGGACACCCTGCGAGGGATGTGTCAGACCACTGTCAACTGGAGCGTCTGCATGCAGAAGCCTCAGTGTCTCTAGACAGTGTGTCGGCCTGGAAGTGTCGGTTCCCTCTAGCTAACACTAGCAAGAGGTGCTATATTTATTTAGAAAGTATCTAGGGTTCCTTTGTCCCTTGTTTCTTGTATTAGCCATTGTTGGGTTTTAGGATGACGCATGGGATGAACCGTGTACGTAGATATTATGCAGCCCCTGCCTGTTTTCCGAGAACCCTTATGAAAATTCATTCATACTGTGTCAGTCTAAATATGAAGTCATAGAACGCTATTGTTCAGGGAAACCCTCCTTCTGCGCCCAGGATTAGAACTAGGTGAAGGGTCAATCCTAAGAGGCTCGTTACTGTGTAGTGTTGGGAAGGTAATGTAGGTGAAGGGGTATGATGTTACCCAGGCCTAAATTAGGGTACCTATACGGAACATAACAAGTGGAGTACAGTGTCGTAGAGCGGCATAGAGTGTGGTAGAGTTTTGTACATTAGAGTTGAAAGAGTGAAGGAGAATGTGTTAGAGGTGAGTAGTGTCGAGAGGAACATTAAACAGTGGCATTGAGTGTGGTAAACTATTGAATAGTGGAGTATAGTGAACTTTTAGTCGATTGAAGTAGCGTAGGCTGGACTAGATTAATGTGTCATAGAGTGTATTGTTATGTTGTACAGTGACGTGGAGTACAGTGGGCTGTCGAGTGTAGTAAAGTGTCATAAAGTGGAGTGGTGTGGCATACAGTGTAGTGGACTGTCGTTTGCTACACTGTTGGAAAGTGTCATACAATGGAGTACAGTGTAGTAACACATAGTGCATTAGAGTATTGTAGAGTGCAGTGGATTGAAGTTGAGTAAAGTGTAGTTTAGTGTGTTAGAGTTGATTGTCATAGGGTTTGAGAGAGTGGAGTACAGTAGAGTAGAGTGGAGTAGTATGTGATAGTGTTGAGTGGCGTATAGTGGAGTGGAGTAGACTGTAGTGGCATTGAGTAGAGTGGGTAGAGGGGAACACCATACAGTAAAGTGGTGTTGAGTCAAGTTGTGCACACTGTAATAGCTTGGAGTGGAGTGGCATTTAATGGAGTGGCGTAGAGTAGAATAGCATAAAGTGGAGAAGCGTAAAGTGGAGTGGCATACTTTGGAGTGGCGTACAGTGTTTTTGTATACAGCGGAATTGCCTTACAGTGTAGTGGTGTGGAGTGGAGTAGCGCACAGTTGAATAGCATATAGTGGAGCAGCGTAGAGTGGCAGAATAGAATATCATACAGTGGAGTGGCGTAGAGTGAATTTATGTACACTGTAGTAGCATAGAGTGGCGTGGGGTACAGTGCAATACTGTAGAGTGCAGTACAATGGAGTGGCATACATTTGAATATCATATGGTGGAGTAGTATACAGTGGAGGGGCCTACAGTGGAGTAGCATGGACTGCTATGGCTTATAGGGGAGTGAGGAAGAGTGCAATACCATACTCTGGAGTGAAGTACAGAGGAGTTGCGTACAGTGTAAAAGGGTAGAGTGAGGTTGTGTGGATTGGAGTTGAGTACAGTGGAATAGTATAGAGTGGACTAGAGTGTAGTGGCATGCAGTGCAATTGTGTAGAGTGCAGTGGCATACCTTGGAGTGGCGTACTGTACAGTGGCATGGACTGGAGTGGGGTACAGAGGAGTGTGTTAAGTGGAATAGCATATAGTGGAGTGGCATACAATGGAATGGTGCACAATGAAGTGGTGTTGAGTGGATTCACATACACTGGAGTGGTGTTGAGTGGAGTATCGTACAGTGGAGTTGCATATAGTAGAATAGTGTACAGTGTTGTGGCATAGAGTGGAGTGATATAGAGTGGAATAGCGTATACTTGAGTAACATTGATTAGCGTAAAGTGGAGTGGTGTATATTGGAGAGGAGTAGGCTGCAGTGGTGTGCATTGGAGTGGGGTAGAGTGGAATACCAGACAGTAGAGTGGCATAGATTGGAGTTGCATACAGTCTAATAGCACAGAATGGAGTGACATACAGTGTAGTGACTTACAGTGGAGTAGTTTAGAGTTCAGAAGAGTGTAGTGGCATACAGTGGAAGAGTGTAGAATGTTTCAGCATACAGTGAAGTGGGGTGCAGTGGAGTGACGTAAACTGGCATAGCGTACAGTGGAATGCAGTAGAATGGAATACAGTACAGTGAGTGGTGTACAGTGAAATGGCGTCCACTGGATTAACATAGAATGTAGTGGCATAGAGTGCAGTTGCATACTTTGGAATGGTGAAGAGAGGAGTAGCGTACAGTTGAGTAGCATACAGTGGAATAGGGTAGAATGTAGTGACGTACCTTGGAATGGCATACAGTGGAAAGCATACAGTAGAGTAGCGTAGTGTGGAGTGGCACAGAGTGGAGTGGCGTAGACTGGAGTGGAGTGCAATGAAGTGTGGCCTTGGTAAATATCATATAGAGTAGAGGTGTAGAGGTGTAGAGTGGAGCTGCCTAAAGTGCAGTAGCATTGAGTGAATTGGCATATAGAGGAGTGGTGTACAATGAAGTGGCATAGAGTGGAGTGATGTAGAGTGGAATAGCATATAGTGGAGATGCTTACAGTGGAGTGGTGTAGAGTGGAGTGGCATAGAATGGAGTGACGTAGAGTGGTGTACACTTGAGTGGTGTGCTGTCAAATACCACACAATGGAGTGGTGTATGCTGGAATGGCATAGAGTGGCATAGAATGGAGTGCATAACTATGAGAGCATGGTGTTCAGAGTCACCCAAAAGAGTGAATTGCACTGCCTTTCATTTCTTCAGATGTACCAAGCAATGCAGGGTCACGCATAGTGGCCATTGCGTTGCTTTGTAAATGTGGCTGAAGAATTACGTTGCCCATGCAACACCATGTGTGACGCAAGGGTAACACAATACAATAGTACAGGTAAGCCTTAATTATATCTTGTGCCACTGAATACCGTGGTAACTTCTCAGTATAGCGTGGTACATGGCGATGACAATTAAAAGGCAGCCATATTGTTTTGCTACACTTTGGCTGTGTTCTGGGTGAGGGCCTGAGATACAGGTAACTAGTAGGTTTTATTCTTGTTCCCTACCTATTTAGATCATTTTTAGGTGCGCTGCTCTGGCGAGACATTTAGTAACCGGGTTAAAAAGTGCTACCCACAGGCTGGCTTTTGCAGGCCACCAGCTTGCTGTCACGCGCACAAGCACGCATGACGTGCACAGCTATGCCTCTCCTTCTTTCGCGTGCACCACACGCGTTTCTTTTAGCGTGCGCGCACGCACACACAACTCCCGGGCTCTGTCCCTCGCGCGCTGCCAATGCTTGTTTCTTTCAGATGTGAACATTTTTTTTAAAAAATTAATCTTTTCATAACACTTTTAGATTACTTCGTTATTTAGTTTTGTTAGATCAACGTGCATTTACCCGCATTCCTATTCATAAACAACGATAATACTTATAAACATTACATTGTGAGCTCTGGTACACATTGCCTGCCTCGGCGATGCATTTGGTCTATTTCTGCGCTAAATCCTTCCCGTTACCGATTTACAAGTGAACTAATAATATAACACACACTCTTTAATTAAATTACATGTTACGTGTTAGGTGTCGCCTAAACACTCACGTTTAGCTGGGAACGGCCTATTCTATCCCATAATTCCTAAAATCTCCCCGTTATTAATCCCAGTGCCTTTCCTCCGATGGCTCATGAAGAGGTGGACCTGCAATTCATAAAGGACTACATCTCCCAGGGCGCCGTGGCGCCTGGTGCATGCCCTGCCCGGCATAGCCCAGCCCATCCCAACTGCGAGAAGAAGAGGCAGACGCGACAAGGAGCTTGCGGATTCATCTCAGGCTACAAGTGCATAATATTGGCCTCCGGGCCTTGCTGTAAAATCAGTGCGTAGATGTATACCTGCTTGAGACTGGCATCCCTCTGCACTGGCAAGCCGCTTATAGTTATGCAGGTGGCACATATATTTTGCCAACACAAATTAAATTGCATAATTAATGTGCAGTGTAATGACGTGAGGAGAAAATGTTTGTTTACATGTGTAAAGTAGAAACCGATAATTATGTGAAGAGTTTGTCCAGTTTAATTAATTGTGGGGCGTTTTGCAGTGTCACAAACTCACTGCACCTGTTCTTTGATTATTAAGTCATTTCGTACCAGGGTTTGTTGAGGTCCTGACATCTGACATTTATCTCCGACATAACCCTTAAGCATTCATGCCGGACACAGACCGCCAACTGTATTTATGCTTCAAGTTGGATGTGGTAGTGTCTGCCGCTGCTGTCGTTGGATCTCAATGTCATTTTAAATGTTGTTCATCCACCCTGATATGTTCTAACGCGCGCAGGGCACTCACTGCTCTTTGATAAAGACACGAGGTCTTGCCCTGACTACTGCAGACGTAGCCCTCGAAGTTACTAACATTCAGAACCTGCAATTATCCTAAATATTTTTTCTGAATTCATCGTCTAATTGGATACCGAGTGAAAGCGTGATTGGGGGCCTCTGAGGTTCTCTGGCAGAATTCACAAATTGCAGTATTGTTATACTTTTGTTTATTAGTGGGTGTTTGTGAGTTAGTTACTTGAAGAATAGTGTTCTAAGTTAAACCCCCGGATAGCTGTGCCACCCCACTCCCCCGCCCCCCAGATGCGAGCACGAGTGAGAAGGGGGTACAGTTCCGGCTATGCTGGGTTGTCCAAAGTTTTTCTGTGTTAGCGTTAGGCCGTGTTATGCATTCACATTTGAATAGCGCTTATCACTATTGTTATGGCGTCGTAGCGCATTCCCTGTTTGGGCACCCTTTCCACATATGCTTTGGGCTTTCTCTTATGCAATATATAGTCTGTTGGAGATTTTGTTGATCGAGGGCACAACTTATGTAAAACCATGGCCGTGAATAGTTATTATTCAAACACAAAAAGTCCAATAATAAACAAGCATTTACAAAGCAATAGGTCTCGCATTTGCAAGAGTTTAAGCTATTGGCATTGTAAATGACAATGCCTTTTATTTATCAGTTTAAAAAAACCAACGTATAAATAAATGGCATTGTCATTTACAAATGCCAATAGCTCAAACTTTCGCAAATGCGAGACCTATTGCATAGTAAATGCTTGTTTTATATTGTTTAACATATTGTTAAATAGTTTTCTGTAGTACCTAGTAAGTATATATATATATATTTTAAGTTTCGTTCATTTTTGGTTACTTTTTTAAGTTGTGTGGTAATTTTTACATATTACTGCTGTACTGCGTTGGTTTTTTTCTTAAATAATTAAATATGTTAAAAATTGTAAATACATTGTAGTGCACTAGATTTGTGAAATTTATTTTTGGAACTGCAGCACTTGCAAGGTAGTACCATGTTATTAAGTGAAAGTTTAAAAAAAATATGTAGAAAGCTATATATAATTTTCCTTACCTATTACCACTTAAATCAAGTGGTAATAGGTAGGGACAAAATATAAAACCTAAGACTTACCTAAATTTAAGGCCGTAACCCACAAGACAGACATTATGTGATAAAATAACATGGCGTTCGTAAAGGCAGGCATTACCCAATCACATAATGACTTGTCAAAGGCATGTACCACGGTACCACCGCAAAATTTCTCAAAACCGCAGCCTGAGACATCAGTAAGTTAGAATGCCTTATAACTTTAAAAGTACTTACTCTACTCACCTGTAAGCCCAAAAAGGATCATATGCACACAATAATCTTTGATCCTGGGGGCGTGACTTTGCTAAGCAGCAAGATGTCCGCTCTTTAGAAGGCTCTGCTGGCCGGGCTTATTACCTATCACCTTACCGGAAATTACAGGACTCTTCACTGTCAGATATCGCCTACAGCAGAGTTCCCCCATGCTTGTAATCCTGCGTTTGACACTGGAGGCACCCCTGTTCTGACTCTGAAGCTAGGAGATGTGAAGGCAAGTTGAGGCCTGCACGTGGCCTGCGCGTGGCCTGACGCTGCCGACTGTGCTTGAGTGTTCAATACGAGGTGTGGTGCCCCCGGTGTCGGAATACATGGCCTGACGATCCGGGATCTACTGGGCGGGTGGATCGTAGCTGGAAGACCGTCGGCACCCGCCTTTGCCCCCAGGCGGGGACCTGGGTGCAGAGCCCATATTTGCTGTGGCCTTTGTGGTGTGGTACTTGACGCTGTATTGGGGGGGTGCCTGCAGAGCTCACACAGGGCTGATGCCTCCTCGCTTGTTCATGAGTGGCCCCG
Organism: Triturus cristatus; assembly: GCF_964204655.1. NCBI lineage: Eukaryota > Metazoa > Chordata > Amphibia > Caudata > Salamandridae > Triturus > Triturus cristatus. Next base: position 1,863,424,078 of record NC_140590.1, read on the forward strand.
CAGTCTGGCGGCTGGTCTGAGCGGCACAGTCCCTGGCCACCAGGTGAGAAATTGTGCAGCCATCGTCGGGGCCTCCAGGCTGGAGAATGAACCATGCTGTGGGCGGGCAACTGAATCACCTCCCTTTAAAGGCATGACGAGAGGCACATTGCTACCCTGCCTTAGAGTCTACATTCAGGGGTTGTGTTAGATGCGAGTGTCTGCCTAGGCCCTTGTGTGATCTTGTTGCTGCGTAAATGCCTAATGTCCCCACCATGATGCTGGTGGGTTGGGCCGTGGCCCTTTAATACCTAGCTACTCTCTGCCACCTGTTGTGCTGCTGCTTCCCGCGCCTGCTTCCCCACTTGCCACCGCCTTGTGGGAGGCCAAACCCTGTTGTTTTGGTCCCTGGCCCTGGCAGGGAGCTACATGACTAATGTTGCATGTGGTGCCTTGTGGAAGCTGTATGTAATTGGTCCTCCACATCACCTTGTGGCCTGGCTCTGTGTTACACTCCCACTGCCGGAACTTGCTCCTTCTTTAATCTCCCGGAACAGCAGCTTGTCAGCCCATTGAGATTTGCTGGGCCTACCCTTGTGCCTCGATTGATTACTGACCTCCTCAGACTTCTTAGCGCTCCCGAACACCTGTCTTGGCTAGTCCCAGCCTGGCCTGTCCCTGGGCGCTGCGGGGCTCCGCTGGCCTCCATACCGGGCAACTCCTGGTCTCCCTGGACCCTTAGCTTCTGCAAGCAGCATCAGCTCGCTCTGGATGCCTTTCCTCGCTGCAGCCCTTGCCATGGAAGGCCATGAGGGACAGGCAAACTAAACTCTCCTTTGGTAGCAGGCGCCGCACCCGCTGAGTCCTGTGAGAAAGTGGACAAATTGGAACATTGCTCCGAAGGGATCCGTTCGCTCGGGGTCATGCGTGACTTCTCTGTTGGACATAGAGCGCTTCACTCACAGCTGCTGCGGCCACCTGGACTGGCATCATTATCCGTGGCTGAACCTGCTCATGCCCCCTGGCGCATTCATCCTCCCTTGTTGAACTGCTGCACCATACACCCCAGGACACGCTTTTTTGGCAGACGGGGCCCCTCGCTTCGGATGCACTCACCTGTGGCTACATCCAACAGCTTTTCATTTCATGAGTGGGACCCTGCCTCTTTCTCTCCTTTACCTCTGGTGCCTGCAGTTCTCACCATGGGGAAACACGAGGACAAACAATCCAAACTTTCCTTTGGCCTTACCCGCCAGGCGGAGCAGGGCCATGACTCTGATCCTGCTGCTGATCGACCTGCGGAAGACGACTCTCAAGAGCTGGACCTCAGGGAGATCCTCATGGATGTGAAATCTAGTCAGAAAACAATAGACACTGAATTAGATTTGCTCACCAGTCGATTGGATCACGTTAAGCAACATGATGACAAGCATGAAACCAGGCTTAATCAATTGGAAAACCAAGTCTCTGATGCAGATCGCCTTCAGGCAGACCCCAAGGAACACCTGCCGCACATGGACAAGTTTCTTGACCTCATCAAAGCCAAAAATGAAGATTTGGAGGCGAGATCCCAATGCAGCAACCTCCTGATCACTGGGATTCCAGAATCTAACAGCAATCTCCAAAGTGGAAGACTTTGTTGAGACCTTGTTGCTCAACCTCTTTAGCGAGGGTCTGTCTGCAGTCTTTATAGTCGAGCATGCCCATCGCTAGCTTGGCCCTCAGCAGCCCCGGGCACAGCCGCGTGCCCCATAATTGCCCGGTTGTTTAACTACTGAGACTGCTGTGCGGTTCTATGGCTGCGCTGGAGCGCGGTGAGATCCAACAGCAGGGCAATCACCTCTCCTTTTATCCTGACTTTACATTGTCTGTTGAAGTGGCCAGACATGACTTTCTGCCTGCCAAGAAGCTTCTTCAAAAGGCAGACATACCCTATGCTCTAATGTATTATTATTATTTTTTAAATATTTGTTTTATTGACTTTTGAGACAAACATGTCAGGAACAGCATGGACTATTACAAAATTGTACATGAAGACACATCAAGCATTCCTATGTATTAGGCTGGGTGGGGCAGGTGCCTTCTATGCTTATATATAATATCACGCCGTGGGAACCAGTATCCCTTTACATGAATTTGCATTACGGATCCCATTCCCCATAAGGCTTAATGCCTCAGTCCATGTCTTCCCAATATCCAAACGGTGTCCTGTATCACACAAACCCAACGCCCAACCCCTCCCCCCACAACTAAAACATACCCCCCTTCCATGTCTGGAGTGTATCCCTGTATTGTAAGCCAACTCCTCCACTTTTTGTTCGCCATAACACACTGTCCAATATCCATATGATGGGTGTTCTCCCCCTCTTTTTATAGACCCTCCGGGCTACTTCCCACCAGTGCATTCTCGGTGGCCTCATCCTATGGCGTAGCTTCCGTTCCCTCACTTTTCAGGTCCTCTAACATTGCCCTCCATGCCCCCAAGTCATCCTCCAGCTTTTCATCACGTCTAGTCTGCTGCATGCGCAACACCTTAGCTGTCGCCCACTCTTTCATATCCTGCACCCATTGCACCATTTTGGGTGGGTTGCAGCTCAGCCATGTGACAGCTATCCGGCGTTTCGCTAATACTAGTCCCAAAAGGAGGAACCTCTGACTAAGGTTCTTGTTTTTGGGTCGGGCAACAAACCAAGCAACACTACCCACACTTTTCCCGATATTACCCATTCCGACGCCTACTGCAACGCGTCTAAGACACCGGTCCAGTACAATTGAAGCTCCAGGCAGGACCAGACCATATGCATATAAATGTGGCCTTCGCCCCTCCACACCTGGGACATCGACCCGACTGCTCCGGATAAATCTTGTGTAACCTTTTGGGTGTAAGGTATGTCTGGTGTACAAAATTAAACTGTATTAGGTTGAATCGTGCATTCGAGCTTACCTGTTTAATCCCTTCATGGATCTTGGTCCAGTCCCTCTCTGCTATGGGGTTCCCTATCAATGTCTCCCAGTTCATCTGGATCAGCAGTGCCCGGGTCTCCCTGTCTACCCAAATCTCCCGGTAGAGGTGCAACACCAAGCTGCGTCCCTTTGCCATTGATATCAGAGTCTGTAGTACCTGAGAGATGGCAGGCTCTTCCAGAAACATAGGCCACAGCTTCCTTGCTACCCGAGCTATTTTCCCATACTGGAGAAACTGCCCGACCCCAATGCGAAGGCGGTTGTCGCTTGCTCTTGTGTGATATACTGTTTGTTGTCGTACAGGTCCCCTATGTTTAGGCATCCCCCCTCCCACCACTTATGCACCAACATAGACATGGAGATCTGTTGAAAGGGCCGGACAACCCAAAAGGGCATGTCCGGGGCATAGGGAGCCCTTCGCAGCACTCTCTGGACTAAGAGTTCCCATGTTTCCGCTACATGTCGCACAATATATGGGCTTGTCTGAGGTATCTGTGTGCCCAGGATTAATAGCTCAGTGAGTGTTCTGTTCCTGTAGGTCCCCGTCAGCAGGGCCTTCTCCCAATTCCCGTCGTCATCCAACCAATGTATAGCATGTTGCAGCTGCGAGGCCATATAATAAAATTCCAGACATGGCACCTCAAGACCCCCCGTCTGTCAAGTTCTTTGAAGAGTGGCCAGGCTTACACTTTTACGCTTAGCCCCCCACAGCAACTCTAGTAGAAGCCTGTCTCACGATACGAAAAAATGTTGGGGGATTCTAAAAAGGGAATGCTGCATCGTGTAAAGGCATCTAGGTAATGCCACCATTTTAGCTATAGCAATCCTCCCCATCAAAGACAGTCAGCTCTTGATAGAAGCGCACCGAACCCCACAATCCCTCAATGTTTCTCCCGATATTAAATGTCAAGTACTATTCCGCCGTCTCCACCAGTCTGATCCCCAGGTACCGAGGCGCATTCCTCAGCCACGGAAACCCCACCTCCGGCAATCCCTCATCCGGGAGCAAGGCCAGTCTCCCCATTGGGACTAATTTTGATTTCCCTAAGTTTGTCCGCAGTCCAGACATGTGTCCATACAGTTCAAGGACCTCAAATGCCGTTGGCAGTGCCTGGGCAGGGCTACGGAGGTACGCCAGGGCGTCATCTGTGTACATAGACACCACATGATTAATCTCGCCCAGTGGGATCCCAAAGATCTCCATGTCCTTCCTGACGCCCGAAGCTAGAGGCTCCATTGCCATGGCGAATAGAAGTAGCGACACTGGGCGTCCTTGTCTGGTGTCGCGTTGCTGTTAAAGGTCTTCGATACGAATCTCCCCATCCTAATTCTGGCACAGGGTTCTGGATATAATACCTGCACCCATTTCAGGATTTAGGGACCCACTCCCATTACACAAAGGACCTCCCACAGATACACCCACCCAACCGAGTCGAACGCTTGTTCAATATCGAGCAACATCAGGGCACAATCCTCCAGTTGCAAAAAGGGTGAGTGCCACACATGTGCTAACCTTATGAAATTATGGGCCGTGCTGCGTTTGGGGCTAAATCCCGCCCGGTCAGGGTGAGTTAAACGCTGCATGTATGGGTGCAGTCGAGCCGCCATAATCCTGCCGAGACTTTCTATGTCTATATTCAGCAAGGAAATGGGTCTGTAAGACCCTGACAACTGGGGGTCTCTATCCTCCTTGCGTGTCAAGACCACCAGTGCTCTATCCGCGGAAGGTGGAATGCTTCATTATACACCTCTAAGAGGCGGGACGCCAGCATGGGTGCGAATTTATTGTAAAATTCGTCCGGTAGGCCGTCTCTCCCTGGCTCTTCGCTGTTTTGAGCAACTTTATACTTTCCAGTATTTCCTCTTTCATGATCGGGTCGTCCCATATTTGGCTAACCTCTTTTTCCAAACAGGGCATGTTTCGTGTAGCGACGAACTCTGCCATTTCATCCAGAAGCAGCATAGGGCGCCCCGCACATACCCCGGCTAAGTGGTCAGCTAAAATGTGCACAATGTTTTGCTGACTATATACAGCACTGCACCTGTACAATGGGGGAAACTGGCTTCTAATTGCTAATCAGTCTGGCAAGTAGCGTCCCAGAGCGATCGCCCTCCACGTGAAGTTGCTGCCGATATGTGGTGTAGTGGAACTTTTCAAGTCTGCATATCGCTGCGAACAGTTCTTCTCGCATTTCCCTCCACTCGTTCAAACGCCCAGGATTCACTGGCAACAGCACCTCCAGCCCAGCAAGATTCCCCTCCAGTACTTTAATGGCCCTCACAAGCTGTTGTTGCACCCCATATGTCGTGCCAAGACAGAACCCTTAGACCACCACCTTCATTGCCTCGCATTCCATGCCCCTCGAGGGCACCGAATTCCAGTTCGTGGGAAAGTAATTGGTGATCTCCTCTTCCAACTTCACTCCGAAGGGCAGGTCAGTAAGTGCATCAGTTGAAAGTCGCCACGTAGGAATCGCCACTCTGGGCCTCCCAGTACTTAAGGATAACAGCATAGGGAAAGGATCTGAGATGTATCTCAGAAGATACACTATATCCTTGACTCTGGACATCAAAGTTGCTGATAGAAGGAATTGATCCAATCTACTAAACGTGTTGGTCGTGGGTGTGTAACAGGAAAAGGTCCTGGCTTCCGGGTGTCTAACCCTCCATGCATACATTAACCACAGCTCCCTGATCATGTCTATCAAGGCCCCAGTCATTCCCGACTTAGTGCTTGCCTGGGAGGGTTCTCGGTCCATCGTCCCATCCATCATGCAGTTGAGATCCCTAAAGATGGCGAGATTCCCAGCCAGATAGGGGGCCGCTGCAGTCATTACTTCATAGAAGAAGCGGTGGGCATCCGAGTTAGGGGCATACACATTTATTAGACATAGCTCCTGCCCATCCAGCCTCCCATAGAGGATCACATAGCGTCCCTCAGGATGAAGCATGTGATGTATATGCTGAAAAGAGGTCCCCGGGGCCACCCAAATAAGCACCACTCGTACAAACCCCGAAAAAGAAGTGGCATATAACTTACCCCTCCATCTGCGCCGAATGTATGGTAATGTGTCACCCAGACATGCGTCTCCCGTAGGCCCGCTATACCAATTTTGTACCGTCTTAAGTAGGAGTGCACTTATCTCTGTTTTTCAAGTATTGTCATCCCCCATATATTCCAGATAAGTAATTTCATCAAGGAGGGAGTCATAATTGCACACATTCAACGTCATACCTCTCTTCTGAAACCCATCATACCAGCTTCAGACTGAGCGCGCTGCGGAATATTACCACCCAGACATGGATCCCTCAACCTCCCTTGAAAACCATTAGAAACAAATAGAACAAATTGAATACCCACAACTTCCCCCTCCCACTAGGCAGTGCAACAGGATCATCCCTCCCACCATTGTAGAAAGTGAACAATCCCATCCCCCTCCCTAAACCACCCCCATCTAAGTTCTCCAGCAACACCTTCAATCCCTGCAACAGTCTCCATACTTAAATGACATGGATTAAGAGCCTCCAGCTCCCTGGGTGGTTTCCAGCTGCTGGTGAGGGGTGTGTTCCCCCCACAAGACATACGCATACAGTGTATTCCTCACCAGTTAATCAAAATAAAAAAACAGACATTTGCATTAAGTCCTCTTGCAATCGCTTATCTGAATGTACAGGATTACAAGTAAATTCTCTTGCGGTCCCCTCTGGTCTAAGCCGACTTTGTTGTCGGAGATCACCTCCGATGAGGTCAAGTCAGAGTCCAGCGACCCCTCCACCATCTGCAAGGAACCATCTTCACACACTCTGACTCTTCCAGAATAACCTGTGGCCAGGTGTCGGTGTTCTTTGAACAGCCCACGCTGTCTCGTCGACGGATCCATCGTGCTTGTGCGAGTCTCCGAGTTTAATTGTGGCCTCCTTTGGGTTTCTCAAGCCCCTGTGGTGTCCATCCAATCCGAGGCTTCCTCCATCGACCCAAAAACAATGTCCTACCTTTGTGTTCAATTCGATGCTTGCCCGGGTAGAGGAGGCTGTACTTCAATCCTGCCTCTCCCATGCGTCTTTTAACCACTAAAAAGGTGCATCGCTGATCTTCCACCCTCTGCGTGTAGTCAGGGAAGATCGCGATATGATGCCCCCCATACTGCAGATCGGATATGGTCCTGGTAGTCTGCAAGATCATGTCCCGATCCCGGTAATTGAAAAACCAGGCTATGATGGCTCTCGGCGGGGCCCCCGGGAGAGGGGGCAGGACCAATGCCCTATGTGCCATTTCGATATTAAAAAACTTTGATGGTGTACCTGGTGGCAGAATTTTCGTGATCCATTCTTTCAAAAACAATTCTGAGGAAGGTTCCTCCCCTCTCTCCGGGAACCCCAAGAATCGTGAGTTATTTCTCCGGAAGGGTCCTTCCTGATCCTTAGCCCGTTCATCCAGCCTCATCGTCTTCCATTGACGCTCCATAACTGTCTCCCATAGAGACTTGACCTTCGTCTGGAGGTCATCCATTTGTTATTCCGTCGAGGTGACCCTGACAGAGACCTTACGCAGGTCGCTGTGGAGGAGGTTGACGTTGATCGTCACTGCGTCGATTCTGGTCACCATCTCATCCCTGGCAGTCCGCACGGGCGTCAGGATATAGTTTAGAGAGGGGTCCCGATGCTCTTCTCCCTGTATCCCCTAAGCAGATTCTTCTCCTCGCACACCTCTTTGAATGGGCCCCTGAGGGAGAGGTTGCGCATAGTTCGATATTTTAATCGACTGAGCTTTGGTGCCTTTATTTTTTCCCATGGTGAGCCGGGTTCAAGCAAGGCCCAGGAGTCCACCAGTCCAGGCCAAGCTCTGGTTTATGTCTGTGTTATTGTACGCCTGCTGTAATTCTGCTACCCTTCAAGACAAGGTCCCTGGCCCACTCCTAGTCAATTGTCTGCCCTCTGGCCTCTTATCAAGTTCTGCAGTCCTTCCGGACCATCCACAACCAATGCAATGGTATCACAAGCCCTCCCGATCTCACCTCCGGGCTCACAGATGTGTATAGGTCTCCAAGACCAGACCAGACGGCACAACCGGGGCATTCCAGCAGTCTCCCAGTCTTATGTACTGTGTAGCGCCGCAGCACCTCCTGTTGGCTGATCCCCTAAGATTGACTGCGCCCTCAGCGGCATTCACTTCTCGTCAGTTGGCGCCCTCTGGTCAGGGCTACCTTCCATCACACCCTGCTTCCCGACAGGTTCTCGTCTCACTTCATAGTCCACAGCCTCAGCAGAGCCCAATCCTGGTCCTGTCCGGCCTTCGATGTCCCAGTCACCCCCCTCTGGGTACTTTCACAGGAGAAATTCACCCCACTGACGTGCTTCTCTTGCTGGCTGGGCTCCACCCTTCTTATCTTCCCCTGACCAGTTCCATCCCCTGTAAGGGGTCCCACAGTATAATGCAGCTCTTGTGCATACCAAGAGGCCCCTTTGGCCTCACTCTTCTGCTTTTTGAGCTTCTGGCGGCATAGGTCTATGCTCTAACAGACTCTGCAACCCACAGAAGGGCGGGAGCAGGCGCCAGCATACCCAGGGTCCGGACTCCAGCCCCTTCCCCTCCAGATCGTAACAATGAGAGTCTCCCGCTCCTGCGGTGAAAAGCGGCTGGGACGGGCAGCCCCCTTCAAGTCCAGCAGCATGCGCCCTCAGTCCTGGGGGAAGCAGGTCACTGCACTGTCTGGGCTCCCTCCCCTCCTCCTCCGGATCTGTGTAATGGGATGGAGCTTAGAGAAGCACGTCCTTCTCGGCCATTGGTCGGCCACGCCCCAATGCTCTAATGTATCAGGTCAATCTGAGGGTGTCTATTGAGGTCAAGTCTCATTTCATTACAGACGCAAAATCTGCTCTAAAATTTGCCAAACATGTAACTAAGGACTGCAGGCCCCCCCAGGGATCGCCTGGCACTGCAGCGGAGTCCTACCCCGCGACAATGTCTGATCAGTTGCTGACTTGAACCACCACCGTCTTAGATCCCACTCGCAAGTATTGTGAGGACCTGTTGCTGTTGAAGCTGTCACTTGTTTCTAACATGCAGGGGGACCCATGATTGCTCATGTTGCTGTATTTGTTCTCATGTACTCTGTGTTGACATGCATGCTCCTACTCATTTATCAATTTACCCTTATAACTCCTAGTTTGGCCACCCTGCCGCCAATGGTGGGGTTTTACGTCTGGTGTTTTCTCGCCTTCAGAGATGATTCCCACTTAGGTTTGTTTTTGTGGAGACATTGTTGGTTGGGGGGAGGAGGCTTGGGTATCTCAACCTAGTCATGGGAAGGTGTGGGTGAGGGTGGTTGGAATTGAATATGTTACGGTGTGTGGTTTTGTTGTTTAAGTTATCTCTTTTTCCTCTGGTACCGCCATGGACCTATTTTGTCTTTTCCTACACCTGATCATTTCCCACTGTACTGCACACACCTTATACGATTATCCCCCTTCACTTTGCAGACATCATGGCCACGCTAAATTGCATTACATGAAAAACATTGGTGGTCTAAATGACTATAGGAAAGCACAACACAATATTGGTATCTGCTTCCTCCAGGAGACCCGCATACACAATGCCTCATCCCTGCTCGGTGGTGCGGTTATGGTTATTCTTCTGCCTTTTTCAATTATGCCACGGGCATGTCGATTTTGCTGTGTAGAGGGCTCCCATGGCAACTAAAACACTTCCTTATAGACTCAGATGGTCAGTTCATCATTCTAGTGGGCTTTTTGTATCAGCAGCAGATGATCTTGGCTGCTGTTTATGGATCCAATAATGAGAACCCTGAGTTTTTGTCAGATATTTGGGTGAATATTACTGGATTTGGGGCTTGTGCCATTCTCTGGGGTGGTGACTTTAACTGTGTGGTGGATGACTGACTGGACAGCTTTGGCACTTCCAGATACCTACACCCCCACTCTACTTCAACGCTCAACACGATCACACAGGGCAACTGCCTCCAAGATGTGGGGTGCCTTTTGCACCCCAAGATGCATGAAGGCACTTGCATTTCCACATTTCACAATGCTTGGCTTTGGCTATACTTTTGGTTGACCTCTAGGGATTTCCAGACCTGGACGACCAGGGTATCCCACTTGCCACGCACTCTCTTGGACCATGCCCCAGTTCTGTTGATACTTCAAATTTCCCAGGCAACTCCCCGTGCTTTTCTGTGGCCCCTGCTGACGGAAGCATTGTGGGACGCGGTGGTTCGGAGGGGATCAGTAAAGAAATCATAGACTACTTTGGTCATAATGTGGGCTCGCTCAAATTGCCGACCCAGCTCAAACAAGACATCCCGCTTCATGAACAACAATACTTCCAAACAAAGGACGTTGCCATGTTGTCCTATATACGTAACAGAATGTCGGAGTTTCAGGAGGAAGCGCTCAACGAGACTTGCTTCCTGCATCGTGACGCCCAGGCTTGATGTTATAGAGAAGGGGACAGGCCAGGCAGAAAACTAGCAGGTCCATTGAGGAAACGGCGCACGTTCAACTATATAACTGAACTTCTTGACTCTGAGTCTAAACCTGTGTCCTCCACACTGGAACCATTGAATATGACGACCGCCTTTTATGCCCAGATTGATACTGCCACCCTGATTCTTGGCTCTACCGAGTTACATGAATACCTCGAGGATATACAACTGTTGTGGCTTGACCGGGCCCATCATGCATATTTAGACTCCCCCATCACTAATAAAGAGATAGAGTAGGTTATAAGCACACTTCCTGGTGACAAAGCGCCTGGTCGTGGCAGGCTTACCACAGCTTTCTACAAGGATTTTGCCTCTCTACTAGTCCCACACTTACTAAATATGTTTCCAAGACACCCTAACTGCGGGCTCGCTGCCACCATTGACAACTAATGCTCCCTTTATATATACACTTCCCACTGTCCTTGTGCACCTAAATGGGATCACATCTGACTCATTCTTGGTCACGTGGGGTACCAGGCAGGAGTGCCCAATATCACCTCTACTTTTCGCCATTGCAATGGAGCTTCTAACAGCGAGACTCCGACAATGTCACTCGAACAAAGGTATTGGCTTCTCTACTAGAGGCCTGGTGGTCTTGATGTATGCGGTTGATATCTCCCTATATGCACGTAATCCAAGCGATAATACGGCCCCACTGACACACAAAGTGATACTGTTCAGAGATTATTCCGTCATCCAGGTGAACTGGGCCAAATCCATACTCTTTGCACTCACAAATAATACACGCCCTTTACTCACTGAATACTCCCTGAAATGGGCGTATGAACAAGTGCATTACCTGGGTATATGGCTGAGTTGTGACCCTAAAGAATTATGGTGCATAAAGTATGGACGCGTTATGGCCTGGACAAAACACCCACATGGTATAAATTGCAGATTTCTCTGGCTTGCCGCATTGCATTTGCAAAAATTGTCCTCCTTCTCAAATTCCTCAATCTTTTCCTAAATGTCCCCCCCCTCTCATATGCCAATTTTTTTAGTGCTTACGATCCAACTTTGGAACTCTGGCATGGGCGGGTGGGCAGCTGAGGGTTTCCTGGGAGCTCCTTACTCTACCACTTGCGCTGGGTGGACTGGGTGCGCTGGACATGAAACTGTTTGCGCTATGCGCCCAAGCCCAATTTCTCCACTATTGGTTCTACCCTACTTCATTTCTGGCAGTGATCTGGTTCTTACATATCCTCCATAGTTTGAGAGTACTTAAACATAGCAGGTTCATATAGGAAAGCTTGTGCACCAGCAGCCTTGAATGGGTCTATAAACTGTCGAAGCTTCCACCGCCTGTCCATCGTGGATTTGCATAGATCTGACCGGGCTACTATTGTCATGCCGTCTACTGAGACCAAGTATGTTGGTTGGGCCGTCAAGGAGCTAGCCTGCCGCAGAGAAAGTTTCCGATGTATATCAGCATAGGTCGGGACTGTGAGCCCTTAGGGCCAGAGACATTACGATTGAGAGGGAACCTGTGGACACATTGTAGTTTTGAATCCCAGTCCCAGTTGTTCAGATCTGGGAAACCCCTTCTGAATATTTGCACAATGTATTATCGGGGATTGGAGCCTTCCTTGCCCTCTGGTATCCCAAAGATCCTAAGATTGTTCCCCCTTTGTGGATTCTCAATGTCCTCAATCTTTGTTTTGAGGAATTTAAGCTAACCCTCGTGACTCTCAGTGGACTTAGCTGTTGTCGCGACTATCTCCTCACTAGAAGCCACTCTTTGCTGTAGTTCACTGACATCCGCTGTAGGATTATTAATCCGTCTGGAAATCTCCCGTAGAGATTTTTGCATCTGCAAAGTGTCTGCTCTTGCCTGAGTATAGTATGCCTTCGCCTCAGCCCTATGAGCCTGCAAGGGTAACATAATTGATCTTTAAGTTGGTTTCTGTACAGCCTCTTCGGTTCCTCCTGCAGACTCCTTGACTGTAATTTAGGAAGAGTGTCCGATATTGTCCCAGATAATACATCAGAGGAAGAGCCAGCATTCGGGGTTGAGCACCTGTGCAGAGCCTGGATCTCAGGGTGCTGATTTCCACCTATAGGCCCCACAAGAGTTACCGATAAACGAGAGATAATTGATCTAACTTCTCCCTTTGATGTAACCCATTTCCTGAGTGGGCTGCTCGTGGCCCCTTGGCTACTTGTCCTTTCCAGCTTGACGGTGCTTATTAGATTTGGATGTGGGGTGCGCCATGCTTTGATCCATGGACTTTCTTGGCTTGGTCTGCGCTACTATAGGTTTATCAGGGGGGGGATGCCTTGAGTAGGGATAGTATCTGCCTGCGACGTACAGTCCAGATTCCCTGGGGCAGATAGATGATCACTATCATTTTTGCTTGAAGCAGTCACCTGTACATTCACCTCTGTTATAGCGTATCATCTAGTGGCTCCCAGTTTTCCGCCCAGCAGCACACCCACATCATCCTCCATATCCTCCCTTAGTATAGCGGATGGGCACTCAACCGCCTTGGCCCCCCTGGGAAGATGGGGAATATCAAAGGCAGTACTTACAGTTTTTGATTGTGTGATACCACACAAAGCCTCTGATGAAGATTCCCGCACATGCGACACTCCAATAGCCACAGGTGAGAGCCCTATTTGAGGAGTTGGTAGAACACGACTGGAGGAATGCTGAATATCCACCGTTGACTTGACTGCAGCGAGTTCTTGTCCCTGATCCACATCCTGGTCTGCATCCTGGTCCGCACTCTGACCCTGGCTATGGCCTTGTACCTAGAACAGAGAAGGAGATGAGCTCGCTGGTGGGGTCACCGCCGCTGCCGCCATTAAAGTCTCTACCAGATGAGATACTTCTCCCGGTATTAAGTCTTTAAATGTGGCCATAATCGCTTCTGGTACTGCCCCTGTCTTTAGTAGCTTCATAATAGGATGCCCCACTTGTGAGGGTGTAGTGGCCGGGTGTACGGGTGCCGAGTTAGGACCTGTATTCTCCACCTGAAGCACTGCTAAGTCTTCACCCCGATTTTTAGCAGCCACTCGTGTGCCACGGGTCCCTCGACAGGTGTTAGCCTTCTGTGGGTCATCCCGGTGTCCTGTAGGATCGTACCGTGCAGATACAGGCGTAAACTTCTAGCCAAAAATGCCATGTATACACGGAGGCCACAGAGCCACAACATCAAAAGAAAAAGATAGTAGTCCAGTAGAGAGACACAAGACCAGCATCAGTCAAGGCCCACCGGGAAGAAGCACCCTCAAGAAAATCCCTGAAAAAGATCACTACTAGGTTGCACACTGTTGGAGATAAGCAGAAAATGAAAAAAGTAGTCCAGGAGAGAGCCACAGGACCAAGACCAGCTTCCAACAAGGCCCATCAGGAGAATACACTCTCCGAGGTCTCAAATAAATCGCCACAAAGTAACAAGCAGCTGATGGTCCGCCTGTGTGGTCAGCGTGGTGTGCAGCCACGGGCAATGCCGTCAATATCACCCGGCATCAACTGATGCAGCTGAAGGCTCCAATACCCCCATACCCCCTCTGCCAATACTGCTCCTCCAAATGTGTCCGTGGCAACAGCTCAGACGGGTAAGCTCAAAAAGCAAGAGTCGGCCGGAGAGAGGCCGCTGTAGGACTGCAGCCACATGCCGCCTCAGATGTTACTGGCTTCACGGTTGCAGCAGTGAACAGGAAGGTGCGGAATGGGGCAGAGCCCTCGGGGGAGTCAGCCCGCCATCTCCCTTTCTTGTTCTCGGCGGAGCCCAGTGAAATCAATGGAGACGGAAATTTTACAGGAACCTGCTTGCCTCAAGATTGTCATGGACGGGCGTGTTCAGATGAGCTTTTTTGAAGAGGACACAACACAGGCACTTGCTCAACTAAAGGGGGCAAATAATGACCATGCTTAATACTCAATTTATAAACTTTCTCTGGCTCTTTCCTCATTTTCCTTTTCTCTTTTTTCATTCTCTTTCTCTTAGTGGTTGGCGGCGGTGGGTAGTAGTGGGCAGGCGGGGGGCTCTCTCCGGGCCTTCTTTTCATCAATGGCCCTAGGTTGGTGTGATGCTTCCTTAGGACTGGGGCTAGGTGGGGGGGTGTTCTGGGGGGTGCTGGTCTGTTGTAGTGCCTTTTGTCGGCAGGTTGGTTTAGCTGCAGGGGGTTCGGGGAGGGAGGGGGATAAATAGGCCACAATTCACTGGTTTCATCCAGGTTGAATGTTAAGTTTATTATAGGATATTCTAGGTTTATGTTGGAATAACACGACATGGGAACCCAGCTATTTTCTGGTGTATAGATGGCTAAGGCTGCATGAATTTGATGTATGTATTGGAATGTGTCAGGGATTAATGCACGGTTTAAGCGACAACTGGTCCAGGAGGAGATCGGGTATTATAAACCAGATTTGGTGGCACTAACCGAGACGCACTTGGCATATAAGGAACTTAGGCAGCTGAATTATAACATATTCGCCACTACATCTCAGACCACATCGATTCGGGGGTAGCTCTCCTTTCCTCTTAAAAATGTAATGGTCAAGTTTTAAAAACGGCAGTTGAGCCAAGGGGTAGATGGGTATTGGTACAACTTATGTTATATTCTTTCAAACTTGTGATGTGTTTTATTTATGGACCAAGAAGTGACGCCCCGAAATTTTTGATGAATTATTGGATTGGGAGGGAGAATTGATTTTAATGGGAGACTTAAATTATGTAATGAATTATGGCATTGATTCCACCAACCGGGAGCTACAAATGAACATCAAATATTTTGCCAACTGTCAGAAATGCGATCTTGGGCTGGACGCAGATTGAAAGAACAGGTAGCGGCCAAATATGTAAAATATAGACAGCTCCAATTTGAATATGGGGATAGGGTAGGCCGAGTTTTAGCATACCAAATCGTAGAAAAACGAACTAAGGGTAAAATTCAGGCCATCATGGGGTTGGATGGCAAGCTCTATACAAAATCCAAACTTATTTTTGAGCAATTTACTGGATTCTACAGTAAGCTCTACAGCCAGTCACAGACGTTCGATCAGCCCAAGTGTAGGGAATATATTCAACAGTGTCACTTACCCTCTCTTGCGGGTGAGAAGTCATTCGATCTACAGATTGGAATTTCAAGTCTGGAATTTGAAGGGGCACTGATGACTCTACCTTCGGGCAAGGCCGCGGGAGACGACGCACTCCCGATTTAGTTTTATAAGACATTTGGAGAGATAATGCGTGTGGAATTTCTCTACATGGTGCAATATATTCAGGCAGGGGGACTATTCCAGATAGCTGGAATACAACTTGTTAGAAATGAGGGGGCTCTGGTTGGCGCAGGTAAGGACCAGCGACAAGCAGGGACCCTTTACTTCATGTCAGGGCGAAGGATGACTCCCCAGAATAACCCCTGCTCACCCTCTAGGTGCGTGGCGCGAGCAGTCCAGGCTAAATCTCAGGCGTACACGGTTAAGCAATTGCAATTAGACATACAGTAAACCCCCTGCATGCACCACAAACGGACACCAATCAGGTTGTATATAAAAATAAGCTTTTTATGTAGATTCAGCAGATTCAATACAAGGCCCAGTAACATTAAACTGATGGGGCCACAATTCGCATAAATACGGTAAAGTTCTCTTGGTTACGAAAGGTTCTTAGGCGGGCACAAGGTGACTGTGGGCCTCAGCGCACTTCGCGCTGGGGCGGCAACCGGGAAGCACGCGGCAGACGACAGGGAAATCAGAACGTTGTGGACCCTGGATCTGATGCGAGCTCGCGGTTGAGTTCGTGAGTACAGTACCTTGTTTCTTGACGCGAAGGCCGGTGCGGGATTTCAGCGGCTCTTCGTCAGAAGGGCGAAGCGGCGTCCGGGGCTCCCACACTTCACAATGGGGGTCTGATCTTCAGGCTCACGGCAAGAGCGGGGTGTTGCAGGTGGCGAGGGAACAAAGCGGGGCAGCCGGGCATGCAGTTAACGTCCGGGCCGCCTGAGGCTTGGAAATGCTCACAACGCCGATTCCGGCGGGAGGGTGAAGGTGCGCAACGGGCCTCCGGGCGAGCGGGGTGACGGGGGCAGCCCAGCACAGCGTAGGAGGAGCGGCTCAGATCGAGCGAGGCTCTTCCCAAGGCGGGGGCGGCTAAGCAGTCCTGGTCACGGCTCAAGGAGGGGCTGGGGCAAGAGGGTCACAGCTCTGGGAAGGGAAGGGACACCACAGTCCAGCGGCGGGCGAGTGAAGGTCAGGATGAGCCCAATGGTCCTGGGGCTCAGTTCAGGGGGCAAGCTCGTTTCCAAGCCCTAGGAGATCGTTTTGAAAAGCTCAAGTTTCTTGATAAGTAAAAATAAAGCAAAGTCTTCAGCAAAAGGTTCCTCTTCTCTCCTTTTGCAGCAAGGTCACCACTGCAGGCCAGTCTCCCAGGATAGGGACAGTCTTCCTCCTTACAGCTTTCCCGGTGCCTCCTCCTCAGGCAGAGATTCTTCTTGGTCAAAAGCGGATCTAGTTTCTTAGGAGCAGGGCTCCTACATTTATATAGCAATTCTTTTGTTCTTCCAGGCCAGGGGGGCCTTTGCCTAGTTCAGTCCAGTTCTGGAGCACTTTGTTGATGCGATGCAGGCTTCTTCTTTCAGAGTGCAGGGCAGAGTCATCAGACGCTCCACAGGGGGCGGAGCCGGCATTGTGGTGGCAGAGCACAGTCCTATTCAGAGCTCAGGTGTACTCCTCCCACCCATCTACCTGTCAATCTTCCTATTCACCACCAGGCTACCTAGCCCTGCCCATCTGGGTTTCCCCAGCCCTGTCACTCACACAAGCCAGACAGCAGATACACATCACGCAGAGGCGGCTGAAATGTTTAGGCAAGCAAAGGCCCACTTTCTAAAAGGGGCATTTGCAAACTCGGAATATTAAAATAAACCTTGCAAAAAGATGTACCTTATTATTCCGAGTTCATGCATACTAAACTCGATCTTCTACCATGTTCCCTGGGTCGGTTAGGATCATAGGATGTAACAATCCTAACCGCCCATGCTGGCCTATGAGAACAGGGTAGCCTTACAATAGTGAACAACAAGATGGCGGTAATTCACTATTAGGACATGCCACGCATACAGGGCTTTTCCTACCTTATGCTTACAACGCACCCTGCCCGTGGGCCTACCAGAGGGGTGACTAACATGAAGTTAAGGGAAGGTTTAGGGACTGGCAAGTGTGGGCACTTGCCAGTCAGCATGTCAGTACCAGACTGCATGCAGGTTCTGCAATGGCAGACCTTAGACATATTTTACCAGGCCGCTTCTGTGGGTGGCACAACCAGTGCTGCAAGCCCACCAGTGGTATTTGTATTTACACGCCCTGGCACTCCTGGTGCACTTTACTGGGGTCTGACAGTAAACCAAATAAGCCAATCATGTAATCCAACCAACATATACATTTTTTTTTTTTTTTTTATTTTTTTTTTTTTTTTGAAACCGTTTATTACAAGTTGTAAAAGTTACAGGTATGGGCCTACAACCACCCGGCCGGCCGCTAGAATGACAAAAACATATTGCATACATACAGTAAAAGTCTCTCGGCAGTGCAGAGCAGTGAAACAGGAGTAATCAATGGTGCAGGCCACACAGCTCCAAGCCCACAGTACGGTTCCCTTTTCTTGAAACAAAACAACACCAAAAAACCACACCCGCAAGGCAACCCGCGATCCCAAGTGACAGCACGTGCTCCATAAGTGGGGGATCCAAACCAGCAGCAGAACTCTGAGGAGGGGAATGGGAGTAGGTCAGGGACTGGGGGGACCGCGCGCCCGCGGCCGAGGGAGGGGGGCCGTCTAGGGAGACGGAGCAGGTGAGGCAGCCGGTAGCAGTGGTGGCTCACAAATACCCCCGCGGTAGGCGTTCCAGGGGCCCCAGAGTTTCACCCACGCCCCAGGCTTACCCCTCGCCACATACACCACCTTTTCACGAAACATACACCAATCCATATGCTCTTTCCAGGCCGATACCGCAGGGGGCCTCTGGGATCCCCACAATTGAGCAATGTCACGCTTAGCTATCATGTATCCCAGAGTCACCCACCGCGTCTGCGGGACCGAATAGTCATTCGGTTCCCATACATTCAGCAAGCATCTCCTCGCTTCAGGCAGCAGCGCGACACGCGTAACCACACGCAGGACCTCATGCACACCACGCCAGAATCGCTCCACCTTCGGGCACTCCCACAGTATATGCATGAAAGTCGCCAGCGCACCACAGCCACGCTTACACAATCCGTCACCAGCAAAACCCATACGCAGAAGCCTTGGCCCCGTCACGTAAACCCGGTGAAGGATCTTGAGCTGGACGAAACGAAGGCGAGCCGGGATGGCCACCTCTTTCGGGGAGGCCACCGCGGAAATCCAATCCTCGTCGTCCAGCTCCAGCCCGTCGGCAACCCAGGCCTCGCGGAGACTAGTCAGCAGGCACGATCTATCGTTGATCAGTTTTTTATATATGAGGGAGATCGTGCTGTCCGGTACATGGCCGTCCAGCACTCTGTCCTCCAGGGGGGAAGACTCCGGAATGGATGCGACGTCCGGGAAGACGGAGCCCAGCGCATGGCGGACTTGTAGGTACCGAAAGTACTCACTGCCCTGCAGCTGAAACTCCGCCTGCAGCGTCTCAAAAGTTTTGAATCCCCCCCTCGTCCAGAGATCTCCCACCGTGCTGATTCCGATCGTGTCCCACTTCTCGAAGCCCTTCGACGTCCATAGGGAGCCCAACCTCTCAGACGCATACAGCGGTGACGCCCGGGTCAAACGGTCCTTCCACCCCATAGCTGCATTAGCCGCGTGCCAGACACGCACCATAACACGCGTCGGTCCCGTCAAACGGGAGTCGGGCGCGCCAGAGTAGAGCGCGCGATTGTAATCGCCACCGGGTAGGAGCATTTTATCCATCTCAAATGCCGGGTTCAAGGCGGGCCCATAAAGGCCATGATTAATTGCAGCTAGTTGGGAGGCCCAGTAATACCGTTTTATGTCCGGGAGGGCGACCCCCCCATCGTACCACGGGAGCGTCAATTTAGCCAGAGCAATGCGCGGCCTCCCGTCCCAGAACAGGCGCCGCTGGAGGCCCTCCACCTCACGGAAATAGCGTGCCGGGACCAAGTCCATAGTATTCTGGAGGGCGTAGAGGAATCGTGGCAGGGACATCATTTTGAACAAAGCCGCTCGGCCGAGCGGCGAGAGCGGCAGACGCCTCCAGCGCACCACGTCCTCCCTCAAGCGCTGGAGGGGGGGCAGCAAATTCCGCTCATAGCGGGCCTCCGGGTCAAGTGTGATATAGATACCCAGGTACCGAAAACCGTGGGGGGCAATCTGGATCGGACAGTCCCGTGGTAGGGCCGGAGCCTCCCCGGAAAGCACATAGACACAGGATTTCGCCCAGTTGATGACCAGGCCTGAGTTGCGACCGAATGAGCGCAAAACATCAACCAGAACGATCAGTGATTTACGCGGGGAGGCGAGATACAGAAGGATGTCGTCAGCGTAGAGGGACACACGGTCCTCATGCTCGGGGGTCCAGCGGAGACCACGGATAGAGGGGTGCCACCGTAGCCACTCCGCCAGGGGCTCCAGGGCCAGGGCAAACAGGAGAGGCGACAGGGGGCAACCCTGTCGCGTACCCCTCCCCAGCGCGAATGGGGCCGAGACTCGCCCATTCACTACCACCTGCGCCAATGGGCCCGAATATAGCAATTTGACCCAGCTAATGAAACCCGGGCCGAACCCGAATTTCGCCAGCATCGCCCAGATGTATGGCCATTCAAGCGTATCAAACGCCATGGTGGCGTCCAAGGACGCCAGGATGGCCGGCTCCCGCACAAATGGGACACGCGCGAGCACCCCGTGCAAGCGCCGCAGATTGAGCGCCGTGTTGCGGTGCGGTATAAAGCCAGATTGGTCTTGGTGGACCAGGTCGCCCACCACGCCAACCAACCGGTTGGCCAACACCTTGGCAAGGATTTTGGGCTCCGCGTTCAAAAGCGAAATCGGCCTATAGGATGTGACCCGTTCACGGGGCTTCCCCTCCTTGTGGATCACCACAATTGTGGCCAGGCGCTGGTCCGGCGGGAGGGAACCCTGCGAGTGGGCCGCCAGGAACATCGCGCGCAGGTGGGGCGCCAACACATCCGGGCGTAGCTTGTAGAGCTCGATGGGAATACCATTGGGGCCCATGGCCTTGCCGGACGCAACCGAGCGAATAGCCAAGGCAATTTCGTCCGAGGTGGGAGGGGCGTCAAGCGAATCCCTGTCCTCCACCGTTAGGGAGGGCAGTGCGATGTCCCGAAGCAGGGCATGGGAATCTTCCTCCGAGCAGGGGGAAACCGGGGAGTAGACTTCGCGGAAATAATCCGCGAAGCAGGAGACAATGGCTTCCGGCTCGGTGACACACGCACCATCAACACTCTCAATCAAAGGCACCACGCGGCTCGCTCTCTCCCTCTTATCCAACCACGCAATCAATTTGCCAGCCTTATCACCCACATCATACAATCGCCCCTGCTGCTCTCTACTGAGGCCCCTGGCCGCCTCCGTGACGAGGGCCCGATAGGCCGCCTGCTTTAGGTGTAGAACATGCAACTTGGCGTCTGTTACCCCGCTCCCCAGGTCACCCTCCAGTTCTGCAATCTCGGCCTCTACCCGGGTCACCTCCTCCCGCTCGAGCCGCCGGGCATGGGAGATAAAGGAGAGGGCCTCCCCTCTAAGGACTACCTTGAAAGCCTCCCACAGGGAGATGGCGGAAGAGACCGACCCCACATTCTCGTCGAAATATCGCTGTAAGGATTTGATCAAATCGGCACGAATGGTGGGGTCACGCAAATACCATGCATTGATTGGGGCCACCCTGCCATCCCCCCTCGGGAAGACATCGAAATGCAACAACAATGGGGAGTGGTCTGAGATACCCCGCGCTAGATGGCGCACCTCCCCCACCCTCCCTGCATGGGCCGCCGGGACAAGGATGTAATCAAGCCGCGAGAGGCTACCATGGGCACCCGAGTGGAAGGTGTACTGTCGCAATGCGGGATGCTTTAATCGCCAGCAATCCACCAGGCCCAGCGTGTCCAGAAGGCCGGGCAGCCACGCCTGTGCCCGGGGGAGGTCCCTAGGGGGATGGCGATCCACAGACCCAGAGGCTACCGCATTAAAGTCCCCTCCAACCACCAGCAGGCCACTCGGAAGGTCCAGAAGGAGGCGCCCCAGGTCCGCGAATGTGGTGGCTTGTAACCCAGGCGGGACGTACACGGATATAAAGATAAACACTCTACCCTCCATTCTTCCCACCAGAACCGTGTAGCGTCCCCTCTCATCATGGCGCACCTCATCAATCTCCAACGGGAGCGAGTTCTTGATCATAATACCCACCCCCCGCGAGCCCGAGGTGAAGCCGGAATGTGCCACCAAACGATATCCCCGCCGATTCATTGCATGAAAGGAGTTACCTATAAGGTGCGTCTCCTGCAGGAAGACAACATCTGGTGAAATACGTTTTAAGTACTGCAGGACCACACCACGCTTAATCCTATCCCCCAGGCCGTTAACATTCCATGACAACACAGTCAAATCCCTACCCCCCATCATACGTCGAATCAATCGGTCGTCCCCCATCGAGCATCCTAATAACAACAACATAGTAGCGGGTTTGCCCTGCGGTGCTAACAAACAACACACCCCCCCCACCCCCCGGTCCCAACAGAACTCCCCCCTCCCTGCACCCCTGCATGAGCCCAGACAGCCCCCCCAAAGTGCAGTGTGCCTGTCGCCCCATAGCTAAATACTAACTAGTCCCCCAGAGGAGGAGGGAAGCCCCCAACAGACCCCACGCAACCTCCATAGGAGGGGAACATACGCAATCAATAAATGGTGAAGGAACAACGTCCAGAGCAAGGCCTATTCAGTCACCCCTCAATTCTGATCCGGCGGGCCCTCCTCGCCAGCCGCGCCCCCCCCGCCCCCCCGGCCCCGATCTCCAGGCAGAGTGTCCAGCCAGTCCCCAGCCGCCTCGGGCCGGTCAAAGAAGTGCGTGCGACCATCCACCTCTACCCTCAGCTTGGCTGGAAAGAGCATTGAGTACTTGAGGTTCAGGTCCCTTAGGCGACGTTTAACCCCAAGAAAGCTCTGTCGCTGCTTCTGGACCGCCGGAGTAAAGTCTGGGTAGAAATGTATCTCCATGTTGTCAAGCTTGACCGGTCCCTGTTGCCTGGAGGTCTGGAGGATAGCATCTCTGTCCCGAAAATTAAAAATCCGGGCAATGAGCGGCCGCGGCGGGGCACCAGTCTTAGGTCTGCCCCCGGGGACCCGGTGAGCACGCTCCACCGCAAAAAGCTTACTCAGCCCCCGGGGCTGGAGATGGGTCAGGATCAAATCTTCCACGAAAAGATCCGCCGCCTCCGCCTCTCGTCCCTCCGGGACCCCCACAATACGGACATTATTCCTCCGGGCCCGACCCTCGGAGTCCTCCAATCGCCGGTCCATCAGGGCGCTCGCCTGGCCAAGCCGGCGCACCTCCTTCTGGAGGGCCACCACGTCTGTCGTGAGGCTCGTTGTGGTGTGGGCCAGGGAGTCGACTCGGTCGTTTGTTTTGGACAAGTCTGCCCTCACAAGGCTCACATCCACAAGGACCGAGTCTATTTTTTGCGCCAAGGTGTCGAAACGCTGGTCCACCGAGGCCTTCATCTCTGCGATGGCGCCCATGACGTCCCGGAGGGTCAGATCCCCTGGATGAGCAGATGCCTCCGTCGGGCCCACCGGGGATGCACTCGATGTCTCCGGAGAACCCTTCTGAAGCGTGTAGCGGTCCATACTGTTGGCCTGGTGCGCCGTGCCACGGCGGGTCGTCTTCACCTTCGCCCGGTCGCCATCTTGTTTGGTGGACATGCTGGCTCTTCCACCGTCGTGCCAAGCTCCCCAAACGGGCCGCTATACCAGTCACGGGTGCCAGGGGGGGGTAGGGGCGACCACCGAACCGCGGGTCAACCCACCGCCGGCGGGTCAGCCGGGCTCCCGGACAAGGCCACCGCACCCCGCTCCGCAGCCCGACCCGGCTTGAGAGCTAGGAGGGCGCAAAAGCGAAAGTGAAAGTGCGGGGCACGCCAGTCGCCCAGCCCCGCTCGCCGCTGTTATTCACTTTGTCCCCGGATCGCCCCACTACTCCAATCCGGGGGGCCGGCGAGGAGAAGGCCGCAACCTTCGATCGATGCTCCCACCGGCGTTCGGGGTCCGATTCGAGCCCAAAAAACGGGTGGCGCCTCAGCTCCGGTTCCCCAACACAGTCCCCTCAACAAGGACAGGATATCGCCAGGATTAATTCAAGAGGTCGCGGAGGTCCTCGGGAGCCTCGCACCTACGCGGCCATCTTGGTTGCGCGCTAGGCTCCTCCCCCAACATATACATTTTACATAGGGAGCACTTGCACCGTGACACTGGTTGGCAGTGGCACAGTGCGCTGAGCAGCCAACACAATAAAAACACATGAGGCACAGCGACAAAAAGTGGAAGGGAGACTCACGCCAAGGTGCCAGGTCTAACACGTGTCCCCTCCAGCTGAAAAGTGGGGAGAACTACCCTACCCCAGGGAGTTCCTCATCACTAAGGCGGAAAAATCTGGACAGACCGTCAGCATTGGCGTGATCTGTACCAGGGCGATGTTCCACCGTGAAATCCATACCCTGTAGGGAAATGGACCACCTCAGCAGCTTCGGATTCTCACCCCTCATATGCATCAACCATCTGAGGAGCCTGTGGTCTGTCTGAACCCAGAAGTGAGACCCAAACAGGTAGGGTCTTAGCTTCTTCAGCGCCCAGACCGCAGCAAATGCCTCACGCTCAATAGCACTCCACCTCTGTTCCCGTGGAAGTAACCTCCTGCTAAGAAAGGCTACAGGTTGATCTAGGCCCTCTTCATTAATCTGTGGAAGAACAGCCCCCACACCATGCTCTGAAGCGTCTGTCTGAACGATAAACTCTTTGGAGAAGTTGGGAGCCAAGAGCACTGGCGCCGTGCACATAGCAGTTTTCAGGGCCTCAAAGGCTTTCTGACAGGTGTCAGTCGAAATCACTTTCCTGGGCTGCTTCTTCGAAGTCAGCGCTGTCAAGGGGGCAACCATGTTGCCATATCCCTTGACAAACCTCCTGTAGTACCCGGTGAGACCTAGGAAGGCTCTCACCTCTGTCTGGGTTTTGGGCGACTCCCAATTCAGGATGGTTTCTATCTTGGGTTGAAGGGGCGCCACCTGGCCGCTCCCAACCTGGTGCCCCAATAAAAGTGGGTGACAAACCTTTCAAAGGTCTTGTCCTGCCCCAAATGCCCTGCCAATGGCACATCGTGAGCCAGCCCCAGTAGGAAGACTCTGAAGTCCTGGGGTACCATCAGCGCACGGGCTGACCCAGGCTCAGCAACCTTAGGCTCTGTATACAGGAGGTCGTTCTCCCAGGAAAATGAAATGTGATCATGACTGACCACCTGCGGCCTGGTCTGCAGCCTGCTGCCGCATACCCACGAGAGAAGGGCATTCTTTTTG
Organism: Triturus cristatus; assembly: GCF_964204655.1. Classification (NCBI taxonomy): domain Eukaryota; kingdom Metazoa; phylum Chordata; class Amphibia; order Caudata; family Salamandridae; genus Triturus; species Triturus cristatus. Next base: position 1,863,449,041 of record NC_140590.1, read on the forward strand.
CGCCTTACAAAAGTCCTTCCTGGTGGGGCCTCCTTCCTGCTGCCAATGGGTCAGCTCCGGTAGGTCCCCCAGTTCAGCTATCTGTTCCCCTGTAGGCTCCAGGGCACCCCCCTCAAGGTCTGCTTCCTCCTGGACCGTGGGAACTTCATGGGCCGCCTTCCCGCGCCCCCTGCTCCTTCTCTCTAAGGCCGGTTCCTGGGCCTCCCTCTCAGGCTCCAGGACCTCTTGAGCACCTCTACTGGCTGCCATGGACCATGTGGTGACACACGCCCAATCCGGCATACCCAACATCTCCAGGTGAGCACTCCGCTCCACCTTAGCCCAAGGTGAGCTCTCCAAATCGTTCCCTAACAAACAGTCTACAGGCATGGCGGGCCTCACAACTACCTGAAGAGTACCAGAGACCCCCCCCCACTCAAAGGGAACCTGAACCACCTTGCAGTGCCTCTCTGTGTTGTCAGCGGCAACAACGGATAGAATGCATTGGGGACCACCTGCTCTTGAGACACCAGGTGACACTTGACAGCTGTCACACTGGCTCCTGTATCTCTGAGAGCTTCCACTCTATGGCCATTTATGGTCACCCACTGCCTGTATTTCTTAGTGTTCTCAGGCAGTTGGGTTTGAGGGACCACCTCACAGTCTCCTAATGAGACAAGGGCCATCTCTGTGGGACCCCACCCACCTTGGAAACCCCTCTCCTCCCCCAAGGCTACACTAGTCATCTGCCGGGGTGGAGCACCAGTGGGTGCTGGTTTACCAAACAACGGACACTTTACATCAGAGGCAAAATGCCCCACATTATTACACCTGTAACATCTGACGGGCCCCTTCTGAACAGGAGGACCTGTCGAAGCCCCAGTCGGTCTCGGGGTGGGGGAGGCTGAGAACCTTTCCCTTGGTCCCCTTGGGGATTACTTTGGGGCCTTTTTGGGAACTCCCTCTGTTTACCCCTGTCCCCCCCACTCTTCTCAGGTGCTGGCGTAGCTCAGGAAAACAATTACTGGACAAGTGCTCCCATGCCATTAAATCAAGAAGCCCTTGATAATCATTTACCTTGCTTCCCTTTACCCAACCATCCAGCGCGCTGCAAAAAAAAGTCACATACTCCACATACGTACTATTGGGAATCTTCGTGCAACCCCTGAACCTCTGTCTATATACCTCAGGAGTTAACCCATACCTGGTCATCAATGCTTCCTTCATATGGGAGTAAGAATTATGAACACTTGCAGGTAAATCTAACAGTGTGTCCCGCCCCTCACTCAGGAACCGTCCCCACAACCCCGCTCCCCAATCTCTCTCAGGGACCCGGTGGGAAGACATGGCTACCTCGTAGGCTCTGAACCACTGTCCTATGTCATCATTCTTAAAGAACTCCTTAACTACATCTTTGGGAATATAAACTCTTGGTTCCACCGGTACTGGCGGTGTGCTGCCACCAGAGGGATTCAGCTCCAAACTTTTCGCTTTCAGCTCCAGCTCCCTCAGCTTCATGTCATGCTCTAATTGGAGTTTCTTCTCTTCCATGGCCAATCTTTGTTTGTCCATGTCCATCTGTCCATTAAGCCTTGCCAGCTCCACTTCATGTGCCCTGGTTGCTGCCCTATCTGCCAACTCTTCTTGCGACAGGCCTCTGCCAAACTCATGGACTCTTTCTGGTGGAACCAACTCCACCTGATTCTCTGGTGCCTTTGACTCATACCAGGCCCTCAGCGCCTTCACGAGTTGGGCCTTGTTTTTCAATCCAGTTTGGGCAATTCTGAACTTGGAGCAAAAACCTTTCAATTCTTCATTTGTATGGCTCTCAAGTGCACTGTGGTCGGGAACCCTCGGCCGTTCAGTACTCCCTCCCCTCCTTGATTCAAAGTAGTCCCAGACGGTGTAAGGTTTGCTTTCTTGTTTTTTTATGGGTTCAAGAAATTAGTCAGTAGGTAGTCAATAGTGCGTGACAACAACACAGGTGTGGGGTCCTTCACGTCAGACTTCTTGTCTCGCTCTTGCTCTGCTCCCAGCTCCGTTTCGTGGTAGGTGAGCGTGGACCCAAAATAAAACAAAGAGAACAATACTGGGTTTAGGCTTCTATAATTCGGAAGCAAATTATACAGGGGGGGGGGGCAAGTGTACCGTCACCAGTCCCTAGTGTTTGTGCCTAACGTGTGGGGGAGAAACAAGTGGTGAGCTTTAGTGGCGTCCCCTTAGACGAGCCCACAGTCCCTGAACAAGCCCCGACTGCGCTGTTGGTACTTGCCTTCTTCCACGACCCTCCGGGGCCGTGGTGTTGGGAGACCAAGCCTCCTACTCGTCGGAGAGTGCAGGGGTCCCGGGGGCAGTGCTCCTGGAGCTGTTTTCCTTCGTTGTCTCCCTGGTGCTTGGCTCTTGGTTGGCTCCTCCAGCGCTCAGCTCCTCTGCTTCTCCCTCCTTTCTCCTCGTGTTCGGGCTCCTCCATTCCTCCTGGCCTGCTCCGGTCGCGTCCTCCTCCTGCTCCGAATCTCCTGGACACCATTTCATCCCCGTCTCGAGACTCTTACCAGTCCCTTTCGCGCGATCTCGTCCAGACGCTAGCGCGTCTACTCCACTTCCGGTTTGTGCTTCGGCGGCGGCCATCTTGGAATGGTCGGCGCCGCTTTCGGTTTGTGCTTCGGCGGCGGCCATCTTGGAATGGTCGGCACCGCTTTCGAGGACCTCGCCACATTGTCCTCCCCTTCGGAGTGGGCGTTCGGGCCACTCCAAGACCGGGAACCTGGAGAGGTAGTCCACGTTGGTTTGAAGTTTTCCTGGAACGTGTATGGCCTCAAAGGTGAAGGGCTGCAATGCAAGGAACCATCGTAAGATTTTAGGATTAGTTTCTTTATGTAAAGAGAGCCAGGTAAGGGGGGAAATGATCAGTAAGAACAAGAAAGGAACGTCCCAAGAGATAGTATTGCAGTGCCTCCATGGCCCATTTGAGCGCTAGGCACTCTTTTTCTATTGTTGCATATCGAGTTTCTCTGGGAAATAGTTTCCTACTGAGATAGGGGAAGGGGTGTAGGTCTCCCAAGCAGTCTGGCTGTGAAAACACGGCCCCGAGACCTCTTCCTGAGGCATCTGCTTGAAGGACAAATGTTTTTTTGAAATCAGGACAGGCAAGAACTGTGGACGTGCATAAAATGCTTTTCAGTTTCTGGAAGCTATCCTCCTGGGGGGCTAGCCAAAGCAGGTGTTTCCCTGTGTGAGTTTTTGTGAGCAGATCGGTGAGGGGACTGGCTATTTCTGAGAAACGTGGGATAAACCTTCTATAATACCCCACTAACCCAAGGAATGAACGAACGTCTTTCTTGCAGGAGGGTATGGGTATTCTGGTAATAGCCTCTATCTTGCTGACTTGTGGTCTTATCTGTCCTTTACTGATGGTGTACCCTAGATATTCTATGCAGTCGGTTCCAAACGTGGTTTTTTTGGGATTGATAGTGAGACCAGCTTGTTGTAAGGATTGTAGCACCGCTTCTAAGTGTCTTAGGTGGGTAGTCCAGTCTGGACTGTATACGACAATGTCGTCCAGATAGGCGACTGCAAATTGGAGATGTGGGGCCAGTATGGTGTCCATTAGTCGCTGAAAAGTAGCGGGGGCCCCATGCAGGCCGAAAGGTAGGACTTTAAAGTGATATAGGCCCATAGGTGTTGAGAAGGCTGTTTTTTCCTTGGCGGAAGAGGTGAGGGGAATCTGCCAGTAGCCTTTGGTTAAATCTATAGTCGTCATTATTCTAGCGTCGCCCAGCCGTTCGATTAACTCGTCCACCCTGCGCATTATGTAGGCATCAAATTTGGACGCTGCTTTTACCTGATGAAAGTCTATGCAAAATCTGATGCTCCCATCACGTTTTGGGACGAGAACGACCGGAGAAGACCAGGCGCTGTGGGAAGGTTCAATTATATCGGCTTCCAGGATCGCCTGTACCTCCTGATCGACCGCTGCTCTTCTAGCTTCCGGTATGCGATACGGTTTTAACTTGATTGGTTGGGTGGTTTTTGTGATGATGTCGTGTTCTACCAGAGAGGTTCTCACAGGATCCCCTGACAGGACTGTGGCATATTTTGCGCATAATTCAAACATCTGTTGTTTTTGTTTGGGAGTTACTTGTGGTCCTAATCGAATTGGGGTATCTTCCTGCCCTCCCTGGGGAACGTAGGACACCTCTATGGGTTTGTTTACAGTAATATGACATATTGATGAGTCAACATTTGGCACATCAGGAAGGGGCCCTCCCAGGCTTTAAGCAGATTGACGTGGTATATCTGTCCTTCGTTCTTTTTATGTGGGACGTCTACTCGGTATGTAACAGGAGTTACTTTGCTCAATATCATATAGGGTCCCCGCCAGGTGGCTAAGAGTTTCTTTTCAGAGCTGGGTAGAAGAATGAGTACCTGATCTCCTATCATGAATTCCCTCAGCTTTGATTGACCGTCGTATTGCCGTTTTTGCTTAGTTTGAGCCTTCTCCATGTTTGCACGCACCTCCTCCCACAGAGAAGACCACGTGTCTTTTAGACTAGCTGAATACTGGAGTAGAGGCCTACCCTCGTCTTCCTCTTCTGTCCACTTTTCTATAGCCATGTCTAGGAGCGTTCGGGGTTGTCGCCCGAACAAGAGTTCAAAGGGCGAAAAACCTGTTGATGTTTGTTCGTGCGCCATGATGGCGAACAGGACCAGGGGGAGTCGCCTGTCCCAATCCCTCCCTGCTTTGTCTATACTTTTTTTTAGGATGGTCTTAATCGTCCGGTTGTATCTTTCAACTAACCCATCTGTTTGTGGGTGGTAGACTGAGGTGTGTATTTGCTTTACCTTGAGGATGTCACATATTTGTCTCATTAACCGGGACATAAATGGGGTACCCTGGTCTGTTAGTAATTCCTGAGGGAATCCTACTCGAGAAAAAAACGTAACCATGGCATGTGCTACGTCTGAGGTGGTGGCTGAGGAAAGGGGTATTGCTTCTGGGTATCTGGTAGCGTAGTCTACCAGAACAAGGATGTACTGGTGGCCCCGAGCAGAGGGAATTAAAGGGCCCACCAAGTCCATCCCTACTCTTTTGAAGGGGACGTCTATGATGGAGAGGGGTTGAAGAGGCGCTTTGGGAAGTACTGGTGTGTTGACCAATTGACACCGGGGACACTGGGTGCAATACCTGGCTACTTCCGGATATATCCCTGGCCAATAGAATTTAGGCAACAAATATTTCAGGGTGTGCTCCTTACCATAATGTCCGCCCCCAGTCTGGCTATGGGCCAGTGATAATACCTGTTCCCTATAAGATCTTGGAACCAACAACTGTTCTTTTCTGTTGTCTCCCTCACGTGAAACCCTGTATAAAAGACCCTTTTTCACAACGAAAAAGGGGCCTACCTGTTCCGGTTGGTCTTCTTGCACCTGGTTCCAAGCATTGAGTAGCGTGGTATCATCCCTTTGGGCAGCCCGGAAGCTTAGTCCTGACTCCTGTGATGTGTCTGGGGAGGTAAATATAGTCGTGGGTAAGAGGGGTTCTGACCGTAAATACATAGCTTTTTCCCTTCTTTTTTCCTTGCGAGTTTTTGGTGTTTTTGGGAACGTTTCTTCTATCTCTTCGGTATAAAAAGGGGCACTATCTAACCAAAGGGCGGGGGGGGTGACGTGACATAGGCCTGCAGATTGTCATGGAACCTAGGAAGGTCTGTTCCCAGCAGGGCCGTCTCAGGGAGGTGTGGCACAACCCCTACCTTCCGTAGCTGGGACTCTCCTTCTATATCCAATAACACTTCTGCCAGGGGATACAGTTTTTTGTCCCCGTGGACACAGGTTACCTGTACACATTCATCCTCTAGCAATTGGGAATCCCGTATCAGGGACCTATCCACTACTGTGTGATGGCACCCTGTGTCCAGAAAGACCAAAACCGGCTTCCCGTTCACATAGATCTGCTTTCTATACCTTTCAGGGTTTTTTCCGGTCACCAACACCCTCCCTCGGGAATACCCCACTTCCATGGGCTCTTGTGGGGGAAGACGCAGGGGGCAGTTACGGGCTATGTGCCCCCATTCTGCACAGTGGAAACACTGTGGTCCCGTTAAGGTGGAATGTGGAAGGGGTAGTCGAGGTTGGGGTCATGGAAAGGGGTGTGGTTTGTGTTCGACAGGGAGGGGACTGGGCCTAGTGGGTGTTCGTGGGAATCCTGCCGGGGTTTTATGAGATGAAGTTTTGAACTCCGGGGAGCGGTGGAATGCACAGGCTAGGTCTACTGCAAGGGTCACAGTCAAGTTAGGGTGTTGCCGGATCCATGCTCTGGTACTGAATGGTAGGTCCTCCAAGTACTGTTCAAGGTAGACTTTTTCAGTCAGTTCATCCATGGACGAGATGGTAGGTTGTAACCAGCGGTTACCTAAGTCCCTTATCCTATAATATAATGCCCTGGGATTATCTCCCGCTATCCATTTTTCTTTTCGAAAGCGTGACCTATAATGGTCGGTGCCGCTTTCGGTTTGTGCCATCTTGGAATGGTCGGCGCCGCTTTCGAGGACCTCGCCACATGCACCTTCTCCCCAATCTATGTCATCTAATCCAGAGATTATAGAGGCTGCCCTTTCTGCAGGGAGTGAACCAGGCATGGTTTAAACAATGGAGATTCTTGGCAAAACAAAAAAATCTACTAGTCTTGTGGCTGTGTTACTGGTCTGCTCTCACTATGTGGTGATCAGTGATTCACTATATGCAAACCACAAATGCAAATCCGAAAATCCTCACCGTTGCCACCAATGTTAGAAATGAGGGGGCTCTGGTTGGCGCAGGTAAGGACCAGCGACAAGCAGGGACCCTTTACTTCTTGTCAGGGCGAAGGATGACTCCCCAGAATAACCCCTGCTCACCCTCTAGGTGCGTGGCGCGAGCAGTCCAGGCTAAATCTCAGGCGTTCACGGTTAAGCAATTGCAATTAGACATACAGTAAACCCCCTGCATGCACCACAAACGGACACCAATCATGTTGTATATAAAAATAAGCTTTTTATGTAGATTCAGCAGATTCAATACAAGGCCCAGCAACGTTAAACTGATGGGGCCACAATTCTCATAAATACGGTAAAGTTCTCTTGGTTACGAAAGGTTCTTAGGCGGGCACAAGGTGACTGTGGGCCTCAGCGCACTTCGAGCTGGGGCGGCAACCGGGAAGCACGCGGCAGACGACAGGGAAATCAGAACGTTGCGGACCCTGGATCCGATGCGAGCTCGCGGTTGAGTTCGTGAGTACAGTACCTTGTTTCTTGACGCGAAGGCGGGTGCGGGATTTCAGCGGCTCTTCATCAGAAGGGCGAGGCGGCGTCCGGGGCTCCCACACTTCACGATGGGGGTCTGATCTTCAGGCTCACGGCAAGAGCGGGGTGTTGCAGGTGGCTAGGGAACAAAGCGGGGCAGCCGGGCACGCAGTTTACGTCCGGGCCGCCTGAGGCTTGGAAATGCTCACAACGCCGATTCCGCGTGGAGGGTGAAGGTGCGCAGCGGGCCTCCGGGCGAGCGGGGTGACGGGGGCAGCCCAGCACAGCATAGGGGGAGCGGCTCAGATCGAGCGAGGCACTTCCCAAGGCGGGGGCGGCTAAGCAGTCCTGGTCACGGCTCAAGGAGGGGCTGGGGCACGAGGGTCACAGCTCCGGCGAGGGAAGGGACACCACAGTCCAGCGGCGGGCGAGTGAAGGTCAGGATGAGCCCAATGGTCCTGGGGCTCAGTTCAGGGGGCAAGCTCGTTTCCAAGCCCTTGGAGATCGTTTTGAAAAGCCCAAGTTTCTTGATAAGTAAAAATAAAGCAAAGTCTTCAGCAAAAGGTTCCTTTTCTCTCCTTTGGCAGCAAGGTCACCACTGCATGCCAGTCCCCGAGGATAGGGACAGTCTTCCTCCTTACAGCTTTCCCGGTGCCTCCTCCTCAGGCAGAGATTCTTCTTGGTCAAAAGCGGATCAAGTTTCTTAGGAGCAGGGCTCCTACATTTATATAGCAATTCTTTTGTTCTCCCAGGCCAGGGGGGCCCTTGCCTAGTTCAGTTCGGTTTCTGAGCACTTTGTTTACGCGATGCAGGCTTCTTCTTTCAGAGTGCAGGGCAGAGTCATCAGACGCTCCACAGGGGGCGGAGTCGGCATTGTGGTGGCAGAGCACTGTCCTATTCAGAGCTCAGGTGTACTCCTCCCACCCATCTACTTGTCAATCGTCCTATTCACCACCAGGCTACCTAGCCCTGCCCATCTGGGTTTCCCCAGCCCTGTCACTCACACAAGCCAGACAGCAGATACACATCACGCAGAGGCGGCTGAAATGTTTAGGCAAGCAAAGGCCCACTTTCTAAAAGGGGCATTTACAAACGCGGAATATTAAAAAAAACCTTGAGAAAAGATGTACCTTATTATTCTGAGTTCAGGCATACTAAACTCGATCTTCTACCATGTTCCATGGGTCGGTTAGGATCATAGGATGTAACAATCCTAACCGCCCATGCTGGCCTATGAGAACAGGGTAGCCTTACAATAGTGAACAACACGATGGCGGTAATTCACTATTAGGACATGCCACGCATACAGGGCTTGTCCTACCTTATGCTTACAACGCACTCTGCCCGTGGGCCTACCAGAGGGGTGACTAACATGAAGTTAAGGGAAGGTTTAGGGACTGGCAAGTGTGGGCACTTGCCAGTCAGCATGTCAGTACCAGACTGCACGCAGGTTCTGCAATGGCAGACCTTAGACATATTTTACCAGGCCGCTTCTGTGGGTGGCACAACCAGTGCTGCAAGCCCACCAGCGGTATTTGTATTTACACGCCCTGGCACTCCTGTTGCACTTTACTGGGGTCTGACAGTAAACCAAATAAGCCAATCATGGAGTCCAACCAACATATACATTTTACATAGGGAGCACTTGCACCGTGACACTGGCTGGCAGTGGCACAGCGCGCTGAGCGGCCAACACCATAAAAACACATGAGGCACAGCGACACAAAGAGGAAGGGAGACTCACGCCAAGGTGCCAGGTCTAACACAACTCATATTGTGGTGTTCTTAAAAAAGGATAAACCTGCTGACAATTTGGGTTCTTACAGGCCCATTTCACTGATTAATACAGAGGCTTAATGGTTTGCCAAACTTTTAGCTTGCTGGCTCGCTCCACTGATCTCTGGTCTAGTATCCCCACAGCAACACGGATTTGTTCCGGGTAGAAATTCTATGGAGCATACCAATACAGCGATTGCGGCATTTGATAGTGCCGGAAAATGCAATCTGAATATGGGTATGATACTACTGGATGCAGAGAAGGCATTCGACCGGGTGTTCTGGGGCTGCTTATGGGTCACATTGTCTGCCTTTGGTATAGGCAACAAATGTATTAAAATGATCCAGGCACTCTACATGACCCTACACACCACACGCTTATGCTGGGAGTTATTTTGAGCTTTTTCGCATCTACCGTGGACAAGACAGGGGTGCCCACGTTCTCTCCTTCTTTTTGCCCTTTACCTTGAACCCTATCTGCAATCTCTTCTTAGGAATTCAGATATTCAACCATGGGTCTATGCCGATCGGCAACTCAAACTTACCGCTTATGAGGACGATGTGGCAATCTTTTCTTCCAATCCTGCATCAGCTGTTACCCAGATTTCTCACGAGGCATGCATTTTCGGGGAGTTCTCTGGCTAAAAGCTAAATTTAGGCAAAACACAGGTCCTTTTGAATTTTAAGCCCGACTCTCCAATTCAGGGGGCTACCACCTTGACGGTTTATTTAGGCATCAAGTTATGCCCTACTGTTTCCAAAATCGTTAAAGTAAACTATAAAACCGTATTATCTGCAACGATTATTAAATTCAAGTCATGGAATAAGATACCACTCACTATTATTGAGCAAGTTAACCTCTTCTGTGCCCATGACGAGATGGTCTCGTCATGGGCTGCGGTTGCGCTGTGCCCATGACGAGACTATCTCGTCATGGACCCCGCCCACTAATGAAAGGGCCGGCACAGGAGGGGGAAAGGGCGTGGCAGCGAAGGGGTTAATATAATTAAAATTAATATCCTCCCAAAGTTTTTGTATTTGTTTAGGGCAACCGCAACGTACCCATTGACTAGTCACGTACCCATTGACTAGTATTGAGTAAGCGGTTGTGTATCCTCTTTGCATACGACCATCATGGGATTCATAGACTCTCACCTGGGGAGGTATCTTGGGTGAACAACTCTTCTACATCTTCTGGGTTCAGTCTCGACTACGGTCGAGGTTCACATTCCACTATTTTGATATATGGTTTGATCTACCCCTGGGGACCACTGTGCATTTGTGCTACCCCTAGCTTTGTTTTTGCTCTTTTTTTATGTTGTATGTTTTGCATTGGACACAGGACTGTGTCCCACTTTATTTTGTGTCTCGAACTGAAGCATCATTAAAAAAACCTGTCCGGCTGGACAGCCTTAATATAGTACTGATTCAGAGTCTATATTTATTCCTCTCCTATGTATTCTCCCTGTCAGGGACAACTGTGTTTATAACTTACTTACTGTTCTGTTGCCAAAGTATTGTGTGCATTGTTAATATATTTCTGGGTAGGAGATATGGTAACGTGTTAGTGAGTGATTTAATAAATATACATTTTTCTAAGTACACTGTGTGGTTCTCTTTCATTTAGCCTACACTAAAGGATTAGATACTGGTAAACATCACTGCTTTGCACTCCTCTTAGACTAAGATACCACTTAGCGAGCTTTCTAAGGTTATCTAAACAACTAAAATCACCATAAAGTGTGTCTTGATTGGTGCAGGGTGTCCACTTACATATGTGAGCACCATATGCCAAGCCAGCCTCTCACAACCCTGACATCGGAGACCCCCTTACATGAGATCATGCTCAGCAGCATAGTTAGTTTAGACAACAATTTCTTCCTGGAGAGGAACACATTATCCAACCAGCACCAGTTTATTCATAAGGGCACTTCCAGGTCCCCAAAGATCCCAATCACATGTGGAGCCCCCATGGGTTCCATACCGTTTCCTGTCATTTTCAACCTTTACACGGAGCCGACTGGGACTCTACAGATAACAGCATCAAGAATCACCATATGCCAATGATACACAACTTAACTTAAAATTCTTATCTGCTCTAGACATCCAATGCCTCAATGATTGCTTGCACATCATTCAGGCATGGGTGTCTGGTACCTACATGAAGCTCAACCTAAGACAGAATTCATTTTATTTGCCAAGAACAACAAACAAGATACAGAACAAACCTGGTTCAGTGAAATGAACATTGGTGGTTTCGAACGCCAACTCTCACTGAATGCCAAATCATTCAGATTCAACCTGGACACCAACTTCTCCCTCAAGGAACACATTGCCAAAAGAAAAGATGGCCTAGTACTAGCTCTCGCTGTTAAAGAATGTCACACTGCTTCTTCCAGAAAGCAACTTCAGGACGGCTGTTCAAGCCCTTGGGCTCTTGTATCTGGATGGTGGAAATGCCCTACTCCACGGCATCCCAGACTCTACTCTGGCACCTCTTAGGGGCATTCTACATACCACAGCACGTCTCATTCAGGGCCTGAAGACATATGATCACATAATCCCCACCCTGATGGAACTCCATTAGCTCCCCTTGTCATCCCGTACCATCTACAAATACAAATCTAGCTGTATCATTTACAAAGCCATCACAACCAGTACCCCCACTTATCTTACAGACAAGCTCCATGTTAGATTTGGGGGTCTCTAGTTGGTATAAGTAGGTACCTGTGACAAATAGGGACCCTTGTGTCTAGTCAGGGTAAGGGGGTACCCTCCTAAAATAACCCCTGCTCACCCCCTTGGTAGCTTGGCATGAGCAGACAGGCTTATCTCAGAGGCAGTATGTAAAGCATTTGTGAACACATACAGTAATCAAGTGACAACACTACAGATGGACACCACACAAGTTTTATATTAAAAATAAGTATTCTTTATATAGATTTAATACAAGACCATAAACGACAAGAATCCATAATACTGTTACTTTAAAATGGTAGAATTTAGCTTAGTTCTCTTAAGATGGTAAATGCGACACTCAGAGTTCAATGTACCTTAAGATGCGACACGCAGGGCAACAAAAGCGTTGCAAGGACGGTGATGCGTTGAAGATCCGGTGCAAATAAACAAAGATGGTGCTTTCTTCTTGATGCGACACGCTTTCCGGTGATGCGGCAGTGTCTGATGCGACGTCGATCCTCTTTTCCGGTGATGCGAGGTGTTTCCTCACGATGCGAGCCGCAACAGGCCCTGTGACACGCTTTCCAGTGATGCAGTGGCATCTGCTGCGACGTCGATCCTCTCCCCTGGCGATGCGAGTTGCTTCCACAATGATGCGAGCCGCGACAGGCCCTGCGACACTCTTCCCGGTGATGCGGCGGTGTCTGCTGTGACCGTGTGACCGTTGATCCTCTTCTCCGGCGATGAGCCGCGACAGGCCCTGCAACACATTTCCCAGTGATGCGGCGGTGTCTGCTGCGATGTCGATCCTCTTCTCCTGCCGATGCGAGGCGCTTCGGTGGACCTGTGATGACTCAACGATTCTTCTGCGACACGCTTTCCGGTGATGCGGCAGCGTCTGCTGCGACGTCGATCCTCTTCTCCGGCGATGCGAGGCCCTTCGTGTTGTGAAGCGGCAGTTCGGCGACACGCTTCCTGTTCTTGAGTCGCGCTTCCAGCTCCTTGCGACACACAAGTCCTCAAAAAGTCCAGCACAACTGCAGGCACTGCCAATCTCCTAGACACGGACTTCCTCCTTACCATTGCTCACTCCCTTCCCTTGGACCCAAGACCAACAACACCCCCTCCTAACCTCCTGACCGGAAGCAACAACGACATGACTACTCACGTCCAATCCTTCCCCACTCCTAACCACACTTACCCAGCTACTGACCCGAATGGAGCAGAAAATAGACTCCCTAGCTGCAGATATCCTACACCTACAACAAAACCTTCCCAACCAGATTAAGCCCCCCTGCTCACACACTCTGGGTAGCTACACACCTTCCCCCATATAGCCTCTTCCATGGCCCCACTTGGCACCCCATGGCCAACCAATCCTATGAGGAATCAGGCACATCGAACTAGCCGAGCTCTATGACCCATTTCAGAATCAGAAGCAGAGGATATCAACAACTCTTACCTCGAAATTGACCTGAACACGGCCACGGTTGCAATCCCAGTTTTGGTGAGCACTAATAGAATCCCTAGACCTGTCCTCTCGCCCAGACCCCCTGCTCAATACACTTCTATACATACAACACACACCAACACCGAGACGCCCCAGCCTCTATTGTGCATGCGCCTAAACTATAGATCAGCAGTACAACACGTCACTGATATTGCTGAAGTTATACTCACGGAAGAAATAGACATCGCATTCCTTACAGAATCCTGGCTCAATGACCATTCTACCCCAATCCTAGACCTTCTCACCCCCCCCAGGCTACAGCATCATCAGACACGACAGACGGATCAAAACAGGTGGCGGCCTAGCTATCATTCCTAAAGAAGGAATACAGCTTACCAGATTAAAATCCATAGAATACCTGACTTGAGTACATATGTGTTGAACTTACAGTCAAAGGCACCACGCTCATCAAATTTCACCCAATCTACCATCCTCCTGGTGAACGTACCCTCTTCGACCTAATAACTAATTTTTCCCTAACAGACACGGAAGACATGTTCCTGGATGACTTCAATATCCACTGGAACAACCCAGAAGACACTGCAACCCAGAACCTCTCCAACCTGCTTTAAATTACCAACCTCAAACAACTCTGCAATGAACCAACACACATCAGAGGAGCTACTCTGGATACGATCATCACCAAAAATGAGCTGGTCTCTTTGAGATCGATTTCTCCCATTGACTGGTCTGACCACCACCTCATACTGTTTAGTATTAACTCACATGTCAGAAACCAACCAAGACGACCTGAAAAACCTTAGCACTGGACCATGAACATCAACGGAGTCCCCATAACTGAACTGGAATCTAAGATTCATGCCCATCTACAACCCCAGCCTTCCAATATGACGGCCGCTGATCTCACAGCCCACCTTAATTCCACAATGACAGAGGTGTTAGATCAAGTAGCACCACTCAAACTCAAACATTTGAGATCTACCAAATCAAAATCTTGGTTCAACGTGGATCTTAATAATGAAAGAAGACAATTAATACAATCAGAAAGGACTTGGAGACTTAACCTGTTGAGTCTTCACCTAGCGCAACTTAGATCAACCCGGTCAGCATATAAAAAACCGATCTTTAGAGAAAAGGCCACTTTCTTCCGCAGCCAACTAGACAAGGCGAAAAATAGACCTAGAGAACTCTTCAACATTATCAAAAGTCAAACAAACGGCACACCCCCTCAAGAAATAAATGCCACCAAGGATAGATGCGAAGAAATCGCCAGCTTCTTCACAGATAAAGTTGCAAAAATTGAGCAATCCTTCATCCAAACCTCAAATCCTCCTCCCTCGCAATTTGCCCCCCTTTAACCGCCCCTGAACAAACAAATCAAAATCATACCATGGACAACCAGGACCGCTTCCAACTGAAAAATGACGCTAATTGGTCGAACTTCGAACCCATGCCGGAAATCGAAGTCTTCAATATAAGTGCAAGCTTAACGCCTACTTCCCACACTATGGACCCCCTCCCATCCACAATAGTAAAAAAAACTCAACCACATCATTGCCCCTTTCTGGACAAAAATCATCAACTCCTCTCTCAAATCAGGTTGTGTCCCAGACTCCCTACAGCTAGGACAAATCACACCCATACTCAAGAAACCAGGGGCCGACCCCAACAAGCTCAACAACTTCAGACCTATCTCCAACCTTCCATTGCTAGCTAAATCATTGGAGAAGTGCGTTCTCCAACAACTTAACAAACATATTGACGACTCCAACCTCCTCGACACCTTTCAGTCGGGTTTCAGGAAAGGTTGTAGCACCGAAACAGCAATGTTCAATATTGCAAACGATATCCACAGAGCCTTAGATGAAGGTGAAGCCTGTCTCCTGATCCTTATTGACCTATCTGTGGCATTTGACACAATAAACCTTTGAGCTGTACTTGAGTCTCTTAAAAGGCGATCTAGCATTAATGGCACTAGAATGGTTCACTTCTTTCCTTCAGCACCGTTCACAACAGATAAATATCAGCTCCTGCCTCTCTGTACCAACACGAGTCAAACTTGTAGTCCCGCAAAGATCGATCCTCTAACCATCCCTCTTCAATCGCTTCATGGAACCCCTCGCAATTATTCTGAAACAAGCAGGGGTTCAATACCACCTTTATGCACACGACACACAAATATACTACAAAATCAAATCACCCAGCGACGTCCGACACCTCAGTGGCACACTAACCAAAATCCTAACCTGGTTTAACGCAAACCACTTAAAACTGAACCAAGACAAAATGGAACTAATACTGTTCTCTCCGAAAAGTAACTACCAACCAATTCAAGACTGGCTCAAGGAGCTTGATGCTCTAAACTGCTCCCTCGTCCTATCTGACTCGGTAAAGTCACTAGGCATTACCCTGGACAAGAACTTGTCCATGAAGGACCACATCAAGAACTCAGCAAAATGTGCGCTTTACTCTCTACACCTCAAGAAAACTAAACCTTTCATTCCTCAAGATGATCTCAAGACAATTGTACAATCCCTAGTCCTTTCTAAACAGGACTATGGGAACGCCATCCTAACAGGGTCACCAAAAGCTCACCTAGCCCCACTAAGGACAGTCCTTTACATGGCAGCCTGACTCATAACTGGTGTAAAAAGATTTGAACACATCTCACCAGCCCTCAACACACACAACTGGCTTCCCATGGAAGGTAGATGTATTTACAAACTGGACTGTATCGCACACAAAACCCTTCACTCACCTTCTCCCAACTACCTAAACAGCAAACTAGTAAATACAAGAAAATCCTGATCTATGAGAAGCACCAACTCACTTCTTCTCATCCCTCCGAAACTGAAAAAGAAAATGAGCCAGTGCCGGTCCTTCTCTAGCAACGAAACCAGGATGTGGAACGCACTCCCGATTTACCTCAGATGCAACCCCTCCTTCTCTTGCCTCAAAAAGGACCTAAAACTCCTTCTCCTCAACCAATACTTTCCCGACCGAGTCAACCATCCTAGACATCAATAACATAATGGACTCCCCTCTCACTTTGAGCTTCAAGGATGGTGGTTATCTGACTGTGTCCATGACCTGCGTCCTTCTCCTCTCACTGGTGCTGCTTCTGGGCGATTTCAATATGTGGGAGAATGGTACTCAAGATGGCCACTTCAGAGACCTTACGGAAACTTGTGAGAGTCTTAGCCTGCATCAGTTGGTCCAGCAACCTACCCATCAAGGTGGGCACATCTTGGATCTTCTGTTTGCTGACTATAAAGAAACTGAGGTGGTTAACATTCTACCTCAGACCTGGACCGATCACTCGCTGATCCAGTTTCGGATTTGTATACGTGGCGGAAAAATAAGCAGACTGCCTCCTGCTATATATCGTTTGGGGAGAGACTGGGCAAAACTCATGAGGAGCAGGGCTGAGCCACTTTTTCGAAATTTGCCTCCTTTTGATCCTCATGATTCAGTGGACCTGAACTACCGTCTGTACCAGAACTACATTTGTGAGGTACTAGATCAGCTCATACCTCTGAAACGCCTGAAGGCCAGAATAAAACATTCCGCACCGTGGTACACTGAAGAGCTGAGTATCATACGCAGAGCCTCTCGGCAAGCAGAGAGGAAATAGCGCAGGCACTATGCTGAGCATGATAAAGTGGCCTTTAAAAAGGTACAAGCTCAGTATAAAGAATTGTTGGCTAAGGCCAAGGCGGACTTTTTCCTCAATTCTATTTTGTCAGCACCAAATAGCGCCAGAGCTCTTTTTAAGATCATTAGAGACCTCTCTAATCCCACTAGTGTGGGAAATAAGGTGGTCGCGTCACAGGCGCTATGCGATAAAATCGCCTCCCATTTAGAGGAGAAAATCGCTAATATTGTAGGGGGGCTAACTATGTGCGACCCCTCTCCTCTAAATGTTAATGGACAATCGCCCCTCGAAGAACTAGGGCTGGTAACCTCACTGGAGCACTTCACACCACTCACTAATGAGCTGCTTAACAATTGTGCACAGAATGTGAGGTCAGGGTCTCCATTAGACCCCATACCTAACAAGATCTGGAAAGAGCATGCTTCGGCACTGCTCCCTCGGCTATGGCAGATATGCTGCCAATCCTTGGAGGAAGGGGTGGTGCCCGAGGCATAGAAGCTGGCAGTGGTTACTCCACTACTGAAGAAGCCATCTCTGGACCCAGGAGATCCTACTAGTTTTAGACCCATTTCCTTGCTGCCTTTTCCTATAAAAATCCTTGAAAAGGTAGTGAGGTATCTGGGTATCTGGAGGAGTTCCATCTCCTGGATAAGAGCCAGTTTGGCTTTAGACCAGGTCACGGAACGGAGACAGCCCTGGTCACGGTGTTGGATAACCTTCGGATGCGGGCTGACAGAGGCCTTTCGTCAGTATTGGTCCTCTTAGACTGCAGCTGCATTCGATACGGTAAACCACTGAATTTTGTTGAACAGACTGGAGCATTTGGGAGTTAAGGGATGTGCCTTGAGTTGGATACAATCCTATCTCACAGGGAGACAACAGATGGTTTCCTTGCCCCCTTTCACCTCCAGTAGGACCTTGGTGGAATATGGGGTTCCCCAGGGATCAGCCATCAGCCCCATCCTTTTCAATATTTATTTGCAGCCATTAATCCCTATCATCAAGGCGCATGGGGTTGACCTTATCAACTATGCGGACGATACCCAATTAGTGTTTTCACTGGAGGGAAAGGATGCCCTGACTATGAACAAATTCCAGAAATGTATGAGTCAGACTTTAGACTGGCTCAGGGCTATCTCCCTGCAATTTAACGGAGGCAAGACTGAGGTGATCTACTGCTCCCCAACGAGAGTAAGGGATATGCCTTTTGACCTTAGACTGGCCCCAGAAATGGAACCCATTGTCCCTGTGACAACGGTGCGGAATCTGGGGGTCATGTTCGATAATGATCTTCAAATGGCTTCTCAAGCTAAAAAAAACGTGGGTTTGTGCTTTGCCCTCATGAAAGCTCTACGGCAGATTCTACCTCTCCTGCCGGTGGAGAAAAGACCTTTGGTAGTTCGCAGTATCATCCTGAGTAGGCTGGACTACTGCAATTCTCTGTATTTAGGAGCTCCTCTTTACATCTTTCAGAGATTGCAGAGGGTCCAGTCTATGGCAGCCAAACTGGCGCTGAATAGGAAACGTGGTTCTTCAACCACGCTGGCGCTTCAAGAGCTTCACTGGCTTCCTATGAGGGAAAGGGTCAAATTTAAATCCCTGTGCATTGTCTATAAAGCGGCACATGGCTTTGGCCCATTTTCCCTGCAGGAGAAAATTTCCTGGTACAAACCTCAAAGGACTCTCCGTTCTTCGAACACCTTCTTGCTAAACACTGGCAGGATCAAGAAGGCCAGGATGGGAGGTAGGGCCTTCAGTACTGTGGCCCCGCGATACTGGAATGAACTCCCTCTGAACATTAGACAGGCTAACTCCTTGATGGATTTCAGGCGCAATCTGAAAACCTGTCTCTTTCCTAGGGAGGGGCATATGGCCTCTTAATTCCCTAGTCCTGTCTGGCCTCTGCTCCTCTATCTCTATCTCTCCTCTTCTTTCTGTCTCTGCTGATGCACATTCTGTTGGTTTAAAAGTTTTGCTCCATCACAGTCCTAGCGCCAAGATACCCGTTGGGTGATAGCTGCGCGTTATAAATACATAATACAAATACAAATACAAATACTGGATACATAAGTATTATGTCTTTGCTTATATCTTTAAGCATCCTTGTGTCCTGCGATGTTATGCAATCTTTCTTTTCCTTTGAGTATGTAAAGCGCTCTGATATCTACGGGTCTAGCTAGCACTATATAAAACTTTATAAATAAATAAATAATGTCCGAACAGCAGTACTAAAAACTCATAGATTCATCGTTTACCATAGGAACTGTAAGAACTATCTGTGGGAAAGAAAAATGGTAACCGTTAGGCAGGAATCCTTCAGATCGAGTCTGGCCATCCAGTCCCCTGGGGAGGACATCTCTCGTGAGACGGATAAACTCCTCTTTGAAATGGCGACAGATGAGCAACTCGTTGAACTCTTTCACGTTTATCCTGGCCTGAACCCCTCGACCTTCTTTTGCACAAGGAAGAGATTGTGCAGAAAACGTCTGGGATCAATCACTGACCTGTAAATTGACCTTTGTGTTCTCGATCCTTCGCTTCGGTGTCTGCGTTCCATTTCTATGGAAGAAAAATGCAGAGGTCCGGGATGTGAAGCTTGAAATGGGGTGTGTCTCTGGTACCCATGGGTTGAAGGTGAGTTTCCACCATCTGTCCAAAAGCCACCTCAACCCTCCCCCTGTGTTTACTTGGGATAAATGGATAATCCTTACCAGAAAATCCTCCTGAATCATACGCTCCTCCTCTGGTGCTGCCCCTGCCTGCTCCTCTGGCAGGAAGAAGGTCCTTGTGCGCTGGTAGTCATGCCAACAGTTGGTTCTCTAACCTCACAGTGCACCTTGTGCTGAGCCATGATGCCAGCCACAGCCGGAGGTGTGCCCCTCCTGTGCAGGACAGGCGAGAGAGGCTGTGGCAACACAACAGGCCTTGGAGGACTGGGTAGGGGCTCCGACTCAGACAACAGAGGGCCGGGAGGAGGTGTGCAGGGGCAGCAAGCTAGGCACAGAGGGCAACCGGGAAGGGCATTAGCTGCTCAAAGGATCACGCAGGGCAGGTGGAATGAGGCAGGACACAGACTCTTACAATGGCAGGGAAGAGCTGGGCAGGGGCAGCAAGCTGGCCACTAGTACTGGGTGGACTTTTGCCAACCCCCCACTGCGAATGGCCGAAGGTTGTGCCCCATGGAAGTGTTGGCTGAATATGTTAAAAATAAAACCTTAGAAATTCACTTTAAAAACAAAGGTTAAGTAGACTGTATAGTCAGGTATGGTAAAATAATCTTCCCTAACATTAAAGAACCCCAGAAATTCACCTTTAAAAAACCCCAAAAAGTTAAAGTGGCGTTACAGTTAGATATGGAAATTAAATCTTTACTTATGTTAAATACCCCAGAAATTCGCTGAAAAAAACAAAGGTTAACATAATGCTATAGTTAGGTATTGAATTAGTTGAACACCAATAAATAAAACAAGCATTGGCATAGCCAATAGGTCTCGCCTTTGGGACCTTATAAGTGTTTAGCCATGCAACATTTGCGTAACTAAATACTTATAAGGTCCGAAAAGCGAGACCTATTGGCTATGCAAAGCGGCCGCGAAAGTGAAAGTGATCGCGATCCGATCACACATCAAAGCGGCCGAAAGTGAAAGTAATTGCGGTAAAACGCGGCGCGCGCGCCCGCGCACATGCACTGTAGCTCTAGGCTGGCCTGGTAGCACTTTTTTGGAGCCCTCTCAATAAGTCTCGCCAGACCAGCGCATGCGCTGGGTCAGGCGAGACCTAAAAACAAAAACTCTGAAATTCACCTGTTATATTTCAATACACTAAATAAAGCTAGCTCTCCTGCCATGCGTTGCTTCATATTACATCACCCACGACATTTTAAATGACATCATTGGCAACATCATTGATGACATTATTGATGACATCACTAAGGACATCATTGATGATGTCACCCAAGCTACTGCTCCTCAAATTACTCTATAAACTGCTCCATCATTTTAGAATTGAAAGTAATTAGTAATTGGCTCACAGACATATTCCGAACACACGGACTGCATGTACACGCGTGCATCCATGAGATAGAACTAGTGTAGTCGTGGAGACAAGTCTAATTCAGTTCTCTAAAATGTATACAATGCACAGGTGAATTACTGCAAAAGTTTTAAGTGCAAACAGCACTTTCATGTATTTATTCCTCGTTACATAACCATGGGACGGGTCCATTTGTAGACCTCCCACCGCTAATGCCCACCAAAAATGATATCCAATTGGAAACATGCCATGGATATTACCACTGCTAAGGGGTGTAATGTGGGTTGTCAAAGCATCCACTCTGCCCAGTGGGGTATCTAGGGTCAGATGGGAATAAACACTGAGGAAGCAGAGACCTGCCCACTCCCAGATGGTGAGCATCCTGGAACAGAAGTCTGCTCTTCTCTGCCATGGACACTGGTTTGTACAGGAGTGGATTGTGGTTAATGATTTGCACCTTATCTTGGATGTTAAACTCATTAGGTTTAAAACCAAGTATTTTTAATAAAGAGAAATTCCTGTGAATTGTTCTAGAAAATCACCTCTCACTACAAGGCCACATCAGTAACATTGCGAAACATGTTTCCACACTTTACACCACCCACGTCAGGTGTAGGTACAGAAGGTGTGGGGGAAGCACTACAAATGTTTTTAAAGTCACATATTTACAGCTGTGAGTCATACTCACCTACTGCTCCTTGTGCAACTGTAACGTACACACCCACTGCTCCTCTTGCAAGTGTCACGTACACACCCACTGCTCCTCATGTAGGTGTCACTTACACACCCACTGCTCCTCATGTAGGTGTCACTTACACACCCACTGCTCCTCATGTAGGTGTCACTTACACACCCTCTGCTCCTCTTGCAAGTGTGACTTACACACCCACTGCTCCTCATGTAGGTGTCACTCCCACAAACACTGCTCCTCATGTAGGCGTTACTTACACACCCACTGCTCCTCATGTAGGTGTCACTTACACACCCTCTGCTCCTCTTGCAAGTGTGACTTACACACTCATTACTCCTTGTAAAGGTGTCATTTCTACACCCAATGTTCCACGTGCAGGTGTCACATACACACTCGCTGCTCCTTGTGTACCAGGTGTCACTTACACACCCACTGCTCCTTGTGCAACTGTAACGTATGTACCCACTGCTCCTCGTGTAGGTGTTACTTACACACCCACTGTTCCTCATGCGAGTGTCACTCACACACCCACTGCTCCACGTGCAGTGTCACTCACACACCCACTGCTCCACGTGCAGTGTCACTCACACACCCACTGTTCCTCATGCGAGTGTCACTCACACACCCACTGCTCCACGTGCAGTGTCACTCACACACCCACTGCTCCACGTGCAGTGTCACTCACACACCCACTGCTCCTCGTGCAGGTGTCACTCACATGGAAATACTTGCAATCAGAGTAGACTTTCCTCAAGCTTAGGTGACGCTTGGGGGCTGAAAGGCGGGTTTGTGAAATGCCAGGGAGGTTTGTGCACTTAAATCCATTTGTGCCTTTTGTGTATGTCAAACATGTGCACATGAAATGTTTTAGGAATCTGCCACTCAGAGGGTAAATGTGCTTCGCCTTCAAAACTGTGGTGACTGTTTATATGGGTGTGCCTATGATTAAGCTTTGAGAAATCCAAACCAAATTTAAATGATATATATATTTCATATCTGTTTTATTATTTCACATCAATTACATGAAGCCAAACTAAATTATGCAGTACATAGTTGTGCATTCAATAAATACAAACATCTGGAGCAAGAGACAAAAAATTAGGAAACATGTATAACAGCGCATGATTGTGAAGCAATAGCCTGTGCGGTGGTGGAGGGTGGAGGGTGGGGGGAGGGAGGTCGTTCATCAGGTTGGCGGGGAGTCACGGGCACAAAACATTATGAAGGTACCCAAAGGCACAAGCAATGGCTGGGTTAGGAGCCCATGGGCTACTTGGGCTCATCTGTGCAGAAAGGGGCTGGGAGCCCAAATCTCGAGCATCCACATTTCCAAAAATGATTCGCATCTCCCTCAGGGCCGGCGGGGGTCGGGTTTAGCTTCTATGTTTGCTTTATAGGTATCCCAAATTCCACCTCCCATTACTGCCACTCCCCTATCTTGGAGGGGGTGTAATAATACACCAGCTTCCGTGCGCACCCACTGTGGTATGTGTTCAACCCTTTAGTTATGTCCGGAACAGCGGGCGCTTCCACCTCATCGCGAGTTGCTATCTGAAGCCACAAACGCAAGGTCAGTAAACCAGTGCACGTGTTTATCTCCTTTGGCTTTAGGGCACAGCGTGGAGAGGCAAGATTCATGAGTGGGAGTCAGTGCCTGACCCTTCCGTTCTGCAGTGGCGGATGTCACTTCGACCGGACCCCTTGCAAGGGAGGGGAGTCCCAAACCATATGATAAAATCCGGCCTCTGCAGTCTTGCGCGGGGCATTCAGCTGTCGCCATCGGGAGCGCACGCTTTATGCGTCGGGGGGACAGATATGCCTGGTTTACGTAACTGAACAGTGTGAAACGGACTCTCAGATTCCAAGATGCTTCCTTCACTTGCTGCAGAGATCGTGCCTAAGTTTGAGCAGTCCGTGGTTGTGGGAGTCCAGCGAGCCTGCGCCCCCCCCCCCCCCCCTCAGGCAGGCTGGCAGTGGACAGTGTAATATACAACCCATATAGAGAGGCACTAAATGAAACTATTTTAAATATAATTTGGACCTGCCAGAATATTGTAATAGCAAAGACCAAACGATAGCACCAACATTATATGGGAGACGCAGTCATATACAACATCGAGACGATACGGCGCGGCCCACCGTACTGATGAGGGTATGCAGGATGAGCGAGTGTGGCGCTTTCTTATCACCGGCTCCCCAGGTGGTCCTTACCACATGTTATATAGCATAATATGTCCGGAAGTGGCCGGCACCTATAATGTAAGTGTCTATATCTTTGGCATAAGACTTCAGGGCCCCTCCATGAAAGAGATCTCCCAAAATTACGATTACCGCCTCTCATCATGGCGGTTCGCCATCCCGCGCATACCTGGTTACTGATCCAGGGTGATCAAGGGAGAGTAGGGTATAACGGCAGTACTCTCGTGTACAAATCTATACTAGTATATGTGCACCGTGTTCATCATACTAGAACCCCTTTGTGGTGGACAGGTGCTATCACTCAGTCAAGTGCCATGTGTAGGAAGGTGGAATCTGACAATATGGTTGCCCTGTAGGAAGGTGGAATCTGACAATATGGTTGCCCCCACTTTTTTCCTGGTGTTTTGCTGGTTTATGACTTAGTTGGACTGGGATTCTGCTATTCAGGGCCGCGGTCTATCTCCTCTCTCTGTAAAATGGTTTCCATGTGCATTAGGTTCATATCTAATTGGATTCCGGAGTGCCTTATAAGCCCCTAGTATATGGTATACTATGTACCTTGGGCATAGCTACCTCAGAGGCCTACCAGGGGCTGCAGCATGCACTATGCCACCCCTGGGAAGCACTCCAAAATCGCACCAAAGGTCTGCTACTGCAGCCTGGGTAAGGGTGTGTTTGCACCCCTTACTGTGGTATAGGCTACCTATATCACTACCCTATACAGACACATATAAACCTATAAGCCACTCCTATGGCAGGCCTTGACAATCCTAAAGGCAGAGTGTTTGGATTTATCTGAGAGGGTGCCCAAGCATGAACTGAGCCCCTCTGCTGCTTTCGGAAATACTTTCGTTTGTCTGTTCTGTGATACAGCCATACCAAATACTCTTAAGTGCATTATAACCTCGCGGAAAATGCTAACTTTGGAATTGCTGCATCAAAACATGTTGTGTTTGGTGTCAAATGCTATGGAATACTACCCCTCTCCCGCCAGTCCTGGCGGCGGGGGTAGCATTCCACCCTTCTAGAGGGCGAGACATGTTCACACTGACTAAACCCGGTTAAATCCTTTCAAAGCCCTGGCATCACAAAATGGATGCCACTGCCACAGACACGGATCTGGCCTCCTGCTGCTGAGGGAAACTCCGGCAGGGGAGGCCTGGACAATAGTTTTCCTGTCACAGGGAGGTGTAACCACCTCCCCAGACAGGCAGATGTGTATTGGGGCAGGGTGGGTGCATTCAGAGAATTCTTTTGAGACACAGCCTGAGGCACACACGGTGTCCCTGTGCATAGCCCAGTTCAAACCGGTTGCAGGGGCACTCAGCCCCTGCTCTGGCATGCAACTGGACAAAGGGGAAGGGGTGTAACCACCCCCACCCCAGGTCCACCCATAGGTGGGGCCTTAGAGTTAGTTCATCCCCTAAACTTATCAGCACCTTGGTTGGAGGGCTCATCAGCACCTTGGTTGGAGGGCTCATCAGCACCTTGGAGGGGAGGGCTCATCAGCACCTTGGTTGAAGGGATCATCAGTACCATGGTTGTAGGCTCATCAGCATCTTGGTTGAAGGGCTCATCAGCACCTTGGTTGGAGGGCTCATCAGCACCTTGGGGGAGGGCTCATCATCACCTTGGGGGAGATAGGCCAATCAGCACCTTGGGGGGGAGGGCTCATCAGCACCTTGGGAGGAGGGCTCATAGGCACATTGGGGGGAGGGTTCATCAGCACCATGGTTGGAGGGCTCATCAGCACCTTGTTTGGAGGGCTCATCATAACCTTGGGGGAGGGCTCATCAGCACCTTCGGGGGAGGGCTTATCAGCACCTTGGGGGGAGGGCGTATCAGCACCTTGGGGGGAGGGCTTATCATCACCTTGGTTGGAGGGCTCATCAGCACCTTGGTTGGAGGGCTTATCATCACCTTGGTCGGAGGGCTCATCAGCACCTTGGTTGATGGGCTCATCAATACCTTGGTTGTAGGCTCATCAGCACCTTGGTTGGAGGGCTCATCAGCACCTTGGTTGGAGGGCTCATCAGCACCTTGGGGGAGGGCTCATCATCACCTTGGGGGAGGGTTCATCAGCACCATGGGGAGGGCTCATCAGCACCATGGGGGGAGGGCTCATCAGCACCTTGGGGGAGATAGGCCAATCAGCACCTTGAGGGGGGGAGGGCTCCTCAGCACTTTGGGGGGAGGGCTCATCAGCACCTTGGGGGAGGGCTCATAGGCACATTGGGGGGAGGGCTCATCAGCACCATGGTTGGAGGGCTCATCAGCACCATGGTTGGAGGGCTCATCAGCACCTTGTGGGAGGGCTCATCAGCACCTTGGTTGGAGGGCTCATCAGCACCTTGGTTGGAGGGCTCATCAGACCCTTGGTTGGAGGGCTCATCAGCACCTTGGCGGGGAGGGCTCATCAGCACCTTGTTGGAAGGCCTCATCAGCACCATGGGGGGAGGGCTCATCGGCACTTTGGGGGAGGGCTCATCAGCACCTTGGGGGGAGGGCTCATCAGCATCTTGGGGGGAGGGCTCCTCAGCACCTTGGTTGGAGGGCTCATCAGCACCTTGGATGGAGGGCTCATCAGCACCTTGGATGGAGGGCTCATCAGCACCTTGGTTAGAGGGCTCATCATCACCTTGGTTGGAGGGCTCATCAGCACCTTGGGGGAGGGCTCATCAGCACATTGGTTGGATGGCTCATCACACCCTTGATTGGAGGGCTCATCAGCGCCTTGGTTGGGGTGCTCATCAGCAACTTGGTGGAAGGGCTCATCAGCACCTTGGAGGGAGGGCTCATCAGCACCATGGGAAGGGCTCATCAGCACCTTGGTTGGAGGGCTCATCAGCACCTTGGTTGAAGGGATCATCAGCACCTTGGTTGGAGGGCTCATCAGCACCTTGGCGGGGAGGGCTCATCAGCACCTTGGTGGGGAGGGCTCATCAGCACATTGATGCGGAGGGCTCATCAGCACCTTGGTTGGATGGCTCATCAGCACCTTGGCGGGGAGGGCTCATCAGCACCTTGGTTGAAGGGCTCATCAGCACCTTGGTTGGTGGGCTCATCAGCACCATGGGAGGAGGGCTCATTGGCATCTTGGTTGGAGGGCTCATCAGCACCTTGAGGGGAGGGCTCATCAGCACATTGGTTGGAGGGCTCATCAGCACCTTGGCGGGGAAGGCTCATCAGCACCTTGGTTGGAGGGCTTATCAGCACCTTGGAGGAAGGGCTCATCAGCACCTTGGGGGGAGGGCTCATAGGCACCTTGGGGGTAAAGCTCATAGGCACCTTGGTTGGAGGACTCATCAGTGCCTTGGGGGGAGGGCTCATAGGCACCTTGGGGGAGGGTTCATCAGCACCATGGGGAGGGCTCATCAGCACCATGGGGGGAGGGCTCATCAGCACCTTGGGGGAGATAGGCCAATCAGCACCTTGGGGGGGGGAGGGCTCATCAGCACTTTGGGGGGAGGGCTCATCAGCACCTTGGGGGAGGGCTCATAGGCACATTGGGGGGAGGGCTCATCAGCACCATGGTTGGAGGGCTCATCAGCACCATGGTTGGAGGGCTCATCAGCACCTTGTGGGAGGGCTCATCAGCACCTTGGTTGGAGGGCTCATCAGCACCTTGGTTGGAGGGCTCATCAGACCCTTGGTTGGAGGGCTCATCAGCACCTTGGCGGGGAGGGCTCATCAGCACCTTGTTGGAAGGCCTCATCAGCACCATGGGGGGAGGGCTCATCGGCACTTTGGGGGAGGGCTCATCAGCACCTTGGGGGGAGGGCTCATCAGCATCTTGGGGGGAGGGCTCCTCAGCACCTTGGTTGGAGGGCTCATCAGCACCTTGGATGGAGGGCTCATCAGCACCTTGGTTAGAGGGCTCATCATCACCTTGGTTGGAGGGCTCATCAGCACCTTGGGGGAGGGCTCATCAGCACATTGGTTGGATGGCTCATCACACCCTTGATTGGAGGGCTCATCAGCACCTTGGTTGGGGGGCTCATCAGCAACTTGGTGGAAGGGCTCATCAGCACCTTGGAGGGAGGGCTCATCAGCACCATGGGAAGGGCTCATCAGCACCTTGGTTGGAGGGCTCATCAGCACCTTGGTTGAAGGGATCATCAGCACCTTGGTTGGAGGGCTCATCAGCACCTTGGCGGGGAGGGCTCATCAGCACCTTGGTGGGGAGGGCTCATCAGCACATTGACGGGGAGGGCTCATCAGCACCTTGGTTGGATGGCTCATCAGCACCTTGGCGGGGAGGGCTCATCAGCACCTTGGTTGAAGGGCTCATCAGCACCTTGGTTGGAGGGCTCATCAGCACCATGGGAGGAGGGCTCATTAGCATCTTGGTTGGAGGGCTCATCAGCACCTTGAGGGGAGGGCTCATCAGCACATTGGTTGGAGGGCTCATCAGCACCTTGGCGGGGAGGGCTCATCAGCACCTTGGTTGGAGGGCTCATCAGCACCTTGGTTGGAGGGCTTATCAGCACCTTGGAGGAAGGGCTCATCAGCACCTTGGGGGGAGGGCTCATAGGCACCTTGGGGGTAAGGCTCATAGGCACCTTGGTTGGAGGACTCATCAGTGCCTTGGGGGGAGGGCTCATAGGCACCTTGGGGGGAGGGATCAAAGGCACCATGGTTGGAGGGCTCATCAGCACCTTGGTTTGAGGGCACATCAGCACCTTGGTTGGAGGGCTCATCAGCACCTTGGGGCGAGAGCTCATCAGCACCTTGATGGGAGGTCTCTTCAGCACTTTGGGGCGAGGGCTCATCAGCACCTTGGGGGAGGGCTCATCAGCACCTTGGTTGGAGGGCCCATCAGTACCTTGGGGGGGAGGGCTCATCAGCACCTTGCTTGGAGGGCTCGTCAGCACCTTGGGGGAGGGCTCATTAGCACCTTGGTTGGGGGGCTCATCAGCACCATGGGGGGAGGGCTCATCAGCACCTGGGGGGGATCATCAGCACCTTAGGGGGAAGGCTCATCAGCACCTTGGGGGGAGGGCTCATCAACACCTTGGTTGGAAGGCTCATCAGCACCATGAGTGAGGGCTCATCAGCACCTTGGTTGAAGGGCTCATCAGCACCTTGGTTGGAGGACTCATCAGCACCATGGGGGAGGGCTCATCAGCACCTTGGTATGAGGGTGCATCAGCACCTGGTGAGGAGAGCACTCCTGGGACTGAGGGTACATCAGCACCTGGGGAGGAGAGCACACAAGTGACAAAGGGTTCATCAGCACCCTGGGAGGAGAGCACAACTGGGTCTGAGGGTACATCAGCACCTGGGGAGGAGAGCACACCTGGGAATGAGGGTACATCAGCATCTGGGGATGAGAGCACATCTGGGACTGAGTGTACATCAGCACCCAGGGAGGAAGGTATACATGGGACTGAGCGTACCTCAGCACCTGGGAAGGAGAGCACATCTGGGACTGAGGGTTCATCAGCACCCGGGTAGGAGAGCACACCTGGGACTGAGTGTACATCAGCACCAAGGGAGGAGAGCACACCTGGGACTGGGTACATCAGCACCTGGGGAAGAGAGCACACCTGGGAATGAGTGTACATCAGCACCCGGGGAAGAGAGCACACCTGGGACTGAGCATACATCAGCACCTGGGGAGGAGAGCACACTTGCCACTGAGCATACAGCAGCATCTGTGAAGGAGAGCACACCTGGGACTGAGGGTATATCAGCACCCGGGGAGGAGAGCACACCTGGGGCTGTGGGTACATCAACACCTGGGGAGGAGACCACACCTGGAACTGAGCATACATCAGCACTTGGGGAGAAGAGCACACCTGGGACTGAGGGTACACCAGTACCCGGGGATGGGAGCACACCTGGGAATGAGGGTAAATCAGCACCCAGGGAGGAGAGCAAACCTGGGAATGAGGGTACATCAGAACCTGGGGAGGAGAGCAGACCTGGGACTGAGCATACATCAGCACCTGGGGAGGAGAGCACACCTGGGACTGAGAGTACATCAGCATTAGGGAGGAGAGCACACCTGAGACTGAGCATACATCAGCACCTGGGAGCAGAGCACACCTGGGACTGAGGGTACATCAGCACCTGGGGAGGAGAGCACACGTGGGACTGAGGGTACATCAGCACCTGGGGATGAGAGCACACCTGGGACTGAGGGTACAGCAGCACCTGGGGAGGAGAGCACACCGGGGACTGAGGGTACATCAGCACCTGGGGAGGAGAGCACACCTGGGATTGAGGGTACATCAGCACCTATGGAGGAGAGCACCACTGGGACTGAGCATACATTTGTTATATTAATTATGGTTGTATGATTTAACAATGCATTCCGTTACAACGCATGCCTTTACCACGCATGCGTTACAACGTGAATGCCATTACCACGCATAACCTTCACCATGAAAACGCCTTTATCACGCATACCTTTACAACGATTTTTGTTGGAAAACCATGCATGATAATGGCATATTCATGGTAAAGGTTTTCTCTGATCTCTGCCCGGAACACTAAAAATCTTGCCCTGTATGATTCCCCCACCCTCAAACCCTTCTATCAAATACCCCTCCCCTGAACACTAAAAATGTACCCCTGCACGACACGACCCCCTCATCCCTTAAATCATTTTTTTAAACTAAAATCCCCCTTACCTCTCCACGACCTCTCCTCTCCATGTTCGTCCTACGTGCATTGTACGTCATAACGAGGAAGCGTAAGTGTCTTTCCGTTTCCTCTAACGATACCGATTGCCGCCAAATCTTTGAACAATCAATCTTTTTGACTGTGAAGGCGACGGAAAAAGGCGCCCTACTTTTAATTGTACCTTTAACACACATGCCTTTACTACGTATCTCGTAGTAAAGGAATGCGTAGTAAAGGCTATGCGTGGTAACCACGCATGCGTGGTTAAGGGTATGTGTGGAAATGGCCGCGTTGTACTGGCTGTTTCCCGTTAATTATATTTCTTAAGCACAACGGTTACTTGAAGGTATCCTGGCGCTGAGGGCTGCCTTCCGGTTGAACGGATGTGTGTTAACCCAGGAGGTAAAAAGCCAGGTTTTAAGTCCCTTCCTGAATGTCAACAGCTCTGTGGTGTTCCTGCGGTGGAAAGGAAGCTCATTCCAGGCCCTGGTGGCGCATGTAGTGTAACTTCTTCCGCCCCAATTTGCTTTTTTAAATGTGGGTACTACCACAAGTCTTGCTCCGGCAGATCGGAGTACTCTCTTATACCATTTAAAAGACTGTTTTAGATGTTCCAGACCTCCACCATAGCCGACCTTGAAAACTGTGCATAAGGATTTGAATTGAATCCGCTGTTTGACAGGGAGCCAATGCAGCTGTTTTATTCCTTTTTTAATTGAGACAATTTTTAGTGTTCCAGTCAAAAGTCACATCACCTGGTGTGGAGGGAGCATCAGCACCTGGGGTGGAGGGAGCATCAGCACCTTGGGTGGAGGGAGCATCAGCACCTGGGATGGAGAGAGCACCAGCACTTGGGATGGAGAGAGCATCAAGACTTGGGGTGGAGGGAGCATCATCACCTGGGGTGGAGGGAGCATCATCGCCTGGGGTGGAGGGCTCATCAGCACCTTGGGGGAGGGCTCATCAGCACATTGGTTGGATGGCTCATCACACCCTTGATTGGAGGGCTCATCAGCACCTTGGTTGGGGGGCTCATCAGCAACTTGGTGGAAGGGCTCATCAGCACCTTGGAGGGAGGGCTCATCAGCACCATGGGAAGGGCTCATCAGCACCTTGGTTGGAGGGCTCATCAGCACCTTGGTTGAAGGGATCATCAGCACCTTGGTTGGAGGGCTCATCAGCACCTTGGCGGGGAGGGCTCATCAGCACCTTGGTGGGGAGGGCTCATCAGCACATTGACGGGGAGGGCTCATCAGCACCTTGGTTGGATGGCTCATCAGCACCTTGGCGGGGAGGGCTCATCAGCACCTTGGTTGAAGGGCTCATCAGCACCTTGGTTGGAGGGCTCATCAGCACCATGGGAGGAGGGCTCATTAGCATCTTGGTTGGAGGGCTCATCAGCACCTTGAGGGGAGGGCTCATCAGCACATTGGTTGGAGGGCTCATCAGCACCTTGGCGGGGAGGGCTCATCAGCACCTTGGTTGGAGGGCTCATCAGCACCTTGGTTGGAGGGCTTATCAGCACCTTGGAGGAAGGGCTCATCAGCACCTTGGGGGGAGGGCTCATAGGCACCTTGGGGGTAAGGCTCATAGGCACCTTGGTTGGAGGACTCATCAGTGCCTTGGGGGGAGGGCTCATAGGCACCTTGGGGGGAGGGATCAAAGGCACCATGGTTGGAGGGCTCATCAGCACCTTGGTTTGAGGGCACATCAGCACCTTGGTTGGAGGGCTCATCAGCACCTTGGGGCGAGAGCTCATCAGCACCTTGATGGGAGGTCTCTTCAGCACTTTGGGGCGAGGGCTCATCAGCACCTTGGGGGAGGGCTCATCAGCACCTTGGTTGGAGGGCCCATCAGTACCTTGGGGGGGAGGGCTCATCAGCACCTTGCTTGGAGGGCTCGTCAGCACCTTGGGGGAGGGCTCATTAGCACCTTGGTTGGGGGGCTCATCAGCACCATGGGGGGAGGGCTCATCAGCACCTGGGGGGGATCATCAGCACCTTAGGGGGAAGGCTCATCAGCACCTTGGGGGGAGGGCTCATCAACACCTTGGTTGGAAGGCTCATCAGCACCATGAGTGAGGGCTCATCAGCACCTTGGTTGAAGGGCTCATCAGCACCTTGGTTGGAGGACTCATCAGCACCATGGGGGAGGGCTCATCAGCACCTTGGTATGAGGGTGCATCAGCACCTGGTGAGGAGAGCACTCCTGGGACTGAGGGTACATCAGCACCTGGGGAGGAGAGCACACAAGTGACAAAGGGTTCATCAGCACCCTGGGAGGAGAGCACAACTGGGTCTGAGGGTACATCAGCACCTGGGGAGGAGAGCACACCTGGGAATGAGGGTACATCAGCATCTGGGGATGAGAGCACATCTGGGACTGAGTGTACATCAGCACCCAGGGAGGAAGGTATACATGGGACTGAGCGTACCTCAGCACCTGGGAAGGAGAGCACATCTGGGACTGAGGGTTCATCAGCACCCGGGTAGGAGAGCACACCTGGGACTGAGTGTACATCAGCACCAAGGGAGGAGAGCACACCTGGGACTGGGTACATCAGCACCTGGGGAAGAGAGCACACCTGGGAATGAGTGTACATCAGCACCCGGGGAAGAGAGCACACCTGGGACTGAGCATACATCAGCACCTGGGGAGGAGAGCACACTTGCCACTGAGCATACAGCAGCATCTGTGAAGGAGAGCACACCTGGGACTGAGGGTATATCAGCACCCGGGGAGGAGAGCACACCTGGGGCTGTGGGTACATCAACACCTGGGGAGGAGACCACACCTGGAACTGAGCATACATCAGCACTTGGGGAGAAGAGCACACCTGGGACTGAGGGTACACCAGTACCCGGGGATGGGAGCACACCTGGGAATGAGGGTAAATCAGCACCCAGGGAGGAGAGCAAACCTGGGAATGAGGGTACATCAGAACCTGGGGAGGAGAGCAGACCTGGGACTGAGCATACATCAGCACCTGGGGAGGAGAGCACACCTGGGACTGAGAGTACATCAGCATTAGGGAGGAGAGCACACCTGAGACTGAGCATACATCAGCACCTGGGAGCAGAGCACACCTGGGACTGAGGGTACATCAGCACCTGGGGAGGAGAGCACACGTGGGACTGAGGGTACATCAGCACCTGGGGATGAGAGCACACCTGGGACTGAGGGTACAGCAGCACCTGGGGAGGAGAGCACACCGGGGACTGAGGGTACATCAGCACCTGGGGAGGAGAGCACACCTGGGATTGAGGGTACATCAGCACCTATGGAGGAGAGCACCACTGGGACTGAGCATACATTTGTTATATTAATTATGGTTGTATGATTTAACAATGCATTCCGTTACAACGCATGCCTTTACCACGCATGCGTTACAACGTGAATGCCATTACCACGCATAACCTTCACCATGAAAACGCCTTTATCACGCATACCTTTACAACGATTTTTGTTGGAAAACCATGCATGATAATGGCATATTCATGGTAAAGGTTTTCTCTGATCTCTGCCCGGAACACTAAAAATCTTGCCCTGTATGATTCCCCCACCCTCAAACCCTTCTATCAAATACCCCTCCCCTGAACACTAAAAATGTACCCCTGCACGACACGACCCCCTCATCCCTTAAATCATTTTTTTAAACTAAAATCCCCCTTACCTCTCCACGACCTCTCCTCTCCATGTTCGTCCTACGTGCATTGTACGTCATAACGAGGAAGCGTAAGTGTCTTTCCGTTTCCTCTAACGATACCGATTGCCGCCAAATCTTTGAACAATCAATCTTTTTGACTGTGAAGGCGACGGAAAAAGGCGCCCTACTTTTAATTGTACCTTTAACACACATGCCTTTACTACGTATCTCGTAGTAAAGGAATGCGTAGTAAAGGCTATGCGTGGTAACCACGCATGCGTGGTTAAGGGTATGTGTGGAAATGGCCGCGTTGTACTGGCTGTTTCCCGTTAATTATATTTCTTAAGCACAACGGTTACTTGAAGGTATCCTGGCGCTGAGGGCTGCCTTCCGGTTGAACGGATGTGTGTTAACCCAGGAGGTAAAAAGCCAGGTTTTAAGTCCCTTCCTGAATGTCAACAGCTCTGTGGTGTTCCTGCGGTGGAAAGGAAGCTCATTCCAGGCCCTGGTGGCGCATGTAGTGTAACTTCTTCCGCCCCAATTTGCTTTTTTAAATGTGGGTACTACCACAAGTCTTGCTCCGGCAGATCGGAGTACTCTCTTATACCATTTAAAAGACTGTTTTAGATGTTCCAGACCTCCACCATAGCCGACCTTGAAAACTGTGCATAAGGATTTGAATTGAATCCGCTGTTTGACAGGGAGCCAATGCAGCTGTTTTATTCCTTTTTTAATTGAGACAATTTTTAGTGTTCCAGTCAAAAGTCACATCACCTGGTGTGGAGGGAGCATCAGCACCTGGGGTGGAGGGAGCATCAGCACCTTGGGTGGAGGGAGCATCAGCACCTGGGATGGAGAGAGCACCAGCACTTGGGATGGAGAGAGCATCAAGACTTGGGGTGGAGGGAGCATCATCACCTGGGGTGGAGGGAGCATCATCGCCTGGGGTGGAGGGAGCATCAGCACCCGGGGTGGAGGGAGCATCAGCACCTGGGGTGGAGGGAGCATCAGCACCAGGGATGGAGGGAGCATCAGCACTTGGGATGGAGAGAGCATCAAGACTTGGGGTGGAGGGAGCATCATCACCTGGGGTGGAGGGAGCATCATCACCTGGGGTGGAGGGAGCACCAGCACCCGGGGTGGAGGGAGCATCAGCACCTGGGGTGGAGGGAGCATCAGCACCTGGGGTGGAGGGAGCATCATCACCCGGGGTGGAGGGAGCATCAGCACTCGGGTGGAGGGAGCATCAGCACCCGGGGTGGAGGGAGCATCAGCACCTGGGGTGGAGGGAGCATCAGCACCCGGGGTGGAGGGAGCATCAGCACCTGGGGTGGAGGGAGCATCAGCACCCGGGGTGGAGGGAGCATCAGCACCTGGGGTGGAGGGAGCATCAGCACTTGAGGTGGAGGAAGCATCAGCACCTGGGGTGGAAGGAGCATCAGCACTTGGGGTGGAGAGAGCATCAGCACTTGGGGTGGAGGGAGCATCAGCACTTGGGGTGGAGGGAGCATCAGCACCTGGGGTGGAGGGAGCATCAGCACCTGGGGTGGAGGGAGCATCAGCACCTGGGGTGGAGGGAGCATCAGCACTTGAGGTGGAGGAAGCATCAGCACCTGGGGTGGAAGGAGCATCAGCACTTGGGGTGGAGAGAGCATCAGCACTTGGGGTGGAGGGAGCATCAGCACTTGGGGTGGAGGGAGCATCAGCACCTGGGGTGGAGGGAGCATCAGCACCCGGGGTGGAGGGAGCATCAGCACCTGGGGTGGAGGGAGCATCAGCACTTGAGGTGGAGGAAGCATCAGCACCTGGGGTGGAAGGAGCATCAGCACTTGGGTTGGAGAGAGCATCAGCACTTGGGGTGGAGGGAGCATCAGCACCTGGGGTGGAGGGAGCATCAGCACCTGGGATGGAGGGAGCATCAGCACCTGGGATGGAGGGAGCATCAGCACTTGGGATGGAGGGAGCATCAGCACCTGGGGTGGAGGGAGCATCAGCACCTGGGGTGGAGGGCACATCAGTAGATGGAGTGGGGAGTGATTAGGGTCGGAGGGAATCCCAGGGCTCCAAGTGGAGAACGCAAACAACGAGGGAACATCCGCTATTGGGTTGAAGGGAGCATCGGCATCTTAGATCGAGGGAGCATCAGCACCAGGGATGGAGAGAACATCAAGACTTGGGGTGGAGGGAGCATCAGCACCAGGGGTGGAGGGAGAATCAGCTCCTGGGGTGGAGGGAGAATCAGCACCCGGAATGGAGAGAGCATCAGCACCTGGGGTTGGAGGGAGAATCAGCACCTGGGTTGGAGAGAGCATCAGAACCTCTGGTGGAGGGAGCATCGGCACCAGGGGTGGAAGGAGCATCAGCAACTCAGGTGGAGGGAGCATCAGCTCCTGAGATGGAGAGAGCAACAGCACTTGTTGTGGATGGAGCATCGGCACCGGGGATGGAGGGAGCATCAGCACTTGCACAGTGTGTCATTTAATCCATCTCCTCTCTGCAGTGCTGGGGTCTCTGGGTGGAAAAGTGACTTGTCTGAGGTCACACAGTGTGTCATTAACTC
This sequence comes from Triturus cristatus, assembly GCF_964204655.1. Classification (NCBI taxonomy): domain Eukaryota; kingdom Metazoa; phylum Chordata; class Amphibia; order Caudata; family Salamandridae; genus Triturus; species Triturus cristatus. The sequence goes on from NC_140590.1 coordinate 1,863,485,639, forward strand.
TCTCTCCTCTCTCTGCAGTGCTGGGGTCTCTTGGTGGGACAGTGACTTGTCTGAGGTCACACAATGTGTCATTACCTCTCTCTCCCCTCTCTGCAGTGCTGGGGTCTCTGGGTGGGACAGTGACTTGTCTGAGGTCGCAAAGTGTGTCATTGACTCTCTCTCCTCTCTCTGCAGTGCTGGGGTCTCAGAGTGGGACAGTGACTTGTCTGAGGTCACAAAGTGTGTCATTGAGTGTCTCTACTCTCTGCAGTGCTGGTGTCTGACAGTGGACAGTCACTTGTCTGAGGTCACACAGTCTGTCATTAACTCTCTCTTCGCAGTGCTGGGGTCGTTGGGTGGGACAGTGACTTGTATTAGGTCTCACAGTGTGTCAGTAACTCTCTCTCCCCTCTCTGCAGTGCTGGGGTCTCTGGGTGGGACAGTGACTTGTCTGAGGTCACAACGTGTGTCATTGACTCTTTCTCCTCTCTGCAGTGCTGTGGTCTGAGAGTGGACAGTGACTTGTCTGAGGTCACTCAGTGTGTCACTAACTCTCTCACCTCTCTCTGCGGTGCTGGGGTCTCTGGGTGGGACAGTGACTTGTCTGAGATCACACAGTGTGTCATTAACTCTCTCTCCTCTCTCTGCAGTGCTGGGGTCTCTGGGTGGGACAGTGTCTTGTCTCCAGGTCACACAATGTGTCATTACCTCTCTCCTCTCTCTGCAGTGCTGGGGTCTGAGGGTGGGACAGTGACTTTTCTGAGGTCACACAGTGTGTCATTAACTCTCTCTCCTCTCTCTGCAGTGCTGGGGTCTCTTGGTGGGACAGTGACTTGTCTGAGGTCACACAATGTGTCATTACCTCTCTCTCCCCTCTCTGCAGTGCTGGGGTCTCTGGGTGGGACAGTGACTTGTCTGAGGTCACAAAGTGTGTCATTGAGTGTCTCTACTCTCTGCAGTGCTGGTGTCTGACAGTGGACAGTCACTTGTCTGAGGTCACACAGTGTGTCATTAACTCTCTCTTCGCAGTGCTGGGGTCGTTGGGTGGGACAGTGACTTGTATTAGGTCACACAGTGTGTCAGTAACTCTCTCTCCCCTCTCTGCAGTGCTGGGGTCTCTGGGTGGGACAGTGACTTGTCTGAGGTCACAACGTGTGTCATTGACTCTTTCTCCTCTCTGCAGTGCTGTGGTCTGAGAGTGGACAGTAACTTGTCTGAGGTCACTCAGTGTGTCACTAACTCTCTCACCTCTCTCTGCGGTGCTGGGGTCTCTGGGTGGGACAGTGACTTGTCTGAGATCACACAGTGTGTCATTAACTCTCTCTCCTCTCTCTGCAGTGCTGGGGTCTCTGGGTGGGACAGTGTCTTGTCTCCAGGTCACACAGTGTGTCATTAACTCTCTCTCCTCTCTCTGCAGTGCTGGGGTCGCTGTGTGGGACAGTGACTTGTATTATATCACTCACTGTGTCAGTAACTCTCTCTCCTCTCTCTGCAAGACTGGGGTCTCTGGGTGGGACAGTGTCTTGTCTCCAGGTCACACAATGTGTCATTACCTCTCTCCTCTCTCTGCAGTGCTGGGGTCTGAGGGTGGGACAGTGACTTTTCTGAGGTCACACAGTATGTCATTAACTCTCTCTCCTCTCTCTTCAGTGCTGGGGTCTCAGAGTGGGACAGTGACTTGTCTGAGGTCACAAAGTGTGTCATTGACTGTCTGTCTCTACTCTCTGCAGTGCTGGGGTCTGAGAGTGGACAGTTACTTCTCTGAGGTCACGGTGGTTAGTCTAAATATCGAGTTTTAAATGTCGACCTACAAGTATATCGAGTTGTTAATATCGTAGGTAAAGAATATCGAAGTCAAGAATATCGATGGACAGAATATCGACCCCAAGGTAAGTATTATCGAAGTTAATAATATCGAAGTCATTAATATAGATGTAAGTAATATCGTAATGAAAAATTTCGATGTCAATAATATCGATATTTTATTAGTGTAATGTATTTTAATATGTATTTTATTTGTATGTTAAAGATTATTGTAATGTATTTTAATACATTTAAAAATAAATGTTTAGAGATTAATAATTATTTAAAATATAATTTAGCGTTTTAGTATCAGAGCGGGTTGTGGGTTTATAGGGGAATAGGGTGGGAAGTAATTTAACTATAATTAATTAATTAATATGTATTGTTTAATTGGTATTTATGATTAATTAATTGTTAATTAATTACTAATTGTAAATTAAATATATTAATTGATTAATTAATTGTTAATTAATTATTAATTGTAAATTAATTTTATTAATTGGTTAATTATATAAGTTATAATTAGTTTAATATTAATATTTATTTATTGGTATTGTTAATTAATTAATTGTTAATTAGTAATTAATTGGTGATATAATTTTATTAAGTGATTAATTGATGATTAAATTAATTATGTGAATTTTTATGTGCAGTGGGTTGTGGGTTTATAGGGGAATAGGGTGGGATGTAATTAAATTCAAATAATTACTGAATTTTTATTTATTTGTAATTAATAATAATTAATTGTTAATTAATTATTAATTGGTAATTAATTGGTATTAGTACGTTAAATATAGTAAATATAAATAATTTATTATTTCATGTTATTTGTTGTTATTGCTAATTAATGTATTGTTAATTAATAATTAATTTGTGAATAATTGTAATTTGGTAGTTAATATGTATAAATTAGTAAATAATAAGTATATTAATTATAAAGAATGTATTATTAATTGTAAATAATAGATAAACTGATATTTAAATGTATTGTGTATTTTGTATGTGTAGTGTGTTGTGTGTTAAAGGGGGAATAGTGTGGGATGTAATTTAAAGTTATTTATATAAATATTTATTTTAAATAATTGGTATTTAAGAATAAATATTTTGTAAATTAATTATTAATATGCTATTTTTTTATAACTAATTATTTAATTGGTTATTATGTTTATAGAATCCCTATGCTATCCAGTGCTTTCCCAACTGTTTTACTATCTGGAGTAGGAATAGTAATTTTTACCCCTACTCTATCCAGCGCTTTTCCTACTGTTGCACTCTCTGGAGTTGGAATAGTAATTTTTACCCCTACGCTATCCAGCGCTTTCCCTACTGTTTCACTTACTGGAGTGGGAATAGTAATTTGTACCCCTACGCTATCCAGCGTTTTCACTACTGTTGCACTCTCTGGAGTGGGAATAGTAATTATTACCCGTACGCTATCCAACGCTTTCCCTACTGTTGGACTCACTGGAGTGGGAATAGTAATTTTTACTCCTACGCTATCCAACATTTTCCCTACTATTGCACTCTCTGGAGTTGGAATAGTAATTTTTTTCCCTACGCTATCCAACACTTTCCCTACTGTTGCACTCTCTGGAGTGGGAATAGTAATTTTTACCCTTACGCTATCCAACGCTTTCCCTACTATTGCACTCTCGGGAGTTGGAATAGTAATTTTTACCCCTACGCTATCCAACGCTTTCCCTACTGTTTCACTTACTGGAGTGGGAATAGTAATTTGTACCCCTACGCTATCCAACGCTTTCCCTACTGTTGCACTCTCTGGAGTTGGAATAGTAATTTTTACCCCTACGCTATCCAGCGCTTTTCCTACTGTTGCACTCTCTGGAGTTGGAATAGTAATTTTTACCCCTACGCTATCCAGCGCTTTTCCTACTGTTGCACTCTCTGGAGTTGGAATAGTAATTTTTACCCCTACGCTATCCAGCGCTTTCCCTACTGTTTCACTTACTGGAGTGGGAATAGTAATTTTTACCCCTACGCTATCCAGCGCTTTCCCTACTGTTTCACTTACTGGAGTGGGAATAGTAATTTGTACCCCTACGCTATCCCGCGTTTTCACTACTGTTGCACTCTCTGGAGTGGGAATAGTAATTTTTACCCCTACGCTATCCAACGCTTTCCCTACTGTTGGACTCACTGGAGTGGGAATAGTAATTTTTACCACTATGCTATCCAGTGGTTTCCCTACTGTTGCATTCTCTGTAGTTGGAATAGTAATTTTTTTCCCTACGCTATCCAACACTTTCCCTACTGTTGCACTCTCTGGAATGGGAATAGTAATTTTTACCGTTACGCTATCCAACGCTTTCCCTACTATTGCACTCTCTGGAGTTGGAATAGTAATTTTTACCTCTACGCTATCCAACGCTTTCCCTACTGTTGCACTCTTTGGAGTTGGAATAGTAATTTTTACCCCTACGCTATCCAACGTTTTCCCTACTGTTGCACTCTCTGGAGTGGGAATAGTAATTTTTACCTTTACGCTATCCAACGCTTTTCCTACTATTGCACTCTCTGGAGTTGGAATAGTAATTTTAACCCTATGCTATCCAACGCTTTCCCTACTGTTGCACTCTTTGGAGTTGGAATAGTAATTTTTACCCCTACGGTATCCAACATTTTCCTTACTGTTGTTTTTGTTGGAGTTGGACTAGTAGTTTTATTGTGTCTCATATTTCATATGTTTTGTATTATTTTTGCTATTGTAATATATCATTAATAATAAACATTATTCACATTAAAAATATTGATTATTATTTGCTATATGTAATTATTAAATATTTATTAATGTTATTGTTTTATGTGTATAGATGTATTGGTAATTTTTAAAAACATTTAATAATTTATACGTTACAGAAATTATTATTAAAATTAATTATTAAGTAAGTATATATATTATATATTATATTCACTGAAAAAACCATAGGTTTCACACATGTTATAGTTAGCTGGACATTTTACTGATAAAAAACCAATGAAATTCCCCCGTTATAGTTACTGTAGGCAACTATAACTCACGCGACCGCAATCCTCTGCTGATGCTAATACTGTATTTAGACACTTATTTGCCCATGTCTTCTTCCATTAAATTTTAGCTATACATATATTACAAATATTTTTTTTTCATAAAGACACATATGTCATCAGCAGAGGATTACGGTCGCGTGAGTTATAGTTGCCTACAGTAACTATAACGGGGGAATTTCATTGGTTTTTTATCAGTAAAATGTCCAGCTAACTATAACATGTGTGAAACCTATGGTTTTTTCAGTGAATTAGCAAGGTTTTTTAAATGCTAATTCCTAACTATAACGTGTGTGAAACCTATGGTTTTTTCAGTGAATTTGTACGGTTTTTTAAATGCTAATTTATTTATGTATTATTTTTTATCTATTTATTTTACAATAAACTACGTATTAAAAATTATTATTATTTTTTTTTTGGTTTTCACCCTGCGAATTATTTTTTTTTTTTTGCAAAAAAAAAAAAAATTTTTTTTGTGTTTTTCAGGGTGCGCGCACTGTGCGCGCACCCCCGCGATTTTTAAAAAAAAAAAAATTTTTTTTTTGCCTTCGGGGTCCTTCAGGGACCCCCTGACAAAGGCTAGGGGGTCAGGAACTCTCTACCCTGCCCCCTTTTCACGTTCGCCACCTTCCTTTTTCACTCTCGCACTGAAAACAAACAAAATGGCGGCCGACACTTCCTGATTTCGACCGATTCGAACGTTGACTAACATGTAACCACCAATCAGAATTACGCTCGCGCACGTTAGGGTGCTCGCACGGTGCTCGCACGGTGCGCGCACCCTGCGCGCATATATATATATATATGCTTTTAAATGCTATTTTCTCCGGAAATACTGAACAGATTTACACCAGACCTACAAAAGGCACTTCCTTGACCTAGGGACTACCTCTCTGCCAAATTTTGAGTAATTCTGTTCAGCCGTTCGGGCTGTAGCTCGTTCTAAAGGTCCTATGGAAAAATGCATGGGAAAAACGTGTTTTGGGACCCCCCTTTTATCTCAGCCCCCGCTTGACGGATCCCCCCGAGACTTTCAGGGTAGGAGCGGAGCGTAGCGCCCCACCTATTTTGAGAAATTCGCGAGAATTCGTCGACCGGCGCCAAAGTTATTCAAAATAGAATGTTGAGGTTTTCCTATGGAAACGTGGTCCTAACTATAACTACCTACTGGCGACCGCCAGTAGGTAATGTATATGTTTAATTAAAGTTTTAATAAATTATATATATTAATTATACATTTTAAATATTATACAATATATTTAATTATGTTTATTTAATTTCTAAGTATAATTTGGTTTATTTTACATATATTTTTAAAGTAAAAGAAAAACGATATTTTTAATAACGATATTTTTGACATCGATATTTAATTTTCGATATTTTTGTACTTACCATGTTGTAGATAGGATGTCGATATTCTTGACATCTATATTTTTGTTGCGATATATTTGTAGGTCGATTTTCTGTCTGTCGAAATTATGTCATACAACCCTGAGGTCACAAAGTATGTCATTAACCCTCTCCCATCTCTCTGCAGTGCTTGGTCTCTTGGTGGGACAGTGACTTGTCTGAGGTCACACAGTGTGTCATTAACTCTCTCTGCAGTGCTGGGGTCGCTGTGTGGGACAGTGACTTGTATTATATCACTCACTGTGTCAGTAACTCTCTCTCCTCTCTCTGCAAGACTGGGGTCTCTTGGTGGGACAGTGACTTGTCCGAGGTCACACAGTGTGTCATTGACTCTCTCTCCTCTCGGCAGTGGTGGGGTCTGAGGGTGGACAATGACTTGTATGAGGTCACACAGTGTGTCAGTAACTCTCTCTCCTCTCTGCAGTGCTGGGGTCTCTGGGTGGGACAGTGGCTTGTCTGTGGTCACACAGTGCGTCATTAACTCTCTCTTCTCCCTGCAGTGCTGGGGTCTCTGGACTGGATCTTGACTTGTCTGAGGTCACACAGTGTGTCATTAACTCTCTCTCCTCTCTCAGCAGTGCTGGGGTCTCTGGTTGGGACAGTGGCTTGTCTGAGGTCACACAGTGTATCATTACCTCTCTCTCCTCTCTCTGCAGTGCTGGGGTCTCTGAGTGGGACAGTGACTTGTCTGAGGTCACACAGTGTGTCATTACCTCTTTCTCCTCTCTGCAGTGCTGGGGTCTCTGGGTGGGGCAGTCACTTTTCTGAGGTCACACAGTGTGTCATTAACTCTCTCTCCTCTCTCTGCAGTGCTGGGGTCTTTGGGTGGGACAGTGGCTAGTCTGAGGTGTAGGAGAGTAGGATCTTCTTTATATGGTTACCCCCACTTTTTGCCGCTGTAACACTGTTTTTCGACTTTAACTTTAGTCTGGCTGGGGCCCGGCTATTCAGGCCCCAGCCTAGATGCTTCCTCTCTAAATTGATTCCATGTACCCTAGGTACATAACAGATTGGATTCTGAGGCCAACGCGTTTCATTCCCCCATAGGGAACTTCATCAGGGCTGCAACATGACAAGACAACATATATATATATTACATTCAAATCATAAGACACAGGACTAACATTATATTATTTCTTATTTAAAAAGGCATACGCCACATACCCACATTTCCATTAATCACAAATGATATATTCCAAAAATTGTAATACATGCTTAGAACAAATGCAAATGGCCAACAGGTGGATTGATCAGTTTCTACATTCCATAGGTGGTCAAAAAAAGGGGAGGGCTGTCTTGGCTCGATGTATTAAAAAAGTGAAAAACCGTCTTCAAAGCGTATAAATTGTTCCAAATCACAGTATTGTGTGCCTGTTGTCCATAATCATACCATAACAAGTAGATTTTAACTTGTAAACAGATGGGAGCATACCTTATATTTTCCAATTTTCTGTCACTGTATAGTTTCCAAATTATTCATAGGGTAGAGTGTATTGCACTTGAACCCATAATTCCTGTTAAAAAATGCGACATCTAATATTAAACTTTAATAGTCAAACGTCAATATCTAACGTATCTTAAAACTAATCATGCACAAAATTGGGTACATGTTGAGAAGAGAGACAATATCAGAGACAGAAGTGTATCAACCAAAAAGTACCACTAAAAAGCGGCGCAAACCATATTCACGTTGGCATTATCACTTTATTATTAATATTCTCAGGAGTGGAAAGTGCCATTTGCATTTGTTCTAAGCATGTATTACAATTTTTGGAATATATCATTTGTGATTAATGGAAATGTGGGTATGTGGTGTATGCTTTTTTAAATAAGAAATAATAGAAAGTGTACTCTCTGTTCTATAAATATGAGATATTTATAGACGTTCATGATGCTTCTCTCTATTTTTATATATAATTTCTGATATTTTACTTAGGTGTGGTTTTGTGATCTGTATTAGTCAAACATCGGATGTCTATTTTTCTGTTTATGTCGGTCTATTGAAGATATTGTTTTGGTACAATCTTAATATATATTTGTTTGTCGTGTTAGTCCTCTGTCTTATGATTTGAATGTAATATATATGTTGTCTTGTCATGTTGCAGCCCTGATGAAGTTCCCTATGGGGGAATGAAACTCGTTTGCTGGACCTTTTATACCAGATGAACTCTTTAAAGTTGAAATAAAGAAGTTATTTATCTATAGCTGCTTGCCTCTTGGACTTTCTGAACTGTGCAGCCCCATCTATTCATAATCATATTCTCTTAAGTGCATTATAACCCAACGGTAAATGCTAACTTTGGACTGGCTGCACGGAAACATGCCATGTTTGGTGTCAAACACCTTGGAATCATACCCCCACAGCAGTAACCGGTGTGGGAGTATGATCCCACCCTTCTAGAGGGAGAGATATGACAGCGCTGGTATACCCGGTACCAACTTAAAAGAGCCCTGGCATCACAAAATGGATGCCGCAGCACCAGACACGAGTCTGGCCTCCTGCTGCTGACCGAAACTCCGGCAGGGGAGGCCTGGACAATAGTTTTCCAGTCACAGGGAGGTGTCACCACCTCCCAGACAGGCTTTTGTGTATTGGGGCTGGGTGGGTGCACTCTGAGAGTGCTTTGAAGTCCTGCATATTTGGTGTCCCTGTGCATAGTCCAGCTCAAACCGGTTCAGGGCCTACCAGCCCCTGCTCTGGCGTGAAACTGGACAAAGGAAATGGGTGTAGCCACCCCTCTTTTCAAACCCTCTGTTGGAAGGCGGACCCCGAGGAGTCGGCGAGACCACCAAGGGGGGGAGCCCTCACACTGTACGAAGTAGCCGAGCGCTGCCGAGAAGTCTCCTGAGAGATCCTTCTCCTATCACGTACTAGTACAGTAACACCACCACACCGGACTCAAGGAGGTTGTCTCAAGACAAGCAATTCTTTATCAGCAATAAAAAGGTTACAAGGTCAATATTTACACGAAGGGATCGAGGGATCCACCAAAAGTCTCAGTGTCTCTTTGGAAGGGTAGGGGTAGCGGGACAGTCTTTGGCAGGGGTGCGGTACGAGGGTACCTGGGGCCCAGTTCTTATCCTCACGCTGGAGGGCCTCCGGATCTCGGAGGGGTCGAGCCGCGACGGCGTCTGCAGAGCTCTGGCGTATGGTTCGTGGAGAGCCGCGATCAAATCAGCAGGGCTCTCAAGATGGTTTCTGCTCAGCTCGAGCCGCGACGTCGTCAGCAGGGCTCCGAGGGAGGCTTCAGCGAGGGTGGGCCGCGACAGCGTCAGCAGGGCTCCGATGTTCCGGGTGGCTTCAAAGTGTTCACAAGAAGGAGCCGCGACGCAGTCAGCAGGGCTCGTGATGGTTCCGACAAGAGTTCTTCTTCGTGGGGTCAGCTTCGATTCAATCAGCAGGGCTCTCGACTCCGGGATACAACTGCCGGTCTGTGGCGGGGTCGCCCCAGATATAGGTCTGGAGCCCTTTGATGTTCGGACCCAGGCGCCCGGTGGGGGCGGAGAGGCCGGGTGGAGGTGGCCAGACGCCCAGCAGGAGAGGCGCCAGGCCCAAGAGAGTTGCAGGGCGATCACACCTAGAGAGGGGAGGACAGTTGGGGGTCCCATCGCTACTGTCCTCCGCCGGGGGCGATGAATGGTTCCTGCGGCACCCCCTGGCCAGTTCGTGGTGCCTCGATGTTGGGGCTTCGCTGGGGTCGAGGCCGGGTTGAGCGGGGTTGCACTGGCTGGTGCACAGAGTCACGTGGAGGCCAACAAGATGGCGGAGCCACGAGGGGTACGCGACCTCGTGCAGCTCAGGATGAGGGGTCTCGGTGCAGTTCAGAAGGGTGGCCCGTGAAGGCCGGGGCGGGGAACGGGCACAATCCACGGGGGTAAGGACCACGCCACGAGGCCGGGTCCAACACCCTCCCATAGGTGGGTCCCCTGAGTTAGTCCAACCCCTTCCTTGGGTATAAAGAAGGAAGCCCTGGCAACAGGACTTTAGATATCCCTGGACGAAACCCTGCAACTTAATCCTGGAACTTCAACGCTCTACTCACGACTAGAGGACTGAAGAAATATCCTTTGGGGTCAAAGAGTGACTCCCCTGCTTGGCAGGCACCAACGAAGCATTTTGCTGGTCTGCATCTATGAAGCTCCCGATGGACTCTGAAGTATCTGCAGCCCAGGAAGAGGATTTCCAAACTTCTCAGAGGCCGACCAGATCCCCAGCAAAGCTGAGACCTGTTGACCAGGAAGATGACAATGATCTTGACCTGGAAAACCCAGCTTCCCTGGAAGATGAGGAAGAGAACCACAATGGCCCTCTCTTTGTCCATCCTGGGAGAGTTGGTGGTGGGCCTAGAAGGTCTAGATCTCCCTCAGTGGAGTCTAACCATTATGGTCCATCTACAGGGACCTCTATCTCTGCTCATAGGAGGGAAGCCTCCCAGGAGAGGAGAGAGAGACTGCTGAAGTATGAGGAAGTTCAGCTTAAAATCAGAAAGCAGCAGGCGGCATTAGAAAGGGAATCCCTAGAGCTCCATAGAGCTAGAACAAAGATGGGACTAGAGTCCCATGGTGGTAGCAACTTCCCTATTGTTAGGGAGCGGTCTCATGACCATAGAAACCTGAATGAGATTGTCCCTCCCTACCAGAGTGGGGATGACATCCAAAAATGGATTACTGCACTGGAAAGGGCCTGTAAAGTTCAGAGGGTCCCCCAGGAGCAGTGGGCAGCAATCTTATGACTCTCCTTTGCAGACAAAGGTAGAGATAAGCTCCTCACTGTTAGAGAGGAGGAGACAGATGATTACAACAGTCTGAAGAGTGCATTGATTGAAGGGTTTGGCCTAACCACTGAACAATATAGGTTAAAGTTCAGAGATACACAAAAGGCACAAAATCAAGACTGGGTGGACTTTGTAGATTTGCTTCTAAGGCTCTGGAGGGTTGGTTACTTGGCAGCAAGGTGCATGACTTTCAAGGATTGTACAATTTGATTATGAGGGAGCAGATCGTTAATAATTGTCAAAATCAGCTGTTGCATCAGTACCTGGTGGACTCAGATCTGACCTCTCCCCAAGACTTAGGAAAGAAGGCAGACAAATGGGTCAGAACCAGAGTGAGGCAGAAGGTTCAGAACCAAGGTGGTGACTCCAAGAAGCAGGATTCCAAAAACTCTGATACGGGTGGGAAAAAGGGTAAAAAACAGAATTCTTCTCAAGGGCCCCAAAAATCTGCATCTGTTCCAACTCAGGCTGTGCTTGTCTGTGATGGTGACATGGATATGTCCCCCTGTGTGAGTCCCAGTAACTTGGGCAAATACAGACAGCAGCCTTTAATAAATGGAGTAGAAGCTTGGGCATTTAGGGACACAGGAGCAAGTGTCACAATGGTGACAAAAGATCTTGTGGACCCTGGGCAGATTATACTTGGTGAAATGTACCAAGTAACTCTGGACAGGCCCTGGATTCTGGAAGAATGGACCAGGTGCCTCCCAAGAGGAGGAGCAGTAGGGTTAAGGCAGTGCCTTCCCCCCTAACTCAGAATACAGATTAGTCTCCTGAGGGAGATGATCTTGAACCTAAAGAAGGAACTGTCCCAGATGAGCTTGAACCTGACCAGGTTGAGTTCTTGGGGACAGGGGGCCCTTCCAGGGCTGATCTGAGCCAGGAGCAGAAAACCTGCCCCTCTCTTGAACCCCTCAGAAAGCAAGCTGCTGATGAGGTTGCTGGGAATGCTAGTGGCACCCATAAAGTATATTGGGATGATAGATTCCTTTATTCAGAGTGTAGAGACCCCAAGCCTGGTGCTTCCAGGAGGTTGGTAATACCTTTGAAGTTTAGGGGCTTCCTACTGACACTAGCCCATGATATTCCCTTAGCAGGACACTTGGGCCACAACAAGACTTGGGACAGAATTGTTCCTCACTTTCACTGGCCCCATATGTCTGAAGACACTAAGGAGTTTTGTCGCTCCTGTGTGACCTGCCAAGCCAGTGGCAAGGCAGGTGGAACCTCAAAGGCTCCCCCGATACCACTACCTGTGCTGGGGGTTCCCTTTGAGAGGGTTGGGATTGACATTGTGGGTCCCATGGACCCTCAAACAGCCTCTGGGCACAGATGTATCCTGGTGATGGTGGACCATGCCACTAGGTACGCAGAAGCCATTCTCCTTAGGACCACTACAGCACCTGTGGTGGCAAGGGCCCTCCTGGGAATTTTCTCAAGAGTGGTCTTCCCCAAGGAGGCAGTATCTGACAGAGATGCAAACTTTATGTCCAGTTACTTGACTGCAATATGGAAGGAGTGTGGAGTGAATTATAAATTCACCCCACCCTATCACCCACAATGCAATGGTTTAGTTGAGAGATTAAACAAAACCTTAAAGGGCATGATCAAAGGTCTCCCAGAAAAGCTTAGGCTCAGATAGGACATCCTTTTGCCCTGCCTTTTATTTGCCTACAGGTAGGTGCCTCAAACGGGGTTGGTTACAGCCCTTTTGAACTTTTGTTTGGCCATCCTGTAGGGGTCCTTTGTGTCTGGTGACGGAGGGAACGGAGTTACCTCTCAAACCCCCTAAACAGGACATAGTGGACTATGTACTTTGTCTCCGCTCAAGGATAGCTGAGTATATGAAAAAGGCAACTAAAGACGTTGAGGCTAGCCAGGAATTGCAAAAGGCTGGCATGACCAAAAGGCTGTGCTGACTGTTTACCAGCCAGAGCAGAAAGTGTGGGTGTTGGAGCCTGTGGCCCCAGCAGCCCTCCAGGACAAATGGAGTGGCCCCCATACAATTGTTGAACAGAAAGGGGAGGTTACCTACTTGGTAGACCTTGGAACCCCTAGGAGTCCCCATAGGGTACTTCATGTCAACAGAATAAAACCATATGTTGACAGGGCAGACATTGGCTTGCTCATGGCTACTGACGAAGAACAGGAGGAAGAGAGTGACCCACTCCCTGACCTCCTCACACAGAACCCTGATGATGGGTCAGTGGATGGTGTAGCCTTGGCAGGCAGCCTCACTGCCCAGCAGCAAACTGACTGCAGAAACCTTCTCAGCCAGTTCAGACATATGTTTTCTCTGACTCCAAGTCAGACCACCTGGTGCACTCATGAAGTGGACACTGGAGAGAGTCTGCCTGTGAAGAATAAGATCTACAGGCAACTTGATCATGTCAGGGGCTGTATAAGGACAGAAGTCCAAAAGATGTTGAATCTGGGTGTGATTGAACCCTCAGTTAGCCCTTGGGCTAGCCCAGTAGTCCTGGTACCAAAAACTCACACCAAAGATGGCAAGAGAGAGATGAGGTTTTGTGTGGATTACAGGGGTGTGAATGCAGTCACTAGGACTGATGCCCATCCCACCCCCAGGGCAGATGAGCTGATAGTTACTTTTGCCTCAGCCAAGTTTCTAAGCACATTTGACTTGACAGCTGGCTACTGGCAGATCAGACTAGCTGATGATGCAAAGCCAAAGACAGCATTTTCTGCCCCTGGTCGGCGCTATCAATTTGTGGTAAGGCCCTTTGGTTTGAAGAATGCACCTGCCACTTTCCAAAGGTTGGTGAATCAAGTCCTTACAGGCCTGGAAGACTATAGTGCATCATATCTAGATGATATTGCTGTCTTTAGCTCCACCTGGGAGGATCACCTGGTCCACCTGAGGAATGTTTTGGAGGCCCTGCAAAGAGCAGGCCTAACTATCAAGGCTACTAAGTGCCAGATAGGGCAGAGTCAGGTTGTGTACCTGTGCCACCTTGTGGGTGGAGGCCAGGTTCAACCATTGCAGAGGAAAATCCAGACCATAATGGACTGGGTTGCTCCCACTACCCAGACTCAGGTGAGAGCCTTCTTAGGCCTGACTGGATATTACAGAAGATTTGTGAAAGGTTACGGATTCATTGACACCCCTGAATGATTTAACTTCCAAGAAAATGCCCAAAAAGGTTCAGTGGACAGCTAGCTGTCAAAAGGAATTTGATGAACTGAAGCAGGCCATGTGCACTGCTCCCATTCTGCAAAGTCCTGATTACTCCAAGAAGTTCATTGTGCAAACAGATACATCTGAGTTGGGGGTAGGGGCTGTACTGTCACAGTTGAATGATGAAGGTCAGGATCAGCCAGTAGCTTTTATAAGCAGAAGGCTGACCCCTAGAGAGAAACGTAAGTCAGCCATTGAGAGGGAGGCCTTTGCTGTGGTTTGGGATCTGAAGAAGTTGAGGCCATACTTGTTTGGTACTCACTTCATTGTTCAGAAAGACCATAAGCCCCTCTTATGGCTAAAACAGATGAAAGGTGAAAACCCCAAACTTTTAAGGTGGTCCATTTCCATACAGGGGATGGACTATACAGTGGAACATAGACGTGGGAGTAACCATGCCAATGCAGATGGACTCTCCAGATATCTCCACTTAGAACATGAAGACTCAACTGGTTAGTTTAATGTCCCTGCATTTGGGAGGGGGGGGGGGTTGTGTAGGAGAGTAGGATCTGCTTCATATGGTTACCCCCACTTTTTGCTGCTGTAACACTGTTTTTCGACTTTAGTCTGGCTGGGGCCCTGGTATTCAGGACCCCAACCTAGCTGCTTCCTCCCTAAATTGATTCCATGTACCCTAGGTACATAACAGATTGGATTCTGAGGTGCCCTTATAAGCCTCTAGTATATGGTATACTATGTACCCAGGTCATAGGTACCCCAGATGCCTACCAGTTGCTGAAGCTTGTATTATGCCACCCCTAGAAAGCCCTCCAACCTGACACCATAGGTGTGCTACTGCAACCTGGGTAAGGTGGTGCATTCACCCCTTACTGAGATATAGGTTCACTATATCTCACCTATCACTACACATAGAAACCTATCAGTCACCCCAATGGCAGCCCTTATCAATCCTGAAGGCAGGGTGCTTGGTTTTGTGTGAGAGGGTGCCCATGCATGAGCAGAGCCCCTCTGCAGCCTTCGGAATCTCTTCTCCGGGGTTGTCTGTGATGCAGCCTGTTGGAAGGCGGCCCCCGAGGAGTCGGCGAGACCACCAAGGGGGGGGGGGCCCTCACACTGTACGAAGTAGCCGAGCGCTGCCGAGAAGTCTCCTGAGAGATCCTTCTCCTATCACGTACTAGCACAGTAACACCACCACACAGGACTCAAGGAGGTTGTCTCAAGACAAGCAATTCTTTATCAGCAATAAAAAGGTTACGAGGTCAATATTTACACGAAGGGATCGAGGGATCCACCAAAAGTCTCAGTGTCTCTTTGGAAGGGTAGGGGTAGCGGGACAGTCTTAGGCAGGGGTGCGGTACGAGGGTACCTGGGGCCCAGTTCTTATCCTCAAGCTGGAGGGCCTCCGGATCTCGGAGGGGTCGAGCCGCGACGGCGTCTGCAGAGCTCTGGCGTATGGTTCGTGGAGAGCCGCGATCAAATCAGCAGGGCTCTCAAGATGGTTTCTGCTCAGCTCGAGCCGCGACGTCGTCAGCAGGGCTCCGAGGGAGGCTTCAGCGAGGGTGGGCCGCGACAGCGTCAGCAGGGCTCCGATGTTCCGGGTGGCTTCAAAGTGTTCACAAGAAGGAGCCGCGACGCAGTCAGCAGGGCTCGTGATGGTTCCGACAAGAGTTCTTCTCCGTGGGGTCAGCCGCGATTCAATCAGCAGGGCTCTCGACTCCGGGATACAACTGCCGGTCTGTGGCGGGGTCGCCCCAGATATAGGTCTGGAGCCCTTTGATGTCCGGACCCAGGCGCCCGGTGGGGGCGGAGAGGCCGGGTGGAGGTGGCCAGACGCCCAGCAGGAGAGGCGCCAGGCCCAAGAGAGTTGCAGGGCGATCACACCTCGAGAGGGGAGGACAGTTGGGGGTCCCATCGATACTGTCCTCCGCCGGGGGCGATGAATGGTTCCTGCGGCACCCCCTGGCCAGTTCGTGGTGCCTCGATGTCGGGGCTTCGCTGGGGTCGAGGCCGGGTTGAGCGGGGTTGCACTGGCTGGTGCACAGAGTCACGTGGAGGCCAACAAGATGGCGGAGCCACGAGGGGTACGCGACCTCGTGCAGCTCAGGATGAGGGGTCTCGGGGCAGTTCAGAAGGGTGGCCCGTGAAGGCCGGGGCGGGGAACGGGCACAATCCACGGGTGTAAGGACCACGCCACGAGGCCGGGTCCAACAGGCGTCCCCCCCAGCCGAAGGCATGGAGAGTCACCCATCTCCTTGGGGATTCTCCTCGTCAAGGCGGAAGAAGCGGGACAGGCCGTCGGCGTTGGCGTGGTCATTGCCGGGCCGGTGTTCAACGTCAAAGTCCATCCCTTGTAGCGAGATGGACCACCGCAGCAGCTTGGGGTTCTCGCCCCGCATTTGCATTAACCACCGCAGGGGCCGGTGGTCGGTCTGGACCCGGAAGTGGGTACCGAAGAGGTAGGGCCGGAGCTTTTTGAGGGCCCATACTACCGCGAAGGCTTCACGCTCGATGGTGCTCCATCGTTGCTCCCGGGGCAGTAGCCGCCGGCTGATGAAGGCCACTGGTCGGTCAAGCCCCTTTTCATCGGCCTGGGACAGGACGGCCCCGATCCCATACTCGGAGGCGTCCGTCTGTACCACGAACTCCTTATTGTAGTCAGGGGCCTGCAGCACAGGGGCAGTACACATTGCTGTCTTTAGGGTGTCGAAGGCTGCTTGGCAGCGGGGTGTCCAGTGCACCTTCTTGGGCTGCTTTTTGGACGTTAGCTCCGTGAGGGGGCCAACAATGCTCCCATAGTCCCGGATAAACCGCCGGTAGTATCCGGTGAGACCCAGGAAGGCCCGGACAGCGGTCTGGGTAGTGGGGGGTTCCCAGGCCTGGATGGCATCTATTTTTGGTTGGAGAGGGGCCACCTGCCCGCTCCCCACTTGATGGCCCAGGTAGGTCACGGATCCGTGGCCGATCTGGCATTTGCTGGCCTTGATCGTGAGCCCGGCCCGCTGGAGGGCGGCCAGGACGGCTTTGATGTGAAGGAGGTGCTCTGCCCAGTGGTTGCTGTACACGGCAATGTCATCTAGGTAGGCCGCGCTGAAGGCCTCAAGCCCGGCCAAAACCTTGTTCACCAGTCTTTGGAAAGTGGCCGGGGCGTTCTTCATTCCGAAGGGCATTACCCGAAAGTGGTAATGCCCATCCGGGGTAGAAAAGGCGGATCTTTCTTGGGCGCCGGGGGTGAGCTGGATCTGCCAGTACCCGGCGGTGAGGTCCAGCGTGCTCAGGTAGCGAGCGGCCCCTAAGCGGTCGATGAGCTCGTCGGCCCGGGGTATAGGGTGGGCGTCCGTCTTGGTCACTGCATTCAGGGCTCGGTAGTCCACGCAGAATCGTAACTCCGGGGGGTGGCCGGGAGCTGCGGCCTTTGGCACCAGGACGACAGGGCTGGCCCACGGGCTGTCGGAGGGTTCGATGACCCCCAGAGCCAGCATCTTTGCTACTTCGGCCTGGATGCATGCCCGCACTCGGTCGGGTACCCGGTAGGCTCTGTGTCGCACGGGAGGGCTCTCCCCGGTGTCGACGTCGTGGACGCACCAGTGGGTCACCCCCGGGGTGAGGGAGAAGAGGGCTGCGTAGTCCTGCAGCAGTTGCTGGCAGTCGTTGCGCTGTTCCGGAGTCAGGGAAGAGGCGAGTTGGACCCCTTTGATTGATCCATCATGGACGTTGGACTGCAAGAGGTCGGGCAGGGGCTCGGAGTCGTCCTCGCCCCCCTCGTCGGTCGCCAGCAGCAGGCTCAGTTCGGTCCGGGCAAAGTGGGGTTTTAGCCTGTTAGCATGTAGGACCCGGAGGGGGTTCCGGGGGGACTCCAGGTCGACCAGGTAGGTGACAGGACTTTTCTTCTCCACTACCTTGAAGGGCCCCGTCCACTTGTCCTGGAGGGCGCCGGGTTCAACCGGGGCCATGACCCATACTTTTTGACCTGGCTCGAATTCTATGGTAGAGGAGTTCCGATCGTACCACCGCTTCATGTCCTCCTGGCTGGCCTCGAGGTTGGCTTCGGCCATGGCTCGGAACTTGCGGGTCTGGTTTCGGAGGGTCAGGAGGTATCGGTAGACGTCAGGAGGGGCGCCTTGGGGCTTCGTCTCCCAGCCCTCCTTGACCAGGCTGAGCGGTCCGCGGACCGGGTGTCCGTACAATAGTTCAAACGGGCTGAACCCCAGGGACTTCTGCGGGACCTCCCGATAGGCAAACAGGAGGCACGGCAGCAGAACATCCCATCTCCGCCGGAGGGGCTCTTCCAGGCCCTGGATCATTCCCTTTAATGTTCTGTTGAACCGCTCAACCAGTCCGTTCCCCTGAGGGTGATAGGGGGTCGTGAACTTGTACGTGACCCCGCACTGCTGCCACAGGGACCGCATGTATCTGGAAATAAAGTTCGTGCCTCTGTCGCTCACCACTTCGCGGGGAAATCCCACTCGGGAGAAGATCCCCATTAAGGCCCGGCCGACCACGGGGGCCGTTATAGTTCTCAGCGGGACCGCCTCCGGGTACCTGGTGGCGTGGTCCACGAGGACCAGGATGAAGCGGTGGCCCAGGGCGGTCTGGGGGTCCAGGGGCCCCACGATATCGATTCCGACCCGTTCGAACGGGGTGCTGACGGCTGGAAAGGGCTGGAGGGGGGCCTTGACCCGACCCCCCATCTTCCCGCTGGCTTGGCAGGTCTGGCAGGACCGGCAGTGGTTGTCCACGTCTCGCCGCATCCGGGGCCAGTAGAAGTGGGTCACCAGACGGCTGTACGTTTTGTCTTGCCCCAAGTGTCCGGCGAGGGGCACATCATTTGCCAGGTTGAGCAGGAACTCCCGGAAGCGGAGGGGGACCACCAACACTCGGCTGGCCCCGAGTTCTGCCACTTTTTGCTCACTGTATAGCAGGCCCTCGGCCCAGTAGACCCAGTGGGTGCCGGTCTGGTCCCCGTTGGTTTGGGCGGACGCTTGTTGGCGGACCCCTTCGAGAGTGGGGCAGGACTGCTGCTCTTGTTGGAACTGCTCCCGGGTGGGGCCCCCTTCGTGTCGCCATTGTGTCAGCTCTGGTAGGGCGCACGGGGAAGCCATCTCCTCGGGGGAGGATTCACTAGGTCCAGGGTCGGTGTCCGCCTCCCCCTCGCTGATGGCGGGAGGGGGTGCGAGCCCCTCGGGCGGGGCGGCCCCGGAGGCCGAGGATGAGCGGGGGGCCCGGGCGGTCATGGACCGGGTGATGGCGCAGGCCCAGTCGGATAGTCCCAGCATTCGGAGGTGCTCTCGTCGCTCTACTTGAGCCCAGGGGGAACTATCCAAGTCGTTCCCCAGGAGGCAGTCGACGGTGGCGTCGTCGCGTACCGTCACCTTCAGCAGGCCCGTCACCCCTCCCCATTCGAAGGGGACCAGGGCCATCTGGCACAGGCTTTCGCTGTTGTCGGCCGTCCGGACGGGGCACAGCACATTCGGTAGGATCTGTTCGGGGGTCACTAGGTGGCAGCGGACAGCGGTGACACTGGCGCCGGTGTCACGAAGGGCTTCGGCCCGTTGTCCATTGACCGTGACCTGCTGCCGGTACTTCTGGGTGTTGCTTGGGATAGGGGTGCAGGGTACCATTTCTCGGCTACCCAGGCAGACCAGGGACATGGCTGCCGGCTCCCATTCAGTGGTCCCTCGGTCGAGGGTCTCCTCTTCCTCTTCTCCTTCTCCCAGGGCGGCGGCCGCCAGCTGTCGGGCCGGGGGCCTGCCGGCCCCGTTTCGTCGGTTCAGGGGGCAGACCGGATCGCTAGCATAGTGTCCGGTTTGTTGGCAGCCGTAGCACGTTACTGGTGGCCGGGGTCCGGGTCTGGCCGGGGGCGCCCCCCTTCGGGCTAGGCTCGGGGAGAGTTGTTGCTGCGGTGGCCCTCGAGGGGGGCTCCTGGGGGCCCCGGCGGGAGGGTCATGGTTCCTGTTCGGCCCTCCCCCTCCACCGCGTTGGCGGGGGGGTCCGGTGGGGTTCCTCTGGTACTCCCCCATTGAGTTCCGGGGGACCCGGGAGTTGACCCATCGATCGGCCTCGACAGCGAGTTTTCGTGGGTCGGTCATTTTGCTGTCGAGGAGGTGCTGTCTCAGTTCCACGAAGCAATTGTTGGAGAGATGTTCCCACACGATGAGGTCGACCAGCTGCCCGTAGGTTGTTACTTTGCTGCCTTTGATCCATCCTTCTAGGGCCCGACTGAAAAAGTCCACATACTCCACCCAGGTGGTACCCGGGATTTTCTTGCAGTCTCTGAACCGCTGGTGGTACATTTCCGCTGTTAGCCCGTAGCGGGTGAGCAGGGCCTCCTTCATGTGATCGTAGGAGGTCATCACCTCCTCCGGCAGCTGGAGCAGCGTGTCTCGACCCTCACTCAGGAACCGCCCCCACAGGCCCGCACCCCAGTCTTTTCGGGGCACCCGATGAGAGGTCATGGCCACCTCGTAGGCCTTGAACCATTGTTGGATGTCGTCATTCTTGTAGTACTCCTTGACGACCTCTTTCGGGATATGTACCTTGGTCTCGGAAGGCGGTAGGGTGTCTCTAGTACTGGGGGCGTTGGTCCCTCCGTTCTTGGCCTTGATTTCGAGCTCCTTGAGACTGCGCTCGTGCTCAAGGGTCAGTTTCTTTTCCTCCAACTCCCGGTGTCGTCTCTTCTCCTCTATCTCCTCTTGAAGCCGTAGCTGCTCTAGGGCCAGTTTCTTTTCCGCCAGCTGGAGTTCGCCGTCCAGCCGCAGTCGTGCGAGCTCTAGCTCGTGGTTCCGGACCTTCTCCCGCTCTCGTATTTCTTCTTCGGAGAGGCCGGTTTCTAGGCTCTTTCTTCCTCCGGTTGCCGGAGTCAGTGCGGTTGATGTGGTCTCAGTCAGGGGCAAGGGACCCTCTTCCTGGGAGGGGCCCGCCCCGGCCTCTAGCCATGTCCTCAGAGCTTTCTGCATCTCCTCTTTGGTACCTAGGCCGGTGGTTGTAATGCCTTTGTTTTTGCAGAACTGTTTTAACTCTTTGTGCGTATATTCCTCCAGCCGTTCGGGCTGGAACTCCATTGTCGCGTTGTTTTCCTGGCTGCTCATGATTACTGTTCGTTTGGATGGGTAGCTAGTGGGTACTGGCTGGTACGTACTGCGTTCGGCTCGGATCCCGTCGCTGGCCACCAAATGTTGGAAGGCGGCCCCCGAGGAGTCGGCGAGACCACCAAGGGGGGGGGGGGCCCTCACACTGTACGAAGTAGCCGAGCGCTGCCGAGAAGTCTCCTGAGAGATCCTTCTCCTATCACGTACTAGCACAGTAACACCACCACACAGGACTCAAGGAGGTTGTCTCAAGACAAGCAATTCTTTATCAGCAATAAAAAGGTTACGAGGTCAATATTTACACGAAGGGATCGAGGGATCCACCAAAAGTCTCAGTGTCTCGTTGGAAGGGTAGGGGTAGCGGGACAGTCTTAGGCAGGGGTGCGGTACGAGGGTACCTGGGGCCCAGTTCTTATCCTCAAGCTGGAGGGCCTCCGGATCTCGGAGGGGTCGAGCCGCGACGGCGTCTGCAGAGCTCTGGCGTATGGTTCGTGGAGAGCCGCGATCAAATCAGCAGGGCTCTCAAGATGGTTTCTGCTCAGCTCGAGCCGCGACGTCGTCAGCAGGGCTCCGAGGGAGGCTTCAGCGAGGGTGGGCCGCGACAGCGTCAGCAGGGCTCCGATGTTCCGGGTGGCTTCAAAGTGTTCACAAGAAGGAGCCGCGACGCAGTCAGCAGGGCTTGTGATGGTTCCGACAAGAGTTCTTCTCCGTGGGGTCAGCCGCGATTCAATCAGCAGGGCTCTCGACTCCGGGATACAACTGCCGGTCTGTGGCGGGGTCGCCCCAGATATAGGTCTGGAGCCCTTTGATGTCCGGACCCAGGCGCCCGGTGGGGGCGGAGAGGCCGGGTGGAGGTGGCCAGACGCCCAGCAGGAGAGGCGCCAGGCCCAAGAGAGTTGCAGGGCGATCACACCTCGAGAGGGGAGGACAGTTGGGGGTCCCATCGATACTGTCCTCCGCCGGGGGCGATGAATGGTTCCTGCGGCACCCCCTGGCCAGTTCGTGGTGCCTCGATGTCGGGGCTTCGCTGGGGTCGAGGCCGGGTTGAGCGGGGTTGCAATGGCTGGTGCACAGAGTCACGTGGAGGCCAACAAGATGGCGGAGCCACGAGGGGTACGCGACCTCGTGCAGCTCAGGATGAGGGGTCTCGGGGCAGTTCAGAAGGGTGGCCCGTGAAGGCCGGGGCGGGGAACGGGCACAATCCACGGGTGTAAGGACCACGCCACACAGCCTGACCATATACTCTTAAGTGCATTATAACCCAACGGTAAATGCTAATTTTGGACTGACTGCACAGAAACATGTCGTGTTTGGTGTCAAACACCTTGGAATCATACCCCCACACCAGTAACTGGTGTGGGAGTATGATCCCACCCTTCTAGAGGGAGAGACATGACAGCACCTGTGTACCCGGTACCAACTTAAAAGAGCCCTGGCATCACAAAATGGATGCTGCAGCCACAGGCACGAGTCTGGCCTCCTGCTGCTAAGCGAAACTCAGGCAGGGGAGGCCTGGACAATAGGTTTCCTGTCACAGGGAGGTGTTACCACCTGCCAGAAAGGCTTTTGTGTAGTGGGTGGGAGCACTCTCTGAGTGCTTTGAAGTCCTGCACTGGGGGCACAT
This sequence comes from Triturus cristatus, assembly GCF_964204655.1. Taxonomy (NCBI): domain Eukaryota; kingdom Metazoa; phylum Chordata; class Amphibia; order Caudata; family Salamandridae; genus Triturus; species Triturus cristatus. Next base: position 1,863,508,517 of record NC_140590.1, read on the forward strand.
TTGGTGTCCCTGTGCATAGTCCAGCTCAAGCCGGTTCAGGGGCTACCAGCCCCTGCTCTGGTGCGAAACTGGACAAAGGAAATGGGTGTAGCCACCCCTCTTTCCATACCCTCCCATAGGTGGGTCCCCTGAGTTAGTCCAACCCCTTCCTTGGGTACAAAGAAGGAACCCCTGGCAACAGGACTTTAGATATCCCTGGATGAAACTCTGCAACTGAATCCTGGAACTTTGACGCTCTACCCGCGACTAGAGTACTGAAGAAATCTCCCTTGGGGTCAAGGAGTAACTCCCTGCTTGGCAGTCACCAACAAAGCATTTTGCCGGTCTGCATCTCTGAAGCTCCTGACGGACTCCGAAGTATCTGCAGCCCAGGAAGAGGATTTCCAGACTTATCAGAGGCCGACCCGAGTCCCCAGCAAAGCTGAGACTCGCAGCCCTCGTGAGTGACGTGGAACCGGAACTCCTGGACACCGTGCACATTTGCAAGTACATCGACTTCTCGATGTCTCCCGAAGTTGTGCTTTGGGTGACTTGTAGCCCAAGCCCCGATCACCTTTTGCACCGAAGATTGTTGGCTTACACTCCACAAGTGTTCCGTGAGCCCACTTCTTGCATTTCCGCTTGAGGCTCCTTCGCGATCCCTGGTCCGTCGACTGATGGGTCCCTGTGAAGGCAACTCTGATTTTTCTTGGGTTCCGCTGGTTGCTCTAGATGTGCCCTGACTCCCCACCACGTGGTGAGTCCCTCAGTCCTTGCCGGTCTGCACCGAAGCATCTTTCTCCTTTCTGCGTGGGTTGCCGTCGCCAAGGCTTGTTGTGTCCAATCCGAGCACCGACGCTGCAGCACTCGACATCCTTCGTGGGACAGCTCGAATCCAGCTCCAGGTTGTCCTCGACGCCTCCTGGTCCTCGTGGCTGAGGAGTCAAGCTTCACCTTCTTCACCTGAAACACCCGACATCGGTGGGCATTCGTCTATCATGCCCCTGGTCACTGGCAAGTGACCCAGACTCTGTCCCCTCTGCTTTCAGGTTCTTCACATCTTCAATCCAGGCTTGGATCTCTTTGGACACTTCGCATCTTCCCGGCAGCAGCACTTCTTCGCCAGTTCCATTGAAAACGACGACGCGACCCGACACCATATGACACCAATGCACCCGGCTTCCCTGGGTGAGGTAACTTGAGTACTCCGGTGCTCCCATGAGTGTTGACACTAGAAATGCCTGAGTCCAAGCGGGTTTGGTCCTGACTCATTTCTAAGTGTCCCTAATCTTTAAAAATCTAACCACGACTTTCCCCATAGAAGCTAACGGGAGCTTGCGGCTGTGTTCTCACACTGCACACGTCCCCTGTGGATCTCCTGTGTCACTACCTTGGGTGGTTCCTCGGGGTCCCAGCGATTCTACAGGCTCTAGTCCATGTGTCTAGTTAAGTCGTGGTTCTTATACCACTATTTTAGTATATGGTTTGGCTCACCCCTAGGGCCTAACGTGTATTTGTGCTACTTACGTGTAATATTTGAAGTGTAACTTATGTGTTTTGACCTCTAGCCTCATAAAGAGACTAGGAGGGTGTGTTTAGTAATAAATACATATATTTTATATATATACCTGGTGTGGTTGCTTTTCATTTAGCCATTCAAGAGATTATAGACTGGTAAAACAAGCTACTTTACATTCCTTCAAGACTTAGCCTGAAGGCTGCTCTCCATAGCTACCACTAGGATAGCTTTCAATAAAGGTTGTCTTTAACCTATCATCAATAAGGGGTTGTTTGGACTGGTGCAAGATACCTACTATATCTAGTGGACAGCATATACCAGGCCAACTTCGCACATCAGGTCACACAGTGTGCCAATAACTTTCTCTCCTCTCTCTGCAGTGTTGGGGTCTCTGGGTGGGACAGTGAATTGTCTGAGGTCACACAGTGTGTCATTACCTCTATCTCCTCTCTGCAGTGCTGGGGTCTCTGGGTGGGACAGTGACTTGTCTGAGGTCACACAGTGTGTCATTGACTCTCTCTCCTCTCGGCAGTGCTGGGGTCTGAGGGTGGACAGTGACTTGTCTGAGGTCACACAGTGTGTCAGTAACTCTCTCTCCTCTCTGCAGTGCTGGGGTCTCTGGGAGGGACAGTGACTTGTCTGACATCACACAGTGTGTCATTGACTCTCTCCTCTCTCTGCAGTGCTTGGGTCTCTGGGTGGGACAGTGACTTGTCTGAGGTCACACAGTGTGTCATTAACTATCTCTCCTCTCTCTGCAGTGCTGGGGTCTCTGACCTGGAAAGTGATTTGTCTGAGGTCACACAGTGTGTCATTGACTCTCCCTCCTCTCTCCGCAGTGCTGGGGTCTCTGGGTGGGACAGTGACTTGTCTGAGGTCACACAGTGTGTCATTGACTCTCTCTCCTCTCTCTCCTCTCTCTGAAGTGCTGGGGTCTCTGGGTGTGACCCCGATTTGTCTGAGGTCACACAGTGTGTCATTAACTATCTCTCCTCTCTCTGCAGTGCTGGGGTCTCTGACCTGGAAAGTGATTTGTCTGTGGTCACACAGTGTGTCATTAACCCTCTCTCCCCTCTCTGCAGTGCTGGGGTCTGTGGGTGGGGCAGTGACTTGTCTGAGGTCACACAGTGTGTTAGTAACTCTCTCTCCTCTCTGCAGTGCTGGGGTCTCTTAGAGGGACAGTGACTCATCTCAGGTCACACAGTGTGACAGTAACTCTCTCTCCTCTTTCTGCAGCGCTGGGGTCTCTGGGATGGACAGTGACTTGTCTGAGGTCACACAGTGTGTCATTAACTCTCTCTCATCTCTCTGCAGTGTTGGGGTCTCTGTGTGGGACAGTGACTTGTCTGAGGTCACACAGTGTGTCATTATCTCTCTCTGCTCTCCCTGCAGTGTTGGGGTCTCAGGGTGGGACTGGGACTTGTCTGAGGTCACACAGTGTGTCATTACCTCTCTCTCCTCTCCCTGCAGTACTGGGGTCTCTGGGTGGGACAGTGACTTGTCTGAGGTCACACAGTGTGTCATTAACTATCTCTCCTCTCGGCAGTGCTGGGGTCTGAGGGTGGACAGTGACTTGTCTGAGGTCACACAGTGTGTCATTACCTCTCTCTCCTCTCCCTGCAGTACTGGGGTCTCTGGGTGGGACAGTGACTTGTCTGAGGTCACACAGTGTGTCATTAACTATCTCTCCTCTCTCTGCAGTGCTGGGGTCTCTGACCTGGAAAGTGATTTGTCTGAGGTCACACAGTGTGTCATTGACTCTCCCTCCTCTCTCCGCAGTGCTGGGGTCTCTGGGTGGGACAGTGACTTGTCTGAGGTCACACAGTGTGTCATTGACTCTCTCTCCTCTCTCTGAAGTGCTGGGGTCTCTGGGTGTGACCCCGATTTGTCTGAGGTCACACAGTGTGTCATTAACTATCTCTCCTCTCTCTACAGTGCTGGGGTCTCTGACCTGGAAAGTGATTTGTCTGTGGTCACACAGTGTGTCATTAACTCTCTCTCCTCTTTCTTCAGTGATGGGGTCTCTGGGTGGGACAGTGACTTGTCTGAGGTCACACAGTGTGTCATTAACCCTCTCTCCCCTCTCTGCAGTGCTGGGGTCTGTGGGTGGGGCAGTCACTTGTCTGAGGTCACACAGTGTGTTAGTAACTCTCTCTCCTCTCTGCAGTGCTGGGGTCTCTTAGAGGGACAGTGACTCATCTCAGGTCACACAGTGTGACAGTAACTCTCTCTCCTCTTTCTGCAGCGCTGGGGTCTCTGGGATGGACAGTGACTTGTCTGAGGTCACACAGTGTGTCATTAACTCTCTCTCATCTCTCTGCAGTGTTGGGGTCTCTGGGTGGGACAGTGACTTGTCTGAGGTCACACAGTGCGTCATTAACTCTCTCTCCTCTCCCTGCAGTGTTGGGGTCTCAGGGTGGGACTGGGACTTGTCTGAGGTCACACAGTGTGTCATTACCTCTCTCTCCTCTCCCTGCAGTACTGGGGTCTCTGGGTGGGACAGAGGCTTGTCTGAGGTCACACAGTGTGTCAATGACCCTCTCTCATCTCTCTGCAGCGCTGGGGTCTCTGGGATGGACAGTGAGTTGTCTGAGGTCACACAGTGTGTCATTGACTCTCTCTCCTCACTGCAGTGCTGGGGTCTCTGGGTGGGACAGTGGCTTGTCTGATGTCACACAGTGTGTCATTAACCCTCTCTCATCTCTCTGCAGTGCTGGGGTCTCAGGGTGGGACAGTGACTTGTCTGAGGTCACACAGTGTGTCATTAACTCTCTCTCATCTCTCTGCAGTGTTGGGGTCTCTGGGTGGGACCGTGACTTGTCTGAGGTCACACAGTGTGTCATTAACTCTCTCTCCTCTCATCAGCACTGGTGAGTCTGGATCCAGACACAGCTCGTGAACAGCTGACCCTGTCTGAGGGCTGGAGATGCGTAATAGGGACAGAGGGAAGGCCCCAGCAATACAGTCCCAAGAGAATCAAAACCTACCCTGCTGTGCTGGGGCGGGAGGGCTTCACCTCAGGGAGGCATTACTGGGAGGCGCAGGAGCTGCAGAAGGGGTGGGGTCGCGTGGAGGTCTCAGGCGAGTGCCCTGAACGCGGGGTCAGGCGCTGGGATGTGCCCTGGAGGGATGGTGGTCGGAGCTGGGCTCTCGCCTTCTCTCTCCACGGCCTGTTTCCCCGTCCGCTCTCCCTGAAGCTTGGGGTGTACATGGACTTTGAGGGGGGGGGGGGGGGGCGGCTGTCTTTCTACAACGCAAACACCTTGGAGCATCTCTGCACATTCAATCACACTTTCACCCGGGGGCTGCGCCCCTACTTCATGGTGGAGCCAGAGCAGAGGCGCAACTAGAGCCAAATTTCGGGGGGGGCTGAGCAAAAATTTCGGGGGGCTGAACTTTAAGCAATAGGCAGAGTGGAGCTGCAGGGGCTCTTAGAGGGGGTGAAACAACAGCAAGGCCTCATTAACATGCAAATGGTCGTTTAAAGACCTGTGAAGTGCTCGGGTACGGCTGCTTTTTTGCCCGGGAAGGTGTCTCAGCCCGGGCTGCCACACACGACGGGGGGGTGGGGGGGCGGCTGAAGCCAATGAGTCCAATGGGTGTTGCGCGCCTGAGCCAGAGACAGTCATCCGAGTGTAATAATAGAGCCCCCTACCCCGCCCCCCCTCTGGGTACCAGTACCCGTGCGAACTCCCGAGGGTGGAAGGAGCGGGAGATGTCACTGAGGGAGGGGGTTATGTTCCCAATGGATGTGGGAGCGGGAGATGTCCTGAGGGGGGTGGGTGTCCTCAAGGCGGAAGGGAGGGGCGGGAGATGTCCCCGGGGGAGGTAGAGCGGGAGATTTCTCCGAGGGGGAGTGGGAGCATGAGATGTCCCCAAGGTGGGGGGGGGGGGGGGGAGCGGGAGATGTCCCTGAGGGAGGGGGTTATGTTCCCAATGGATGTGGGAGCGGGAGATGTCCTGAGGGGGGTGGGTGTCCTCAATGCGGAAGGGAGGGGCGGGAGATGTCCCCGGGGGAGGTAGAGCGGGAGATTTCTCCGAGGGGGAGTGGGAGCATGAGATGTCCCCAAGGTGGGGGGGCAGCGGGAGATGTCCTCAAGGGAAGAGGGGGGGCGGGAGATGTACTGGAGGGGTGGGGGGAGTGGGAGATGTCCCAGAGGGAGGGAGGAGCAGGAAATGTCCCCGAGAGAGGTGGGAGTGGGACATGTACCCTTAGGAGGGGGGAGTGGGAGATGTTCGTGAGGGAAGTGGGAGATGTGCCCGGGGATGGGGGAGCGGGAGATGCCCAAGAGAGAGGGGGGTAGTGGGAGATGTCCCGGAGAGGGGGGAGCGGGAGATGTCCATGAGGGAGGGGGGGCTTGAGATGTCCCAGTGAGAAGGGGAACAAGAGATGTCCCTGACGGAGGGGGGAGTGAGAGATGTCCCACAGGGAGGGAGAAGAGGGAGATGTCCTCCATGAAGTGGGGAGCGGGAGTTGTCCCACAGGGATGAGGGAGTGGGAGATGTCGTGGGAGAGGAGGGAGCGGGAGATGTTCCCGAGGGAGGGAGGGAGGAGATGTCACCACTGGATGGGGGAGCGGGAGATGTCCTGAGGGGGGAGGGTGTCCTCAAGGCTGGAAGGGAGAGGCAGGAGATGTCCCCGGGGGAGGTAGAGCGGGAGATGTCTCCGAGGTGGGGGAAGCGGGAGATGTCCTCAAGGCGGGGGAGTGGGATATGTCCCAGGGGAGGGTGGGAGGAGTGAGAGATGTCCCAGAGGGAGGGGGAGAGATGTCCCAGAGGGAGGGGGAGAGATGTCCCCGAGGGAGGGGCGGGAGATGTCCCCGGGGAGGTAGAGCGGGAGATTTCTCTGAAGAGTTGGGGGAGCAAGAGATGTCCCCGAGGGGGGGGGGGGAGCGGGAGATGTCCTCAAGGGAGGGGGGAGCAGGAGATTCCCAGGGAGGGTGGGGGGAGTTGAAGATGTCACAGAGGGAGGGGGAGAGGTGCCCCTGAGGGAGGGGAAGCAGAAAATGTCCCAGAGAGAGGGGGGAGCGGGAGATGTCCCCAGGGGATGTGGAGCGAGAGATGTGTCTGAGGGAGGGGGGGAGTGGGAGACGTCCCGGGGGAAAAGGGAGGAGCGGGAGATGTCCCCGAGGGAGGAGGGTTGTTAAGTTGAGGACAGCAGGCAGAAGTAGAATAAAAGGGTGTTTATTCATGAACAGTATACACCCACGACCATGGCGTCCGGCTGCTGCGGATTCAAGCACGAAAATGAACTTTGCTTGAAAATCCGCTAAGCAGTAAACGGCGTGGAGCGTGGAACACAATCAAATATAAACATGTTGATACACGAGATGATCGCACGCGAGACCCTCGTGGAAAGCTGCATGCGCTGCGCTCATCTCGCGCACAGGGATTGCAACATCACTACAACATCTCCCCCCTTGGCAAGTGAAAGGAGATGAAAACGTATCTATCAAAACAATAAACTATCATAATGAAAGCAAATTACATTTAAAAATACAATCTGTAATACAACGTTTACAGAGTCTAAAAAAGTTAAAGGAAATGTCAAATTAATCAGGAACACAATCTTTGTATTTGTCTGGTAATCTCCTTGTGCGAGTAAAACCCTTCTCACACGTCACTTCACTTTTGTCACCAAGCGATGCAGTTGTGGAGGTAACTGGTGAGTGTGTATGACCCGGATGAGAAGGAACGGGTGTATGTAAAGTATTGTCACTTTGAAACCTAGAAGGAACCACATTTTGTAACCGATTATAGGATTGTGAACGACCCGCGTTGGAACCCTAATGGTTACCCATAATGTCAGCTTGAGAACTTGAAATTAAACTAGATTCCTTTTGTTCCACCACCCTTTGGTGAGTGTTGGACTTGGCCCTTCTGGCAGGTTCACCCCTGAACTTTTTTGGCTTTTTATTGGTGACTTGGTGTGGTAATTTTTTTGGTTTCTGCGCACTTTCCCTGTGTCCCAGGGTAAAGTGCGTGCGTGCGCTGAGTGCATGTGGTGAGATAGGCATGCCCTCCCATAGGAATGCATGGGGAATGTATGTGTCCCTAGTAGTTCCTGATGCGTGGGGTGTGCAGGCCCGAGTTTGGTATGTGCGGACTCGTGGGAGTGAATGCTGCGCGATGATGTGTGCGGCGTGCATGTACCTAGTGTGGAAGTGCCACTTCTAGAAGTGGGCACTTCTGTGTGCAGTGTGTCTGTCGCGTGATTGGCTGGTCGTGTCATGTGACGGGCTAGGGATTCCCCAGTGTCAGGATGAGTCACCCAGTGGTGAATGGGGAGATCAGCAGCTAGATGGGTGGGAGGAGTCCACCTGGGTCCTGAATAGGACAGGGTTTTCCAAACACAATGCTGGCCCCGCCCCCTGTGGTGCGACTGACGACCCTAGCCCTGCCAGTGAATAGAGTGAGGGGCTGAGCACATCAAGGGTGCTCCCCAACCAGCTGCGACTGGTTTTCCCCCTCACCCTGAACCCAGAACAAAGGGTTTGCCTGTATAAAAATGGGGCTGTGTCCCCACAGAAACTGTTCTTTGCCAGGATCCTGCCTGAGGGGGGCTGCTGCTGCTGGACCAGAGGACCGCCACCTGGACTACCTCCCTGCCTGGAGGCCCAGTGAGCTGGCTCTGGGTCCAGCCTTGCCCCCACCCCTGCCCTGCTGCATGCAGGGGAGAACTTGCCTGGACTTTTGCTGATTGTGTGCCCTGAAGCGCTGGGAGCGCTTTATTTTTCACCTCTAGCGCCTGGAAGCGCTTTCCTTTTCCTTTAGCGCTCAGGAGCGCTTTTATTTCTAAAAAGCCGGTGCCCACCCGGCGTTTGCCCCGTATCTGCCGATTCTAGAGTCTCCTGGCAGGTGCCCACCCTGCCAGGGACATTGCCGTAACTGCTTGCGGGTGCCCACCCCGCTTATTTGCTTATTCTTACGGCGGGTGCCCACCCCGCCGTATACCGCATTGTGGTGCTTGCGGGAGCCTACCCCGCTTATCGGTAAATTAATATCCCTAGCGGGTGCCCACCCCGCCAGGGACCTTGCTGTATTGAATTTCACCCCCCCTCGCGGGTGCCCACCCCGCGTCACCGCAATCGCAACTCACCGCCGCAGCCCAGGAAGTCAGGCAACGCTGACTGGGACGTGGGCGGGACTTTGAAGCAGGAAGCGACGAGAGCCCACCTCGCGCTCCTGCACTGGCCAGAGGAGGAGGGGAATCCGGAAGCTGTGAGCCCGGCAGACTCCGCTCACCAAGTCCCGGGTCCCAGGAGGGGGCCCGGGCGAAAGGAAGAGCCGCGCCGCCGAGACCGGAGCAGCAGTCCCGGTGAGTGGAGGGGGCTCCTAGGTGGCTGGTGAACGGGGGGGTGCGCTCCAACCACGGGGGCATTGGTGCATTGCTGGGATTAGAGTCCGCCGAGACTCCAACGTTAGGGGCAGCATTCTTTACCTGGGAGCCCACGAGGCTCCCCCGCATACGGGGGCAGTTCTTTTGAGGCGCAGAGCGGCCCCGGAAGGCAGCGGGCCGCTCCAACGTTACCCCCCACATTTGTGCACGAGCCCGCCGAGGCTCCAACGTCGGGGGACATTCTCGTTCTTCAGAGCCCCGTCAAAGCTCCAACGAGGCACTCCTTGTTGTTAGAAGAGCCCAGGGAGGCTCTAAACCTACGGGGGCATTTCGTCCATGACCAGAGCGGCCCCGGAAGGCAGTGGGCCGCTCCGACGTTATGCAGAGGGGCACATTTGTTTATTGAGCCTGTGAGGCTCTAACGGGGGCATTGCTTGATCGTCCAGAGCCCAGAGAGGGCTCAAGAGGCACGCCGGTGCCAGGTTCTTTTTCCCAGCTGCCCAGCACTTAGTGGGCAGCTGCAACGTTTAGGTTGTGCCCTGTTGCTTTACGTTCTAGACTGTGCATCCTGCGCAATCTTGCCCTGACTCTGTGGACAACGGGCGCTGGAGCCCATGAGAGGCCAGTTGGCCTAGGGACTGCCACAGGTGGTGGCTAATGTGAGTTTTTGCGCAATTGTACCTTTCCTGCACCTCTGAATGTGGTTATGCGTCATGTGCTTTGCTTTACACCTCTGAATGTTCTACATCATGTGTTTATGTGCTTAGACCCCTACAGGTATTGTGATACTTAGGTGGTTGTTTTCTCCCTAGTACAGGTGGTGCTAGTGAGGTCCTGATTCCCTGCGCAATATTTTCCTAAGGTGGTTAGGGTTGCGTAGGTGGTACTTACCTGATACCAGTAGTGACTGGTTGTGTGCTAGGTGTAATTTTGTGCAACAGTAATTTTATTTCCTATGTTCTAAGAGTGCTAATTCCGGACAGTGGTCCAGGTGGCCCTGTCCCCTGTATATATAATCCCTTGTAAATTCTGCCCGTGCCTGTTGGCACATTGTAGAGTGTGTGTTTTTATCTAATGTGTTGTGTATAATACAAAGGCTATTTTTATAGAATACCTTGTGTGGAGTTTCCTTTGTGGTGGGCCTTGGGTGTTGTTGCTGGGTGCGCGCGCAAACGCTTTACACATCGCCTCAGAGATAAGCCTGACTGCTCGTGCCAAGCTACCAAGGGGGTGAGCAGGGGTTATCTTTGGCGTGTAACTTCCTTGCCCTGACTAGAGTGGTGGTTTCTGCCTGACTTTGGCGCAAGCCTTAGCCAACCAGAAATCCCATTTCTAACAGTGAGTAAGAGGGCTGAACCTTTTCTTACTATACAAACCTGCACAGGAGAAGAGAATCTAGAAGAACCTTTCAACACTTTCTTAGGGTTTTTGATTAAAACCCAATCACCAGCTTTCAAGGATTCTCCACTAAAGTGTTTATTTGAGTCAAACTGACTTTGCATGGTGTCTTGATTGCTCTTTACTCTGGCTTTAATCACATCCAATGAATCAATTTTCTGTTCAGATTTATTAGATAACCATGTAGGAAATAAACTAGAATGTGCCGTTCTACCTCTCAGCAAGGTGAAGGGCGCAACCCCAGTGGTGGCGTGGGGAGTGGTGTTGTAAGACCAAATATTTTCTTTCAAATACTCACCAAAATCTAAATTTGATGCAATGGCGGTTTGTATACCTTCTTTGATAAGTCTCTTACCTCTTTCCACCAGACCATTTGAAGATGGGGAATAAAGAGATACTTTCAAGTGTTGAATATCATGACGTTCCAAAAATGTACACATGCGTTGAGACAAAAAGTGTGTACCATTGTCGGTAACAATAGATTTTTGAGAACCTTCAAGTTTAAAGACATGTTCTAAAAATTTGATGGTGTTTTCAGTAGTGGGGCCATCACAAAACCAATAAAACATCCACTTAGAAAAGTAATCAACCATTAAGATTAAAAATGTGTTATGTGTTGATAATTCATAGGGTCCAGAAAAATCTATACCTACTTTGTCCCAAGGGCCGCATGGAAAAGGTACAGGATGTAATGGAGTTTGTAACGTTTTCCATCTTTTGTCAGATAAAAGACACTCTGAACATGTTTCAAAGGTGGATTTCACTTGAGCTTCCATGGAAGGCCACCAATAAAACTCTGTGATTCTTTGACAAGTTTTAGAAATACCAAGGTGACCTTGATGTGCTAACTGAATGATTCTCCTGCGTAAATTCTCAGGAGGAACAAACAGATCATGACGCACGATGATTTCATCAGCAATGGACAACTCATCAGCGACATGAGTAAATTTCTTCAAGTCACCAGAAAGCGTTCTGCTTCCTGGCCAACCTTCAATGAAGAATTGTTTAACTTTGTTAAGGTTGTGATCTTTGTCATTTCCTTCTTTCCATGTGTGCTCAGAAATGGAAGGGAATTCTAGAACAGCATCTATGGCTGCAACCACACACTCAGAAATGTTGGCATCACCTTCATTCTGTACAGTTTCCAGAGACATTCTGGAGAGACAATCCGCTCTAAAGTTTTTCCCTCCCGGTAAATGTTTGATTACAAAATGGTATTCTTGCAAGGTGGAGAGTAAACGTATTATTCTTGCAGAAGCCTTATTGGGACCAGAGCCTGAAAGAATGTAAACCAAAGGTCTATGGTCAGTGAAGATGTCCAAATCTCGACCCCAAATGTAAGATTTGAAAAGCCCAAACACACGCAAGTGCTTACCTTTCAATTGTACTATTACGTGTTTCCGGAGGTAGTAATGTCCTGGAGGCAAATGCGATTGCGTGTTCCTTGTTTCCCACCCACTGACAAAGAACAGCTCCCAAGCCAGACAAACTAGCATCAACATTTAGGAAACATCGGCAATCATCCTGAAATGGTTGGAGAGCAGGAGTACACTCAATAATAACCATGTACAAAGCGAGCGTAGTACTCAGCTGAGCCAAGAAAAGAACGCAGAGCGTCTCTGTCTTTGGGAGGTGACGCTTCACGTACCGCTTGGATTAGTGAAAGTTTAGGTTTGATGCCTTCCCGGGAAAGTGTGTGACCCAAATAATCAAGAGTTTGAACACCAAATTTACATTTCTCGTGTCTAATGGTCATTCCAGAATTTTGGCAAAACTTTGGCTAAGGTGGAATTGTGTGCCTCGCGGCTGCTAGCGTGGACCAGAATATCGTCCTGATATGCCTGGACTCCAGGGATGTTTTTGAAGAGCGAGTCCATAAGTTTTTGGAATACGTTAGCTGCGGATGCAAGTCCAAATGGGAGCCTAAGATATTTGAATGACCCAAAGGGAGTGATGAAAGTTGTGAGTTCTTGAGACTGAACGCTAAGGGGAATTTGGTGGTATGCAGATCGTAGGTCAATTAAAGAAAAGTACTTGGAACCTCCCACACCAGCCAAAAGGTCATGGATTTTGGGAAGGGGATGACAATCTATGATAATGTTCTTATTTAATGAGCGCAAGTCAGCACAGAGTCTCACCTCGCCTGATTTGTTTTTGCAAACGACGATGGGAGAAACCCATTGAGATGAATCACAAGGGGCAATGATGCCTTCAGTACAGAGATTATCTAGTACCTTCTTAAGATCATCTCTGGCACTGAGGGGTAAAGGTCTAACTTTGTGTACTACAGGTTGGGCATCTGGTTTAAGTCTTATCCGATGTTCAAAACCCAAGACAGTACCAATTTTATTAGTAAGAACCGAGGGAAACTGATTGATGATTTCATTGACATCAGTGGGAAGATCTGAAAAGGAAGAGGTATTAATAGCCAACATGTCAATACTGTCAGTATCATCTGTAACATACCCCTCTGGTAATTCGCCAAGAACAATAGGGTCATCTGAGCCTGGTTTAAGATAAATTCCCATCTTACCCAGATCCTGCCAGCCGACAATGTCCCTGCCTTTAATTGCAACATACATTTTTGTGAAAACATGACGTCCTAAGCACATCAGCTTAGATTTAAAATATCCAAGCCTGTCAATTTCAGTTTCCCCAAATGCCTTAGGGTTGACATCTCTGGGAGTGAGTAATATAGTGTCATGCCAAGTGTTTATAAAAGAAATCTCCGAAAGAATTGTGACGGGAGATCCGGAATCAGCCATAGCTCTGAATGGAACATCTGCAATCAAAACATCACACCAGGGTCCTTTAGCAGTACCTACATCACTAATAGAATTACATTCAATTGTCACAACAACATTAGCGAGCTTTTCTGAAACAGCTTGTAAATCCTCAGCCAAGTCTATGCTGTTAATCTTCACTGGTCTCCTTGAATTTCTGCATACTCCTGGGAAGTGGCCAATTGTTTTTCATACAGTACATTTCTTGCCTATAGCTGGACAAATAGGAGAATTTCCAATATGTGATCTAGAGCCACACCTGGAACATATTAAAGTTTTCCTTTGAATTTTCTTTCTAGAATTGTAGGTAGAGATAGCAGAAACAGCTGCTTCAGGTTGAGTAGTAAGAGAATTTACAGAATGTCCACCATGAATGGCTTTAGATGAGGCCATGGAACGTTCAATGGATTTAGCAATAGCAATGGTTTCAGATAGTGTAGGGTTTCTGCAACTCAACAAGCTTTCTTGTATTTTATGCGAAAAACATCTGAAAACAAACTGGTCTCTGATTCCATAATCTGTATTTGCGCCAAATTCTCAAGTGGACGCCAGTATTCTCAATTCTGCAACATATTCCTCTACTGTTTCTTCAATATTTTGTTTTCTTTTAAAGAAATTGTGGCGTTCTGGCATAATACTTGGTTCCTCATCATATTGTTTAGTTAATTGAGCTAAGGCTTCTTTGTAAGGGTCTCAATCATCACCAGAACCTACATGAGGTATGTGAGGTAAATTTTCAAAGACTTTCTGTACTGCAAGACCAATGCAACTAGGTAAAATAGCTGCTTTACGAGCAGGTGAATAACCCGTGGCTACAATTGACACTAAATAATTGTCGAAGATGTTAATCCATTGACGCCATTTAACACTAGGTTTGCCGGTAGATGTAGAAAAGGAGGAGGGGTAGTGATTTGTTGAGATGAAAAAAAGCCAAAGATCAGCAAAATTAGACAAAGCAAACGTGGAAAAATAAATGACGGGTTGTAAAGGCACAATGTGTAACAGTAAAATGAAATAAGGAACCCAAATAATAAGTTTATGCTTGAAGGAGGAGCAAAATGTAGTGGCAAGAAATAATGAAGTTTCACAGTACCTGAGGGAAGGCTGCAATACACGAAGGTTAGGTGGGCAACATTCAAGTAAGACTCCAGTAAGAAGAAGTGTTGATGTTATGTTGAACACTTCCGATTTGAAGCGTTGCCTTTGTGATTAGCGCATGCAGGTTCTTAATGTAGAAAATGGGGACTGTTCTTTTAAGTGCCCAAAGTGTAGAAAAGACGTAACGTTGGAGATCGACGTGCGCGATCTCGTTGTGGTGTAATGCAGCGCTCCTCTGATGAATGCGTGACCAAACCCAAAACGTGAAGTTGGAGATCGGCGTGTGCGATCTCGTCAGATGCGAGGTATAATGCGTCTCATCTCCTCCCGGGGTCCGCGAAGAAGAAAGGAAAACTCCGTTATGTATTTTATCCGATCGGAGCAGCAAGCAAAGGATGGCCGATGGAAGTAAGGTGAAGAAGTTGATAATCCGTAAAACTGTAGAAAATGGTCGGTGGGTGTGAGGTCCAATCGTCGCCAAGATGTTATGTTGAGGACTGTAATGTTGCCCCTTTCCTTATGTAATATTCCCCCCCCCCAGATGACAAGGGCCGTTAATATTGTTGAGGGGTTTATTCTCTTGTTTCACAACTCCAGCAGGAGCGCCGGCATGGAGCTCCGTCCGCTATTTGAATCGTGCGCTAATGCGACCCTAAGATGGCCGCCGCCGGAAGTCCGGTGACGTCACGCCTAGCGTGCCGTCAACTAGACCGCAACACCACATCTCCCTCCTTTACAACATAACAGCAAATGTCCCTCCTAACAATAGAACAGTCTTACTTGTGGTCTAGGCTGAACTCCTCGAACCTTCGAGGGAGCATTATTCTTCTTCCGCAGCGTGTCCTCCTGCTCCCTGCGCCTGCGGTAGGGGTGTTGCTCCCTCCACTCGGATCCGCTGTCCCACTCGCTCCTTGGGGCGCAACCCCTCCTAACTCTGTCTCCCGGTCACCCAGTTCCGGAGTCTCAACTTCGCCTCCTCCCGGACTCCGGGGCCCCTTGGGAACGCTTCCTGCGTCTCCCACTGGACTCCTACTTTCGCCTTTCCCCGCCGGTGTGGCCCCGGCTCCTGCCTCGCTGTCCAGCTCAGTCTCATTGGTCCTGGTGCACCTTGCCATCCGGTCTTGTGCCCAAATCTTCCCGTCACTTAGTAAGGCTGATGTGGAATAGGGTTCCACCACTTGGAAGGGGGGCGTGAATTTGCTGTCCCCTTTCCTCCTCGGTGTTGGCAGTTTCACCCTCACCCACTCTCCTCTCTCCAAGGCGGCTTCCTTGGTGTTATGCCTTGCGTCATAGTAGTTCGTGTATACGGCTTGTGCTTTCTCCAAGTTCCTGCGCACCACTGCCGGTGACCAATGACTCTGTACCGTGAGCCTCTTCCAGGCTACATTGTCTCGGGTGAACGGTTCTCTTCCTCTCAGGATGCGGAACGGGCTGTAGCCTGTGGACGAGGGAGTTATCCGGTACGCCCATAGCATGCGCTTGAGTTCTTTCTCCCAGCTTGCTCCCTGCCCGATTGCCGCTTGCACTGACCCCATTATCACCCTGTTGAATCTCTCAACTGCTCCGTTCCCAGCCGGGTGGTAGACCGGCGTGCGCCTGACGGTTATCCCGTTCCTGTCCATGAAGGCCTCCCACTTTGTAGATGTGAACTGTGGGCCGTTGTCGCTGAGGATTCCTTTGGGGATCCCTTCTCTGATGAACACCTCCGTGAGGAATCCCAGGATGGTATCTGTCTCCGCGTTTTCATCTACATGGACTTCAGGCCACTTCGAGTACCTATCCACGACCACGGTGATGTACTTCTGGTTGCCATTGGCGTCTTGTATGGGACCTGGAACATCTATGGAAATCTCTTCCCACGGGTTTTCCGGGAAGTCGAAACGTCCCAACGGTGGGCGTAGCACTTTCTGCGTCTTGTCTGCGTTGTTGCATTGCTCACACGTCCTGACGTGTCTTTCCACTGCAAGGTCCAACCCTGGCCACCAATAGTCCTCCTTCACTCTTCCCTTCGTTTTCACGATGCCTAAATGTCCTTCGTGGGCCAGAGCTACCACTCTAGGTCTCAGCGCCATCGGGGGTACTACCTTGTTGCCTCGAAACAGGAAACACGGGTTGTCTCCAAGCGACAGTTCTTCCCTGACTTCCCAGTACTGTTTTAGTTCTTCTCCGAGCAACCTCTTCTCCGGCCACCCTTGCGTCACGTATGTTTTGACTGCCTTCACCTTCTCATCGGACCCATACTCTTCTTCCCATTCCTGCTTGCTGATTGCCCTTTCGTGATCGCTCATGAACGCCACTGCGTACTCGGCCCAGTTCTCTGCGTCTTGCGCCTCTGCCGGTTCCTTTGCTGCCGCCCTGCTCAGGTAGTCCGCCACACGGTTCCTGGTGCCCGGAATGTACTCTACGTCGTACACGTAGTCGAGGAGTCGCAGTGTCATCTTAGCAATTCTTGGCGTAGCGTGCTCGTGGCCGTTGGACGTGAGCACTTTAACCAGGGGTTTGTGGTCTGTTCGTAGGAGGAACCGTCCTCCCCACAGGAACTGCCGGAATCTTTCCACTGCCCACACGACAGCCAGCATTTCCTTTTCAATCACGCTGAATTTGCGTTCATTGTCGGCCAGCGTGCGGGACGCGAAACTGATTGTCGCCGTCACTCCTCTTGCCGACTGTTGAGTAAGCACTGCTCCAAGGCCTCGGTCGCTAGCGTCCGTGGTCAGGGTCGTGGGAGCCGTTGGGTCAAACCCTTGGATGGGTATGGCGTCACAAATTTCTCTCTTCACCTCCTCGAACTCTCTCTCTTGTTCCTCCTTCCATGAGAACGCCGTTTTCTCCTTCAGGATCGACCTCAGGTGGTGTGTCTTTGACGCAAAGTGGGATACGAACTTGCTGTAGAACTCAGCCATCCCTAAGAATGTCCGTACCTCCTCCTTGCTGGTGGGCGTGGGTGCATCTCTGATGGCAGCTACGTTGGATGCCTTGGGTTTTATGCCCTCCTGGCTGATTTCGTGCCCCAGGTACGTGACCTTCCCCAGCCCGAACTTGCACTTGTCCCACTGGGCCGTAAGCCCGTTTTGTTCCAGTACCGTCAAGACACCCGCTAGCCTCCGGTCGTGTTCTTCCATGGAGGCGCCCATCACCAAAATATCGTCCTGGAAGAACTGGATTCCTTCCATCTTGTTGAACAGACGGTACATCAATTTTTGGAAGACTGCCGCTGCCGAGGCGAGCCCGAACGGCATCCGTAGGAATTTGTAGCACCCGAAAGGTGTAATGAATGATGTGAGGTGGTTGCACGATTTGTGGAGTGCGATCTGGTGATACGCAGACGTTAAGTCCACAGTGGAGAACCACTTAGCGCCCTTGGTCTTCGCTAACATCTCATTGATGCGGGGTAGGGGGAACTTGTCCACTACAATGTTCTTGTTGAGTTCCCTGAGGTCCACACATAGTCTCACCTTCCCGTTCGGCTTCTGCGCCACGACCAAGGGGGCCAACCATTCCGCGTTATCGATGGCTTCGATGATCCCGTTGTCCTCCAACCTCTGCAGTTCCTCTTGTACTGCCTCCCTGGTGCGGAACGGGATGTTTCACACTTTGTGGGACACCGGTCGGGCTCCTTCTTTGAGGTTTATTTTGTGCGTGAATTTTGTAAGCCTCCCTATGTCGTCTCTGAAGACTTCGGGGAACTCCTCCTTCCACTGCCTTGCTCCCTCTTTGGGGTCGTCCTCCATCATGAGCACTTGTATGCGGCCTCCTGGGTTCAGCTTTATACTCAGCTTCCCTTGATCCTTCCATCCTAACACAGATGGCCCCTTTTCCGCCACGTACAGTTTTCCTTCACACGTCCTGCCCATGAAATCGAACGTTAGGGGGCAATACCCTACCATGGGTATGGGTTCCCCTGTGAATGTCACCGGGTGGATGTCCGTGGGGCGCAGTCGGTGTGTCACGACAGGTGCGAAATCTTCCTCCCATATCTTCCTCTTTATGATCGTGTAGGGGGAGCCTGAGTCTGCGACCATGGTGACTCCTACGCCCCCAATGGTCATGGCGCACCTCGGTTTCTTGTCGACCGCGCCGTCGATCCCCAAGATCTGGTCATCTATCATCAGGATCTCTTCGTCGTCCTCCTGCCCTTCTTGCTCTTCCTCCTTGGTCATCTCCTGCGCCACGTACTTCACTTGCTGCCTTGGCGTCTTCCTTCGGCATACTCTTTCATAATGCCCCATCAGCCCGCAGTACGTGCACTTAGCCCGGAACGCTGGGCACCCTTTGTCGTTGGCGGCATGCCTTTCACTGCCGCATCTGTAGCACCCGTTGGTGCTCCCTTGTCCCTGCGTCTGCTGTTTCGCGCCCCGGGTCATGGGCTTCCTGTGTTGGCGTGTGTTGTGCTGTTCCGCCGTCGTCTGTCTCTTGTGGCCTTTCCGGTCTTCTATCCTGCACACTGCTTGTTCTGGGTATCGGTCCTTCTTTGCTGTCTCCGCGCATCTCTTGGACATTTCTGCCTTCTTCACCATGGCTACCACCGTTTTGAGGGGTTCGTCTCCGTTAGCCCACAGCTTATCCTGGATGGACGCGTTCGCTGCGTGCATTACTATTTGGTCCCTAATCAACTCTTCCTGGAAGGTTCCGAATTTGCACGTTAGGGCCAGCTTCTGTAGCGCCGCTACATACTGGTCAATCGTCTCTCCTTTTTGTTGCGCTCTGTGGTAGAAGTTGTACCTGTCGACGGCTACACACACAGTCGGGCGATAATGAGCATCCATGTCGTCGATCGCGTGCTGAAACACATTATCATCCGCCGCGGGCCGTGCCACCTTCACTAGATCGTCGTAAACCCTCTGACCTGCAGGGCCCAAATGGTGTAGCAGTATCCTCCTCCTGCGCGTGCTCGAGAACTCAGCGCCGCTTTCCTCCTCCAGAGCGAACAAGAAATTCAAGAAGTACGGCTTCCAATCCTCCCATGGCATATCCGGGACCCCTGCTTTCGTGAGGAAGGGTATCGGGTTCGGCAGTCCCGTCGATGTGGCATTCATCTTACCCCTTGCCTCCGTCCGCCGCGGCCTTGGACTCGAGCTTCTCGACCCCTGGGTGCTGTCGGGGCTCCCTGCGTCTGGGTCGTCGTCTCGGTCTGTGGTGCCGCCGCTCGCGTGTCGTCCTGTGACCCCCGCCACGATGCGTGCGAGCGCCTCTCCACGTGGACTCTTCCCGGTGCGGTTCCACGCTGTAGGGTTGTCGCGGTCCGGAATCGGGCTCGGGAGTGGCCCTTCTGACTGGCAGCGCTCTCTCCTCCTCTCTCCGTGACACTGCCGCGCTCCTGCTGGTCAGGGGTGGTGACTGTGGGCGTCGTTGGCTTGCTGACCACTAGGCACTCACCCTGGAGGCAGCACTGGGCCGTTTCACCTCCTCGTCGCCATTGTAATGTTGCCCCTTTCCTTATGTAATATTCCCCCCCCCAGATGACAAGGGCCGTTAATATTGTTGAGGGGTTTATTCTCTTGTTTCACAACTCCAGCAGGAGCGCCGGCACGGAGCTCCGTCCGCTATTTGAATCGGCGCGCTAATGCGACCCTAAGATGGCCGCCGCCGGAAGTCCGGTGACGTCACGCCTAGCGTGCCGTCAACTAGACCGCAACACCACAAGGACAGCAGACAGAAGTTGAATAAAAGGGTGTTTATTCATGAACAGTATACACCCACGACCGCGGCGTCCGGCTGCTGCGGATTCAAGCACAAAAATGAACGTTGCTTGAAAATCCGCAATGCAGTAAACGGCGAGGAGCGTGGAACACAATCAAATATAAATATGTTTATAAACGAGATGATCGCACGCAAGAACCTCGTGGAAAGCTGCATGCATTGCGCTCATCTTGTGCACAGGGATCGCAACATAACTACAAGGGGCTTGAGATGTTCCAGTGAGAAGGGGAACAAGAGATGTCCCTGAGGGAGGGGGGAGTGGGAGATGTCCTCAAGGAAGGAGGGAGCAGGAGATATACCAGAGGAAGGGGGAGATGTACCAAGGGAGGGGGAGCAGGAGAAGTCCCCCAGGGAGGGAGAAGAGGGAGATGTCCTCCACGAAGGGGGGAGCGGGAAATGTCCCAGAGGGACGAGGGAGTGGGAGATGTCCTGAGAGAGGAGGGAGTGGGAGGTGTCTCTGAAGGAGGGGGATGTCACCAATGGATGGGGGAGCGGGAGATGTCCTGAGGGGGGAGGGTGTCCTCAAGGTTGGAGGGGAGGGACAGGAGATGTCCCTGGGGGAGGTAGAGCGGGAGATGTCCCCGAGGTGGGGGGAGCGGAAGATGTCCTCAAGGGGGGGCAGGATATGTCCCAGGGGAGGGTGGGAGGAGTGGGAGATGTCCCAGAGGGAGGGGGAGAGATGTCCCAGAGGGAGGGGAGGTTGGGATATGTCTCCAAGGGAGGGGAGTAGCAGGAGATGTCCCAAAGGGAGAAGGGAGCTGGTGATGTGCCTAAGAGAGGGGTTGCAGGAGATGTCCCAGAGGGTGGGGGTAGCAGGAGATATCCCCAACTAAGGAGGGAGCGGGAGACGTCCCTGAAGGAGGGGTTGAAGGAGATGTCCCCCAGGGAGGGGGTAGTGTGAGATGTCCTGAGGGAGGGGATGCAGGAGATATCCCACAGGGAGGGGATGTGGGAGATGTCTCGAAGGAGGGGGTGTGGGAGATGTCCCGAGGAGGGGGAGCGGGAGATGTCCCCCAGGGAGAGGGGGTGGGAAAGGTCCCTGAGCGAAAAGAGAGCAGGATATGTCCTCAAGGGGGGAGATGTCCCCCAGTGAGAATGGAGCAGCAGATGTCCCTCAGGTGGGGGGGTGGGAGATGTCCCCCGGGAGGGGGGAGCAGGAGATGTCCCAATGGAGGTGGGAGTGGGAGATATCCCCCAGGAGGGGGGAGCAGGAGATGTCCCGGGGGGCAGGAGATGTCCTTGAGGGAGGGGCAGCGAGAGATGTCCCTGAGGAGGGAGGGAGGGAGATGTCCCCAAGGAAGGGGGGAGTGGGAGATGTCCCAGAGGGAGTGAGAGAGGGCGATGTCCCTAGGGAGGGGGAGCTGGTGATGTTCCAGAGGGAGGGGGTGAAAGATGTCCCCGAGGGAGGGGAGGGCAGGATATGTCCCAGAGGGAGGGGGTAGCGGGAGATAACCCAGAGGGAGTAGGGAGCGGGAGATGTGCCTAAGGGAGGGGTTACGGGAGACGTCCCCTAGGAAGGAGAGAGAGGGAGATGTACCCAGAGAGAGGGGAGCAGGAGATGTCCCTGAGGGAGGGGCGGTAGCAGGAGATGTCCTCAAGGAAGGAGGGAGCAGGAGATATACCAGAGGAAGGGGGAGATCTACCAAGGGAGGGGGAGCGGGAGAAGTCCCCCAGGGAGGGGGTAGTGTGAGATGTTCTGAGGGAGGGGATACAGACAATACATCTTTTTTCGTGGAGAAAATTGCTGCAGGTTTATTTGCATACCAAACATGCCAACATGGTGAGTTAGCTTATGATGGGATCCAAGGGCAGACAGCCCCTCTGCCGCCTGCCCACCTGCTGAGTCAAATTGCACCGTGGCCCTTGCCAATCGGTGCTTACCAATTTTGGTGGAGGGGATAACCCCTCCCACCAGTGGACCGCCAGTCCACCTCATTACTCATGCCCCCCGAGGGGGTGGAGGATTCCAGGCAACCCCCGGTCGCTCAGGTTTACAACCGCCCGGAGGACTAATGGGGCACCGTCGCTCCTCCAGGGTCCAGCGCAATGACTTCCTGGGGATATTTGGCATTTGCACCCTTGTTCTCCTGAAGAGGGTACCCCTGTGTACCTTTCAGCCTCTGGATCGCCCTGTAACTGTGCCACAGCTCTGGGTGTGGCCACCATCACAACCAGGGCCCCCCACCTACCTATATCCTGCTGATTCCAGGGCCTCTCCCGGATCCAGCAAGAACAAGTCCATGCCCACTCTAGACAGGTGAACCCCATCTTCTTCAAACAACAGGTGGACTTGGCATGCAGCAAGCCATGCAGGAGAAAGCCAAACCCCCTCTATTCAGTGGATTTACGCATGGCACTGTTAGCTCTCCTGCGCAAGGTTTCCACGGCCTCCCCTGACCAGGCTCCTCGCCACACACTAAATGAGGGGTTGTCTCTGACCACCATAACTCACATGTCCCCAATTGTTTGCTTTACTTACACATGGAGGACTTCATTTCTTGCAACAGATCCCTCCTCCCCCAAGGGAGTCAGGTCGTTGCCTCGCCCAGGCCCCACAAGAAAAGTCCATACCCACTCCAGACATGTAGACCAGTCCTTGCCCACTCTGGACAGGTGGTCCCTATCCTCTACCAAATACCCTGTGGACTTGGCATGCAGCAGACCATGCCTAATAAAGCCAAACCCCTTTTGTTCAGTAAATGTGCCCATGGCACTGTTAACTCTCCTGCGTGAGGTTTCCACGGCATCCCTTGACCGGGCCCATAGCCACAATAAACATGGGGTTATCTCTGCCACCATAACTCACTTGCTGCAATTGATTGCTTAACTTACACGTGGTGGCCTCCAATTCTTACAGCAGTGCCCGCCTACCCAGGAAAGTCCAATCATTGCCTCCCAGGTGTAAGACCAAAATGCTGGCAGGAGAGACACCCCGCCTAATCCGTGCCGCAGCTTCTTCAGCAAGCTGTTCCAGTGCATGCCTGGCACCCCCAACCAAATTAACTTAGTGGAGGAATAAGCCCATCCTCCATTTCCTGAATTCCACCCCTCACGCCACTCTCAAGACGCACGGAAGGCCATTCACCCAGACCTTTGATCCTGGCAAAATAAAGAAATGCTAGGTTTCTAACACCCTTTATTGAGCACTGCACGCCATTCTATACAACTACTCAAGCTTGCACAGAATTTACACAATAACACTGCACCTCATCAAACCACGGGTGCATCACAGGGGTGCCTTTGGTATACTCAAAATTCGCCTGTACATAATACACTTAACCTGTCTTCCGGCCACTTCCCTGGGTGGCTACGGACAGGTGTACCTTTTAAACATTGGGATTCCCATTGTCCCGCCTGCATGATGCGCTCAACTGACAAACCCACCCAGAACGCTGTGTTTGCCGCCCCTGCACAAAAGAGTGACTGCACAAGCGTCTGCTAGGACCCACGTTGCCTGACATATTTAATCAGGCCTTCATTACCCTTTCAACTTGAAATTGGTAAGTTAAAGCCTTTTAGTGATTTAATACCTAGTTTTTCCCACTATGGTACAGCAGCACCCCTGCTAGATGTCAGCTTCCTCCCGGCCTATCTCACTGTCTATCCAGGCAGGGAATTTTGTTTAACTGACACAACCTGTAACATGCCCCCGGGTCCTGTGTGCAACCGCTTTACTGAGTTGGACCAGACCTATGCCCAACCCTTTTTGATTGCTCGACCATGACAGACACATGAATAGTGTCAAATCTGGTTTGAGGGACTGTTCGTATTGTGCCCCCTATTGCAGTCACTGACCCCTATATGGGGTGACAACTTAAACAGCCCCCAAGGCTACCTAGTTCATTTTATCCCCGGAATTGCTAGCCCTCCACCGAATAAAATCTAGGTACAGTTACCCTTCTAGTTGCCTTGTAATTCCCGCTTGAACGGTTTTACTCCCCATAGCAGAGAGTCTTGCGTCATATTAAACCCCCGATAATGTTGGAACCAAAGATTCCCCACATCATGTTTTGCCGCAACCCACTTACGTGGGTCCGCTGAGACCCCTCTGCCCACTGCAAGTAACCTCGTAACTTATAACCTATTCCCTTACTGCCCTTGCCTGTCACTCCAAGACATCAGGCAACAACCTGACGCAGCAGCTTGAGGGGGGTTGTTGGCCAAATGTACCCCCCAGGCCGTGTTTTCCACCTTTGTCCTTTATAGATGTTCCAGTTCGTATGAAGAGTGTGCCAATGTCCTGGCAAGGCATACCCAATAGCCTGTTCAACGTAGGTGGCTACCCTACTATGATGTGTAAAGGCTCAACCCTCAGAAGAGCTTAGGCACGGTGTGGGCTATTAGGTACCTAACATATCTCTTCCTCCTGGAAAGATACAACAACAGCTTCGGTGTTGGAAAGCTCACTAAGCACAACAATTTATCCTAGACCTTCTCCTAGAGAGGTAACAACCCCTCAGCCTCTGAAACCCGTAGTGAAATTACCTGGCTGAAGCCGCGGCCAATCTTCATTAAAATTGTTTGCGCTCAGGCCTGTCAAATCCCAAACCATTGGCTCTTCATGTGTTTGTTCCCTGTCCTTACCGCATTGTGAGGAAAGCTTTCCAACTGTGGTTGACTTAGGCTATTCCAAACCTAACCTGGGCATGTTTGCACACCTTCCCCCCGAGGGATATCCTGCCACTGATTGTGAGAAGGTGGCCTGATATATGCTGTCCACTAGTTCTAGTGGGCACCTTGTATCAGTCCAAACAACCCCTTATGGTGAATGGTTAAAGACAATCTTTATTGAAAGCTATCCTAGTGGTAGCTATGGAGAGCAGCCTTCAGGCTAAGCCTTGAAGGAATGTAAAGCAGCTTGTTTTACCAGTCTATAATCACTTGAATGACAAAATGAAAGGACAACCACACCAGGTATATATTTTAAATATATGTATTTAGGGTAACACACACCCCTCTAGTCTCTTTATGAGACTGGAGTTCTAAGTACTTAGTTTACAAGTGAGCAAGCATCAGTAAAAGCACAAATACACGTTTGGGCCCTAGGGGCATACCAAACCATATACCAAAAAAGTGGTATTAGAACCACGACTGGGATAGGCACTAGGCCTATTGCCTCTAGAATCACTGGGACCCCAAGGAATCACCCAAGGTAGTGACACAGGGGACCCACGGGGACTTTATGCAGTGTGTAAACACAACCGCGGGTTCCTATTATCTTCAATGGGCAATGTCGCGGTTGGAATTTTAAAGATTAGGGACACTTCTAATCGAGTCAGGACCCAACCCTTTTGGACTTAAGAAGTTCTAGGGCTAGCACCCACGAGAGCACCGGAGTACTCGAGTTACCTCACCCAGGGAAGCCGGGTGCATAGGTGTCTTTTGGTGTCAGGTCGCGTCGTCGATTTCAATGGAAGCCTGCAAAAAACTGCTGCTGCCGTGAAGAGGAGAAGTGTCCGGAGAGATCCAAGCCTTGATCTGGGATGTAAGGAACCTGAAAGCAGAGGGGACAGAGTCTGGATCACTTGCCAGTGACCTAGAGCAGGATGGACCAATGCCCACAGATGTCGGGTGCTTCAGGTGAGTTGATGGGTGTCTTGACTCTTCAGCCACGAGGTCCAGGAGGCGTCGATGAAGTCCACGAGCCGGATTCGAGCTGTCCCATGAAGTCTGTCGAGTGCTGCGATGTTGGCAACCAGAATGGAGCCCCAACAAGCCTTGGTAACGGCAAGTCACTGGAATTCAGAGAAAGGACTGCGGTGCAGACCAGCAAGGTCTGACGGACTCACCCAGTGAGGGTAAGTCAGGGCACATCTGGAACGCCCAATCAGAAAAGGAGTTGCCTTCATGGGGACCTGATAGCCAACGGGCTAGTGATCGCAAAGGAGCCTCGAGCGGTTACACTAGAAGCCGGCCGGCCCACGGGTCACTCGTGGAGTGGAGGCCAACAATCTTCAGTGCAGGAGGTGCTCAAGGCTCGGGCTACCGAGAGCCCAAAGCACAACTTCGAGGAGGACCAGGAAGATAGTGTTGCTGCAGAAGTTTATGGTGTCCAGGGGTCACGGTTCCACGTCACCCACGTTAGCCACGGGCCTCAGCTTTGCTGTGGACTCAGGGTAGCCTCGAAGACGTCTGGAAATCCACCTCTGGAGATGCAGAGACTTTGGCGTCCGGAGGGAGCTTCAGAATTGCAGACCGGACAGTTGCTTCTTTGGTGCCTGCCAAGCAGGGGAGTCACTCCTTGACCCCAAGGAGATCTCTTCAGTCTTCTAGTCAGGATAGAACGTCGAAGGTCCAGTATGTACGTTGCAGAGTTTCGTCCAGGGTAATCTAAAGTCCTAGGGACTGGATTTCTATACTTATAGTGAGTTTAGGGGATGGACTAACTCTAAGGCCCCACCTATGGGTGGGCCAGGAAAGAGGGGTGGTTACACCCATTTCCTTTGTCCAGTTTCTCGCCAGAGCAGGGGCAGGTAGCCCCTGCAACCGGTTTGAACTGGAGAATGCACAGGGACACCAAGTGTGCCCCCAGTGCAGGACTTCAAAGCACCAGAGAGTGCTCCCGCCCAGCCCCAATACACATCAGCCTGTCTGGGGAGGTGGGGACACCTCCCCTCGACAGGAAACCTGTTGTCCAGGCCCCCCCTGCAGGAGTCTAGACCCGTGTCTGTGGCAGAGGCATCCATTTTGTGATGCCAGGGTTCAGGAAAGTCTTACCGGGTTTAGTCAGTGTGAACATATCTCTCCCTCTAGAAGGGTGGTATGCTACCCCCGCCACCAGAATTGGCGGGGGGGGGGGTAGTATTCCAAAGCTTTTGACACCAAACACGACATGTTTCGATGCAGCCATCCCAAAGTTAGCATTTAGGAGTGCTTCCCAGGGGTGGCATAATATATGCTGCAGCCCCTGGTAGGCCTCTAAGCTACCTATGCCCTAGGTACATAGTATACCATATACTAGGGGCTTATAAGGCACTCCAGAATCCAATTAGATATGTACCTAATGTACATGGAAACCATTTTAGAGAGGAAGCAGCTAGGCTGTGGTCCTGATTAGCAGGACCACAGCCAGACTAAGGTCGAAAAACAGTGAAACACCAGCAAAAAGTGGGGGTACCCATGTGAAGCAGATCCTACTCTCCTACACTGATTAACAGGTTACTATTGCTACCCATCTCGAAGGTACTCATTTTATCGTCCTCAGGAGGGTGAAAGGCTGAGGGGGGCTGCCCACTATCCGATGGGATGGCCTTAGTAAACGGTTGCCCCCAAGTAATTTTCAAAATGCCCCATGCTTATGGGTCGTGTGTGCAAGAAATTTCTCCTTGAGTAGCGGGGCTTGCTAAATACCTTCCTGCTAGCATAAAATTCCTTACCAATACCAACCGAAAGAATGCGTGCCCCGGTAGCCTTTCACCCCTGTATGCTGACACCTCAGTCTTCCTCCTAGCACTCTCCCCGCACTTGGCGCTGCTGCCGCCCATACTCCCTCTGGGTTGTCTGGTCCCATCTTCCCTCGACCAAGATGCCACCATCATAGTGCACTCTCCAATTGCCATAGGAACGAGCTCACATCAATCAATCAATCAAACATTTGTAGAGCACACTACATACCCGTGAGGGTCTCAAGTCGCTGGGAGGGGGGGGGGGGTCGCTACTGAGCGAACAGCCAGGTCTTGAGTAGCCTTCTGAAGGTCAGCAGGTCTTGGGTATGTCGTAGGCTCAGTGGGAGGGTATTCCAGGTCTTGGCGGCAAGGTGGGAGAAGGATCTCCCGCCGGTAGTTGTTCTTCGGATGCGTGGGACGGTGGCAAGTGTGAGGTAGGCGGAGCGGAGCTGGCGGTTGGGGATGTAGAAGGAAAGTCGTTTGTTGAGGTAGGCTGGGCCGGTCTTGTGGAGTGCCTTGTGTGCGTGGATGTGGAGCTTGAAGGATATCTTCTTGTTGATGGGCAGCCAGTGCAGGTTTCTCTGGTGTGGGGTGATGTGGCCGTGGCATGGTACGTCGAGGATGAGTCGTGCTGAGGCGTTTTGGATGCATTGTAGTCGTTTGATGAGCTTGGTCGGGGCTCCCACATAGAGGGTGTTTCCGTAGTCGAGTCTGCTGCTGACGAGGGCCTGGGTGACTGTTTTTCTTGTATCTGTCGGGAACCACCTGTAGATCATGCGGAGCATGTGGAGGGTGTTGAAGCAGGAGGAGGAGACGGCATTGACTTGCCTGGCCATGGAGAGCGCTGAGTCGAGTATGATTCCCAGGTTGCGTGCGTGGTGGGTGGGTGTCGGGGCTGCCCCGAGTGCCGTCGGCCCCCAGAAGTCGTCCCAGGCTGAAGGGTTGGAGCCGATGATGAGGACCTCCGTCTTGTCCGAGTTCAGCTTCAGGCGACTGATCTTCATCCAGTCGGCGACGGCCTTCATTCCTTCATGGAGGTTGGCTTTGGCGGTGATGGGGTCCTTGGTGAGGAAGAGGATCAGTTGAATGTCGTCGGCGTAGGAGATTATGAAGAGGTCGTGCTGTCGGGCGACGTGTGCGAGAGGGGCCATGTAAATGTTGAACAGTGTCGGGCTGAGGGAGAATCCCTGGGGTACGCCGCAGATGATCTCGGAGGCTTCGGATCGGAATGGGGGGAGGCGGACGCTCTGGGTTCTGCCAGAGAGGAAGGAGGTGGTCCATTCCAGGGCTTTGTCTCGGATCCTTATGGCATGGAGACGTGCTTGTGGTGTGCGGTGGCAGACGGTGTCGAAGGCGGCAGAGAGGTCCAGGGGATTAGGGCTGCGGTCTCACCATTGTCCAGCAGGGTCCCGATGTTGCCGGTGGCGGCGATGAGGGTGGTCTCAGTGCTGTGTTTGCTGCGGAACCCTGACTGGGAAAGGTCCAGGATTCTGTTTTCTTCGAGGTATCGGGTTAGCTGCCAGCTCAATTCTTTGCTTCATAAAACAGATTTCCCCCTTATCTCCGCACCAAGTCCAGCCCCATCTTACAAAGGGGACCCCAACCCCAAGGAAGGGTAGCGCTCATCTGGTGGTGCAGCACCTAGGGGAGGAAATGAAAGCGTGAGAAATGGGCGGCAGGTATATTGAAGGTAACTGGCGGATGTATGAATATTGCAGGTCTTATGCTATGCCGTGCCTTCCTAAAACCGGCATTAGATTCACGATCTGAATACAACCAGGCGCTCTGCCCATGTAACTGCCCACATAATTCGAGACCCAGGCAGGATGGACATGCGACCCGACCCAATCTCTTTGACCTAACATCAGCCCAGCTGTGTCAGGCGGCCACTTCAGTTGTGCCACGCATTGCTCTTGCCGTGCTGCTAAACATATTGACATCACAAGTACTGACCCTGACACTTGTGCAACTATCTGCCAGGACTGACGTCAGGCGGCCACTTCAGTTTGCCCCACACATTGCTCCTGCTGTGCTGCCACTCCTAGAAACATCACAACTCCTACCCCTGACACTTGTCCAAGTCTGACGATACAGACTATAACAGGCACCCATCGCTTTTAGAATGGCTTGGGCAGCGGGCAATAGTATTTTCAATGTGATTGAATTACTCAATGCCTGTTGTAGTGGTCATCTCTGAAGCTGGACAGACAGCGCCAACTGGTGGCAGGCTGTCACAAGCGCCGGAGGTGAACAAAAGTGACGGTGCCGCGCACCAGGAACCACCCGCTCACATTTAGCCCCGGTAAACTTGATCCTGCGCATTAGCATTGGTAGGCCATCGCGGCACTTTTGGAAGTCCAGGGTTGACTCTCTCACCTTGTGGATTTCAACGAAACGGGCTGGAACTAATGCCAGGTTCAAATCTGAAAAGGGTGTGTCCCTGTGCTTGTATTGGCAGTGGTGAGAGTGTTTGAGTCCCTCCCCCTGCAGTAACAAAACCAATTGTATATCTCTTGAACTGATCTGTAGATACATGAATGAAATTGTCAATCCATTTCAGAGGCAGACGACTGAGGTTGCGCTTCATACCTTTCTATTCCTATAAATGTTTGGGTCTCTCCTTTGTTTGTTTTTTCACTACACCCCTCTGTACGGACATCCACATGAGTGAGACGCTCTGGATTTTTGACAACCCTACAAGTTGACCAACAATCTATCACAACTTGACCTATTTGGTGTAAATATTCTAAAGAATTCTTTATTGTTGTCCGCACAATAGAGCAATCTAAGCTGGGGATATGTAGGAACGACATGATTTATTTTCAGGATATTTGTATTGTTCCTAATATCCTATTTGTGCCACTACAGTGAACATAACTGTGGCCGAATCGCCTGTATGTGAGGCACATGATACACACATTAATTGTAACAAGAGTTTATGCATCCTGCCAGCCAAATCCCGGTATGCGGCGAAGGCAGCATCTGCAAATCACTCCACCCCTCCCCTAGCCAAGTACCGAAAGGGATGGATAAAGCCATGGACACTCAAAGATTCGTCATTTGAGAGGCATAGTACTGTTCGTAAATACCCCATACTTCATACACTTCATTTATTTGCCACTTCCCTTTCATAAAATACTACTGGTGTCATTGTTATCATGTACCACCTCACGTTTCATAAATGTATTTTGATATGACGCTAGCATGCAGGTGACAAATGAACGTTCAACAGAATTCAATTTGCACGAACAACAGTGCGCTTCAATTCTACTATTATTAGGAAAATAACTTTATACAGTCATGGTATATTGGACGGTGTCAAACACACATCAAAGCTCTTTTCCCTTACTGCGGTGGTTTGAAAGATTGCATATTCAGGGTCAACAATGTTCTAGCTGCATATTACTTACCACCGACAGAACGCACATACAGACGGAAGACGGAAACATTTTAGCGATGTTTATCACACAAAATAACCAGGCAGTCGGTGCCCCTGAAATGGGGGATTCCTCTGAGGAGGGATCAGATCCCGCACTGCTCCGGAACACCAGATATGAATGGTCTCTCTCGATGTCCATGTATTTATTATGTGCAGTCAGGGCTTTAGGTGGGATGAAAACAGGGGGGTCTCTTAAAGGGGGCGTGGCCAATGTAATTAAGCATGTGGCTTAACACACGTGCTCAAGATCTGTGCTTGGACTAGTGTGCCGCCCGACTTGTATATGGCTGTTTCCTTTATTGCATCCAGATATATGATATAACAAGTAACATCATACCTACAAGTCAGGACTGTTGGCTTTGTTAATGGTCGTTAGTTGCATAAAATATATAAGTAGCCTCGAGATGGGCCGCAATCCTTACTCTAGCTAGAGCAGACCAGGGCTGGGACATGACCCGGAACCCGCAGGCAGACCGGGTAGGGGGCAAGGGACCCATGCGACTACCCAGCTCGGTACCCACGGCTCCCTCACAACAGTCAGGATCCCCTCCGTTCGAATAAAAAAAATAAGAAATTCAGAGTGCTTGGTTGAACATTTGATTCCCCAGCTTCTTTAGGGTCACAAGAGCACAAGAGAACACAAAAACACTTTATTAAATGAATATTGTGCCCAGGAAACCTGTTGGGAGATAAGGGGGGTGGGGGGTGGGGAGCAAGCCGACACAAGACCACTTTCTGTGTGTGAAAAAGGCCACTTTATTGAAACAGGTGCATATCACAATTTCAACCCTTGGCAACTGCCTTCCAAAACTAAAATCTCACTATACAAGAATTTCCTGACCCCTTGTTCCTCCCCCCACCCCTACGATCCCCACATCAGATCCCCGACCCCACGAAATACAACATAACATTCCATAACCATAATCTTACCCAATCCTACACAATGTAGCATTTCCAAATCCTAAACTTCCCTGACCCTAATCCCTACCTGCCTTTGTGCTACTGTAACTAACCAATCTCTAATCTAAACTTATCCTACCTGGTTACCCTTTCCCTGCTCCTGCTCACAAACTACCAACATATAACAAAAAACTCCAGCCAATCCCGGCCAACTGTCAACCACCCCGCCACCCAGAAAAAGGCGGGAGTGTAGGCGGAGACGCCGCCTCCCCCTTTTTCTGCCCCCCCACAACAACATCCCAACCCCCTTCTCAACGTCTATAAACACCCAACAACCTGGCCAGCACCTCTCTCAACTCCAACAGGTACAAGTCCATACCCAGCCGGGATAAATGAACCCCGTCATTTCTGAAGAAATCCGGCGTGTCATACCTAATATCTATATGCGCAATCCTGCAAATCCCCGACTGTCG
Source organism: Triturus cristatus (assembly GCF_964204655.1). Classification (NCBI taxonomy): domain Eukaryota; kingdom Metazoa; phylum Chordata; class Amphibia; order Caudata; family Salamandridae; genus Triturus; species Triturus cristatus. Next base: position 1,863,540,530 of record NC_140590.1, read on the forward strand.
ACAGAATCTCACAATTTCCGTGTTCAACTTCCGCCTGGCCTTGTCCACTGCCTCCGGGTTAACCGCCCCTCTCCAAATCCTACGAGGAACAAACTCTGTCCAGACAATAGAACAACCAGCCCACCAAGCTTTAATCAAAGTCAAGTCCCTCTTCATGTAACGCATAAGTGCCAAGCCCGTCTCCCTGACCATGTCGTTCTCCCCTAAGTGAAGTACCAGCACATCTGGGCACCTACCAGCCACCAAAACCCCGTTGAGAACCTGTAATAGCTCGTTCCACCGCATACCACCCCTGCCACGCCAACCCATGGAAAAAAGGTCTTTATTAAACCCCAAACTTTCCCCAAAATAGCTTGAGCGGGCATGGAATTGCGCCCGTTTCACAAAAGAATGGCCGACAATCCAAATGGACATCTCCCTGGCGAGGGGACCCATCACCGAACCTGCAACGAGAAACATGAATGAACAACAGGAAAAAAGGGTGAACAAACGCGCTATAACCCCCCAGGTACACTGCACACATAATGCTGATAGCAGTCCGAAGACCACCTGCCCAATCTCATAATGTTCCCTCGCTCCCAGTCTCTAGAGTGAGCTTCTGAAGCTGCACCAATCCAAAACGAATGCATCCCAAACTCCTTCCCGTCGATCCCCAGCCTGCCCAAAGCTTTCCGCAGTTCCGCTAAAAGCTGGGAAGCCTTGACAAACCGCCCGTCCCCATGCCCAAAGACCAAAACCCCAAAGCCCCAGAAAGAGATCTCCACCTCAAACCCCATTGAAAAGGACAAACCTGCAAAGCTAGCCATTTTTTCAAAGAAACACATTTTCCTCTGCCCCTCTGATCCGTCTTTGCCTTCCTCAGCCATATGTGAACCCTATCGGCACTAAAAGACACCTCCCTCCAAGACAACCCTTGCTCTGCTTTGGACCCCAACAACTCCGAGACCCGAAAGGCCACGAAAAGCATCCAGGACATCAGCGTGGAGAAAAGTATCACTTCCCCAACGCCAAAACACAAACCAGGCAACACCCCAATCACCCCCTGCAACAGCTCCCATGACAAAGGATTCCGCACCCGAGATACGCGCCCACATTCCCGCGCCCAACCCTCCAAAATACGTGCCCCCAGTTCCCCCGCGGAGGGGGCATAGCCCCACAATAATTTCCCGACGAAACCAATTCCTGCTAATTTGCCCGCTATCGTGACTCTCGTAAGACCCTTCTCCACCAGGTCCAAGATAAACTGAATAACATCTTCCTGTCTGGCCGCCAAAGAGGCCCGCCGCCGTGCGCCGGAGCGTAAAAATTCCGCCCATGCTGCCTGATACGCTGCTTTTGTGGAGTGGGCTAGGGAACCTAGAACCAGTTGCAACATCCCGTGTTGCCTAGGTACCACAGCTGGTGCGGCATTCTGGTCGGGGTCCTGTCAGCGTTCTTGGCGAGCCCACGGAATCTCCCCCACTGTGAACGAGACAAAGCATCCTCAATGTCATTGTCCACACCTGGTTACCACAAGAAGCCGCTCCTAGTGTGATAACCCAAAACGAGTTACAGGAACGTCGTAAGTGTGGGCATCTCACAAAAAGTTGCGGACTGGTCTCACACACCACCTGGTGTCATGCTTCATCATTGACCAGTCCTCGCCCTCTAAAACCTTCGTTTGATAGAGGGCGGGCATACACTTGGCGACAAGGATGCACTTTCTAAATGGATAAGTGGGGGCCCGTGAGATTGTGAGTGAGGTTAAAAATCATTATAGTGGTCAAAAGTGATTTTAATGTGAATGACAACTATATGATATTAAAAATATGTGTGACGGTGTATAGGATGTTAATGTCCCCTAACCGTCCTATGTGTGGTCAACATGTTTCTGCCATAATGGCCCTGTCGGGTCCGCGGCATTCATCAGGACCAAAGTATAGGTGAGGGCTCCGTTCTTACCATGTGTCGGTAAGATACTACCACTGCGTGAGTGTGGCATAGGCCACACTTCACTTCCTATGGTGCTTCCAAAGGTGAAGCCTATAAAACAAGGTAAAAAACAGAATTTATTTAGAACATAGTTGATGCGAACGTACCTGTAAACGAAAAGGAGAAAGAAAGAGAATACAATGCATGCATTGACCTCTAAGAGTGAATATAGTGTTTGTGACTCTGTGACACTCTATTTGTGTACACTTTTTGTGAGCAATTGCAGCCTGGGAGCAGTAAATACTGCTACCAAACTTACCCTAATCGGTCGGACAACTTGTCCCAAGGGGGGAAGGAGGGACTGTGGAGATCCACTGTTAATTTACTTCTGTAGGAAGAAAAGCACATAGCCTGGTTCTTAATCAATGCTTAAAATAAATGATTCAAGAGATATTGTCACACAGGCAGGATGATGGTTTAACATTGCAAGCAAATCCCCAACCGTGTTGAAAGGGACACTAAAAGAAGCCAGCATGTATAATGCAAGGTAATAATACACACGCATGCCGCTTAGTCATTCACATTCACATTCTTACTGTAACAGGTAGCAGAATATGCCTGTGTCCTACGCGTCCGCTCGAGCCTCCCGATTACGAAGACTGGAGAGAGCGGGCGCCGCCTTATATGTGCCGGTAAATTATACAAATTGAGCCGGGACCTTAAACAGGTGATGGATTCCCGGTGTCTGTGGGGCACAGAGCCTGGAATCGAGATGGCGGAGTACGCGTGGGAAAGAGACGGGGAAGCTCATTGGTGGAGAGCTTGGGGGTGTGAGTGTGTCGTCCAATCGGATGCGGGGGATCGAGAAGGCGCCGTTCATAGTGCGCGCTGTGGCCTGTCTGGTTCTATACGAAAGATAGGCGCAATGTCATTGGAGGTGACGTTAGCTTGGTGAGGAGCCTGGGGGTGTGAAAATTCCGTCCAATGAGGAACGAGTGATCGAAAGGATGCCATTGATAGGGCGTGTTGCAGCCTGACTAGTGCAGTGCACCGGACTGGGACAGATTCGTAAGAAGTGAGATTGGCTCAGCGAGGGTAACCTTGTTTAATTAAAACAGAGATGCGTAATCTTTTGACATACCCACGTCAAAAAAATGATCTGAATGGCTTGGTAGCCCATGTGCAAAGTACTGCTTTATAAAAACGAGTGCATTCACAAGTGCCCTGATTCCCAGATCGAAAAGACGGTAATAATGAAGGAAGGGGCCCGTTTTTTAGCATGCAGTAAAACTATGCAAAATGGCTATTGATGGTTGGATCATTTGTGTATTAGATCGATTAGAGAATGTTAGTGTTAGAAAGAAAGGAAATTGAGGGGAAACATTGCGTATAGTAATTCTACTGTCAGAATTATATCTCCTTTCTTCAATTAGTTAACTGCAGCCATGGAATGTCATCATTGAGACCTTTCTCATGAGAGCGTAGGCGGTACACCCAACGTTGTTCCCTCACATGAAGAGCCCTTGTGAGATCAAATTTCGTTTTCTTCATAACCTCCAGGATAGTCCACTGTAGGTCTGTATCTGTATGGTTTTTCTCAGTAAAGTGTCGGGTTAACTTGGTGTTCGTTTTTTTGCACCTGATTGTGCTGCGGTGCTCATTGATACGAATTCTCACTTTCCTCGTAGTCATCCCTACGTATTGAAGTTGGCAAGGGCATGTCAGTAGATATATCACATTATCCGTGTTACAGTTGCTAAACGATTTTAGTTGCCACGGTCTGTTGGTTCCAATGTCCACTGATTTAGTGTTCTTTGTAAGATTACACGACTGGCATCCGCCACAAGAAAAATGGCCAACCACGGGTGGTTGATCCCAGAGTCTTAGTTGGTCTGTATTCTCATGTGTGTTCATCTGGGCATGTACTAGTTCATCTCTGAGATTTTTATTCCGTTTGTATGCGAACAGTGGTGGTTCCCAATGTTTTCCAGTGCTGTTAAGTATGTGCCATCTTTTTTGAATAATTTTCTGGACTGAGTTTGAGATTGGGGTGAAAGTGGTGACGCAGACCGGTCTGTTGGTTTTCTCCTTTTCCACGTTTTCCAGAAGCGCCTCCCTCGGGTTGTTTCTGGCTCTTTTATTAGCCTTCTTCACCAGTTTCCTCGGATAATGGCGTTCAACCAGTTTTTTCTCAAGTTGTTCTGCTTGCTCAGTGTAAGTCTTTTTCTCGGAACAGTTTCTCCTGATACGGAGGAACTGACCAACTGGTAAGTTCTGTTTTAGGGCTTTAGGATGATAGCTCTCATAAAGGAGTAGGCTGTTTTTGTCGGTGGGTTTGTTATGAACTTTAGTTGTGATCCCCTCACTTGTGAGTGTTATATCCAAGTCCAAGAAGATTGCGTGGTTTTTATTGATAGTGTGAGTGAATTTTAGATGGCTATCTTGAAGATTCACCCACTGGACGAAGGCTGTAGCGTTCTCTTCTGTTCCATTCCATACAATCAGGACGTCATCTATGTAACGTTTCCAGATCTTTATGTGATTTTGGAATGGATTGACTGCATTATTGATGAAATCATCTTCAAACTGTTGGACATACATACAGGCCAGGCTGGGAGCGAATGTGCTCCCCATCGAAGTGCCTGTTATTTGGTGGTAAATGACCTGTTCGAATTCGAAGAAGTTTTCTGTGAGTGCCAACTCAGCACATTCCATGATAAAATGTTGGGGGGTAACAAAATCCCACTCCCTGTGCAAGATGATGTTTTCTACCACCTCCAAGGTTCGTCGTTGCGGAATGCTGGTGTACAGAGCTTCAATGTCCATAGTTATAAGCCAGTCACTTGTGGTATCAATCTCCAGGTCTCTTAGGAGGCATAGGACGACTTTCGTGTCCTTAAGGTATGATTGTGTTTCCTTGACAATGGGCCATAGGAACCAATCGCAGAATTGGGACAAAGGTTCTAAAACTGATCCGATGCCAGAGACGATAGGTCTACCTGGCGGTGGCATGCGTCCTTTGTGGATCTTGGGTAAGATGTAAAAGCGCGGCATCCTAGGTTCGTCATTAATTAAGAACTCCGCTTCATGTTTCGTGATCCAATCGTGACACAGAGCTTCTTCCACCATGCTCTTGATTTTGATCTTAATTGGGCCCGTGGGGCCCCTTTGGTGTATTGCATAGCTGTTCGTGTCTGCTAGTAGTCTCATGCACTCATCTCGGTACATCGCGAGGTCCATCAGAACAGTGGCACATGCACCGCACGAAAAGCAATATCATGCCTCAGGCACCCCAACATGAAGACCCTTAACAACTTCAGAACCTGTTCATCTCGGGCAGACTGGCGATTAACAATGTGCACCACCGCCATATTATCAATTTGGAAGGTGACTTTCTTTTGCACCAAAAGTTCCCCCAAAGTGTGATTGCCACCACCAGTGGAAAAAACTCCAAAAAGACAATGCTCCTGTTCCCTTCCAACCACTCCTCAGGCCAATGTTCCCGCACACCACTTCCCTTGCCAGTAAAGACCAAAACCAGTACTCCCTGCCGCGTCCGAAAAAATTTGGACGTCCCACACCATGTCCGCCTCCTTCATCAAAGGTATGCCATTGAATTGTTGCAAGGAAAACTGCCATATTCTCAAGTCCTCCCGCACCCCGACAGACAGACGTACATGATGATGTGGAGGCCTCTGCCCCACCAGTGCCCTACACTGTCGCCCACAAAAAGTCCTCCCTACTCTGTTCACCCGACAGGCGAAATCGAGGTGACCCAGCAGTACTTGGATGTCTTTCACTGTGACCTTTTGTTTTGCCAACATGATTTCCAGCAGCCCCAACATTTGCTGCTTTTTGTCTGCAGGAAGGCGTGCCTCCATCAACCGTGAATCCAATTCAATTCCCAAAAAGGAAAGGACCGTGCTGGGTCCCATAGTCTTCTCAGGTGCCAACGGCACGCCTAGTTCCCTCATGATCTCATTGAAACTGTACAGAGCTCTCTGGCAGTCTGTGGAGCCTGAGGTGCCTACAAAAAAGAAGTCATCCAGGTAGTGGGTAACTCCTTGGTGACCCGTCCGTTCCGTAAACAACCATTGTAGGAACGTGCTGAAACACTCAAAAAGCGCGCATGACATAGAGCAGCCCATTGGCAAAGATTTGTCCACGTACCAGTGACCGCCAAATTGGGTGCTCAAAAGATCCCAGTCATCAGGGTGAACTGGAAGCAGCCGGAAAGCAGACTTTATGTCGCACATTGCCATCATTGCTGTTGCGCCCACGGTCACCAATAGTGACATGGCTATGTCAACAGATGAAAAGGATACTGTGGCCTCCCTTTCGTCGATTAAATCATTCACCGACCCTCCTTCAGGCCACGACAAATGTTGAATGAGGCGTAACCGCCCCGGCTCTTTTTTAGGCACCACTCCAATGGGTGACACAATCAAATTTGGCAACGGCCATTCCTGAAAGGGACCCGCCATGCGGCCCTCACGCACTTCCTTATTGAGCTTGTCTTGCACTACCTGAGAGTGCTCTCTTGCCGATTTTAGATTATCCGCCCACCTCCTTACCCTAGGTACCTCGTATCCCAGTCTGAAACCCTCCAGAAACCCCAGTCGCAGCTGCTTCGCAGCCTCCCTCTCCGGATACCCCTGCAAGGCTGCCAACAAATTATCCACATTAACCGGAGTACAAGCCCTTTGGCCCAGGGCCCTTAGCCCCTCGCCCCACTCCCAACTGCTGCTGCTGACCCCCTGCCTTAAAGCCACCCGACTGCCACTGCTGTGAGCCCTGCAACTGCCCCTGGCCGCCCCAACAATTGACCAACGCGTGTCGTCCTCCACACCCAGAGCAATCGTGACGGAAACGGCAGTACTCCCGTGTGCACAATCCTTTGTTATAATCCCAGCAAGCCCCTTTTGCCCATGACTGCCCCCTGCCTGTTCCCCCCCCCCCCACCACGGGTGGGGACTCCTCGAAAGGGCCGATACACGAGCGGGAGCCCGCTGGTCATACAAATAGTTTTTCCAGACCCAGCCAGACCCATCGTATGCTGACACAAATCTGTATCAAGCTCACTCCAATTCGCATCCGGGTCCCACGACATGCGTGCCCGCAACTCTTCATCGTACTGCGCCCAGGCATAGCCGCCCCCCGTAATCTGCACCTTCCTGATCACATCCATGTATTTAAACATGGCCACTGACCTATCCTGGAATTTTTCGCAATACACACTAGCGTAAATGAGAAACGCTGCCGTCCAATTCGCAATCGTCAACGGCACCTTAGGCCTTTTAGCCAACTCAAATTCCTCCTCTTTGGAACCCTCTTTTGCCCTCACCTCCCTATGGAGGAGTTTGAGCATGGGGGGCGTGGCCTGGCGCCGATGTAGTGGGTCGAGGATTCCGGAGCTCCTCTGAGGCCTCCCTCCATTGGCATTGATCCTGAGGATTAACGGGGGCCCCTAACCCCCCATAATGATGGGGAATACTTGGTGACACCGGGGGCCTGCTGGCGATGCAGAAGAGCTTCCTTCTTTCGTCCGCCGCGTGACTGGCTGCGGTGCCTCAAGATGGCGGCGGAGACTGGCCGGTGAGAGCCTTGTGGCTCGCTGCTCTCTGGGGGCTGGACTCCGTCCTGGAAGGTGACGGGTTCCTTGACGCGAGTCCTGCTGTGGAGGCTGGTGGCTGGTGGTGGCGGAGCTGGCCCAGCGGAGATCGATATGTGCGAGGCGCTGCGGTCGGGCGCTGATGCCTGGCCCTAAGATGGCGGCCCAGTGATAGCCGGGAGAGGCGGCCTGCACGACGCTGTGACTGCGGTGAGGACGCTGCCTGCCTCCTGCTTTGCTCTGCTGTGCTGGTGGACCCTTCCAGGTGCGGGGGACACTGCGGACTGGCGGTGACGAGGCCCGGCCGGCGGTGAGTGGATCCCCTTTCTGGCAGCGGGCCTTGCTGCTGGTGGCGGAGCTTAGCTGTGAGCCCACCGGAGCTGCTGGTTCCTGGGGTCTTGCTGTCCCCATAGACTGCCTCTACTCCTTGACCCCTGTGGAGCATTGGACTGCCTGGTGGTGCATGTGGGGTCAGTGTGAGGGGCTAGTGGAGACGGTGGGCGCTGGAAGAGTGGCAGTGTGCTTTGCGCCAACGGCCTGTAGATTGGAGGCACCTTCCCCGGGGCGGCTGTGACCAGGGGGTCTGCTCGTGGGCCGTTGGCTCCTTAAAGAGAGCACCGCTGCACTGCGGGGATTCCGAGGAGCTGTGGAGGTTTGGAGAGCGCTGACGGGCTATTGATTGTCTCCTGTGAAGTGCGGGCTGTGCGGAGTTCCCCTGTCCATCCTTATAGTGGTGACTGGGGGGTACGGGGCCCTGCCTCTGGACGCTGCTGGTCTGCTGGCACTACGGTAGCTGGCCTCCCCACTCGTGCTACACTGAAGTTGCCCCTGACTGTGACATTTGGGAGAAGCTGGAGTGGAGGGCGTGTATTTGTGCTATTACTGATGATTGCTAACTTGTAAACTAAGTACTTCGAACTCCAGTCTCATAAAGAGACTAGAGGGGTATGTTCTATCTTAAATACATATATTTTGAATATATACCTGGTGTGGTTGTCCCTTCATTTGATCATTCAAGAGATTATAGACTGGTAAAACAAGCTGCTTTACATTCCTTCAAGACTTAGCCTGAAGGCTGTTCTCCATAGCTACCACTAGGATATCTTTCAATAAACCATTGAAACCATTCACCATAAGGGGTTGTTTGGACTGATACAAGGTGCCCACTAGAACTGGTGGACAGCATATATCAGGTTACCTTCTCACATTGGTGTGCAGCGTGTGGGATTACAGCTTGCTATTGTTTTACCAGATAATCTCATTTGAATTGATCAACTGAAAACCACTAAAGATACCTAAGGTACATAAAACATCAGGTTTAGCTACATTAAGTTCTACTGAACTTAGAGTTGTGTGTTAAGGGATAGCACACCCTTTCTACAACTCAAGAGAGTTTAGTAGGCCTCACTAGTGTAGGTAGTGCAATACACCACACCACATTAGTAATGTCTAACCAGCCAGGAACCCGTGGGTCCCTACCAGGAACCAGTGAGCTCCTTCCCTATAAATATGAGGATCTCTCCTTTGCTCAGCTAAGGGCCTTATGTTCCATTAGGGAGCTGAAGACAGGCAAAAGCCCAACCACCCAGCATCTTTTAAAGATACTCAGGCTGGATGATATCACAGGACCTAGTGGACCTGATGGGGTAGACAGTGTGGGTGGGGCAGCACCTGAGTGTGGGCCTAGGGGTGGAAACTCCCCTGACCCTATCGCTGATGCTGACCAGACTGGTGACAATGACCAGAATCTGGTGAACCCAGATCTCCTGGATGAGGATGAGGAGGATGACAATAATGCCCCTTACTTTATTCCTCCAGGTAGACCTGACAACAGGGCTAGAAGGGATAGATCTCTGTCAAGGGGATCTGTCCAGTCTAACTCCTCTTTAGGGACCTCTGTCTCATCTCACAGAGGAGGGAAACCTCCCAGGAGAGGAGAGAGAGACTGCTGAAGTATGAGGAAGACAAGTTCAACCTCAGAAAGCAGCAGATGGCCTTAGATAGGGAAGCCTTAGAGCTTTACAGAGCTAGTAAAAAGGAGGGACTAGAGTCCCTTGGTGGCAGTAATTTCCCTAGAGATAGGGAGAGGTCTTATGACCATAGAAACCTAAGTAAGATTGTGCCTCCCTACCAGAGTGGGGATGACATCCACAAATGGATAACTGCCTTGGAGAGGGCCTGTAAAGTACAGAAGGTCCCTCAAGGTCAGTGGGCAGCAATCTTATGGCTCTCCTTTGCAGACAAAGGTAGAGACAATCTCCTCACTGTAAGAGAAGAGGATGCTGATGATTACCAGGTCTTGAAAAGTGCACTAATAGATGGGTTTGGCCTAACCAGTGAACAATACAGGTTAAACTTCAGAGACACCCAAAATCAAGACTGGGTTGACTTTGTTGACTGTGCTGCTAAGGCTCTGGAAGGTTGGTTATTGGGCAGTAAAGTGTGTGACTTCAAAGGATTGTACAATCTGATAATGAGGGAACAGATTCTTAATAACTATCAAAATCAGCTGTTGCACCAGTACCTGGTAGACTCTGATCTGACCTCTCCCCAAGAATTGGGGAAGAAGGCAGAAAAATGGGTCAGAACCAGGGTGAGGCAGAAAGTACAGAACCAAGGTGGTGACCCAAAGAAGCAAGATTCCAAGAACTCTGACAAGGGTTGGGACAAGGGTAAAGACCAGAAGTCTTCTCAAGGGCCCCAAAGATCTTCTTCAGGTGGGGATTCACAGGCTAACAAAGGGAAAGGCCAAAATAAACCTTGGTGCAAAATCTGTAAGCAGAAAACTCACTGGACCATTGACTGCACCAAGGCCAAAGAAAATATGCCAGCCACCACCAATGCCCCTAAGGCACCTGTTCCCCCTAGTGCAGTTACAATTGGTGGTGGGAATACACAGAATACGGGTGTAGTAGGATTGACCCTGGGTTCTGAGATGGACTCTGGCCTAGTCAGAGTACCAACTCAGGCTGTGCTTGTCGGTGATGGGGGCATGGATATGTCCCCCTTTGTGAGTGCCAGTAACGTGGGCAAATACAGACAGCAGCCTTTAATAAATGGAGTAGAAGCTTGGGCATTTAGGGACACAGGAGCAAGTGTCACAATGGTGACAAAAGATCTTGTGGATCCTGGCAGATTATACTTGGTGAAATGTACCAAGTGACCAATGCTAGCAATGTCAGAACAGACTATTCTCTGGCAATTGTTAACTTCTCCTGGGGATGGGTAACTGGCCTTAAGAAGGTTGTGGTAAGTGCAGACCTAGCAGTACAGTGCTTGCTTGGCAATGATCAAGAGACTTCAGCTTGGGCTGAAGTGGAGCTCAGGACACATGCAGAAATGTTAGGGATCCCTGCACATGTCTTTGCTGTGACTAGGTCACAGGCTAAAATGTCTAAAACTGGACAGGCCCTGGATTCTGGAATGCATGGACCAGGTGCCTCACAAGAGGAGGAGCAGTAGGGTTAAGGCAGAGCCTTCCCATCTGACTCAGGATGCTGATCAGTCTCCTCAGAGAGATGATCTTGAGCCTGAAGAAGGACCTGTCCCAGATGAGCTTCAACCTGACCAAGTTGAGTTCTTGGGGACAGGGGGCCCTTCCAGGTCTGATCTGAGCCAGGAGTAGAAAACCTACCCCTCTCTTGAACCCCTCAGAAAGCAAGCTGCTGATGAGGCTGCTGGGAATGCTAGTGGCACCCATAAAGTTTATTGGGATGATGGACTCCTATATTCAGAGAGTAGAGACCCCAAGCCTGGTGCATCCAGGAGGTTGGTTATACCTCTGAAGTTTAGGGGTTTCTTATTGACACTAACCCATGATATTCCCTTAGCAGGACAGCTGGACCAGAACAAGACTTGGGACAGAAATGTTCCTCACTTTCACTGGCCACACATGTCTGAAGACACAAACGAGTTTTGTTGCTCCTGTGTAACCTGCCAAGCCAGTGGCAAAGCAGGTGGCACTACAAAGGCCCCCCTGATACCACTTCCTGTGGTGTGGGTGCTCTTTGAAAGGGTAGGGATTGACATTGTTGGTCCCATGGATCCCCAAACAGCATCTGGGCACAGGTTTATACTGGTGGTAGTGGATCATGCCACCAGGTATCCAGAAGCAATTCCCCTAAGGACCACTACAGCACCTGTAGTGGCAAGAGCTCTCTTGAGTGTGTTCTCAGGAGTAGGCTTTCCTAAGGAGGTAGTATCTGACAGGGAAGCAAACTCCATGTCTAGTTACTTGACTGCTATGTGGAAGGACTGTGGAGTGAGCTACAAGTTCACCACACCCTATCACCCACAATGCAATGGTTTAGTTGAGAGATTCAACAAAACCTTAAAGGGCATGATCAAAGGACTCCCAGAGAAGCTTAGGCGGAAATGGGACCTGCTCTTGCCCTGCCTTTTATTTGCATACAGGGAGGTGCCTCAGAAGGGGGTTGGCTACAGCCCATTTGAACTTTTGTTTGGACACCCTGTCAGGGGTCCATTGTGTTTGGTGAAGGAAGAACAGGAGTTACCTCTTAAGCCCCCAAAGCAAGACATAGTGGACTATGTCCTTGGTTTCCGCTCCAGGATGGCTGAGTACATGAAAAAGGCAAATAAAAACCTTGAGGCTAGCCAGGAACTGCAAAAAGCCTGGCATGACCAAAAGCTGTACTGACTGTTTACCAGCCAGGACAGAAAGTATGGGTGCTGGAGCCTGTGGCCCCAGCAGCCCTCCAGGACAAATGGAGTGGCCCCCATACAATTATTGAACAAAAAGGGAAGGTTACCTACTTAGTAGACCTTGGAACCCCTAGGAGTCCCCATAGGGTACTTCATGTCAACAGACTAAAACCATATGTTGACAGGGCAGACATGGGCTTGCTCATGGCTACTGACGAAGGACAGGAGGAAGAGAGTGACTCACTCCCTGACATGCTTTCTCAGAACCCTGATGATGGGTCAGTTGAGGGTGTAGCCTTGGCAGGCAACCTCACTGCCCAGCAACAAACTGACTGCAGAAACCTTCTTAGCCAGTTTAGACATATGTTTTCTCTGACTCCAAGTCAGACCACCTGGTGCACTCATGAAGTGGACACTGGGGACAGTCTACCTGTGAAGAATAAGATCTACGGGCAACCTCACCATGTCAGGGACTGTATAAGGACAGAAGTCCAAAAGATGTTGGATCTGGGTGTGATTGAACCCTCAGTTAGCCCTTGGGCTAGCCCAGTAGTCCTGGTACCAAAACCTCACACCAGTGGTGGGAAAAGAGAGATGAGGTTTTGTGTAGACTACAGGGGTCACAATGCAGTCACCAGGACTGATGCCCATCCCATCCCCAGGGCAGATGAGCTGATAGATACTTTGGCCTCAGCCAAGTTTCTAAGCACATTTGACCTAACAGCTGGCTACTGGCAGATCAGACTAGCTGATGATGCAAAGCCAAAGACAGCATTTTCTACCCCTAGTGGGCACTATCAATTTGTGGTAATGCCCTTTGTAGGAAGGTGGAATCTGACTATATGGTTGCCCCCTCTTTTTTCCTGGTGTTTGCATGGTTTTTGACTAGCCTGGCCGGGATCCTGCTATCCAGGACCCCAGCCTATCTGCTTACTCCCTTAAATTATTGGTGTGCATACTAGATGCACTAGTGATTGGATACTGTGGTACCTTATGAGCCCCTAGTATATGGTACCTTAGGTACCTCGGGCATTGGTACTTCACAGGCCTACCAGGGGCTGCAGCATATGTTATGCCACCCCTGGGAAGCATTCTCAATCTGACACCACAGGCCTGCTACTGCAGCCTGTGTGAGGTAGTGTTAGCACTCCTCACTGAGGTATAGGTTCCTATATCTCACCATACACACACATATAAACCTATCAGCCACCCCTATAGTAGGGCCTATCAATCCTGAGGGCAGGGTGCTTGGTTTACTATGTGAGGGGGTGCTTCTGCATGAGCAGGACCCCTCTGCAGCTGGCAGAGTCTATTCTCTGCTGCTGTTTGTGGATGCGGTTAAACCATATACTCTTAAGTGCATTATAACCTCACGGTAAATGCTAACTTTGGAATGACTGCATCAAAACATGTCGTGTTTGGTGTCAAACAACTTGGAATCATACCCCCACACCAGTAACTGGTGTGGGAGTATGATCCCACCCTTCTAGAGGGGATGACATGTACCCACTGTACTAAACGGGAGAAATCTCCCAGAGCCCTGGCATCACAAAATGGATGCCACCAGCACAGACACTGGACTGCCCTCCTGCTGCTGACCGAAACTCGCAGTGGAGGAGGCCCAACAAAAGGTATCCTGTCACAGGGAGGTGTCACCACCTCCCAGACAGGATTTAGTTTATTGGAGCTGGGTGGGTGCACTCTTAGAGTGCTTTGAAGTCCTGCACTGGGGGAGCAGTAGGCTCCTCTGTGCATATGCCAGCTCAAACCGGTTCAGGGGCTACCTGCCCCTGCTCTGGTGCAAAACTGGACAAAGGGAAGTGGGTGTAACCGCCCACTACCCTGACCCTCCTAGAGGAGTGGTCATAGAGCTAGTCCCTCCCCTATCTTCACTATAAGATACCAAGCATTGCCATTGCAAAGCAGATAACCCTGGACGACGCTCTACAAAGAAGAATCCTGGCCCTTCGATGTTCCACTACCTTTGGAAGACAGAAGAATCACCCTTGGAGTCAAGGAGTGACTCCCCTGCTTGGCAGGCACCAGAAACTTGAATCAACGGTTGCAAACTTTCCCGCTCCCACCGGAGTTCGAGGTCCCTGCTGTCCCAGAAGTAGATTTTCTGACTTCTCGATGGCCCCTGTGAGTCCCCAGCGAAGCTGTGGTGAGTGGACCCCACAAGTGACGAGGAACAGCAATACCCAGGGACCTTGCACTATTGTCAAGTGCAAACCCTAAACAACGTTCCACAAACTTGTACATTGGACCATTTGTGGCCCAAACCTCCAGCAGGTCTTGCTCCAAAAATCAGCTGCCTATCCCATCCCAAGTGACTGTGGGCTCCTGTGAAGCATTCCCTGAGGCGGAGTCTTTGCGATCACTTGCCCGTTGGCTAGTGGGTCCCCCGAAGACTTTTTCATCAACTCAAAGGGCTCTCCTGGTTGCTCCAGGCCTGCCCTCACTTACCCTTGCTGGGTGTGTCCATCAGACCTTGCTGGTCTGCATCATCGACTATCTTCAGTCTACACGAGACTTGCAGTTGCCAAGGCTTGTTGGCTCCAATCCGGTTACCTATACCTCCATCAGCTGCAGACGTTGTGGGACACTCCGAATCCAGCTGCTGGTCATCGTCGATCTCTCCTGGACCTCGTGAGCGATGAGTCAAAACGCCCTTGCCTATGCCTTAGTTACATAGTATACCATATGCTAGGGACTGATAAGGGTACCCCAGAATCCAATCTGGAGTGTACCTAAAGTACATGAACAACCAATTTAGGGAGAAAGCAGATAGACTGGGGTCCTGATCAGCAGGATTCCTGTCAAACTAAGTCGAAAACCAGCAAAACACCAGGAAAAAAGTGGGAGTGACCATGCAGTCAGATTCCACCTTCCTACAGTGCTGTGCTGATGATGAGATGGTGCTGTGCTGATGATGAGATGGTGCTGTGCTGAGGTGGTGCTGTGCTGATGCTGAGATGGTGCTGTGCTGATGATGAGATGGTGCTGTGCTGAGGTGGTGCTGTGCTGATGCTGAGATGGTGCTGTGCTGATGTTGAGGTGGTGCTGCACTGGTGGTGGTGCACTGATGAGGTGGTGCTGTGCTGATGATGAGATGGTGCTGTGCTGAGATGGTGCTGTGCTGATGTTGAGATGGTGCTGTGCTGATGTTGAGATGGTGCTATGCTGAGGTGGTGCTGTGCTGATGCTGAGATGGTGCTGTACTGATGTTGAGGTGGTGCTGCACTGGTGGTGGTGCACTGATGAGGTGGTGCTGTGCTGATGATGAGATGGTGCTGTGCTGAGGTGGTGCTTTGCTGATGCTGAGTGCACTCAAAGTGATCTAAAGTGCTCTGATAACTATAGCTTTGCGAGTGGACTCACATTTACAGGTATTTACAAACATTGAAAAGTAAGTGGGGAAAATCTACACTTGTCTAAATAGCTATAAAATGTGTATTTGCACTTGCAAAGTCTTTCTTCACTTTTTCCAGGGAAAAAAGAAATCCATTCTCTGACACCCCTAGTAATTTTGACAGTGCTGCCGCACCTTTTCCCACATTAAAAACAATGGTTATTGCAGAGTTTGTTAGGAACAGGAGTATTCACTGGTTTGTGTACAACCCAGATAACTGGGACTGTTTTATATCAAAATATACATTTTGAGCGTAGAGACCGAAAAAACCCAATAAGAGGAGGGCCATAAAGGACATTAATCAGCCGATAAAGCCTTCCTATGTCAGTCGACCTTCCAGGAAGGCAAGCTGCAGGATCAGGTTCACCTTCCAAAAATCAAAAGACCTTTGAAATGGAGCGGGCCGTCGAGCGTAGCGACGTGTTCTGCAACGTTTAGAGGGAGGCCGTTGTTTTCTAAATAAAAAACGCTTTTCACTTCTCCTGGCCACTTCACAAAAATCAGCTTCAGTTAAAAAAACAAAAAACAAATGCAGAGATTATAATGGGTCATTAAAGTGAAGAAAATTAAAAGGTTAAGATGCCGCTGCTAATGTGGACCTCAAATAAACTAACATTTGGGATAAATTAAAGCCCTTGTGAAAGACCAGGATGGGTAGTCTAGACCCTACAGAGCAGGGTTGGATTTAGATCAAAAATAGGTCCGGGATCAAAAAAAACGACGACTATGAATAATGTTAAAAAACTGTCACCAAATCCAAACAAACATAACTTGGAAGCAGAGACCTGTGTTCAAATGTCAATATTCACAACTTCTAACTTTGCAGATTAATTCAACTCTATAATTGCTAATTATGTTGTGGAAGAGGCCTGAGGGCTCATCTATTCAAAGGTCTGAGGATCATCAATGCAAAGTATGAGGGCTCATCAATTCCAAGGCCTTAGTGCTCATCAATGCCAGGGTCTGAAGGTCATCAAGGTCTGAGGGCTCATCAATGCTAACGTCTGAGGGTTATCAATACCAAGGTCTGAGGGCACTTCCATGCCAAGGTCTGAGCACTCATCAATGCCAGGGTCTGAGGGTCATCAGTGCCAAGGTTTGAGCACTCATCAATGCCAAGGCCTGAGGGTCATCAATGCCAAGGCCTGAGGGTCATCAATGCCAAGGTCTGAGGGACATCAATGCCAAGGTCTGAGGGTTATCAATGCTAAGGACTGATGGCACATCAATGCCAAGGTCTGAGGGCTCATCATTGCCAGGGTCTGAGGGTCATCAGTGCCAAGGTTTGAGCACTCATCAATGCCAAGGCCTGAGGGTCATCAATGCCAAAGCCTGAGGGTCATCAATGCCAAGGTCCGAGGGTCATGAAGGCATGAGGGTCATCAAGGCCTGAGAGCTCATCAATGCGAAGCTCTGAGGGCACAATCATGCCAGGGTCTGAGGGTTCATCAATGCCAAGGCCTGAAAGCTCAATCATGCCAGGGTCTTAGGGCTCATCAATGCCGAGGACTGAGGGCTCATCAGTACCAAGGTCTGAGGGCTCATTAATGCCGAGGACTGAGGGCTCATCAATACCAAGGTCTGAGGGCACTTCCATGCCAAGGTCTGAGCACTCATCAATGCCAGGGTCTGAGGGTCATCAGCGCCAAGGCCTGAGGGTCATCAATGCCAAGGCCTGAGGGCTTATCAATGCCAAGGACTGAGGGTCATCAATGCCAAGGGTCTGAGGGCACATCAATGCCAAGGCCTGAGTGCATATCAATGCCAAGGCCTGAGTGCACATCAATGCCAGGACCTGAGGTCTCATCAATGCCAAGGTCTGAGGGCTCATCAGTGCCACGGCCTGAGGGCACATCAATGCAAAGCTCTGAGGGCACATAAATGCCAAGGCCTGATGGCACATCAATGCCAAGGCCTGAGGGCTCATCAATGCCAGGGTCTGAGGGTCATCAGTGCCAAGGTTTGAGCGCTAATCAATGCCCGGGTCTAAGGGCTCATCAATGCCAAGGTCTGATGGTCATCAATGCTAAGGACTGAGGGCACTTTCATGCCAAGGCCTGAGGGCACATCAATGCCAAGGCCTGAGGGCACATCAATGCCAAGGCCTGAGGGTGCATCAATCCCAAGGCCTGAGGGCACATCAGTGCCAAGGTCTGAGGGCTCATCAATGCCAAGTCCCGAGGGCTCATCAATGCCAAGGTGTGAGGGCAATTTCATGTCTAGGTCTGAGGGCACATCCATGCCATGGTCTGAGCACTCATCAATGTCAAGGCCTGAGGGTCAACAAGGCCTGAGGGCTCATCATTGCCAAGGTCTGAGGGCACTTTCATGCCAAGGTCTGAGGGCACATCCATGCCAAGGTCTGAGGGCTCATCAATGCCAGGGCCTGAGGGCACATCAATGGCAATGCCTGAGGGCACATCGATGACATGGCCTGAGGGTCATCAATGCCCAGGCCTGAGGGCTCATCAATGCCAGGGTCTGAGGGCACATCAATGCCAAGGCCTCAGGGCTCTTCAGCACCTGATATGTAGGGCACATCAGCACCTTTAAGCGGTCACATCAAGACATGGGGTGGAGGGAACATTAGCACCAAGACTGGAGTGCACATCATTACCAGTGACGGAGGGTGAACCAGTGGAAGGGTTGAAGCACTGGGCGTGGAGGGCACATCAGTGTATCGGTGTGACTGTAGGTGGGACAGGGAGTTGTCTGAGGTCACACAGTGTGTCATTAACTCTCTCCTCTCTCTGCAGTGTTGGGGTATCTGGGATGGACATTGACTTGTCCAAGGTCACACACTGTGTCAGTAACTGTCATTTCTCTCTCTGCAGTAGTGGTGTCTCTGAGACGGGAGAGTGACTTGTCTGAGGTCACACAGTGTGTCATTACCTCTCCCTCCTTTCTCTGCAGTGCTGGGTTCTCTGGGCTGGGCAGTGATAGGTCTAAGGTCATACAGTGTGCCATTAACTCTCTCTCCTCTGTCTGCAGTGCTGGTGTCTCTAGGTGGGACAGTGACTTGTCTGAGGTCACACAGTGTGTCATTACCTCTCTCTCCTCTCTCTACAGCGCTGGCGTCTCTGGGTGGGACAATTCATTGTCTGAGATCACACAGTGTGTCATTAACTCTCCTCTCACTGCAATGCTGGGGTTTCTGGGTGGGACAATGACTTGCCTGAGGTCACACAGTGTGTCATTAACTTTCCCCTCTCTCTGCAGAGCTGGGGTCTCTGGGCTGGCCAGTGACTTGTCTGAGGTCACACAGTGTGTCATTACCTCTCTCTCCCCTCTCTGCAGTGCTGGGGTCTCTGGGTGGGACAGTGACTTGTCTGAGGTCACACAGTGTGTTATTAACTCTCTCTCCTCTCTCTGCAGTGCTGGGGTCTCTGGGCTGGACAGTGATTTGTCTGAGGTCACACAGTGTGTCATTACCTCTCTCTCCCCTCTCTGCAGTGCTGGGGTCTCTGGGTGGGACAGTGACTTGTCTGAGGTCACACAGTGTGTCATTAACCCTCTCTCATCTCTCTGCAGTGCTGGGGTCTCTGGACTGGACAGTGATAGGTCTGAGGTCACACAGTGTGTTATTAACTCTCTCTCCTCTCTCGGCAGTGCTGGGGTCTGAGGGTGGACAGTGATTTGTCTGAGGTCACACAGTGTGTCATTACCTCTCTCTCCCCTCTCTGCAGTGCTGGGGTCTCTGGGTGGGACAGTGACTTGTCTGAGGTCACACAGTGTGTCATTAACCCTCTCTCTTCTCTCTGCAGTGCCGGGGTCTCTGAGGGTGGGGCAGTGACTTGTCTGAGGTCACACAGTGTGTCATTACCTCTCTCTCATCTCTCTGCAGCGCTGGGGTCTCTGGGTGGGACAGTGACTTGCCTGAGGTCACACAGTGTGTCATTACCTCTCTCTCTTCTCTCTGCAGCGCTGGTGACTCTGGATCCAGACACGGCTGGTGAAGAGCTGATCTTGTCCGAGGACGGGAGACGTGTGACATGGACAGACAGACCGCAGCCCCGGCCGGACAATCCCAAAAGAATCACTTCCTCGTTCGCTGTGCTGGGGCGGGAGGGGTTCACCTCAGGGAGGCATTACTGGGAGGTGCAGCTGCTACAGCCCGAGAGGCTGTGGGGGGTGGGAGTGGGGGTCGCAAAAGAGATGCTGAGAAAGAGGGGGGATATCGTAGTGTTCCTTGATACCTTGATGTCTGAGATGGGTGGTGGTCGTAACTGGGACCTGGACCGGATGGATGGTAATTGGTACTGGGCTTTCTCCTTCTATTCCTCCCGCTGGTCCCCCCGTCCGCGCCCCCAGAAGCTGGGGGTGTACCTGGACCATGAGGGGGGGCGGCTGTCCTTGTACGATGCAGACACCCTGGAGCATCTCTGCACCACCAAACAAAGCTTCGATCATCTCACCTTCAATGACACCTTCACTGGGGGGCTGCACCCCTTCTTCTGGATCGTTGAGGGGGCAGACCTCAACCTGGTGTAACAATAGAGCCCCCCGGCCCCCCACCAGGTCAATAACAGGGCAGAGAGAGGCAAACAAGAGCCCCCCATCCCCTTTCATACCCGCTCTGATTACCAGCATCTGTTACACCCCCCCCCCCCCCTTCCTCGGGGATCCACACCTCCTTTCATCCAGGGAGACGGGGTAGGGAAAGTCCCCGAGTGAGGGGGGAGAGGGAGGTGTCAATGATGGAGGAGGGAGGCGGGAGTTGTCCTCCAGGGAGGGGGGAGCAGGACCCGTCCTCAAGAGGGGGAGCGAGGGATGTCCCTGAGGGGGGGGGGGGGGGGAGCGGGAGATGTCCTCAAGGGAGAACGGAGCAGCTGATGTCCCTGAGGGAGGAGGGTGCAGGAGATGTCCCGAGGGAGGCGGGAGAGGGAGATGGCCCCCGGAGAGTGGAGCTGGAGATGTCCTGAGGGAGGCAGGAGATGTCCCAGAGGGAGGGGGAGTGGGGATGTCCCCGAGGAGGGAGGGATGGGGGAGCAGGAAATGTCCCAGAGGGCGGAGGCAGCGGGAGAAGTCCTGAGAGAGGAGGGAGCGGGAGATGTCCCCGAGGGGGGGGGGGGGGAGAGGGAGATGTCCCGAGGGAGAGGGAGATGTTGTCAAGGGAGGGGGCAGGAGATGTCCCAGAGGGAGGAGAGGGTGGGATATGTCCTGAGGGAGGGGGATAGTGGGAGATGTCCCGGGGGGGAAAGGAGCAGGAAATGTGAATAAGGGAGGGGTTGCAGGAGATGTGTCTGAGGGACGGGGGTAGAGGGAGATGTCCCCAAGTGAGTAGGGAGCATGAGATGTCCCCGAGGAAGGAGTTGCTGGAGATGTCCCCCAGGGAGGGTGTAGCGTGAGATGTCCTGCGGGAGGGTATGCGGGAGATATCTCGAAGGAAGGGGGAGCAGCAGATGTCCAGAGGGTGGGGTGAGCAGGAGATGTCTCCCAGGGGGGGAGCGGCATATGTCCCAAGGGAGGCAGGGGTAGGAGATGTCCCCCAGGAGGGAGGAGTGGGAGATGTCCCCGAGGAGGGAGGGAGATGTCCCCGGGGAGGGGTTTGCAGAAGATGTCCTAGTGGGAGCGGGAAATGGTTCATGTCCCAGGGGGGGGCGGGAGATGTCCCAGTAAGTGGGGGGATCAGGAGATGTCCCTGAGGGAGGTGGGAGTGGGAGATGTCCCCCATGGAGGGAGAAGAGTGAGATGTCCTCCACAAAGGGGTAGCGGGAGATGTCCCAGAGGGAGACGGGTAACAGGAGAGGTCCCCGAGGCTGAGGGAGCGGGAGATGTCCCAGAGGGAACGGGTAGTGTGAGATGTCCCGAGGGAGGGGATGCGGGAGTTGTCCCTGAAGGAGGGGATGCGGGAGATGTCCCGAGGAAGGCGTGAGCGGGAGATGTACTTGAGGGAGGAAGCGCAGGAGATGACCCCCAGGTAGGAGGGAGTAGTATACCACCAGCAGGAGGCAACACTCCCTACCCCCCCCCCCCACAATAGCATGCATGTTCTACGCATAAATAAAACACACCACACAAATTTTGTTTGGGTAAAGTTGCTGCAGGTTTATTACATACACCGTTATGTAATATGGTGGGTTATCTTACGGGCAATCCAAGGGCAGGCAACCATCTGGGCCGCCTGCCTGCCTGATGAGCCAAGCAGCACTGGGGCGAACCCCATCTGTGCTGCCCCTTCAGCGATCCTCTTCCCGATCACGGTCCCTTATTACACACGCCCCTTTCAGGGCAGAGCGTAGCAAAGCAAACCTCTGGTTGTTCAGGCCCACAACCGCCCGAAGGACTAACGGGGCGCCGACACGGTTTTCCAGAAACCTCCCATGAGGCTCCTGGGCTCTGGCACCCCCTATGGTGTCGCGCAGAGGTACCCTTCGGTACCCATTTGCTTCCAGATCGCCCTGTAACTCCGTCACAGCTCTGGAGGCGGCCACCGTCGCCGCCAGAGCCCCCCACCAAAATAGCTATAGTCTTGCCCGCTAACTCTCCTGTCTAGAGCCTCCTGCAAATCTAGATGAAAGAAAAGATCCCTACTGGTTATCGATGCCCCATCTATATCCCAATAGCCCTAGACGTAAGCTTGGATCAGCTAGTGTCTGATGAAACAAAAACGCCCTTTATGCCTATGAAGTTGTGCCAAGCACTATTCCCCTTACGCCGCAAAGTTCCACTGCGTCACATGACTCAGCCCCGTCCCACTCAGGGCGGGACAGTTTCAGACACCCTGGCACACGATGCCCAACCTATTTGCTGATCACACTGGCAGCTGCCCATCTAGTACCGTGTGTGACTGGACACATGTGTTTCCCATCCCTGGGACAGCAGCTCACATGTTAGAATACCGTTCCATACCCCCGCTTGCCAGCTTAGGCTATACGGGCGAGGGGGATTATGCTTAACCCTGGCACGGTCCCTTTACATGCTAAATCCATGCGCACAGGGATGTCCATAACAGGCGTATGAGACAATGACCACGGCTGCCCTCCCTCACTTGCCCTGCATCCCTTATTCCTTATGGGAATTTCGGACACTCAGCTCCCTCTGGTGAAGCCCCCTAGGCATACCTGCTCAGAGAATCTGTCCGATTCGATACAGGGCGCACTGTCTGAAATCCAGTGCCTAACACTTGATGTGGGAGATGCCACACACTGCCTAGGTCATGGGAACCTTAAGGAGCACACCATTTTACCCCGGGTGTACCACTAAATGGGCCTGGCTCCACCCAGCTGTAACGCTCCTCTTGGGCTGTGTAAATGCGGCCCAGGATGACCCTTAAACAATCCGCGTGGTGTGCTGCCACAAACCGTATTGGTAATAAGAACCTTAAGAAGCACACAATTACCACCTGGGCGTACCCCTCAATGAGACCGGCTCCACACAGCTGTAGACCAGAGGGACACAATATTCAACCAATTTACTGGATTCTGCCACTTGGTACCCTACTGGTTGCAGCTCTGTGTTTATGTGAAGCGCGCGTGCCCCCGAGGCATGAAGTCGCTGATAACCGGGTATGTTACCCACTCGCTGATGTACCGCTAACGGCCCTTATTTGGTCTGAAGGAAAGCTGGATGATTCCCAAGGACTGTGGACTTAATACTCCAACCCAGTATGACCCCACAACTTGGGACAGGCCGCAAAGTAATCACGGCCATCAAGGTACATCTACCCCAGCAATGACTATCAACATATTTGGGACACCGGTCGCAGAAGATGCCCCTTCTAGTCTCAGGTTCTAGCCCATAGAAGGATAACCAGGGAGCGGACAAGTCTGTGGGAACCAGGGGGGACAACTGTGCAAAAACCTGCCCTTTCCTGAATCTTGGGACTCCAAAAGTCTATGATACCCTGTCGCCCTATGGCACTAACGCAGTGTTAACCAAACTTTACTGCGCCACAGCACACTTGTTAGCTGACAACTACCACCACCCGCCTGCTGCCAAACTCGCAAAGGTGTCGGAATCCCAGGTTCCCAGTTTCCTGCTAGCTGCAGTACACTCTCTGTGGATCCTCTGGGAGATACCGCAAACCGCATTGGTCATGAGAACCTTAAGAAGCGCCCAATTTTCACCTGGGCGAACCTCTAAATGATACTGGCTTCACACAGCTTTAAGGCCAGAGACACACATCTTAAACCTATTTACTGGTTTTTGCCACTTGGCACCCTTCTGGTTGCTGCTCTGTGTTTGTGCAGCGCGCGTGCCCCCGGGGCATGATGTCGCTGAACAGCCGGTGTCTGTTACCCACTCGCTGATACTTATCTATCGCTCACTGCCCTTACTTGGATAAAAGGAATGCTGGATGCTTCCCAAGGACTCTAGACTTAATGCTCCCACCTGGTTTTTACCCCCAAACTTAGGGAAAACCCAAGTAGTAATCAGGCCCTTCATGGTACATCTACCGCAGCGTTGACTATCAACGTATTTGGGACACCGGTCGCAGAAGATGCCCCTTCAAGTCTCAGGTTCTAGCCCATTGAAGGATAACCAGAGAGCGGACAAGTCTGTGGGAACCAGAGGGGAAGATCTTGTGCGAATACCTGCCCTTTCCTGAATATTGGGAATGCAAAATGGTCTATAATACCCTGCCGCCGTTTGGCTCTAACGCAGTGTTTCCCAAACTTTTTGGCACCGCAGCACACTTGTTCGATGACAACTACCACCACCACCCGCATGCTGCCCTGGCTAAAGCGCGGGTGAAAATGTCTTAACTGAAGCAACCTGAAACCTGCCCTTGGTTGCAGAGGAATGCCCACCCAGTGTACATGGTACCTGTTTCTATATGGTGCCAGCAGATGTTCCTCATAAAGGCCCTCAAACCAAATTGCCCCATGCAGTCTCAACATTTCGCAGCGCCTCTATTTGCGTAATTCCCAGGGTAAGTGTAAAATTGTCCTTTCCCACCATTGGGCTGGTAACCAGTGGCAAAGGCAGACAGAACCTGGGCATAAGATCAGTTTCTAGAGTAAAACAATAATTCTCCTGCACCATTATCACAGGCAGTGAGTGTGCCCCGTGAGACACCCCCCAGTTCTGTGTGACACAACCCTAACGCACCGTGTGCCAGTTTGTGCATATCATTCTAGGGTGACTAAGCCCTAATGTCACTTTGTCACCGTTTGGTAGTTGCATGAGGTAATGAAGCAACAACTGTGGCTACCTTGTAAATACCTACAAGGGCCTTTCCAAATACGCAGACATATCTTTGCATCTACCCTTCCCTCAGTGGATGGGGCCTCATTCATTCATGAATGCAAGTGAAATTTTGAGAGGACTAACAGCACAGTCCAATCAGTTCAAATTCCACACTGGTCCTGTCCCTGTCCGAGAGTGCTGAATGCATTGTGCACATATTGTCTGTTCGTTGGGCCCCTTTTAATGTAAATAACATTGATATAAATGGTGACTTGCAGCCTCTGACAGAACTGTAGTTGGTATGAGAAAACCGCTCCCAAACCATAGCAATGCATCTTCTGCACGTGCCCCAGGTTCAGAGCAGCACGGATGCGCTGTGCCGTGCTCTCTCTCAACTCCCCACTGCTGCAGGAGTGGAACCTGATACCGTACGAAAAATCACACCTGTCTCGACATGAGGGGAATACTAGTTAGCGAAGTGGTCCGCGGACCTTCCTACCCTTCATTTGGAGGTCAGACCATGTCATACCAGCTGTGGCATCGTGCATGTAACTCGACCCAGGGGTATTAGAGTGCTTCGCCGGGGCAAAAGAATTGCGGTCTGTCTACGGGATCGCTGTTCCCAGTGACCCCCCAGCTATCTATCCTTGCAACCTCGATCGTTCACGTGGACCTGGTGCACGTACCCGCACCACTCTACGACGTACCTCTGCCACGCGCCTGCCATACAAAGTGACTTTAATACCAGAAATGTCGAAAATTCTGTCAGTCTTCTGTCTTTACCTATTTTCCTTGCAAGCTGCAATTGCCTTTGGTTACTGGGAAGACGCACAGACGCTAAGCCTGCTCAACACCAATTCAGGTCATTGTGCGCTATAGCTGTTAACAGATGTCAGTCACAGATTCAAACCTGCAAGGAATCGAACTTTTGACCTGCCAAAACACCTCAGGTCCCCCTAAGAGCGTTCAGCCCACTGAGCCATTGTTGGTTTCATAAAACATAACTGCCCGGGCCTTTCTGCCGCAGCGCACCTCATCATTTTTCGGCCATTGGGCGCACCCGGCACCTCACCCTATTTCAACCATAAAGCGCCCCCGGCACCACCCCAGTTTAAGGCCATCCCGCCATAAACGGGTTGCTAGTTGCTACCATCAGAAGAAGGAGCGAAAGGGTGGTTTGTGTGGATTGAAAATGCCCTGGGGGGTGGGGGGCATTCAGCATTTACAGTATTGCTAAATGCAAGCAGCTGCCTGCAGTGGTGGGACACACAGCATGCAGGGGGGGAGATGAAAAGGGGGAGGGTGGTTTAGAGGCCTCGGAGCAGCAAAGTACGGGCTAAAAGAGAGGGTGACTACAGGAAGAGGGGAGGAGCTTGACGTCGACTTGTGCTGTCTGTTCATATGAGAAAACACATAACACATTTCTGAAACTAACACTGTCCTATGGCGACTACGAATAATGTTAAAAAACTGTCACCAAGTACAAAAAAAATAACTTTCCGAATGCCGGAGCTACCGAAGAGCTCGTAGTTCTGCTGATAGGTGTTTTCTTTCCAGCAGGGTCTCTCTTTGTCCATTACATCCACGGCGTTCTGGCCAAAAGTTTAAAAAGTGCGCCACAATTACGAAACGCCCTGAAGCAAAATGACCTAAGTAACAGGGCCAAACACACCCAAAGGAGAGACAAATGGTACCAATTCACCGCACAAAACAAATGCAGTTGGAAAAGCACCGGAAGGAACCAATTAAAAGTGGTGTGTGTGACCATACCCCACAGACAGTATACAGCATGCCTCGCATGCGTGCTGACTCTAGGCTCGACCTAAAAATAAAAGAAATCAAACTGCTGGAAACCAGCAAAAACCAAAGCACATAAATGTAACACAAGGTATGAAAAATGCAACATATTTTACCTGTTAAAAACATATCATCAGCTTTCAAAAACCATCTGTCCACAACTGCATTTCCAACTTATAGTGTTTTGAAAGTCTTGGTTTGCAGTTTGCACAGATATATGTGACAGCATTTGCAAGTTAGTGATGTTTGCAGAAGAGCGCCAGGACACCTACGGGTAGCAGAGTGCTCAATAAATGCTATAACATAACATAACAAGAAACACCTTGATTATGGCACCGTGAGCTTGAGGATCATACGGCGCTATGAACTTGGAAGCATTTTGACACGACACTGTCCAGTTTGTCAAAAAGAATCTGTCTGTTCTCTAATTTGCAGTTTTTGCTTCTGGCAAAGGAGTCTCACCTACCTAACCTGTACTCTATGTCCTTACACTATAGAAGGAAGTGCCTTTAACTATGGGACTAAGAGCTTCCACCATAGTGAGTTCACCAACTGCAATAGAAAGAATGCTGTATGCGGCATCGTGTGTCCATGAGATGTGGCATACATGGGAAAGACAACCCAAGCAGGTAAGAAACGAACCACCCAGCACAGGTCGAGAATTAGATGTCGGATACAGAATGCTCCTATGGTCGATCATTGCGTTCAGAAAGAACACGGTCCGAATGACATCAAATGGACAATTCTTAAACATGTTAAAGGAGGAGACGCTGAGAGGCTGCTAGCTAGATTTGAAGCCAAACTTATAGTGAAGCTTGGGACAACGGATCATGGCCTTAACGAAATGACTGAAATTCTGCACTGCGTTTAATCCATCGGATGTCTGGAGAACAAATAAACCATGTACTACAAGAAGAACGTCAAACCGGTGCTTCTACGCTCTTAAATACAACAAGTATAACAACACACAGCCAAGCTGGGATGCACGGGCCATAGGTGACAGAGGAGATGACATAAATCAGCAACACAAAAATCCAAGCATTGCTTGAGGTAACCAGGCGAACATATGTCATTCCATTCCCCTCAAGAAACTGTATGCATAAGCCATCACCAGCACATGTTCACCACTGAAGCTTCCCGCGTGTATTGAAAGCTTTCTATGGCAAAGCACACTGTCATAATAATGCCAATGTCTCAGACAGGGCGGGCGATTATATGAAGCCACTGAATAACACTCACTCTCCCCTTGCCCAATTCAACTCCTCGCTGCATGTAATTGACACTCACGAGCATATCCGTCACCCCCGTGCACTTCCAGCTATTCAAAGTCAATGGCGAGACTCAAATTACACCCAGACCTGACACGTCCTTCCTCTCCTCTCTTCTCAACTTTTAGGAAACACCCAAAGTCACCAAAAAAGAAGAGATATTTACCGCTTGACTAAGACGTCTAACACGTCCAGGACCAAGTGCACACTTTTGGAAAATCGGCTGACTCATTTCATGTATGGTTAATCCTATTAATAATTTTTTCAGGAAATATGTGACGCCTTGACGTCACTTTTACCATTTATAACTCACTATCTTTTGAATTCATTTCCCTCTTTTCTCCCCTACACACAAACACCCAGGCCTGAGGAAGACCTTCTGAAAATCCTCTCGGTCCCCCGCATGAAGGTCGAAACGCGTCAGCACCCCCCTCACAGAGGCCAAGGGATCCCTCTCTCTTTCTTATTAAAGAATTGAAAATACCTAAATGATAGGCATATAGGCTGGATACATACAGGTTACGCCTTACAGATTTTTCATAGGCCTTCCCTGACCTCTTCACTTTATACCTTTTAATAAGTCTGTATAGAGGTCTTAATTAATTCAGAGACCCCATACCTTATGATTGCAGTAGGACTGTACAACAGATCATAAATAAGATGACAAAAGTTTATGTTTTATATGCTTTGCTTCTGTAAACATTGTATATAGATTCATTTTATACACTGTTTTGTGTTGTGTTTAAAGAACATCCTTTGTTTGGACTGTATAATTTTGACAACATTCAAAATAACGAAAAAATGACAGGTATAAACAATGATTGTGTCAACTGCACATTTTGAGTTTTGGTGTCTATAAAGAAATTGGATCAGGGTAGGGGTACTGTTAAGTAAATGTATAAAATGAAATAATTGAAGCACATTTTTTCCTGCAGATAAAGAAAGTATTCTGTAGTTGTAAACAGTTGGTATAATTCATGGTATAGGAGGCACCTGTTTCTCGCTCACCTACCTAAACTTTCATGCTTAGAATGAGGGGTTACAAGCGAAGACAAAGATGTCACACCTGATTTCAGCCAATCAATCACAACTTTACTCAAATCAAATCAAAATACGCTTTATTCGATTTAAAAACAATTAAATCATAAAAGCACATCATAAAAACAAAGCCTTAAAAACATGATGTATCAATCCATGTAAGAACATTAAACATACAATACAGATTTCTTTAAACATCCCTAACGTGAATAAAATCGAGAATCAGTTACGCTGGACGCTGATTACATCGAGTTTCTAGATTTAACTTTACTCAGTTAAGAAAAATTTTCATCCATTTTCCCAATTCTCCAGATTTTGTTTATTTTCACCGCTCTAATGCCACCTGTGTATGTGAGTCGGCTGAATGTATAGCTGCCTGTATACGACCTCAGCCTTCCTCCTACTACATTCTCTGGATTCATTTTGTCCAGCTGTGCAATGCTGCTCCAAATGGACTTACAAATCACTTTCACTTTTAGTCATTATGCATCTGTGCATTATGTGTACTTTCCACACTTACAGTTGTGTGCCTGCTACCCTCCTCCCTCTAGGACATCTCCCGCTACCCCTTTGTGGAGGACATCTCACACTTCTCCCTCCATGGGGGACATCTCCCACTCCCCCATCCCTCAGGCATATCTCCTGATCCCCCCTCTTACTGAGACATCTCCCACCCCCCCCGGGCTTGTCTCATGGGCCCAGTTGATATTGTGAGTGGGTGGGCTTTTCAGGTGGACCCAGTTTATATTGTGAGCGGGTGGGCTTGTCAGATGGACCCAGTTTATATTGTGAGTGGGTGGGCTTGTCTGATGGACCCAGTTTATATTGTGAGTGGGTGGGCTTGTCTGATGGACCCAGTTTATATTGTGAGTGGGTGGGCTTGTCTGATGGACCCAGTTTATATTGTGAGCAGGTGGACTTGTCTGATGGACCCAGTTTATATTGTGAGCGATGGGCTTGTCTGATGGACCCAATTTATATTATGAGCGGGTGGGCTTGTCTGATAGACCTAGTTTATATTGTGAGTGGGTGGGCTTGTCAGATGGACCCAGTTTATATTGTGAGTGGGTGGGCTTGTCAGATAGACCCAGTTTATATTGAGAGTGGGTGGGCTTGTCAGATGGAACCAGTTTATATTGTGAGTGGGTGGGCTTGTCAGATAGACCCAGTTTATATTGAGAGTGGGTGGGCTTGTCAGATGGAACCAGTTTATATTGTGAGTGGGTGGGCTTGTCAGGTGGACCCAGTTTATATTGTGAGTGGGTGGGCTTGTCAGGTGGACTCAGTTTATATTGTGAGTGGGTGGACTTGTCAGATGGACCCAGTTTATATTGTGAGTGTGTGGAAATATGGATTTTTATGATCAGTTATGTCCCCTATCTTGGACCCCAACGGTTTCATGTATAAATCATAAGTACATGTATGTTTCCTCCAGTTCCAGTTATGAAGACGCAAACACATGTGCGTCCACCGTCAACATGTCCTCTTTCAGATCCGCCATGAATGGGACGGATATTCTATTTCTAAGTATGAAAGGCCACCGGCTTTATATGGTTCATTTATCCTATTTTACAGTCCAGGCGAGTAGGCCCTGATTCTGCCTTCTGCCTCTGAAAGCTCCAGTCTGAGCTCGCATCTGTATCCATGAACTTTGTCCTACTCCCTGTGCGGCTAACGGTGCCTGACTCGGCCTGTCTGACTGCCTGCCAAAAACTGTATTTCACCTTCAAGATTATCTGCTCTGCCCCGCTCCTCATCCAATGCATTCCTGTCTAGTAGTTTAAGTAAACATTCTTTCAGCTACCGAGCAAAAGGCCCGGCTTCTCTGTCTTTATGCAAGTAATTCATAGCCCTGTTACTATGGAAGATTTCTGCCCTCGCATCTAGTGTAGACACTTAGACGCTTGTACACGCACTAACAGTCAGTATAGTCAGTATAGAATAAGATTCTATCCTAAGAGACCTTTCTTTTTGGATAACACAGTTCTTTAAACATAGGATGTTAGATATGATTTGGGATTAGGTTGACATAACCCCAGACTTCTGTCTCCACATGTAGAGCTAAATGTCAAGTCCCCTTCACCCCCTAGTTGCACGTCAATCACACGTCATGCTGCTGCGCGCGCATCTCTGCCAAGTATTTCTGCTGACGTTGCGAAATTCTTCCGTAGAACCACCCATTTATGACATCGTATCCAATGACGTTCTTTAAGTTACGCCCAGTTACACCCATTCTTGTTACGCATGTATGTTCTTATCTTTGTAATTAACTGTTACGCCTCCTGCATCTGTTTCACTATAACGCCTATTGTATAAAAATGATTACTTGTCAATAAAGTTTGTTCTTCACTTCCTGAACCTTCGTGGTGATGGAACATGGAGTCCATCGATTCGAATTGATTTTGGAATAAAGCCCGTTCCGAACCTCTAATACCACGGATTCTGCCTCTTATTTTACTGAGCTATTATTATAGATTTTCCGCATCAAATTAAGTCCCGGTAATTAAATTATTTACCACATGTGGGTGGGCTTGTCTGATGGACCCAGTTTATATTGTGTGTGGGTGGGCTTGTCAGATGGACTCAGTTCATATTATGAGTGGGTGGGCTTGTCAGATGGACCCAGTTTATATTGTGAGTGGGTGGGCTTGTCAGATGGACTCAGTTCATATTGTGAGTGGGTATGCTTGTCAGATGGACCTAGTTTATATTGTGAGTGGGTGGCTTGTCAGATGCACTCAGTTTATATACCCGGCGGAGGGGTGGCCATTATTTATAGATCTATCTGGTCCATCTCCTCCTTCCCCTACCCTCAAATAGAGTGCATCGAAGCACTACCTTTTTGTATTAAATTTGCTGCTAATTTCACTTACTCAGGCCTATTAGTCTACCGTCCCCCCAAATCCAAAACCTCTTATCTTCCGGCCCTTCTTGACTATGCCCTACAAGCCTCCTCCCGATATGCCAACTTCACCCTTTTAGGGGACTTCAATCTGCACGTCGATAACAGCAATGAACCCACCATCGCCAATTTTTTGTCCACCTTATCCGATGGTGGGCTAAACCAAATTATTTGTGGTCCTACGCATAAGGCAGGACATACTTTGGACCTGATCTGTACTAATCTTACAGACACCGTTTTAAGTAATCCCTCCCCCGTAATTTGGTCGGATCATTTTGTGATCCCTTTTTCCATCTCCTTTTGCCTTCTGGACCGCTCCAGACCCCTGTCCAGCTCTGTGGGTCGGAATTGGAGGGTGATTTCTCCCGAGAGTCTAGCCCCTCATCTTTCATCATTCGTCCCAGAGGAGACTAAAGACTTGGACTCTCGATTGGCTAACTTTAACCATTGGATCATCTCAGCTATGGATCTCCTAGCCCCTATTAGACCCATTAAATCCTCCCGTGCTACTCCCTCTGCACCGTGGTATTCGGATGATCTTCGTATTTGTAAAGCGACCTGCAAACGGCTCGAGAGAAGTTGGAGACGGGCTTACTCTCCTAACAGCAAATCTAAATATAAAACTGCTCTCAAGGAGTATAGGAAGAAAATCATTGATCATAAAAGATTCCATCTTGAGGAGAAAATCACCCGGGCACAAGGATCTTCTAGAGTCATTTTTGACACTGTCAGAGCCTTTACTGACCCCCTAGCTCTCAAGCGTCAACCCCCGGTATCTCAGTCTCTTTGCGACAATCTTTCCAGTTACTTTGAAAACAAGATTGTTACCATTCAGAACTCCTTTCCCAGCACAATTAACCCTCCCCTTCTGAAATCACGTCCGGTCAGCTTTAACCCTGACAAGGTCTTTGCTAATTTTGAGGTGATCACCCCGGAACACTCGCTGGCAGAATTACTCAAATGTAAATCTGGTTCCCCTTTGGACCCTTGGCCGGCAAAACAGTGTAAATCCCTAGCCTCCTTGCTTAATCCTTTTTGAAATAAAATTTGGAATGACTCCCTTCAGACAGGAATCTATCCTGACTCCTGGAAACATGCTAGGTTGGTTCCTATTATTAAAAAAGCATCTGCAGATCCCTCTGAACCAGCTAACTACCGTCCCATCTCCCTGCTCCCCGCCTCAGCTAAAGTGCTGGAGAAACTTGTACAACGACAACTGTCTGGTTTCTTGGAAATGAACGGTGCTTTCCACTTCTCACAGCACGGTTTCAGGTCGGGTCATAGTACCGAATCTGCCCTTATAGAGATGGCTGACGCCATCAGATGGAAGTTAGATGAGGGATCTAGAGCGGTGTTGGTGCTGCTCGACTTGTCGGCAGCATTTGACTCCGTCTCCCATCCCGTCCTCCTTGACCGTCTGCAGGAAAAAGGCATTCAAGGCAAGGCCCTGGAATGGTTTGCCTCCTTTTTGTCCAATCGGACTCAGGCAGAATTCACTCCCCCTTTTACCTCAGACAGCCGTCCCCTCAGGTGGGGCGTCCCTCAGGGCTCCTCACTGAGTCCCCTTTTGTTTAATGTGTATTTTTCCCCGTTAGCCGAGATCATTACTCAATCTGGAATCCAGGCCACTTCTTATGCGGACGATATACAGCTTTTGTTCTCATTTGATTTCCCCTCCCAATCTACCTTTGACCCGTTGAAAAATTGCCTCCGGAACATCGCTAGCTGGATGGACAATAACTCCCTCCGGCTCAATGCTGGCAAAACCGAGGTCATATTTTTCCATCAGCCTTCGCCTTTGGACCCTAACCTGTGGTGGCCTCTGGATCTGAGTTCACCCCCCTCGCCCAAAGATTCAGTCAAAAATCTTGGAGTAATCTGGGATACCAATCTTTCTTTTCAGAAACAAATTCAGTCGGTATCTGCGGCCTGTTTTTCTAAAATGAGGATGATGAAAAAATTTATTAATTTCCTTCCCAGCCAAACTAGGAAAACGATTGTGCAGGCTCTAATCACTTCCCATCTAGACTACGCCAATGGACTGTATCTAGGTCTCTCCTGGGGCCTTCAGCGTCGTCTTCAGACAGTCCAAAACGCCGCTGTCCGTCTGGTTTGTGGTCTTCCACTTCGTGAACATATTACTCCCCATCGACATAGGCTGCATTGGCTCCCGGTTCACAAAAGGGCGGAATTTAAGGCTCTTACCCTTGCTCATCGCGCGATCAATGGTAAAGGTTCCGCACATCTATCTTCTTGCCTTCGCCCTTACAGCAATACTCGACTTCTTCGCTCCAGCTCTAAACATCTTCTCTCTACCCCCAGAGTCAAAAAAGCTCGATCAGGGGGGAAAACATTCCAAGTCGGTGCCTCCTTCCTCTGGAACAACTTACCTTTGTCCATTAGGACTATCCGGGAGGAATTTCCCTTCCGGAGAGCTTTGAAAACCTTTCTCTTCTGTTAATATCTCCTGAGTTCTAGCACACCCTTTGCCTTCACACAAGCGCCGGGACACCCCGTTGGGGTATCTGTGCGCTATACAAGATTTCCAAATAAATAAATAAATATATTACCAGTGTGTGGGCTTGTCAGATAGACCCAGTCCCCAGTTTATATTGTGAGTGTGGGCTTGTCAGATGGACCCAGTTTATATTGTGAGTGGGTGGTCTTGTTTGATGGACCCGGTTTATATTGTGAGTGGGTGGGCTTCTCAGATGGACCCAGTTTATATTGTAAGTGGGTGGGCTCGTCTGATGACTCAGTTTATATTGTAAGTGGTTGGGCTTGTCTGATGACTCAGTTTATATTGTAAGTGGGTGGGCTTGTCTGATGATTTAGTTTATATTGTGAGTGGCTGGGCTTCTCAGATGGACCCAGTTTATATTGTAAGTGGGTGGGCTTGTCTGATGACCCAGTTTATATTGTAAGTGGGTGGGCTCGTCTGATGACTCAGTTTATATTGTAAGTGGGTGGGCTTGTCTGATGACTTAGTTTATATTGAGAGTGGGTGGGCTTGTCAGATGGACCCAGTCCCCAGTTTATATTGTGAGCGGGTGGGCTCGTCAGATGGACCCAGTTTATATTGTGAGTGGGTGGGCTTGTCTGATGGACCCAGTTTATATTGTGAGTGGGTGGTCTTGTTTGATGGACCCGGTTTATATTGTGAGTGGGTGACTTCTCAGATGGACCCAGTTTATATTGTAAGTGGGTGGGCTCGTCTGATGACTCAGTTTATATTGTAAGTGGTTGGGCTTGTCTGATGACTCAGTTTATATTGTAAGTGGGTGGGCTTGTCTGATGACTTAGTTTATATTGTGAGTGGGTGACTTCTCAGATGGACCCAGTTTATATTGTAAGTGGGTGGGCTCGTCTGATGACTCAGTTTATATTGTAAGTGGGTGGGCTTGTCTGATGACTCAGTTTATATTGTAAGTGGGTGGGCTCGTCTGATGACTCAGTTTATATTGTAAGTGGGTGGGCTTGTCTGATGACTCAGTTTATATTGTAAGTGGGTGGGCTTGTCTGATGACTTAGTTTATATTGTGAGTGGGTGGGCTTGTCTGATGGACCCAGTTTATATTCAATCAATCAAATATTTTGCAAATGCATTTAGGGAATTGCAATATGCGATTCCTTAAATGCAATGCAGGAAGCAAGAAAAAATTGCGACCTTGTTTTAAGGAATCGCAAATTACTACCAACTTCTAGTTGGTGGTAATATGCAAATTCCTTTAAAAATTCACTTTTTAGCATTTTTCTAAGTGGCATGTGGCAAATATACATGCCCTTCAGGGGTGCAACAGGGTGTCCTTGTGGCACCCTTGCATGTGCAATTTGCGAGTACCTATTTAGGACTCTCAAATTGCGAATGCAATCCTATTAATTCCTCTGGGCCTCTAGGCCCATAGGAATCAATGGGAAGGTTTTCCTTAACAGCGAATCGCAATTTGTGATTCGCCATTAAGACATATGTAGGATTCACGCATTTTTTTGCAAATCCTAAATACATTGTATTTTGCGATTCTTAAATAGTGAATCGGTAAAATTTGCTATTTAAGAATCGCAAAAGCAATTCTTGATACATCTGGCCCTTTGTCCCTTGATTTGTCTACAAGCTGCCCCACAGTGGGTCATCTGTTTTGTCACTTTCTTCCTTGTACCTCGAGAGCTGTCCCGTTGATTCACCCGGTCTAACGCTGTGTGCATGATATATTACATGCCTTGTGCCCCTGGGTGGATTATGGGTATCATTTTATCAAAGAAGGAATGGCAATCTTGTCAACTCAGTGGTATAGACATCACAGCTTTCAGGAAGAAATGTTATTTTACTGACATCGCAAAAACCCGAACTGCAATGCCCATTCGGGAGGAGGGAGGAGGGGCCATCACACCCTGTACAGTTTGATGGCCAAACAGAATGCTCTCTGAGTGATATCACCAGGGAAAGAGCAAAGCAGACAAAGGAGGGACATTTCCAAAAATGCACCAATAACAAGCCAGCATTTCTGAATGCCACAGATGACAACCAATGGCAATTGGTGGGTTTTCCAAAACCCATAGAAAAGATGCAGCAGGTCTGCATGACTCAAGCTGGGCCGTCGGGCTTTCTGGGCTGCCGAAGCCGAGACCTGGAGTAAAAGGCAGAACTGAGAAAGCGGCAGCGCCGAAGAACAACACGGAACGTAAGGACCACATGGTATGGAGAGGGGGAATGAGGTTCTTTTCCTTGGGAGGAGGCTTCCCCCAGGGCCAGACCGGCCGTAGCGGGCATCGGGCGATCCCCCGGTGGGCCGCATGTGTGGGGGCCGGTTTTTGGCTCCTGGGTGCCGTTTTTGTTACAGGGCCGTTTTTGCAGCATAGCTGCAAAATCTGCCCTGTAACAAAATCGGCCGAAAACAGGCCCTGGCAAAGAGCTTGGCACCCCCAACCCCCCCCCCCCCGGGGGGGCCTGCCGAGCACTTTGCCAGGGCTGGTTTTGGTTCCCAGTCTGGCCCTGGCTTCCCCCCCTCCCACGAGTGAGAGCAGAAGGAGGGGTGAGAGGTAACTGGGCACACGGAGGCGCGGAGGTCAGCTAAGGTACTGCAGCACGTACTCTGGTACTGGGCACGGCTCACTCGTGAATCAAGACCGAGGCAGGACACCGAGGGAGCCGTAATCTAATCTAATCTACAAGGGGAGTGGGGAGTAAGAGGTGGCCTGTTTCTTTCTCCTCGTCAATTGTCCAAACCTCCCCTTCCCAAGAGTCACAGACTCAGCAGTGCACCGTGGAGGCAGGAAAGGCGGCAGGGAGGCAAAAAATGGCACAATGGGATATTAATAGGTCACTATCCCAAGAGTAGGGAGCAAATTGCTTCCAAGACAAATTATTTGCTGTACCAATTTGTTACAACTGGAACACCAGAGAAACGTTGCACATCCTCTATTAGAAATAGAAGAGATACGCACGCATGGCAAAGTGGTCTATGGAAATAGAAAGAGGAATGATCTTTTTGGTTTTTTTCTCAATCTATGGTGGCCATCTTGGATAGGGCTACGTAATAAAAGCAACCGCTATGATCAATGACTCAAGGATCCCGGATCATTTCCTAGAACGCGACATAAGAAGCAATGCTAATCCCTCCTCTATAAATACCAAGAACCTCCTATCTCTAGGGGATCCGCTAAGAGAGTAATGGTAAGAGGACTTATCCCAAGGTGCCATCATCTCTAACAAACAGAGAGGCCTACTACTCCTCATACTCTCCAAATAGATCTCCTCCCATTCTACCTCTCTCTCTATCTGACCCTCTCACCCCACCTCCCTACAATCCAAACACACACTATGGAACCCATGGGCCAACATACCTACTCCAACAAATACCCTCCTAGCCTCTCAAAAAAGTGGCCAAAGGCTTCAAACATAATCTACTAAAATCACACCCTGAAACCCCAATCTTTGACCCCTACTTCTCAAATAACACAGGGCACATAACGAATTACATTATCTTCCACACCAAAAGGAGAGCACTATGGCGGAAAGCCTTTCTCACCCTATTCTCAATTGCATCCACTAAGAAAACTGCACATGCCCCCTTGCCCTCCGCTACCACTCACCACCTCCACAACCACATCTTTGTCACTTCTTTAGATAGCTCACCCCTCACCAACTCTCCCATTAACTCCATTCCAGATTCTGCTCCAATCTCTCCTTACACAGCGACTCCCGTTCAGTCTGCAGTCCCCCCTCTCCCCCTCCCTGCAATACGAATCTCTCCGTCCCTCCTCCTCACGTCCCCTCTCTATTCTCCTCTTTCCAGTGACTTCCACTCCGCAACAATGCCACAAAACAAATCAGATACTCCTAAAGCACACATCAATACCCCTTCACGTCCCCTCTCCACCCCTCCTTTCCTAACGGACTACCACACTGTAAATCCACCATTCTTCTAACCAGCTCACGTCACGCCCCGGGACATCACAAAAGCCAAAATCCCTCCTCACTTAACCACAGTCCAGGCTATCAATATGACAACTCCTACATCTGACCCACCCCAGACTAGATGAGATACTACTATCCTTACAACAAATAAAAGAGGACATCCAAACCCTTCATGACCTGATCCGGCAACAACCGAAGCCACAAGCGAAACCCATTCAGCGGCCTTGCACGAGCCCCTCGCCTCAGGTGCTCCCCAGATGTAAAACAGTACCTTATCCCAATGCATCATCCCGTCCGATCAGGGAAAAGAAAACCATATCACCAAATGATCTTACTTACCTACTTCACTCCTACGAAGCCCCTTTCCTACCCTCTAGACCTGTGCACACGGAGAATACACAGAAACTGTCCTTAATCCAACCCATCCATTCCACTGCCTCCAGAATTACAAGACACACTCCCAGAGGTATTGTTGAAAATAACCTCAAGAGAGTACCCATCTCTCACGACCAGAACACCACCCCGACCAAGGCCCAGATAAAATGTATCCTACTAAACTGTAGATAGGCAGCGCGTCATGCCCCTGATATAGCTGACCTCATTATAACCAATGAACCAGACCATATAATTTTAACGGAAACTTGGCTAAACGAACCATCCACGCCCATCTTAGACATACTAGTTCCCCCAAACTATCACATCACAAGACTAGATAGACCCGATAGGGTAGGTGGTGGTACTGCATGCATCCATAGGAACAACCTCTCTGTGAGCCGCTCCAACTACCCGGTGTTCTCTTCCTGTGAATACCTTTGCCTACGCATTACTAGCAATAACAAGCCAATATGCTCACTGCACTCTTTCTACCATCCTCCTGGTAACCTTACCTTCATCGAACACATGATGGATATTCTAGCCACAAATGTCGGACAACAGAATACACAGATCTTCCTGGGGGACTTCAACCTCCACTGGAACGATCCAGATGACCCAGAGGTCAATAGCCTCAA
Source organism: Triturus cristatus (assembly GCF_964204655.1). Taxonomy (NCBI): domain Eukaryota; kingdom Metazoa; phylum Chordata; class Amphibia; order Caudata; family Salamandridae; genus Triturus; species Triturus cristatus. The sequence continues at coordinate 1,863,579,688 of NC_140590.1, forward strand.
AGCTTTCCTGTCCGACCTCAACTTGTCCCAAATCTGTGACAGCCCCACCCACGAAAAAGGCTCAATCCTTGATCTAGTAACTTCCAAAGCAGACTCTACCCAGCTGGAATCGATTCTCCCTTGCGATTGGTCCGACCATTACATAATCACTTTCCAAGGAAGTAGTTAAACTAGTCTCTGTCCAACCCACGAGAACAAAAATCTGGAAGAGTGTTAGACGGCGACCTCAGAGGAGCCCGGAAGGGGTCCTGACTACCCTGAGACCCACCCTCGAAGTATCGTAGCCGGGCACTGGCGGGAGACTCCCCAGGGGGAGGAATCTCGTATCTAGGATCGTACTTCTGGCACCACACGACACAGAGTGACCACACCGTGTGTTCTTAGAAATCAATCTTTATCAAATAGGTTATCACTGCAAATATGTACAAGGAGAGCGCGGGCTCAATGAGTCTCGGAAGGGATAGGGGGTAGCGGGACAGTCTCTGGCAAAGGTTCAAGGCAGGGACGTACCCGGCACACAGCTCACAATCCTCGAGCTGGGGGATACGTTGTTGTAGTTGGGGTCCGGCGGGACCGTGAGAGTCTGTCGGAGCCGCGAGTCACTCAGCGGGCTCAGGTACAAGTTCGGAGGTCTTACGATCTTCAGGGAGCCGCGAGTCACTCAGCGGGCTCAGGCACAAGTTCGGAGGTCTTACGATCTTCAAGGAGCCGCGAGTCACTCAGCAGGCTCAGGTATAAGTTCGGAGGTCTTACGATCTTCAAGGAGCCGCGAGTCACTCAGCAGGCTCAGGTACAAGTTCGGAGGTCTAACGATCTTCAGGGAGCCGCGAGTCACTCAGCAGGGCTCAGGAGGGTCCAAGTTCCAGGAGCCGCGACCACGTCGGCAGGCTCTCGTTGTTCCAGCGTCGAATCTGCCGGACAGACCCAGAGCACCCCTTGTTATAGGTCGACCCCTCTTTGATGTCCGGAGCCTGTGCAGGCAGGGGTCTTGTCACCTGTGGGTCGCTTGTCGGGAATTCCTGTCATTGTCTTTTGATCCTTTCAGGGCCGGGTCGGGAGGAGTCCCAGACACCCAGCAGGCATGGAGCCAGCCCTCAGGGAGGCCGGAGGGCCGATCGAAACCCATCGTCCCAGGGGAGTTCAGAGGTGCGATAGAAACTGCTCCTCCCTCTCTCATCCCCTGGCGAGTGTGATGTCCTCCAGCCGGAGTGGCGCCTCTAGGCCCGGGTCGCGCTGGGGCCGGGCGGCCATCTTGGTGCATGAAGTAGGCACGCGGGCCCGGGGTGGCCGAAAGGAGAGAGGCCATGGACGGGGATGTCCGGGTCGGGTGCGTGTGTCCTGGTGGGGAGGATCGGCTAGGCCGTGTGCTGGGGGCTGCAGGTACCAGGTTTAGGTGGTGCGGGGGCACGTAGGGCTATACTACGAGGCCTGGTCCAACACGCGTCCCCCCCAGCTGAAAGCCGGAGAGAACTGCCCATCATCTTGGGGGGTTCTCTTCGCTGAGGCGGAAGAACCGGGAGAGGCCGTCAGCGTTGGCGTGGTCCGTACCAGGGCGATGTTCTACGGTGAAATCCATCCCCTGAAGGGAGATTGACCACCGCAGTAGCTTGGGGTTTTCTCCTCGCATCTGCATGAGCCATCGCAAGGGCCGATGGTCAGTTTGGACTCTGAAATGGGTGCCGAACAGGTAGGGTCGTAGCTTTTTGAGTGCCCAGACCACGGCAAAGGCTTCGCGCTCCATGGTGCTCCATCTCTGTTCTCGGGGCAACAGCCGCCGACTGAGGAAGGCGATGGGCTGGTCTAGGCCTTGGTCATTCACTTGGGACAGGACGGCCCCAATGCCATGCTCGGAGGCATCGGTCTGGACTATAAACTCCTTGGAGTAGTCGGGAGCCTGGAGGACGGGGGCAGTACACATGGCTTTCTTTAGGGCATCGAAAGCTTCCTGGCAGGCAGCCGTCCACTGCACCTTCTTTGGCTGTTTTTTGGACGTGAGTTCTGTGAGGGGGCCGACAAGGCTGCCATACCCCCGAATGAATCTTCGGTAGTAGCCAGTGAGGCCCAGAAAGGCTCGGACCTCCGTTTGGGTGATGGGTGGTTCCCAGGCTAGGATGGCGTCGATCTTTGGCTGTAGAGGGGCGACCTGGCCGCTCCCGACCTGGTGCCCCAGGTAGACTACGGATCCTTGCCCGATCTGGCACTTGCTGGCTTTTACTGTGAGGCCTGCCTGGCGCAGGGCGGTTAGCACCCTCCGGAGGTGCTGGAGGTGCTCACTCCATTCCGAACTGAAAACAGCGATGTCGTCTAGATATGCCGCGCTGAACTGCTCTAGCCCGGCCAGGACTCTATTCACCAGTCGCTGGAAAGTGGCCGGGGCATTTTTCATTCCGATGGGCATTACGCGGAAGCGGTAGTGCCCATCTGGGGTGGAGAAGGCGGACCGCTCCTTGGCTCCCTCGGTGAGCGCAATCTGCCAGTATCCGCAGGTGAGGTCGAATGTGCTGAGGAACCGGGCTGCCCCTAGTCGGTCAATGAGTTCGTCGGCTCGTGGAATGGGGTGGGCATCGGCTCTGGTAACGTCATTGAGTCCCCGGTAGTCCACGCAGAATCGGAGCTCGGGGGCGACACCGGGGGCCGCTGCCTTCGGGACCAGGACCACGGGGCTGGCCCAGGGACTGTCAGATGGCTCGATCACCCCCAGGGTCAACATCTTCGAGACTTCAGCTTGAATGCAGGACCGGACCCGATCAGGGACTCGGTATGCTCGGTGTCTCACCGGCGGGCTGTCCCCGGTGTCCACGTCATGAACACACCAGTCGGTGACCCGGGGGGTCAGGGAGAAGAGGTCGGAAAATTGTCTTAGGAGCTGGCGGCAGTCCGCCTGTTGCTGGGCAGTGAGGGCTGGGGAGAGGTTCACTCCTTCCACGGAGCCATCCTGCTCCTTGACACACAGGAGGTCCGGGAGGGGATCAGACTCATCTTCGGCCCCGTCATCGGTGGCCAGCAGGAGGCTCAGTTCTGTCCGCACGAAGTGAGGCTTGAGGCGGTTCACGTGAAGGACCCGGAGGGGATCCCGAGGCGACTGGACGTCCACCAAGTAGGTGACTTGACTCTTCCGCTCAACCACTTTGTAGGGCCCAGTCCACTTGTCCTGGAGGGCGCCAGGCTTCACGGGGGCCATGACCCACACCTGCTGGCCCGGCTGGAACTCGACCAGAGTGGCATTCTGGTCGTACCAGCGCTTCATCTCTTCTTGGCTGGCCTCCAGGTTGGCCTCGGCCAGTTCCCGGAACTTCCTGGTCTGGTTCCGGAGGGCCAGGACGTACTGGAACACATCTCGGGGGGTGGTCTGGGGTGCTGCCTCCCACCCTTCCTTAACCAAACTGAGGGGACCTCGGACGGGGTGTCCATAGAGTAATTCAAACGGGCTGTACCCTAAGGACTTCTTGGGGACCTCCCGGTAAGCGAACAAGAGGCTATTCTCCCAATAGATTCGGTGCGTCCCGGTCTGGTCACCTGCGGCTTGGCCCTCGGCCTGGCGCCGCAGCCCGACCAGGGAAGGACAAGTGGCTTGCTCCCGGCAAAATTCTTCCCGGGTGGGCCCGCCCTCGTGGCGCCATTGGGCCAATTTGGGTAGATCTCCCAACTCGGGGACCGGGGCGGGGTCGGATGGTGCGGGTTCGTCGCTGGCGACGGACCCTTCTGATGGGGGGACGGGAGGACCCTCGGCGGGGACTGTTCTGATCTCTTCGATCGGGGTGCTTTCGACTTCTCTCTGGGGAGTGAGTCGGGCTGACATAGATCGGGTGGTGGCGCACACCCACTCGGGGAGTCCCATCATTCCTAGGTGGGCCTTGCGCTCGACGTGCTTCCAGGGAGAACTCTCCAGGTCGTTCCCTAAGAGGCAGTCGACCGGCTGGGAGGTTCTTACGGCAACCTTGAGTTTACCTATCACCCCTCCCCACTCAAACGGCACCAGGGCTACCTGACACATACTTTCTCTATTGTCTGCGGAAATTACGGGGCAAAAGACGTTGGGGAGGATCTGCTCCTCGGGGACTAAGTGCCGGAGGACACCGGTGATACTGGCCCCGGTGTCCCGCAGGGCTTCTACTTGGTGGCCATTGATCTTGACGAGCTGCCCGTATTTCTTGGTGTTGGAGGGTAGGAGGCTACCAGGGACCATCTCCCTATCTCCCAGGGATACTAGGGCCATCGCTGCGGGTTCCCACTCCTCGGTTTCCTCAACCTCCTCCCCCAGGGCTACGTTGGCTATCTGTCTCGCAGGGGTTGTAGGGGAGACTTGGGGGGCCATGGGGCACTCCGGGTCATTGGCGTAGTGCCCGGGTTTCTGGCAGCGGAAACACGTGACGGTTACCCGGTGTCCCCGTCTCCCAGGGGGCCCTGTCACTGGTGGGGGGGGCGCCGGGAAAGGTGGAGGTTGTGTTTTCGGGGGGCTAGGCTGGGACTCTCTCGGCCCTCCCTGGTTCCCTCCCCCTCTCTGGCGGGGTGGTCCCTGACTGGCTCGGGGGTACTCTCCTACCATGCCCCAGGAGACCCAGGTGTTGGTCCAGCGGTCGGCTTCCACAGCCAGCTTCCTGGGATCTGTGAGCTTGCTGTCAAGCAGATGCTGACGTAGTTCTATGAAGCAGTTCGCAGCCAGGTGTTCCCACAACATGAGGTCGGTGAGTTCGGCAAGGGTGGTGACTTTGCTGCCCTTGATCCACCCATCGAAGGCCCGACTGAAAAAGTTTACACACTCCACCCAGGTGGTGCCCGGGATCATCCTGCAGTCCCGGAATCGCTGGCGGTACATTTCTGGGGTGAGGCCGTATCTTGTGAGTAGAGCCTCTTTCATGTGGCTGTAGGAGGTCTGCAGGGAGAGGGGTAGGTCGAGCAGGGTGTCCCTTCCTTCGCTCAGAAACCGCCCCCACAACCCAGCCCCCCAGTCCTTCTGCGGGACCCGATGGGAGGTCATGGCGACCTCGTAGGCCCTGAACCATTGTTGAATGTCATTGTTTTTATAATATTCTTTGACCACGTCCTTGGGGATGTGGACCTTCTGTTCCGCTGGGGAGGCCGTCTCTCGGTTTCCCGGGGGCCTCCCTTCCTCGTTTCTGGCCTTGAGCTCGATTTCCTTCAAGCTCAGTTCGTGCTCCAGTTGGAGCTTCCTTCCTTCGTGCTCCCGTTGGAGCTTCTTTTCTTTCAGTTCGCCTTGTACACGCATTTGCTCTACTGCTAGCTTCTTTTCCGCTAACTTCAATTCGCCTTCGATTTTGAGTTTGGCTAACTCGAGTTCATGATTGCGACTTCTCTCTCTGTCCGCGAGTTCTTCCGGGGATAGGCCCCTGTCTGGTACGATGCCTCGCACCTGATTGCTGCTGCTTTCGCTTTGGGGGGGTTCGGCTTCGTCGGGGCGCTCCCCCGTGCCTTCCGGGCGGGAGGCCCCGGTATCCACCCAAGTTTTCAGTGCTTTCTGCAAATCTTCTTTAGTGTTGAGACCGGTGGTAGCGATTTTAAGTTCTTTGCAAAATTGCTTTAGCTCTTTGTGTGTGTATTCTTCTAGTTGCTCCACCTGTTGGCGTTGGTTTCTGTGGGGCTCATGGCGCTTCCTTCTGCCATCTTTGTCGGTAGTGCGTCGTTCACGGTACGATCTCTAGGTGATGGGCCCGAATCCCGTCGCTTGCCACCAATGTTAGACGGCGACCTCAGAGGAGCCCGGAAGGGGTCCTGACTACCCTGAGACCCACCCTCGAAGTATCGTAGCCGGGCACTGGCGGGAGACTCCCCAGGGGGAGGAATCTCGTATCTAGGATCGTACTTCTGGCACCACACGACACAGAGTGACCACACCGTGTGTTCTTAGAAATCAATCTTTATCAAATAGGTCATCACTGCAAATATGTACAAGGAGAGCGCGGGCTCAATGAGTCTCGGAAGGGATAGGGGGTAGCGGGACAGTCTCTGGCAAAGGTTCAAGGCAGGGACGTACCCGGCGCACAGCGCACAATCCTCGAGCTGGGGGATACGTTGTTGTAGTTGGGGTCCGGCGGGACCGTGAGAGTCTGTCGGAGCCGCGAGTCACTCAGCGGGCTCAGGTACAAGTTCGGAGGTCTTACGATCTTCAGGGAGCTGCGAGTCACTCAGCGGGCTCAGGCACAAGTTCGGAGGTCTTACGATCTTCAAGGAGCCGCGAGTCACTCAGCAGGCTCAGGTACAAGTTCGGAGGTCTTACGATCTTCAAGGAGCCGCGAGTCACTCAGCAGGCTCAGGTACAAGTTCGGAGGTCTAACGATCTTCAGGGAGCCACGAGTCACTCAGCAGGGCTCAGGAGGGTCCAAGTTCCAGGAGCCGCGACCACGTCGGCAGGCTCTCGTTGTTCCAGCGTCGAATCTGCCGGACAGACCCAGAGCACCCCTTGTTATAGGTCGACCCCTCTTTGATGTCCGGAGCCTGTGCAGGCAGGGGTCTTGTCACCTGGGGGTCGCTTGTCGGGAATTCCTGTCATTGTCTTTTGATCCTTTCAGGGCCGGGTCGGGAGGAGTCCCAGACACCCAGCAGGCATGGAGCCAGCCCTCAGGGAGGCCGGAGGGCCGATCGAAACCCATCGTCCCAGGGGAGTTCAGAGGTGCGATAGAAACTGCTCCTCCCTCTCTCATCCCCTGGCGAGTGTGATGTCCTCCAGCCGGAGTGGCGCCTCTAGGCCCGGGTCGCGCTGGGGCCGGGCGGCCATCTTGGTGCATGAAGTAGGCACGCGGGCCCGGGGTGGCCGAAAGGAGAGAGGCCATGGACGGGGATGTCCGGGTCGGGTGCGTGTGTCCTGGTGGGGAGGATCGGCTAGGCCGTGTGCTGGGGGCTGCAGGTACCAGGTTTAGGTGGTGCGGGGGCACGTAGGGCCATACTACGAGGCCTGGTCCAACAAAGAGGAACCTAGAAAACATCAACCCGGTCGATCTCGCATCCGCTAGTCACATCCTCACGCCCACACTGGATGGATTAAAGGATGTACAGGATATGACCAATCACTACTTCCACTTTATGAACAGGGTACTTGACACCTTAGCTCCCCTACAATTAAAAAGAGTTACCACAAAAATGTCAAACCTCTGGTATGATGGTAGACTTAATGAAGACAGAAGACCATTGAAAGCAATTGAAAGACAATGGAGAGCCGCCCCATCCACTGCCCACCTCAAATTACTAAGAAGCACCAGAAATGCCTATTATAGAAGGATTAGAAGCTCAAAAGCTGATTTCATATGGGTACAACTAGACCAAGCTAAGAATCGCCCCAAAAAATTGTTCTAAATAATCAAAGCTCAATCTAAGGGTGTCTCCCACTCCCCCCTAGTCAATCCTGATACAGTCCCCAATTGCGAGGATCTTGCCTTCTTTTTCACAACAAAGACTGAAAACTTAAAAACAGACCTACTTAACAAGCTATTATCCCTTACCGACCCACACACAATCTCCTCACGGACCACACCAGGGACCCCGCTTAACTGCTCTGCAATGCCTGTCCTAACAACAATGCCTCCCGGACTGCCTTCAACCTCTACAGCGAAGAAACTATCCTAAACACGCTCACTACTTTGAAACTCTCCAATCACTTCACAGACCCTCTCCCAGCATCCCACTTAAAGACCTTCATTCCACTGCTAGTGCCCCTATGGACTAGGATCATAAATACCTATCTTCTGCAAGGAACCATCCCTGACATCCTCAAAGCTGGTCAGGTAACCCCCATCCTTAAGAAAGTATCAGCGGACCCATCAGACCTGAATAACTATCACCCAATAATCCAACATCTCGACTCTGGCCAAACTACTCGAAAAATGTGTCCACATGCAGCTTAGTAACCACATAGACCACTTCAACCTGCTCGATCAATTCCAATCAGGCTTTCGATCAGGGCGCAGTACCGAATCAGCCATGTCCACATAATAGATGACGCATTACAAATACTGGATCAAAACAAAGCCTGTTTGCTAATCCTACTTGACTTACCTTCAGCCTTCGATGCAGTCAAACACGACAACCTACTTGACCTCTTGAAGCATAGAATGGGGCTATCTGGAACGGTGTTAAACTGGTTCACTTCCTTCCTCCAAAATAGAACACAAAGATTCAAGATCAACCAATCTTTATCTAACCCCACCCCAGTCACTTTGGGAGTACCCCAGGGATCTTCCCTCTCCCCAACACTCTTCAATCTGTTTATGGAACCTCTCACTGAGCTTCTCAACTCCGCAAATATCCAATATCACATGTACGCCGACGACACACAACTCTACATGAAGGTCAACTCTATTGAAGACATCAATTCCCTTAATTCAACGCTCCAAAAAACACAGACCTGGCTAGCTAAGAACCATTTAAAACTAAACACACTAAAGACAGAATTCCTCTTAATCGCTCCCCCCAACCACACAACCATCATCCCCGAGTGGATGAAGCACCTAACTGCACTCGACGGTCAACCTTTCCTCATCGATTCCGCGAAATCTCTAGGAATAACCCTGGATAATAAGCTAAACATGCAGAAGCACATCAGCGCTGCAACTAAAGGAGCACATTTTCAGATAAACACACTGAGAAAACTGAAACCCTTCATACCCGCAAATGACTTTAAACAGGCAGTTCAAACTCTAGTAATTCCCAGAGTTGACTATGGGAGTGACGCTCTCTGTGGCCTTCCCAAATCAACGACCGCTCCGCTCAGAGTCTTAATCAATAGAGCCGCTAGACTCGTCACAGGCACCAAAAGAAACTGCCACATTTCCCCTGACCTTCATGCTCTCAACTGGTTACCTTTTGAGGCCAGAATCCAGTTAAAAATCGCCTGTATGACACATAATTTGTTTGTTGTAACGCTTTTCACCCTAAGTGGGATGGTTATTCCCAGACGTGGGACCCGTGCTCACTACGCCACTGGAGTCAAGCTATCCTGGCTGATGACGGCTGATAGCCAGAAACCGGTCCTAGGATGCTTGATTCCGGTCCAGGGAAGACATGGCTTGGCAGTTCGGCTGGACTGTTCCCATGAGGCACAGGGTCAAGACTGAGTTGCATATGGCCATGTCTAAACTGGGGTGGCGTAGTGGGCAAAAGAACGATGGATTTAACCCAGATCTCTTGACTGGGGGAGAATGTCTGCATTGTCAACATTCCGTCCATCATTTGTTTGTTGTAACGCTTTTCGCCCTAAGTGGGATGGTTATTCCCAGGCGTGGGACCCGTGCTCACTACGCCACTGGAGTCAAGCTATCCTGGCTGATGACGGCTGATAGCCAGAAACCGGTCCTAGGATGCTTGATTCCGGTCCAGGGAAGACATGGCTTGGCAGTTCGGCTGGACTGTTCCCATGAGGCACAGGGTCAAGACTGAGTTGCATATGGCCATGTCTAAACTGGGGTGGCGTAGTGGGCAAAAGAACGATGGATTTAACCCAGATCTCTTGACTGGGGGAGAATGTCTGCATTGTCAACATTCCGTCCATCATTTGTTTGTTGTAACGCTTTTCGCCCTAAGTGGGATGGTTATTCCCAGACGTGGGACCCGTGCTCACTACGCCACTGGAGTCAAGCTATCCTGGCTGATGACGGCTGATAGCCAGAAACCGGTCCTAGGATGCTTGATTCCGGTCCAGGGAAGACATGGCTTGGCAGTTCGGCTGGACTGTTCCCATGAGGCACAGGGTCAAGACTGAGTTGCATATGGCCATGTCTAAACTGGGGTGGCGTAGTGGGCAAAAGAACGATGGATTTAACCCAGATCTCTTGACTGGGGGAGAATGTCTGCATTGTCAACATTCCGTCCATCATTTGTTTGTTGTAACGCTTTTCGCCCTAAGTGGGATGGTTATTCCCAGACGTGGGACCCGTGCTCACTACGCCACTGGAGTCAAGCTATCCTGGCTGATGACGGCTGATAGCCAGAAACCGGTCCTAGGATGCTTGATTCCGGTCCAGGGAAGACATGGCTTGGCAGTTCGGCTGGACTGTTCCCATGAGGCACAGGGTCAAGACTGAGTTGCATATGGCCATGTCTAAACTGGGGTGGCGTAGTGGGCAAAAGAACGATGGATTTAACCCAGATCTCTTGACTGGGGGAGAATGTCTGCATTGTCAACATTCCGTCCATCATTTGTTTGTTGTAACGCTTTTCGCCCTAAGTGGGATGGTTATTCCCAGACGTGGGACCCGTGCTCACTACGCCACTGGAGTCAAGCTATCCTGGCTGATGACGGCTGATAGCCAGAAACCGGTCCTAGGATGCTTGATTCCGGTCCAGGGAAGACATGGCTTGGCAGTTCGGCTGGACTGTTCCCATGAGGCACAGGGTCAAGACTGAGTTGCATATGGCCATGTCTAAACTGGGGTGGCGTAGTGGGCAAAAGAACGATGGATTTAACCCAGATCTCTTGACTGGGGGAGAATGTCTGCATTGTCAACATTCCGTCCATCATTTGTTTGTTGTAACGCTTTTCGCCCTAAGTGGGATGGTTATTCCCAGACGTGGGACCCGTGCTCACTACGCCACTGGAGTCAAGCTATCCTGGCTGATGACGGCTGATAGCCAGAAACCGGTCCTAGGATGCTTGATTCCGGTCCAGGGAAGACATGGCTTGGCAGTTCGGCTGGACTGTTCCCATGAGGCACAGGGTCAAGACTGAGTTGCATATGGCCATGTCTAAACTGGGGTGGCGTAGTGGGCAAAAGAACGATGGATTTAACCCAGATCTCTTGACTGGGGGAGAATGTCTGCATTGTCAACATTCCGTCCATCATTTGTTTGTTGTAACGCTTTTCGCCCTAAGTGGGATGGTTATTCCCAGGCGTGGGACCCGTGCTCACTACGCCACTGGAGTCAAGCTATCCTGGCTGATGACGGCTGATAGCCAGAAACCGGTCCTAGGATGCTTGATTCCGGTCCAGGGAAGACATGGCTTGGCAGTTCGGCTGGACTGTTCCCATGAGGCACAGGGTCAAGACTGAGTTGCATATGGCCATGTCTAAACTGGGGTGGCGTAGTGGGCAAAAGAACGATGGATTTAACCCAGATCTCTTGACTGGGGGAGAATGTCTGCATTGTCAACATTCCGTCCATCATTTGTTTGTTGTAACGCTTTTCGCCCTAAGTGGGATGGTTATTCCCAGACGTGGGACCCGTGCTCACTACGCCACTGGAGTCAAGCTATCCTGGCTGATGACGGCTGATAGCCAGAAACCGGTCCTAGGATGCTTGATTCCGGTCCAGGGAAGACATGGCTTGGCAGTTCGGCTGGACTGTTCCCATGAGGCACAGGGTCAAGACTGAGTTGCATATGGCCATGTCTAAACTGGGGTGGCGTAGTGGGCAAAAGAACGATGGATTTAACCCAGATCTCTTGACTGGGGGAGAATGTCTGCATTGTCAACATTCCGTCCATCATTTGTTTGTTGTAACGCTTTTCGCCCTAAGTGGGATGGTTATTCCCAGACGTGGGACCCGTGCTCACTACGCCACTGGAGTCAAGCTATCCTGGCTGATGACGGCTGATAGCCAGAAACCGGTCCTAGGATGCTTGATTCCGGTCCAGGGAAGACATGGCTTGGCAGTTCGGCTGGACTGTTCCCATGAGGCACAGGGTCAAGACTGAGTTGCATATGGCCATGTCTAAACTGGGGTGGCGTAGTGGGCAAAAGAACGATGGATTTAACCCAGATCTCTTGACTGGGGGAGAATGTCTGCATTGTCAACATTCCGTCCATCATTTGTTTGTTGTAACGCTTTTCGCCCTAAGTGGGATGGTTATTCCCAGACGTGGGACCCGTGCTCACTACGCCACTGGAGTCAAGCTATCCTGGCTGATGACGGCTGATAGCCAGAAACCGGTCCTAGGATGCTTGATTCCGGTCCAGGGAAGACATGGCTTGGCAGTTCGGCTGGACTGTTCCCATGAGGCACAGGGTCAAGACTGAGTTGCATATGGCCATGTCTAAACTGGGGTGGCGTAGTGGGCAAAAGAACGATGGATTTAACCCAGATCTCTTGACTGGGGGAGAATGTCTGCATTGTCAACATTCCGTCCATCATTTGTTTGTTGTAACGCTTTTCGCCCTAAGTGGGATGGTTATTCCCAGACGTGGGACCCGTGCTCACTACGCCACTGGAGTCAAGCTATCCTGGCTGATGACGGCTGATAGCCAGAAACCGGTCCTAGGATGCTTGATTCCGGTCCAGGGAAGACATGGCTTGGCAGTTCGGCTGGACTGTTCCCATGAGGCACAGGGTCAAGACTGAGTTGCATATGGCCATGTCTAAACTGGGGTGGCGTAGTGGGCAAAAGAACGATGGATTTAACCCAGATCTCTTGACTGGGGGAGAATGTCTGCATTGTCAACATTCCGTCCATCATTTGTTTGTTGTAACGCTTTTCGCCCTAAGTGGGATGGTTATTCCCAGACGTGGGACCCGTGCTCACTACGCCACTGGAGTCAAGCTATCCTGGCTGATGACGGCTGATAGCCAGAAACCGGTCCTAGGATGCTTGATTCCGGTCCAGGGAAGACATGGCTTGGCAGTTCGGCTGGACTGTTCCCATGAGGCACAGGGTCAAGACTGAGTTGCATATGGCCATGTCTAAACTGGGGTGGCGTAGTGGGCAAAAGAACAATGGATTTAACCCAGATCTCTTGACTGGGGGAGAATGTCTGCATTGTCAACATTCCGTCCATCATTTGTTTGTTGTAACGCTTTTCGCCCTAAGTGGGATGGTTATTCCCAGACGTGGGACCCGTGCTCACTACGCCACTGGAGTCAAGCTATCCTGGCTGATGACGGCTGATAGCCAGAAACCGGTCCTAGGATGCTTGATTCCGGTCCAGGGAAGACATGGCTTGGCAGTTCGGCTGGACTGTTCCCATGAGGCACAGGGTCAAGACTGAGTTGCATATGGCCATGTCTAAACTGGGGTGGCGTAGTGGGCAAAAGAACGATGGATTTAACCCAGATCTCTTGACTGGGGGAGAATGTCTGCATTGTCAACATTCCGTCCATCATTTGTTTGTTGTAACGCTTTTCGCCCTAAGTGGGATGGTTATTCCCAGACGTGGGACCCGTGCTCACTACGCCACTGGAGTCAAGCTATCCTGGCTGATGACGGCTGATAGCCAGAAACCGGTCCTAGGATGCTTGATTCCGGTCCAGGGAAGACATGGCTTGGCAGTTCGGCTGGACTGTTCCCATGAGGCACAGGGTCAAGACTGAGTTGCATATGGCCATGTCTAAACTGGGGTGGCGTAGTGGGCAAAAGAACGATGGATTTAACCCAGATCTCTTGACTGGGGGAGAATGTCTGCATTGTCAACATTCCGTCCATCATTTGTTTGTTGTAACGCTTTTCGCCCTAAGTGGGATGGTTATTCCCAGACGTGGGACCCGTGCTCACTACGCCACTGGAGTCAAGCTATCCTGGCTGATGACGGCTGATAGCCAGAAACCGGTCCTAGGATGCTTGATTCCGGTCCAGGGAAGACATGGCTTGGCAGTTCGGCTGGACTGTTCCCATGAGGCACAGGGTCAAGACTGAGTTGCATATGGCCATGTCTAAACTGGGGTGGCGTAGTGGGCAAAAGAACGATGGATTTAACCCAGATCTCTTGACTGGGGGAGAATGTCTGCATTGTCAACATTCCGTCCATCATTTGTTTGTTGTAACGTGTATGACACATAAGGCATTACATCACAAAACCCGAGGTACCTAGCGGAGAAACTAGTACTATCGGGTGGTAACAGATCTACCAGGAGTTCGAATAATCTTCTACTTAAACCACAACGTTTCTCCAAGAAGAAAACATACAATCGTCCCTTCTCAGGAATGGCTTCCAGGATTTGGAACGCCTTACCCCCAGAAACGAGACTTAATCCGTCCGCTGCTTTTTAAAAAAAAGAAGTGAAATCGATTCTAATGTCCAAATTCACTTGAACTTTTCTTACACACTCTTGTAGATATGTGCTAATCCCTAATAGTTACCAGTACTGTATTCACATAATTCATTGTATTTATATGTATATGTCATTCACCTATATTTACCCTGTAAAGCGCTCTGATACTCGCAAGGGTCTTGTTCGCGCTATTCAAAACCGTCAAAATAAATAAAATGTAAAGTGTTTTATGGAACAAGCGCATCATTTGCTATTTTATTCATGTTAACCAAACCATTTTGGTCATTTCTGTAAACTGATTTGACAAACGAATTGCTTTAGGAACTTTTACTAAATCCAACTGAGATGATAAACTCCCTTGAAACAATTGATAGCTCTCGGTATTGGCTGAACACAGATTGGAACTGAAATGTCGTGTTACGTGAATGAAATACTCCAACTCTGATACAGGAATCGAAGATCCATTCACCGGAAGAAGGAGTCCACGGCGCGGGGGTTGGATCCGCACTTGTAAGTGATGGAAATATAAAGTTAATATTTGGGATCCCCTCTTCCGCTCTATCAGACAGGCCAGAGCTTTTATTTCAACCTGAGGCCTTTCTACCATCTCCAGCCCATGGGGACCAGACATGTAAAGCCAAACTCTGGGGCCAGCCTCAGACATAGAAGAAGGACTCTCACAGGGCAGTGACTATGGGCAGTGGGCAGGGCAAGACTGGACACAAACCAGCCCTGGCCATTCAGCTTCCCTCTCCTTCCAGCCACAGGTGAATAAAGTAAAGTTCTTCAAACTGAGCTGCGCCACCTCCTGCCCCCCCGCCCCCCCAGGTACATTCACAGGACAAACCCACATGGGGACAGAGTAGGGCAGCTCTCCACTTTGCCAATAGTAAATCCACTGCCACATAGCATCTATTGGTCGACTGTAAGTCTTTGATCAGTCCCAGCAAACACATACTGCGGGAACAGTCTACCGTTCCCAGCTCCATAGTGGTCAGGGCCTCATACAGTCCACCGTTACAAGCACCATAGTGGTCAGAGCCTTATACAGTCCACCGTCTCCAGCTCCATAGTGGTCAGCGCCTTATACAGTCCACCGTCTCCTGCTCCATAGTGGTCAGGGCCTTATACAGTCCACCGTCTCCAGCTCCATAGTGGTCAGGGCCTTATACAGTCCACCGTCTCCAGCTCCATAGTGTTCAGGGCCTCTGTAACCTGAGATCAGAAGTTATGGACCGGAGGACACAACCAGGCCAGATGCAGGAAATCTGCATCCAGCACGCCACACGGATCACATTTGGCATCTTCCCTCGAACTACATCTGCACAATTTGACAGGTGTATAGTCAATCAATCAATCAAGCATTTATAGAGCGCAGCAAATCACCCGCGTGGGTCTCAAGGCGCTGGGGTTGCTGACTGCTTAGTGGTGATCTGTTCATTCGAACAGCCGGGGGCATGAGTCCCTTTCTGAATTCCCAAAGTGATGAGGTGGTCAAGAGGTGCATGGGAAGGTCGTTCCAGGCTTTGGCCGCCAGATGTGAGGAGGAGTGTCCTCCGCTGTTGCTTCAGCAGATCCGGGGGTCGTTTGAGAGGAAGAGGGAGGCGGATCGGTGGTGTCTGGTCGATTGGTGAAAGGTTATGAGTTTGTTGATCAATTCCGGCCCTTTGTTGTACATTTGGTGTAGATACTTAAAATGAATGATGTGCAAATTACAGTAAGATGTGAATGCACTCAGTTGCGCAGAGAAGAAAGCCCAGCCCACTGGCTCCAGTGGTTGGTCCAACACCGCATTCCACCTCTCCAGTGTCGGATCCAAGACCACTGGTCTGTCAGTCTGCGCCACATTGCATAATGTAGTTATCAAGTTACTGCGCGTGTCACGTCAGCAAGGTCTGCAAGGCATTAAGCACAGGGTGCATTATGAAATTGAGGGTAGTACACTTGCACGGCCACTCTGTGGCAATAGTATATGTAAGTCAATAGTGGGTTGTGTCGCTGAGTGTGTGAAACGTCGGTCAAGTCTATAAATGTACCATTTGGGTAGGTGTCGCCCACTGGCTGCAACCCAGCCCAGCCAAGCCGTTACAAAGCCTTATTCTTCTGCGTGACCGACAGTGTGGGGTGAAATGTTAGCGGGGGTTCTGGAGCATATAAAGGGCTCTTACCCGCACACACCCTCTGGATCACTATTAATCGAAATACCCAAGTATTAAACAAGATCCATACTCCATTACAAAGGAAAATCTAGGGCCTTATTTATGAGGTTTTGTCATAGGGCAGTGCCGCATCTCTCAGATACAGCGCATTCCTGTCCTTTTTCCCTGCACAGGCACACAATGGACTGCCGTGCACCAACGCAGGCACCTTTTCAGCATGGTGCAAGGGTGCCTGCGTTGCGGGGATGATTTTTTTGTGCAGGAAGGAACACCTTTCTGCACAAAAACAATCACAAGAGGCTTTTTCCTCTTTCTATGAGTGCTGCAGAATGCAGCACATATACAAAAGGGAAAGAAACTGAGAAATAAAGATATTTCTCCTCGTTGTGCCTCCCTTACGCCTCTCCTGGAGATGCATACTTTTTGGGCGCTGCCTCAGGTTTACGATTTCTTCTAAATCTGGGGCAGTGCCAAAAAGCCTTGGATGTTGCTGGAAACGCCCCCAGCAACACCCATTGCACGCCCCTTTAATGCACAAAGCTGTGTTTAAGGGAACAATATTTACGAGGCAGCATTAAGCCAAAAAAATGGCTTTTCGCTCTCTCGTAAATATGGAGCATGCTCCTGCACCAGGGAACATCACAAAAAGTACCCTCCCCCTCCCACTTCAACATCTCAACCATGCCAAAGACAGTCCCACAAATAAACAAAATGAAAATCATGTACTGTGAACCTGTCAGACGTGTTACCATTTATATGTACACTGGCACCTGGATTAGTGTATAGTAGTCAAATCCACCGCTGGAATGCCACTGGCATCCCCATGCGTGCCAGAATCTTGAACATGTAGCCCCATTCGATTGAATCAAAGACTTTGGCTGCAACAAGTTGGACTGCTTCTGCCTGCAGCGATGGATTCAGCTGATGTAACAGTGCAAACAGGGTGCACAAGTGATGGGTGATGGAGTGTGCCGGTATGAAGCTTGACTCATCCGGCAATACCAGGCTGGAAAGCATTGGCTGCAACTGGGTGGCCAAGAGCTTGGCCAATATCTTGGCATCTATATTTATTAAAGATAGTGGCTGTATGACTCACAGTGATCCGGTACCTTGTCCTGCTTCAACAGCACACTAATAAGAGCCGCCCGAGAGGGTTAATATCTGCCTAGTATATGCCTCTTCATAGAGGGTGTGTAAAGGTTGCACCAGTAAATCAGAAAACTCCTGATAGAATTCACCCATTAAGCTGTCTAAGCCTGGAGCCTTACCATTTGGGAGTGAGCGTACGGCGTCTTTAATATCCCTTGGTGTAATAGGTTGTGTTAGAAATTCCCTTTGTCCTAGAGACAGCCATGCCAGCGCTATGTCATCAAGATAGCTCCCCAATTCAGCCTATGCGGCAGAATGGTGAGTGCCGTACATGCAGGTATAGAAAGTCGTAAAATCAGTGAGTATGGAAGGGGTGTCATAAGGGTCAGTACCCTCCGGGGTGGCGATCTGTACAAGGTGCGCATGCCCCTGTGACGATCTCAACTTGGTAGATAAACTCCAGCCGGGTCATCCATCCAACCCATACCTTCTGGCCCTATGTCTCTTGGATAAAAAGTTAATTTCCTCTCCTGCCAGCTCGTCATCACAACTTTATTTGATTTTTTTTGTTCAGATCATAAAAGTACATAAAAAGTAGATTAAAGCAGGTATATAAAATCACATCCAATCTCAGTTCTTTTCATAAAAGTGCCCCCTTTGATCAAGTTTACAATGCATATCCATATAAAACAAACTTAAGATCAAAGAACATACATTGGGCTGAAAAATTACTAAGTATTTTTTTTAAAGAGTAATAAAAACAGTGAGCAATAAAAGATCCTCAAAATTCATTAATGGACCACATATTTCCTTTTACGCATGCATGCCCATAAAAAAGATGCGACTGTGTTAGAAATGGGATTTCTGGTTGGCTAGGGCTTGCGCCAAAGCCAGGCAGAAACCACCACTCTATGTATGTATGTGTGGTCTTATATAGCGCTTGACTTACCCTTGGGCATCTCGGCGCTTGCATTGGGAACCCGTCCTGGTTTTTCCCTGTGCGATAACCCATACTGGGGATCCCCAAGGTGAAAGCCAGGCATCCCACCGCGGTGGGGCCATTGTGGAGATTAAGCAAGCTTGTTGCCCCAGAGCTGCATAGTGTGAACTCGTGCTTAGAGTGGGCACCGAAGCGAGAATTATGGAGTCCGTGGACAATTGGGCTCCAGACCCTGCCGCGTCGGGAATTGAACCCTGGTTCCGGGTCAGACCTCTGCTTCAGGGTATGCCTCCTCTCACCAGTGAGCTACACTTCTCCACAGGGCTGGGGAGTTACGCGCCAAAGATAACCCCTGCTCACCCCCTTGGTAGCTTGGCACGAGCAGTCAGGCTTATCCCGGAGGCAATGTGTAAAGCGTTTGCGCACGCACCCAGCAACAACATCCAAGGCCCACCACAAAGGAGACTCCACACAAGGTATTATATAAAAATAGCCTTTGTATTATACCAAAACACATTAGATAATAAATACACACTTTACAATGTGCCAACTGGCACGGGCAGAATTTACAGGGGATATGTACAAGACAGGGCCACCTGGACCACTGTCAGGAATAAGCACTTTTGGAACTAGCACGTTGTAGAAATATCACTTTAGAACATAGCACATATAATCACTGTAGCACCAATTAGAAAATGTAGCGCACAACCAGTAACCACTGGTAACAGGTAAGTACCACCTACGCAGCCCTAACCATCGTAGGAGAATATTACGCAGGAAATCATGAACACATCCGCATAACCTATACCAGGAAAAACCCTCTCCTACGCATAGGCACAGCCAGAAAGAAACACAGCACAGAAACACCCTGGGTCCAGCAGAGTCAGGGCAAGACTGCGCACGCAGTCAAGGCAGGAGCAACTGAGCACAGCCTACACGTTGCAGCTGCCCACTAAGTGCTGGGCAGCTGGGAAAATGCTGGGTCACCACTGTGCCTTTTTAAAACATATCACCTGCGTGGAGCCCCTCTGGGCTCTTACAGACATGAGGGGGGGGTAGACGTTGGAGCCTCACAGGGCTCTAAAACAAATATGCCCCCTTTGGAGTCCCTCTGGACTCTGAACAATGTTGCCCCCAACGTTGGAGCCTTCTCGGGGCTCAGGAAACAAATGATGCTGTGTTGGAGCCTTCTAGGCTCTTAAACAATTAGGCCCCGTTGTTGGAGTCCCTCTGGACTCTTAAGTAACAATGCCCCCAACGGTTGGAGCGCACTCGCGCTCTTGAGCAACAATGCCGTTGGAGCGCACCAGCGCTCGAAGAAAACAATGCGGGCCGTTGGAGCGCACTAGCGCTCGAAGAAACCAATGCGGGCCCCGTTGGAGCCTCACTCGGCTCTGCAACCAACCAGGCTGCTCCGGGCACCCTCCAGGTACGAGCCCCACTCACCGGACTGACGCGGGCCTCCTCGCAGCGGGGGACGCCTCCTCCGGTGGGTGCGCGGGACTCTTCTTCACGGCCCGGCTTCACTCGGTCCCTCGTAGCGGGACCGGGACTTCGTCTCTCAGCAGGACCGGTGGCGCGGGGTAGGCGCCTGCCTGCTCTGGTGCTCAAAACCAGCCGCGAGTGTTCGGTGGGAGGCGGGGTAGGCTCCCGCTCTCCTACTTCCGGTTCTGGTTGTCCCGGAGGCCCGCCCCCAGCCTGCCTGACTTCCGGTAAGCCCAGCCGCGGCGGTGATATCAATACGGCGGCAACGAGGGGTAGGCTCCCTCTTTCCTAAACATACAAAGCGGGGTGGGCACCCGCTCGAGGTTGCAAAAATGCGGGGTGGGCTCCCGCCATCTATTTAATTAAAAGGCAATAACCAGCGGGGTGGGCTCCCGCTCGGAAAGCAGCCAAAAAGCGGGGGAATCCCTACGTCGGGATTCCCTTGCAAATTGTCGTAGCGCCGCGCTGCTGGTCCCAACTGCAGGCGCTTCTCAGCAGTCAAGGTGCAGCGCTTCCCAGGCGCTGGTAGGCAAGGTCCAGCAACAAAAGTCCTGGCAAAGTTCAGGGAGGTAGGCAGGGGGCAAGGCTGGGCCAGGGGCAGCTCACTGGGCCCTCCAGGCAGGAAGGCAGTCCCAGGTGGCGGTTCCTCCTGGCCTCCAGCAGCAGCAGCCCCCCTCAGATAGGATCCTAGAAGAGAACATTTTACTTGGGGTCACAGCCCCATTTTATACACAGGTTCACCTTTGTCTCAAGGTGCAGGGAAGGGGCGAACCAGTTACAACTGGTTCCTGAGCACTTTGTTTTGCTCAGCCCCTCTCCCTATTCAGAGAACAGGCCAGGGTCATCAGTCGCACCACAGGGGGCGGAGCCAGCATTGTGTGGGGAAAGCCCAGCCCTATTCAGGTCCTAGGTGTACTCCTCCCACCCATCTGGCTGCTGATCTCCCCATTCACCACTGGGTGACTCCTCCTGACTCTGGGGATTCCCTAGCCCATCACATGACCTCAGTCAGTCAATCACGCGACAGGCAGTCTCTGCACATTTATGCCAGCGTCTAGAAGTGGCACTTCCATACTAGCCACATGGACACCGCACACATCATCACGCAGCATTTCATCACACGAGTCCGCACATACCAAACTCGCACCTGCACTCCCCACGCATCAGGAACTACCAGGGACACATACATTCCCCCATGCATTCCTATGGGAGGGCAGGCCAACCTCACTACACGCATGCACTTTACGCTGGGACACAGTGGTAAAGTGCGCAGGAACCAAAAATCACTAACACCAGGTCACAATAAAAAGCTAAAAGTTTAGGGGTGAACCTGCCAGAAGGGCCAAGTCCAACACAACCCCCTTCCAGCCAAAACGCAGGGTAGGCCAATCACCACGTGATGGTCTTCCTTGCTTGGGGCGATAAAACACGGACGCAGGCCTGCAACGGCAGGGACACTCTCCGGTTTTACGCCACTCTGAATTCACGTGGTTCCCTCTGAAAAAACTCGGCGGACTAACTGGGCTACCCCACTGGTACTCCTCAGCTGTCTGCGGCCAGTACCAGGGCCTAGGCCACCCAGGTCCCACTGGTCCTTGCCTAACCACAGAGTGGGGGGTAGTAACCCCTGGCACATAGCAACCATTCTCCACTCTACCCCTCATCAGGGCAGTTCTAAACTGCCACTGATCCTCCAGCCTAGGGTCTGTACCCTCAAGCTGACCAACAGTCAGGGGCGAGGCTCTCCTCCCCCTACCTCTTCTTCTAGGGTTCCGCCCTCTCTTCCTCTGAGAGGCGACCCCGTAACGCAATTCACCTACCAGCTCAGGACCTCTCCCTGAGAACTGGTCTCCCAACCTAGGGTTTAACCCCTCAGGTTGCACCGGGGTCAGAGGCGAGGGCTCCCTCCCTCTGCACCCCCTTCCAGAGTCTTGCTCCCTACCAACTGGGGCGGTACCTCTGGAAGAAGAACCGGTCAGGACACTGGTTACAGTCGTCCTACCCTTCAGGTCAGGCTGATCCTGCACCTGGCCTCCCAACCTCTGGTCTAGAACCTTTGGTGGAATAATTGCCTGGCACTCCAGGCCTTCTGGGGATTCACACGCCATCCCCCTGAGGCTGACACATGACCCATGTGTCGTGTGACTGTCTGTCTGGCGCAGATCTCCCATCCCCTGTCCACCTGACAGTGCGTGAAGATCCCCCAGAACAGAAGTGGCGCCACCCGGGTCCCCCCAAGAAGATCTAGCCCAACTGGCTAGTCCCTGGTCCACTGGTGCATCCACTGGGGAACTCATCCCCCAATCACTCCTCACGCTGGACTCCTGCACCCTCCCTACCGGAGCTGTACTGCCAGACTTTAGAACCACAGGAGCTCTGTTTACAGGCACTCCAGGTCCTCTACTCACTAGGAGATCTTCCTCAAATGGACTAACAGGACAGCCTAGGCCCCCAACCTGGTGTTCCCTGAAGAAACCATCCAAGTTCTGAGACTGGGTTTCGGGCCTCTGGGGACTCGAAGTCACCCACTCACTCCTACTCCACTGAGATAGGACGTGAGCCCCTACACCCCTCTCACTACTCTGGGACCTAGCTGGGCTACTCTGAGCCTCTTCCCCCATACTGGACTGGAAGCTACTTGAGTCACTACTGTGGGAAGTACTCTCCCATGCCTCGGCAAAACCTTGGGCCCTTTCCCATCGGTCTGCTTCCTCTGCCAGGGTCCAAGGACAAAAGGAGTTATACCTCAACAGGTGTTGGCGCAACCCGGGATAACAACTACTGAGCAGCTGCTCTTTCGTAATCATACTGAGCGCTCCATCCAAATCCTGTTCCGGGTTAACCGCCAGCCACTCCACCAGTGCATCATGACGATCATCCACAAAAAAAAACCACGACCGGTGAGACAGCTGCTTCCTGCTGTTCCTGAACTTCAACCTGTACTCCTCCTCTCGGGAACAAGGTACCATACTCGGGGGAACTGGGAATGGGACGTCCTGCACTGGACTCTATATCGATGCCACCACTGGACTCAACCCTCACCGGGGAGCCCAGAAAACTAAGACTGCGCACAGGGGATAGTCTACCCTCCAGAGCTGATTTCTCCCTGGTGAAGGCCCTCTCAGCCTCCTCTATCCTCTCCTGCGCTAAGACCCTCTCGGTCTCAAACTTTTTCTCCTCCATATTTAGCTGCGCTATCGCCTTGGCATGCTCTAACCTGAGCTTCTCCAATGTCAGCTGATGCTCCCTTTCTTCCCTTCTATCTACCCACTCCTCTGGGGACAGGAAAAGGGAGGGGGTGCTGCTCCTGACTCTGGACCCAGCAAGGGACTCCCTATCTATGGGGTCTTCACTCTCTACTGGCATCCCTGTCAGGTCACTTTCTTCCTCCTCTTCAGATTCCTCAGGGCTCCCCTCAGACCCACCACCCTCTTGGCGTGTGGCCCGGGCCCTATCTTCCTCACTGCGCTCACGTTCCCATTCATCCTTTTGCCATAGGATCAGGTTGTCCCTCAGTTTGGACTGGGTGTCTGACTCACCCACCTCTATGTCTCTCTCTTCACAGAACCTGACCAACTCTAACATACTGTATCTAAACAGACCACAGAAATTAAAAGCTGGCTCCATTTTGGCGGACGTTCTCGAGAAAAGATTACACAGGGAACCTAGGGGTCTGAGCTTAACACAGGAGTGCACAATTCACAAAGGTTTCAGCAAGCTCTCTATCCCAGAGAACTCACACTCACTTGTCTAGTGCCACACACCATTCATCCACACACAACCCCCCCTCGGACTGGTAAGGCAGTTTCTACCACCCCTGATTCCTCAACCTGACCACACGTGACACAGGTACCAAACTCTGGGCGCAGGGCAGGGGACAAATGTACTGGACACAATTACACAATGATACCTTCAGGAGAAGAAATAATGGAACTTCAAAAACAATAACCCCCAAAATGTGATTATCTAAAATGCAGAGTTTTGTAGTGCAGCCAGTTGACGCTGCGGTACTGCGCAAACGCAAGTCCTAATCCCACCGCTGATCACCAATGTTAGAAATGGGATTTCTGGTTGGCTAGGGCTTGCGCCAAAGCCAGGCAGAAACCACCACTCTAGTCAGGGCTGGGGAGTTACACGCCAAAGATAACCCCTGCTCACCCCCTTGGTAGCTTGGCACGAGCAATCAGGCTTATCCCAGAGGCAATGTGTAAAGCGTTTGCGCGCGCACCCAGCAACAACACCCAAGGCCCACCACAAAGGAAACTCCACACAAGGTATTATATAAAAATAGCCTTTGTATTATGCAAAACACATTAGATACTATTCACACAATTTACACTGTGCCAACTGGCACGGGCAGAATTTACAGGGGATATGTACAAGACAGGGCCACCTGGACCACTGTCAGGAATAAGCACTTTTGGAACTAGCACGTTGTAGAAATATCACTTTAGAACATAGCACATATAATCACTGTAGCACCAATTAGAAAATGTAGCGCACAACCAGTAACCACTGGTAACAGGTAAGTACCACCTACGCAGCCCTAACCATCGTAGGAGAATATTACGCAGGAAATCATGAACACATCCGCATAACCTATACCAGGAAAAACCCTCTCCTACGCATAGGCACAGCCAGAAAGAAACACAGCACAGAAACACCCTGGGTCCAGCAGAGTCAGGGCAAGACTGCGCACGCAGTCAAGGCAGGAGCAACTGAGCACAGCCTACACGTTGCAGCTGCCCACTAAGTGCTGGGCAGCTGGGAAAATGCTGGGTCACCACTGTGCCTTTTTAAAACATATCACCTGCGTGGAGCCCCTCTGGGCTCTTACAGACATGAGGGGGGGGGGGCAGACGTTGGAGCCTCACAGGGCTCTAAAACAAATATGCCCCCTTTGGAGTCCCTCTGGACTCTGAACAATGTTGCCCCCAACGTTGGAGCCTTCTCGGGGCTCAGGAAACAAATGATGCTGTGTTGGAGCCTTCTAGGCTCTTAAACAATTAGGCCCCGTTGTTGGAGTCCCTCTGGACTCTTAAGTAACAATGCCCCCAACCGTTGGTGCGCACTCGCGCTCTTGAGCAACAATGCCGTTGGAGCGCACCAGCGCTCGAAGAAAACAATGCGGGCCGTTGGAGCGCACTAGCGCTCGAAGAAACCAATGCGGGCCCCGTTGGAGCCTCACTCGGCTCTGCAACCAACCAGGCTGCTCTGGGCACCCTCCAGGTACGAGCCCCACTCACCGGACTGACGCGGGCCTCCTCGCAGCGGGGGACGCCTCCTCCGGTGGGTGCGCGGGACTCTTCTTCGCGGCCCGGCTTCACCCGGTCCCTCGTAGCGGGACCAGGACTTCGTCTCTCAGCAGGACCGGTGGCACGGGGTAGGCGCCTGCCAGCTCTGGTGCTCAAAACCAGCCGCGAGTCTTCGGTGGGAGGCGGGGTAGGCTCCCGCTCTCCTACTTCCGGTTCTGGTTGTCCCGGAGGCCCGCCCCCGGCCTGCCTGACTTCCAGTAAGCCCGGCCGCGGCGGTGATATCAATACGGCGGCAACGAGGGGTAGGCTCCCTCTTTCCTAAACATACAAAGCGGGGTGGGAACCCGCCCGAGGTTGCAAAATTGCGGGGTGGGCTCCCGCCATCTATTTAATTAAAAGGCAATAACCAGCGGGGTGGGCTCCCGCTCGGAAAGCAGCCAAAAAGCGGGGGAATCCCTACGTCAGGATTCCCTTGCAAATCGTCGTAGCGCCGCGCTGCTGGTCCCAACTGCAGGTGCTTATCAGCAGTCAAGGTGCAGCGCTTCCCAGGCGCTGGTAGGCAAGGTCCAGCAACAAAAGTCCTGGCAAAGTTCAGGGAGGTAGGCAGGGGGCAAGGCTGGGCCAGGGGCCAGCTCACTGGGCCCTCCAGGCAGGAAGGCAGTCCCAGGTGGTGGTTCCTCCTGGCCTCCAGCAGCAGCAGCCCCCCTCAGATAGGATCCTAGAAGAGAACATTTTACTTGGGGTCACAGCCCCATTTTATACACAGGTTCACCTTTGTCTCAAGGTGCAGGGAAGGGGCGAACCAGTTACAACTGGTTCCTGAGCACTTTGTTTTGCTCAGCCCCTCTCCCTATTCAGAGAACAGGCCAGGGTCATCAGTCGCACCACAGGGGGCGGAGCCAGCATTGTGTGGGGAAAGCCCAGCCCTATTCAGGTCCTAGGTGTACTCTTCCCACCCATCTGGCTGCTGATCTCCCCATTCACCACTGGGTGACTCCTCCTGACTCTGGGGATTCCCTAGCCCATCACATGACCTCAGTCAGCCAATCCCGCGACAGGCAGTCTCTGCACATTTATGCCAGCGTCTAGAAGTGGCACTTCCATACTAGCCACATGGACACCGCACACATCATCGCGCAGCATTTCATCACACGAGTCCGCACATGCCAAACTCACACCTGCACTCCCCACGCATCAGGAACTACCAGGGACACATACATTCCCCCATGCATTCCTATGGGAGGGCAGGCCAACCTCACTACACGCACGCACTTTACCCTGGGACACAGTGGTAAAGTGCGCAGAAACCAAAAATCACTAACACCAGGTCACAATAAAAAGCAAAAAGTTTAGGGGTGAACCTGCCAGAAGGGCCAAGTCCAACAGACTGCAAAACAGACAAACAGGTTAGGGAGTGATTTTCAAATATATAATGCAACCCGGCATAGACAAAAATGTTGTGTCTTTAAAATTGGTACAATACATTTCTTTCTTTCCTGAGCATACATGCTACAGAAAAATACCAAGTGCAAATCGTTTTGTGGTGAATTAAGATCGCATGGGCACAAGGATAAATCAGAATGCCTGAAACTTCTGCCATGATACCCCAGCATCAACGGGATCAGATTTAGGTGATATCTCAGGAGGATAAACTTGTGGTGTGAGAGTGGGACTTCTGCTAGAAAAGAAAACTCTCCCTCAGCTAATGGGGGTGTTAGTTGGTGCATCCAAACCATTTGCACACCGTGGTTCTTCCCTCTACGGTCGTATTGAGCCCTCAGCCTAAAAATCTCGGGGTCCTGGCCTGGCAATTCGGGCTGGACTGTTCCCATTGGGCGCAGGGTCAAGACTGATTTGCATATGGCTGGGTCCAAACTGGAACGGCATGGTGAGCAAAAAAACAATGGATTTAGGCCCAGATCTCTGTACTGGGGTGAATGTATGACATTGCTCTGCATTCTGTCCATTAATGTTTTTTTTTGCATTTGTCACCCCGAGTGGAATGGGTATGCCCAGACATGGGTCCCGTGCTTTCCATGCCACTGGGTTTCACCCCTCATCAGCCAGGATAGCTTGACTCCACAATGTTTGGTATGGTTCTTACTGACGGGACTCCTAAGTAGCACATCTGCTTGTCCACAATACCCCCAGCTCCGACAACGGAGACGTCCGTGGAGCGTGGGACTATATCCTGTATTTGAAATTATAGGTTTTTCAAGCTTGAAGTTTAAAAGGTTCTTTGAAATATATCTTAATTGTGCTACCGCTCTAGCTTGAGACATGGCAGTTAATATTTCTCCACCTAACCGAGCAGCGGTCACTGCACATTTGACCCAGCATCGTGTGCCTGTGGATGGCACCGACTTGATTTTTGTCGTAGAGGTGGATGCTGCTTACTGCTTTGAGGTTTTCTACAGCTGGGTCCAAATTTCTGCAGTAAATGATGCCAATCATGTTTTTCATGAACATCAAGCAGGGGTCATACCATTGCTGTACCGCCCTTACAACTTATTGGAAGTGTCGTTGTTGGCCTGGCAGCACACAATTTTGTTTAATGGCGTCCTTTCACACCTTGTTATGCCGGTCCGACTCGGTCCTTTGTCGGTCGACGGGGCCACATGGCCCGTTCTTGCGGGTTTTACCCTGCACCCTAATTACCTGTACTTCCAGATCGCAGATCTCCGACTTTTACACACTAACCTGATACACATACATCGTAGTGTTATACAGTTTTTGGGGTGAAATGTGCCTGCTGCACCGGCTGGAGCGGCGCAATCTCCTGGTGGGGGCAATGTGATTAGCCCAGTCATGGTTAATTCTGTGATGGGCAAATGCCCTCAGAATAGGGATGAGTTCCCTGTTTGTTTGGAGGAGAAATTTGAGCAAATTGATGCTGCTTTTATACATACCTCACCTGTGGATAAACACAGGAGTAAGTATGCCGAAAGGCTTGGTTCCCAATGTGGCTGACTGTAATACCTGGGGCACTGTGTTTGCAGTGGTTTATTTCCTTTGCTTTGGACCCCCTCTATGACGGTGCCGCCGACAGTTATTTAAAAAGTGCGAGATTAGCATGATGCTGAGGCGGCACTTGAACTGGGAATGAGGCTGGTAGGGGCATTCCCGGTAGTCTGTGAGAGGATCTTAGCGAATCTGAGGGGGGAAGCAATAAGTTTGCAGGTGAGTAAGCTATTAGAGGCGGTTCCAGATTTGGAAAAACTGTGGGAATTGCCCAAAATATTAGCTAAGGCGTATAAAACCTTAGGCCATGATAATTTAGGGGTCAAACCATCAACGCCAAGTCAGCAACAACAAAAGCCCCAACCTGAAAAGGAGAGTCGTCCATTCTTTTCTAAGAAGAATTGGAATAAGAATAAAAAACAACAGCAGAAGCAGGAGTTGCATGCTAGTTCACTGACTACCGAAGCTTCAGAGCGTAAATATGACTTGCGCGATCACACTAAACTTAAAACCCCAGCGCAGTTTCAAGTGCCTGATCCTCGTTCTCCTCATTCCTTTCAGGTATCATCGGATTGACAGTTCGGCAGTGGGGAGCGGCAGGATGGTAGACAAGGCGAATCCAGTCAACAGCGACAGGAAAAGCGCAGATTCGATAAACCGAACACCAAAGGGGGGCAACCTCCCCGTCGACCCCCTTTCCAGAAAAAGAAAGTTTCTGCATTAACAGCAAAATATGCCTGAGACTATGAGAACCCTTCTCCTGGATTGGAGATGGGCAGTGACGCTCCTCGACAGCGCGGCAGAAGTTACCATAGTGCAGGAGGCACTGCGTCCTTGTCTGGTGGCGAGAGCAACTAACACTTTTGTCACAGTAGAAACAGCAGATACACAAGCTGCACCACCAGATCAATTATATCAAGTCACCATATAAATTGAGGGTGATATCCGGTGGAAAACTAAGGTGATCTTTTGGGACCACCTGACTGATTCTTATGATATTTTACTGGCGGAGGCAGATTGGCCACCTCCGTTTGTATTAGCATCTACACACAGGGAGGATGTAATATTACCGAGCTTCTCCTGTTATGTCCCGGAAGAGGCTAAACGGGAATACATGTCCCAGTGGGCGGTTGCTCTAGCGCCGGCTGTATATCGCAATCAAGTGGGATGGGATACATTTTCTCCTTTGCGGTCCATGCCACAGCCACAGCCACAAGCGCAATACCCTATAAAACGTGAAGCCAAAGCCGGCGTTGGTGAGATACTGACACAGTTGGAATATTAGGGTGTAATTGAGCCCTGTGTTTCACAAATAAATAATCCTCTTTTTCCGATATTGAAACTGGACGGTTCATGTCGCATAGTTTTAGATTATAGAAATCTGAGTAGTCACGTGCGCACATTTGCAGTACAGATTGCACACAGCTCTGCGTTAATCAATAATATCCGTAAAAAATATAAAATGACCCTAGATATTTCGAATGGTTTCTACAGTCACAATTTGGCTCCTGGTAGCCGTGACTGGACCGCATTTACCGCAATTGGCGAACATGAAAGATTTACGCGTCGTGTGTGGTCGCACTGTTACATGATATCGACACCGACACATTCTCATATGTGGACGACATATATTTGACGGATGATGAGTTAATACCCCATCTTGTCCATGTGGACCACATTATTGTGTCTTTCACCGAACTAGGGTACAAATTTAATTTTAGACCGTCCCATATTGCCCGTTTGACAGTGATTCTTTGGGGATACGAATTGAATGATGAAGGCAGGGGTTTGGCCCCTCATTTCCTGGAGAAATGTGCACAGTTGCATCCTCCATCTACATTGAAAAAGTTACAATCTTTGCTGGGCTTTTTGAATTTTGGGCGTACTTACATTCCTGAATATGCCCAGCGTATCAAACCTCTTTTTGCATTGACACAACCAACCTTAAATGCTACCAGTTGGCTTCCAGAACATACCAAAACTCTAAGGTCGTTGCAGGCAGATATGCTCGCTTCCACTTTTCTGTTGACACATGACAATACTACACATTTGGTCATACGCATTGTCCCAGGTACGGTGGGTTTCATGTACTTGACGTTCAATGAAGGGGACACGGTTCCCATTGCATACAAATCACACTTGTATTCATCGGCAGAGATGTGTTTTTCACCCACTGAAAAAATCCTCACAGCAGTACAGATGGCAATTCTCAAGGAATACTCTCTTACACAGGGCAAACACATTCTAATGGTTTCACCTATGCCGGCTTTTGAAGCAGTGACGAAAGCAAGTGATCTAAATTCGAAAGCGCTTCACCCACGTTGGATTCAGTGAGTAAGTACTTTAACATCGGCTGATGTTACTTACATCTTTGACCCAGCATTGCAAACACAAGAGTTTCTACAATACAAACAAGTTCAGGAACCACCGTCCTCTATGCTCCCTCTTGAGCAGTATGACTGTATAATTTACACAGACGGGTCTGCACAACTGGCCGTAGGCTCCAAACATGCCTACTCAGTGGCCTGCGCATTTGTGGCAGGCACTATGGTTGATGGGGAATTCAAATCCTCTTTGGTGCATACACAGTCATTAGGAGACTGTACAGCTCAATTGGCTGAGCTGCGTGCATTGATGTTGGCGCTCAAGTTTGTTGTTCCATCTGTTCGCACACTGGTGGAGTGCGATTCCTTTTATTGTGTGCAATCATGTAATGACAATTTGTTCTTTGGGTCCCAGAATGTTTTCCGTGAAGCCAAAGGTAGCACAATTAAGCATAAAACGCTTTGGGTACAAGTGGCCGCTCTCAAGGAGAGTTTGCCACTTACGCATGTAATACATACTCTTAGCCATCAGCGTGTGGGAGCACATGCTCTGGGCAACTCTATGGCTGATGAAGCAGCCAAGAATGCAGTAGCCACTTGTTCAGTAGCAGCAGTTACAAGGTCCATGACTAAAATTGATACAGACATCCTGGCCGCTATAGCAGCGACTAGAGATGGGACACAATACCCACAAGGGTTTCTGTCCAAATAGTCGTGCCTTTTGTTCCCGGAACACGTTTAGACAGTAACAATACCGACCGTTGGTGATCGGATCATTCCCAACGAGGACCGCAGACTTGCTTTGATCATAGCAGCGCATGAGGGGATGGCTTCAGCACATGCTGGAGTCTCAGCCACTGTGTCCCTCTTGCAGCAACGTTATTGGTGGAAAGGGTTGTATAGACAAACTCGTCAGTTTGTCTTGTCTTGTAACATTTGTCAACAAATAAAACCTTTGACAGTTACACGACCTCCACCTACTGAGCTATACATATCTAACAGACCGTCTGGTTGTATTTATCTTTATCACTGCAGCCCTTTGTCTTCTGACACTGTCAATAAATACATCTTAGTTGCAGTGGATTCGTGCGCACGATTTCTATGGGTTTGGCCATAACGAAGTGCTGACGCTCGAAGTGTCATAAGAGACTTGCGTGTCTTTATTGGAACATTTGCGTGCAACACGTTCCATTCTGACAAAGGCCCTGCATTTGCGGTCACTGGGGGTACTACTGCAATTTTCGTCTCCATACAGGCCTAAGGGCAATTCGGTAGTGGAGCAAATGAACCGTGACTTAAAGCAGTCTTTGACAGTGAGAGTTTTAGGTACAGGTCAGGGTTGGCTGCATCACCTGTATGGTGTCCAAAGTGCACTTAATAATCTACCTTGAAGACCTTGACAGTCTAGACGTTGCGGCAGCTGCCGCAACCTTTGAAGTATATAACCATTGTACTATGTTGCAGGATCTACAAAACTCATGTGATGCCCTTGCAGCAGCACAGTTGGCCTCATTCACAGACAGTGGAGTGCTGATCCCTGAAACAGGCTGGCTTCCGAAAGTGGGTGACCTGGTCCGGTAAAAGATTGAGAACAAAAAGGAATTTCGTCCTTCCTACCGAGCACAAGTGGCAGTTTTTGGTGTTAAGGGCACTTGTACTGTAATTTTGCCTCCATTGCCTGGATGCAAGGAAAACCGCTACATTTCAATTGAACATACCAAACTACACCAATTGGCCGATACTGATTAAGGTGCTGAGGATCACTCACCGTGAAGACCTTACACTAAGAACTTAGGGGCAGATTTACAAACCTCTTGCATGACTTTTGCGTCACCGTCATTTTTTGTGACGCAGCCGCGGCGTACATGTTGCAGCCCATTTACAACATGACGCATCAAGGGAGATGCGTCATGTTTTAAAGCCCTGCATCACTTTATACCTGGGTCAGGTATAATGTTTGCAGGTTGGGCGTTCCCACGCAAGAAGCTATGTAGAACTGACGCCGTGAAATCTACAAGATTTCACTGCGTCACTCTATGCCTTCATTGCATCAAAATCCTGACGCCTGCTTAGACCAGGGGTAAGGAATTATGCAGGGCTTTTTGAATGGGACCTACCCATCTATTGTGTCACATTGCCGGAGTTGCGTCACTTTCATGAGCAACTCCAGCAATGCATCACTTTTGTGCCGACAGATGCGTCAGAATTTCTGACACATCTGTCAGTCCTTGTGCCATGAGGCACTGGATTGCAAATACATTGCATCCATAGTGGCGCAAGGACATTCGGCGCTGACGTAAGGACACTGATGCATCTATGCAGATGCGTCAGTTCCTTGTAAATCTGCCCCCATGTCTTCCACATAAGTTCCTGCACCATATGTATGAGACGTGGAAAGCACAATTGACATTTTGCCGGTTGTACCTTCACCTCTGAGTGCTGTTCAACCCGTCTTTTAATCACCGCAGGTTGCCCTGAAGTGCTTGTTCTGGATGCTGTTCCACAGTCATCTTTTAACCCCCGACATCCTCCGAGGTTTCAAATGCGATCAAGTGATTATTTACTGGATAGCGATGTTTTTTCCTACTCGTCATCGTCTTCTTCGAACTCCACTAATGAGGATCCCCCAAGTCGTTTTTGTGTTTTCTTCACTCGGTTTTGTACAATCTACTTAGTACCACCATGGACTTACGTTTGAATGGCTCTTAAAATGATTTTTCTTTTTATGTGGATTGGTTTTGTGACAGTGTTCTTTCTTTTAATAAATGGACATTATTTGCCCGAACACTCTGCTGTACATCTAGTGGACGGAGTACATGCCCCTAACACTTCTCATATTATGAAACAAGATGGAACTCCTGTTAATATTTCAGCATTTCCAATTGTGGATGGTATAGTTTGGGACAAAGTGCCATACGAAATCTATGGCCCGAGTTAAAACATCAGAATACCATACGTCTTTCGGGTCTCCCTGGGTGACGTCATCACACCTGGAGTACATTCAGATGACTGGGATATTAATGCTGTTTATTTTTTATTTTCCGATCTTAAATATTACACTGCTTTGGAGACTGAAGATCTGTATTTAAATTCTGTTAATTACACGGACTTATTTTGTTATCAGCATTATGGATGTCATTTTTTACATAAATCTAACATGTTTAGAGACATTGTCAATTACACACAATGGGAGCATTGCCCGGCTCCATTTCAAGCCAGTTCCCAGACTCAAAAGAACAAGTTCATTTACAGGCTAAAATCTCTCAGACCCATGGTCCTAGTATTATAAGCTAAATGCGCGGTCCAACTCTAAATTGATGCTGTTGCAGACCTAATTGATTTACTCCGCAAAATTCATGGACGATTTGGCAGTACATGGCTATGATTTTCGGAATAACCAGATTGAGTTAAAATCGATCAGGGGAACCCAAGATTAGCATGTGAAGGGAGCTGAGTCTTTACATCGCGCATGGTTGATATCATCTCAGTTGCTTCTTCCTTAATGAAACGATTCAACAAACAACATGCTACAGACTGGCAACAGTAAAACATCTAAATTCCCCTTCAATTACTTCATTGGCTAATTATGGCACTTGGCAACAATATACCAATCATTCCCTGGAACTTTTAAATTTCATGGTACAAAACGGTTCTCTTAACACGTCCACTTTGTACACATCTGGTTGGTCAATATGGCCTTTACGGACCGGCCATTGTCAAAAACGATTTTTGAACATTACTAGTGGGTTGACACTTCGTAGGCCTGATCCTAGGTTCCCGCACTAACATTCAGTGACTACATATTCGGTGGGCAAATTGTGTCAACAATTGTTACAACATTCAACACTGTCAGCTGTCAAACAACATCTTGCTTTGCTGTCTAGTGATGTCGATTTGTCTAGATTTTTGTTGGACCCTAAAGTCCGCCGAACTAAACGTTTTATATATGAAGCTTACAATGAATTTTGGAAGCTTTCCCAAATGGAAGCTGCCTTCCGCTTGCGCCAAATTGATCAAGATAATTTGCGTAAGGTGCTTGATGTAGTGGATATTTTGTCTTCATGCATTTACAATTTGGATAATATTGTGTCGTCTGTAATTGTTATTGTACAATCTGATGTTTCTGTATCGTATCATGGTCAAAATCAGTAGCGATCAGTAATGCAGTTTGGCTGGACTTTGCAAAAATTGAAAAGTTGATAAGTTCCCTGGGATTATTTAAATACAACTGCCCTGTTTTGCCATTTACCCTGCCTGACAAACAGAAGCTAATGGACATGAAAGACTCCACATACACTATGTTACACATAGAGAGGGTAGAACAGTTACCATTTTCTATCGTAGAAACTGACTCCACTGTCTTGCTCATTCATGGGGTATTACATTACCTATATCTCTCCTTCAATTCACTGCATGTATGAAACATTACCCAATCGGTAGATTTGAACCCCTCGGTAGTAACAATTTACACATGGTTTGGTCTTTGCCTTTTACTTTCCGATGTTTTCGTGAAGATCAAAATGTATTTTTGACCGGGGAGGACTGCGATTCCTCAGTTGGTCATGCTTTAGTATGCAACTCAGTCAAATTGCACGGGCCTGTAACGTTTCCGCCCCTAATTTACCATGCTTTCTAAAAGGCACGCCGGTTCCTTCTATCACTCCCACACTCACTTTGTTGTCTAATGGAAGTTATCTTATCCTGAATAACCACCAATGCTGTGGCTTACGGGCAGGTATACCATACATTGTGACGGTCTCGGAATGAGTTACTTGTTGTAGCAATGTCCTTTTTCTGCCCCCACATGGCATTGCAGATAGTTCCATTCCCACTTTGAAAACAAACTTCAACAAATTGAGCAGGCTTAAAACACTGTTATTCCAACAGGAAGTGTCTCTCACCTCCGCTCGGGAGACCTTCTAATTACAGGTGGCTAGGACTTTGAGCGGCATACAGTCACTGTTGAATACAAACCTCCCACTCCATTTCTGGCAAATGATACACCCAATATTTAACGCTTCTGAAACAGAAGGGCGTGCTCATTTTTTTAACTTAGTATGCGGGGGCCTTGTTTCCTCTTTTCAAGCAATATTTGGTGTAATACCGGCTTTTGTTAATTCTTTTTTTCAAGCGTATTCAGAGGCTAGCTGGTGATCCTCTTGCTCGCCGGTGCGGTCCTGGTCCTTATTTTACTACTTCATAATGGATGCCCATCATGTGGTACTCGATCATCCGGTCCAGCTGGAACTGTACCGTAGGCGGATGCAAGAACTCTATGGGTGCTTGCCACTGGCTGCTATAAGTGTTGCTTATGAGGTCACCTACAGGTATGTGTATTTCACTTGCGTCCAGCCAGTGTTCT
This sequence comes from Triturus cristatus, assembly GCF_964204655.1. Lineage (NCBI taxonomy): Eukaryota > Metazoa > Chordata > Amphibia > Caudata > Salamandridae > Triturus > Triturus cristatus. The sequence goes on from NC_140590.1 coordinate 1,863,615,192, forward strand.
GGTGCCGCGCATGCTCCTTACGTGGGCTATGGATTTATGCCTCTCCAACGCAGGACGGCCTGAACCTGATTATGACCAGCTGATGTGTCCCTTACTGGTTCATGAGCAAACGTGTGCTAATGGAGACCGCATGCAGCTGGCTGCCGTAAATGGAGTGTTGGCACTCTGGAACACTTGTGATGGTGCACTGCGCCTTTTACATCAAAGTTTCATTGATATTGGCGCCAGTTGTCCGATTGCACTTTTCGATGCCAAGGATTATGATGAGCGTGTCTGCTCCTTCGAATTACTGAACTGGATGTCATCCCATTTTGCCTTTGATAGTGGGGACCGTCTTCTGAAGCACCTAGCCTTCCAAGGTTCTACTGCTTTGCGACAATTTGCAGGCGCACCTTAGGGGTTTGCTCCCGTTAAACAACGTTAAAAAAAATCCCGCTTTTTCCCTTTTTCTTTCCCAAAGGAAATTGATTTGGTTTTTCTTTTTTTCTCATCGCTAAATTTACACATTGACTCAAACATTCCCCCATAATACTTCATTACCAATGAACTGGTGGTTCACAGTGCTTTGACCCAGCTTTGACTTTGGTTTCAGTATTTGCTATCACCTGGCCAGTGGGAGGGTCTCACATGGTTACAGGGGCACTGTTGCCATCTTTAGATTAGCATGAGCCCGGGAGCAATAATGCTGCTTTTGCGCACGTTCCTAGATGCTTACTCTTATGCAAGACTGTTTTCGCTGTGCACACGAGAACTGCTTGCCGCGTTCGTTCTCTGCTTATTCCTGGAGTTTAGTCTGAACATTGTAAGCAAGGTTGCTCAACAATGCCCGTTGTAATTCTGTTCTGGTCAGGCTCTAGCACATAGACAAAACATACCCTCCAGCTGCTGTTTGTGGAACACGCACCTCTCTGATATTATGGGAATGCATGTTACACACAGACACACTTGGAGAGCGACCTTTCCAGAGAGAGGAGAAACATGAAGCTGTGATGTAGAAATATGATCTATGTCCTGGGGGTATGGGGTCTGCTGATAGAACCCAGAGATCTTCTATAATATAATCATATTTCTGTCCATGGGGAGGGGCGATAGGTGTAGAATCCTTTCTCCAATGTCTGTATAAAATGACTTCTACTTTTAAAGCGTATGGACCTGCTGCAATGCTGACGATATTTGTATGATGCATTATTACTTTAGTAGTGGCACGTATGCTGCATTTTAGATCACGTTAGTTGAAATAAATATTTTAAAGTAACACCGTGACTCTGTCAAAATCTTGTTGTGGACAGGTACGAGGAGGTCAGAGAAAGGGAAATTCTTGTTACCATGATTCCTGAGACATCAGGGGAGTGACGTGTTCTGGGTTGTCTAATCACTTGTTTCTCCATTTGTGTGTAGGAGAGCAAGTGGGACACTATAGCTAGCTGGACTTGGCCTCGCGGGTACTAAGGCTGTAGGAAGGCATAGCCCCTATATACCGAGGTCCTGCATTCCTGTGCATAGCTCTGTGTATGTGCAGAATCCCTGCAACAATATCTGGATCTTAGAAGTGGCAGCACTTTAATGTATTGATGTTTTAGTATTTACGGTTTTTATGCCCCCGGATCTTAGAAGTGGCAGCACTTTAATGTGTTGATGTTTTAGTATTCAATGCATTAATGCTCTTGGATCTAGAAGTGGCAGCACTTTCATGTATTGATGTTTCAGTATTCAATGTATTAATGCTCTTGGATCTAGAAGTGGCAGCACTTTAATGTATTGATGTTTTAGTATTTAATGTATTAATGCTCTTGGATCTAGAAGTGGCAGCACTTTAATGTATTGATGTTTCAGTATTCAATGTATTAATGCTCTTGGATCTAGAAGTGGCAGCACTTTAATGTATTGATGTTTTAGTATTTAAAGTTTTTATGCCCCCTGGATCTTAGAAGTGGCAGCACTTTAATGTATTGATGTTTCAGTATTCAATGTATTAATGCTCTTGGATCTAGAAGTGGCAGCACTTTAATGTATTGATGTTTTAGTATTTAATGTATTAATGCTCTTGGATCTAGAAGTGGCAGCACTTTAATGTATTGATGTTTCAGTATTCAATGTATTAATGCTCTTGGATCTAGAAGTGGCAGCACTTTAATGTATTGATGTTTTAGTATTTAATGTATTAATGCTCTTGGATCTAGAAGTGGCAGCACTTTAATGTATTGATGTTTCAGTATTCAATGTATTAATGCTCTTGGATCTAGAAGTGGCAGCACTTCAATGTATTGATGTTTTAGTATTTAAGGTTTTTATGCCCCCTGGATCTTAGAAGTGGCAGCACTTTAATGTATTGATGTTTCAGTATTCAATGTATTAATGCTCTTGGATCTAGAAGTGGCAGCACTTTAATGTATTGATGTTTCAGTATTCAATGTATTAATGCTCTTGGATCTAGAAGTGGCAGCACTTTAATGTATTGATGTTTCAGTATTCAATGTATTAATGCTCTTGGATCTAGAAGTGGCAGCACTTTAATGTATTGATGTTTTAGTATTCAATGTATTAATGCTCTTGGATCTAGAAGTGGCAGCACTTTAATGTATTGATGTTTCAGTATTCAATGTATTAATGCTCTTGGATCTAGAAGTGGCAGCACTTCAATGTATTGATGTTTTAGTATTTAATGTATTAATGCTCTTGGATCTAGAAGTGGCAGCACTTTAATGTATTGATGTTTCAGTATTCAATGTATTAATGCTCTTGGATCTAGAAGTGGCAGCACTTTAATGTATTGATGTTTTAGTATTTACGGATTTTATGCCCCCGGATCTTAGAAGTGGCAGCACTTTAATGTATTGATGTTTTAGTATTTACGGTTTTTATGCCCCCGGATCTTAGAAGTGGCAGCACTTTAATGTATTGATGTTTTAGTATTTACGGTTTTTATGCCCCCGGATCTTAGAAGTGGCAGCACTTTAATGTATTGATGTTTTAGTATTTACGGTTTTTATGCCCCCGGATCTTAGAAGTGGCAGTACTATATCATTTTTAAAGTACAATCAGTCGACTGCATTTTATTTTAATGAACATCTGAATGTGGTGCAGTTATGAGATGGGAACCTTTCATGAATAGTGCAGCAGCCAAAGTACCCTGGTTCAAACCTGCCTTTTTTACGCTGATTCCATGAAATATGGGCTCTAATTATTATTTTTTTATTATGAATAAGTGGTCAAAATAACTGTTGCTGTATGTTACCCAAACAGGATTTTTCACTTGGCGGATACTGTGATATGATACCCCTGCTTGTCTTGGCATCTGAGAGGTTGTATCTTGTGAATGGATCCTTTCATCCGCACGAGCACCAGCACTTATCGGTTTATCATTTTTTAGTTGGTGCCAGTAAGTACTGTTTGATTCTTAATTATATAGCTAGGGCAATATTATAATATGATACTGTCTGCCTGTTCAAATCCATAACTGCATGTAATGTATATCATACTTGTTAATTTTCTTTGTCCTGGGACTGTAAGGCACTTTTGCTGACACAATGAATATCGAACCAACTGTGTGAGGGTCAGGGTATCCTGTGTGAGGGTCAGGTATCCTGTGTGAGGATCGGGGTATCCTGTGTGGGGATCGGGGTATCCTGTGTGAGGGTCAGGGTATCCTGTGTGGGGATCAGGTTATCCCGTGTGAGGGTCAGGGTATCCTGTGTGAGGGTTGAGGTATACTGAGTGAGGGTCGGGTATGCTGTGTGAGGGTCGGGGTATCTTGTGTGAGGGTCGGGGTATCCTGTGTGAGGGTTGAGGTATACTGAGTGAGGGTCAGGTATGCTGTGTGAGGGTCGGGGTATCCTGTGTGAGGGTCGGGGTATCCTGTGTAAGGGTCGGGGTATCCTGTGTGAGGGTCGGGGTATCCTGTGTAAGGATCGGGGTATCCTGTGTAAGGGTCGAGCTATCCTGTGTGAGGGTCGGGGTATCCTGTGTAAGGGTCGGGGTATCCTGTGTGAGGGTCGGGGTATCCTGTGTAAGGATCGGGGTATCCTGTGTAAGGGTCGAGCTATCCTGTGTAAGGATCGGGGTATCCTGTGTGAGGGTCGAGGTATCCTGTGTGAGGGTCGAGGTATCCTGTGTGAGGGTCGGGGTATCCTGTGTGTGGGTCGGGTACAACATAGAATGCCCATGCACACGTTACGAGTAAATACTGTATCAATACAGAAAGTAATGGTAAGAACAGCAGTATAGACACAAATTACAGAAATCCAACACGTTTCTTTTTCTTGGTTTAATATGATTCCGTTGCCCAGCCAACACGTGTTTCGTCCGGGTGTAAGACCCACGACTTCTTCAGGGCATCAGGCGCAACGTGAACAGTAAGTGGATCTCTCCGCCGGTTATAATTCCGTCCCGGCATCAGGCGCAACGTGAACAGTAAGTGGATCTCTCCGCCGGTTATAATTCCGTCCCGGCTGTACGGGAAAAAAACATGTAATGGTCACTAATTGGACGAGTTACACAGGGGTGAGTAGCCCAAGTGAGTCAAGTCAAGTGAGTCAGGACCTGTGAGACGAGTGCGTCAGGGAGTGTAGTTGGAGTCCGGTTCGTAAAACTGTGTGTGGGTCGGGTATCCCGTGTGAGGGTCAGGGTATCCTGTGTGAGGGTCGGGGTATCCTGTGTGAGGGTTGGGTATCCTGTGTGAGGGTCATGGTATCCTGTGTGAGGGTCAGGGTATCCTGTGTGAGGGTAGAGGTATTCTGTGTGAGGGTCGGGGTATCCTGTGTGAGGGTCGGGTATCCTGTGTGAGGGTCGGGTATCCCGTGTGAGGGTCGGGGTATCCTGTGTGAGGGTCGAGGTATTCTGTGTGAGGGTCGAGGTATCCTGTGTGAGGGTCGGGGTATCCTGTGTGAGGGTCGGGGTATCCTGTGTGAGGGTCGGGTATCCTTTAAACTAGAAGGTATTCACCAAGTGCTGAGATGCGGACTCGAGGAGCCGGGGGTTACTATGAGTTGGGGCCGACTAACTGCAGCAAATGACAGGATCCTGGTTTTCTAACATGACCTAAGGACCATGAACTACAACACAAGTAAGTTCCTAATACCAGTTGGAGTGGACACTTGGGTTTCCATGGAGACCATCTATCACATTGATGCTTCCCTCAATGCCACGTTGGCTTCTAATACTCACAGATTCCTCTGCTTTTGTATTCAAGAGTTCTATCACAAGTCCCAGGTCTTTCCCTTGGGTCTCCTGTCTGCCCCTTGGATGTTTACCAGGGTAGTTGTGCAGATTGTGAACCACACTCATCATTCGGGACGGCTGCTCTTTACTTCCTTGTAAGACTGCCTGCTCTGACATTCCCTCTCTGGAAGAGAGGGGGCGCCTCACTTAAGGCGTCTGGGTGTTTCCTGCTTGATTCATATCTTGATTGATTCCGCGTAGGTTCCTTTGGAATCTACTGAAGTTTAAGCGGGTTCCTTTGAAGGGCAGGGTCTTGATTGGTTTGTTTAAGGATACGGGCTGTTGGTTGTGTGGCCGGCACAAGCAGGGACGGATTGGTACTGCGGGCACTCGGGCACTGGCCCAAGGGCCGGTGTCTCCATACCCTCTGTGGGACTTTTTTTTTCCCTTTCCCAGTCCACAGAGGGCACTGAACAGAGAGAGTAAAGCAGCCTCGCTGGGCAGCCATATGCTATCGATTATCAGCTGTGGCCTCTCCTTGACCCCCTGCCCCGCCAAGCAATCGCGCTGATGCTGGGCTGGGGAGCAGGTGATTGTGTGCCAGAATCGGCCTCCTTGGGGGCCAGGTGTTGGTCAGGCCATTGAGCCATTTTCACCTCGGCCCCCCACGAGGGACACGCAGCTCAGAAACAGTGTTTGCATTTGACACCTCGTCCACATCCTTGCTCATTAAGGCCATAGTATGCGAGGAAGAATGGGTCTCGATGTGGGGGCCAGGTGATGTTGTGAACTCGCATCATCTTCATCTCAGCCTCTCCCCCACCCCCATGGTTGGCCCAGCAGCTGTGTTTTGTCCTTTATCCCGTCCCTGCCGGGCCATTGGCCTGAGGCACTGGAGGGCCGGGGAGGGCAGAGTATGTTAGTAATATCAGGGGCCTCGCTGTTGTGCGGGTGCTCCTGCGCTGGAGGGCTGGGGAGGGCTGAGTAGGTTAGTAATAGCTGGGGCCTCGCTGTTGTTCGGGTGCTCCTGTGCCAGAGGGCCGGGGAGGGCTGAGTAGGTTAGTAATAGCAGGGGCCTCGCTGTTGTTTGGGTGCTCCTGCGCCGAAGGGCCGGGGAGGGCTGAGTAGGTTAGTAATAGCAGGGGCCTCTCTGTTGTGCGGGTGCTCCTGCGCTGGAGGGCCGAGGAGGGCTGAGTAGGTTAGTAATAGCTGGGGCCTCGCTGTTGTTCGGGTGCTCCTGTGCCAGAGGGCCGGGGAGGGCTAAGTAGGTTAGTAATAGAAGGGGCCTCTCTGTTGTGCGGGTGCTCGTGTGCCAGAGGGCTGGGAAGGGCTGAATAGGTCAGTAATAGCAGGGGCCTCGCTGTTGTTCAGGTGCTCCTGCGCTGGAGGGCCGAGGAGGGCTGAGTAGGTTAGTAATAGCAGGGGCCTCGCTGTTGTGCGGGTGGTCCTGCGCTGGAGGGCTGGGGAGGGCTGAGTAGGTTAGTAATAGCAGGGGCCTCGCTGTTGTTCGGGTGCTCCTGCGCCGGAAGGCCGGGGAGGGTTGAGTAGGTTAGTAATAGCAGGGGCCTCGCTGTTGTGCGGGTGCTCCTGCGCTGGAGGGCCGAGGAGGGCTTAGTAGGTTAGTAATAGCAGGGGCCTCGCTGTTTTTCGGGTGCTCCTGTGCCAGAGGGCCGGGGAGGGCTAAGTAGGTTAGTAATAGTAGGGGCCTCTCTGTTGTGCGGGTGCTCGTGTGCCAGAGGGCTGGGAAGGGCTGAATAGGTTAGTAATAGCAGGGGCCTCGCTGTTGTGCGGGTGCTCCTGCGCTAGAGGGCAGAGGAGGGCTTAGTAGGTTAGTAATAGCAGGGGCCTCGCTGTTGTTCGGGTGCTCATGCGCCGGAGGGCCGAGGAGGGCTGTAGGAGAGTGGCATCGACTGCATAGTTGCCCCCAACTTTTTGCTGATGTTTTGACTGTTTTGTGACCCTAGCCAGGCTGTGGCCCTGCTATCCAGGACCCCAGCCTATCTGCTTCCTCTATTAAATGATGTGAGTACCCTAGGTACAAACCAATTGGATGCTGAGAATGCCCTGACAGTCCCTTGTAGATGGTACCCTAGGTACCCAGGGCATGGGTCCCTCAGTAGGCCTACCAGGGCTGCAGCACTTATTGTGCCACCCTGGGACAGCCATACAAACTGACACCACCAGACCACTACTGTAGTCTGGGTAAGGTGGTGCTAGCACCCCTTACAGGGATATAGGTACCCTATATCCCACCCCATTACAACACATATACTCTCATAGGTCACCCCTATAGCAGGCCTTGCTAATCCTACAAGGCAGGGTGCTGAGGTATGTGTGAGGGGGGACCCCTACCTGAGTAGGGCCCCTCTGCAACCTTCGTAAAATCATTGCTGGGTTGTTTGTAGTGTAGCCATACCATATACTCTTAACCGCATTATAAGTATATCGCGATAGCGTGATAACTTGAGAATGGCTACACAGAACCATATCGTGTTTGATGTCAAACATGTAGGAATCATACCCCCAGTCCAGCCATGGGCATGAGGGCACGATTCCCCCCTGCTAGAGGGGCGATATGGGAAAAGCGGCAGAATTTAGACACCAATTTAAAAGTGCACACGTAGTACAAAATGGCTACTACCCGCCACCCACACGACTCTGGCTGGCTGTTGCTGGGGAAAATCTCAGCCTCGCCAGCTGGACAATAGGGCTCCTGTGGCAGGGAGGTGCTAGCACCTCCCCAGACAGGATATGTGGATTGGAACTAGGTGGGTGCACCATATGTTGCCTTTCAGAGTTGCACATAGGCTGCTACAGCGCCTACATTCTGCATTCACCACCTTGAACCGGTTCAGGGGCATCCTGCCCATCGCCCAGGTGGGAAACACACAAAGGGGAGTGGGTGTAGCCACCCTTTCCCGCCTCAACTCTCATTGGTAGGCTCTGATCTGGACCCTCCCCTAATCTTGGGGATAAAGGTGAATACTGTGTCCCCAGAGCCTCAGATTAATCTTGGACTTTACAGACTTGACCTTCGACGAGCTGCTGCCCAGCTGACTGAAGAAATCTCCCTTGGGATAAAGGAGTTATCCCCCTGCTTGGCAGGCACCTGAAACACTGCAAGTGACCCGGTTGGAACTTTGCTGCTCCTATGGACTTTGTCGACTCCCAGCAACCTTGAGGTGGGTTTCCTAAGCATCCCAGAGTCCAGTGAGTTTGCACAGCAAGTCTGAGCACCGTGGACCGCGTGGGTGCCGAGATTCCCAATACCCCAGGACACCAACCACCTCTTGCACAGCACACGACCCTGACAAGTGGGGAAGTTGTGCTTTGGCCCTTTATTGAGCCACCCACCAAGCAGCAATTGTGCCAAAGCTCAGCACCCTAGCCCCCTCCCGTGGCCCGTGGGCTCCCTTTTACGCACTCCATTTTGCTGCCTCCCGCGGTCCCTTGTTTCTCAACTTGTGGGCCCTAGCGGAGGTCAATCTCAACATTTAAGAGTTTCCCTGGTTGCTCAAGGCCTGCTCTACAGTCTCTCCAGAGGAGACCTCTCACAAACCTTGTGGTTCTGCACCAGTATCTGATTTGTGTATCTTGCATGGGTTACGGTTGCCAAGGCTTAGTGGATCCAATCCAGACACTAACACAGCACCGACCCTCATCCGACGTACGACAGTTGCTCTCCAGAAGCTGGCCTTCCTTGAATCCTCCCGGAGCCCGTGGCTGCAGATCCAAGCTACACCTCTTTCCACTTGAAGTACCCAACATTGAAGGGCTCTTTCCTTTGAGCTCCCTGGTCACTGTGCCGTGACCCAGACTCTGTCCCCTCTACTTTCAGGTTCTCCTCTACAAGATCTACAACGCTTTTGACTAGCAGCAGTTTTGTACATTTTCCCATTGAAAATCAGCCCGCTACCCGACATCGAATACGACCTATGCACCCGGCTTCCCTGGGGCAGGTAACAGTGGTACCTCGGTACTCTCGTGGTGGTGGGCTCCTCAAAGGCTTAACTCTAAGCCCTTAACTTTGAACTCCTGCTAGAAGTGTCTTTAATCTTTTAAAATCAAACCACGACATTCTCCATAGGCTATAATCGAGATCCCGATAACAGCTATTTGCAATGCACGCGTCTCCCGTGGGTCCCCTTCCTCATAACCTTGGGTGGATTCTTAAGGGGCCAGCCATCCTAAATGCCCTAGGCATTGTCTGTAGAATTGTCGTGGTTCTTATACCACTTTTTTAATATATGGTTTGGTCCCCCCCTGGGGCCCTGTGATTCCAGTGCTATTTATTGTATCTATCAATGCTTGTTTGAATTGTAACTTTACCTCAGCCTCATAAAGAGACTTGTGGGATTCTGTCTAGAATAAATACATATATTTTATATATATACCTGTGTGGACTACTCTTTCATTTGGTTATTCAAGAGGTTATCTATGGTAAAACAATAAGCTTAACACTCCTTCAAGACTTAGCCTGAAGGCTGCTCTCCACAGCTACCACTAGGATAGATTTCTTTAAAGGTTGTGTTGGACTTGGCCCTTTTTCCAGAAATTTTTCGCTTTTCTGGGAAAATAAATGTGTAAATGGAAAGACTGAATGTGTGCAGACTGAGTTTCCCCATTTTAAAAATGTAATTTAAGATGGATGCCAAAGCTGTGTGGTTGCGCCGTTTGACTGAGCTGGGTTGACAGTCTAGGCATTATTTCCCAGCAGCCCCAGCTTTTGGAGGGAAGCCTGGCACCCAGGGTGCTCTACCCCTCCCCCTAGGCCAGTTAGAGCCAGTTTCCCCAGACGCTTCTAGAAGCTTCTGGCACTGTCTGGAAGGTGGGGTGAGGGGCGTCTAAAGGGCGGAGCTGGGCTGCCATGCAGTCAGTCAGAGGGTGGACCTGGGAGAGAGGGGACCTGCTGCCAGGGGTTACCGCCACATGGGCCTGTGTGCTGGGCCCTGAGCCTACCTACCCCCCCCTACTGTCCACAGGGCGAGGGAAAGATATAGTTGGGGCAACGCAAACCTGGAGAAGCCCTCGCAGGAGTTTTAGGCGGTAGGATCAGTCAGGGACCTATGCCTCTGAAGGTGACAGGGTTTAGGCACTGCCCTTTAAGTGAGTGAGGGATCCTGAACTACCCACTGATCTGGCCCGGCGAGATGAGAATCCAGGGACGACAGGCAGAGACTGAGTAGTCCGTCTGCAGCCCCCAACGCAACTTCCCCCCCCTCAAGAAACCCTCAATCAAGGGGCAGGGACCAGAGAGCGCTATTTACAAGTCCCTGGAAGGAGAGCGCTATTTACAAGTCCCTGGAAGGAGAGCGCTAGTTACAAGCCCCGGGAAGGAGAGCGCTATTTACAAGCCCCCTGGAAGGAGAGCGCTAGGTTTGGTGAGCGCTATCTTGGAAGTGACTGTGCACTGCCCCTAAAGCTGGTGGGACCGCCTAGCGCCTGCAAAGCGCTACACCTCGTGGCCCAAAGGAGGTGAGGAGTGCGTGGCCAGGGAGAGCTGGGCGCTGAAAGACCCATCGGGAGCCTACCCCGTGTGCCAGCCTACTGAGGAGGCCAGCGGGAGCCCACCCCGCGTGATATCGCCGTCGGCGCGAGTGCCAGCTGCCTCGGTGCTTATTCACAACATCGGGAGCCTACCCCGTGTGTGTGCCGCCACGCGGTGTGTGGAGTTAGACCACGCGAGCCTACCCCATATTGGCGCTGAATTAAGAAACGGGAGCCTACCCCGTATTGTCCCGCAAGAAGAAACTGACCAGATCACCGCCGCAGCCGGAGTCCACCGAGGAGGTGAAGCGCTGTGCCCCGGTGCACCGCCGCGGCTCCCGAGGCCCAGGGAGGGCCGCCGCGGCTTCAGCGAAGGCCGTGCTAGGCCTGAGGCACGCGAGCAGGCGTTGCCCGGCAACCAGGGCGCCGGCCGTGTCAGTGGCCGCGCCCCCTGGAAGCCGCGACGGGATTGGCTGTCGGGCTCAGGCCCGAGAAGAAGAACGAGGAGCCGGCGAGAAGAGGAGCTGCGGCCCGGGGGTCTCTCCACGCACTGAGGAGAGCCCCCGGTGCGGCCGAAGTCGTCGTGAGCCTCGCGGGCTCCGTGTTGCCGCCCCGGGTCCCAGGAGGGGGCCCGGGTGACGCGGGAGGAAACGCGGATGTGGTCGGGGCTCTCCTACGCTGAAGAGAGCCCCGCGTTTGCAGCGGAGAGGCGGAAGGAGGGGCCCGAGGCGCATGATCGGCGCCTGCCCCACCGCCCGGGTGAAGCTCCGTGAAGTCCGGAGGCGTCCTGACCCTCGCGGGGCCCGCACAGTGAGGGAAGAGTCCTGAAGGAGCAGGGGACTGCCGAGGCCACTATCGGTGCCTGTCCCCTGCTGGAAGGAGTCCGAGGGCACGAGGAGCTCTCCAGCGAGCCGGTGAGTGGGGCTCTGAGGTCGTGTGGTAGGGGGGTGTGTCGGGGCACATTGCCGGTGCCCGCCCCCGGTACCTGGACTGATCCTCCCCGCTGCCCCGTCTGACAGAGGGCAGCGGCCACGAAGTAAGAGGCAGTGGGCGCCCAGGAGTCCCGGAGGTGGGCCCCAAGGTCCCCTTACGTAGTGCCACCCTGGGCTGGATCGAGGGATTTTTAAACCCAGTGAAGGGGGTCAAGCGGACTGCCTACGTGACTAGCAACTTGCGGGCCTCATTTTGGACTGTTGACGCGTGGGGATCACTTTGGAGGCCCCACTGACATGCCCAGATGAAAGTCAAGGGATAACGCTTTGAGGGAGATACCGGGGTAGTGCTACCGGGAACTGCAATGCCCTATGCAAGGTTCTAATGGAGTGCTAGATTTCATACCCTGACTGACGGCTCTGATCTGAAGCGCCATGTTTATATGTTTAAATGCCTGATTTACAGTGCTAAGAATTTGATATGCGCCGCACTATGTGTATCTGCCAGGTTCTGAGAACTATTAATGTGCTATGCTCAGCGCTATGTCCAGTGGCTATGTTTTGAGCGCTTTCGCCTTGCTAGGTGCGGCGCTATATTAATGGTTATGTCTAGATGCCAGGTTAAGGTGGTGATGCTCTGCCTACCCTAATTTCCTGCCTCAGGGGATGCCCAGGCCGGTCATGTATATTGTGATGCTGTGAGGTTTCCGTTACAGGTGTTCCGGCCTAATGTCTAACATCATGCCCTGATGTATTTTATTGCAGGATTCATTTATTCCTGTCACGTACATTTATTCTACCTGTGCTTCGCAATGGTTCTGGCAGTGGCCCGATTGGCCCTGCCATGTATATAATTCCCCCCTGTAAATTTGACCCAGCGCCAGTTGGCGCAGTATAGAGATTACCTGTCACCTTGTGGTTTTGGACAATACAATAATTCTTTTACCTAAACTGGTGTAGTGTCTCTTTTTGTAGTGTGCCTTGTGTGTCGCCTGTGGGTACTGCGTGGATGCTTTGCACATTTCCTCCGGAGTTTGGCCCGCCCGCTCTGCACCACGCTACCCGTTTCCAACATTGGTGTTCAGCGGTGGGATAGGACTTGTGTTTGCGCAGTACCACAGCGACCGCGGGTTGCACTGCAAACTGAGAGTTTAAAGTAATCTCAGGTTTTGGGGAATTATTGTTTTTTTTCCATGATTGTGATTTCCTCCTGGAAGTGTTTTTAAATTGTGTCCCCCTGTTGCACTGTGGGTGGTGTGTCCCGGGTGTACCTTGCCAGGATGGGGTTGACCTACAACGAAGGTGATCTTGGGGAGTACACGGAGCAGGAAGTGATTTATTTCTGCAGGGAGAGAGGGATACCCCCAGTAGGCAACACACGCAGGAAGCTCTTTCTCTATGAGGCCCTCAAGAGGGGGGAACCCTTAGAGATTGGTGGGGACCTGTCAGATTACCCCTCCGCATATTTAAAGGGTGGATTTAGGGGAGACCCGGAGGAGGACCTCCAGTGTAGGGAGGACTCCGAGAGTGAGGGGGCCCAGTCCATAACCCAGGAGGGGGGTGACACTGACGAGGAGGAGGGAGATGACCGGGGGGAGACGCCAGTAGCGAGTGAGGACACCAGAGTTAGGGAGTCCCGCGCTGGGTCCAGTCCCGGGGGCACTGCCCCGTCCCTTTCCCTGTCCCCAGAAGAGTGGGTAGATAGGAGGGAAGAGAGGGAGCATCAGCTGGCGCTGGGAAGGCTCAAGGTGGAGCTAGCGCGGCTGAGTGTGCAGGAGAAGAGGCTAGAGACGGAGAAGGTCCTAGCGCAGGAGAGGATGGCGGAGGCAGAGAGGGCCTTTGCCAGGGAGAGACCAGCTCGGGAGGGTAGGTTGTCCCCTGAGAGTGGTTTTTGTGGTCTGGATTCACCAGTAAGGGTGGGATCCAGTGGTGGCAGCGAGAGTGGATCCAATGTAGGGTGTCCCACTCCCAGAGCCCAGGAGATGGTGCCTGATTCCCAGGAAGAGGGGGACAGGTTAGAGTTCAGGGGCAGGGGAAAACTGTCCCACCAGTCCTGGGGGGAGTTTGTGGAGGTGTGTGGGACTGCATTGGAGGATTGGGTGGTGAGGAGTGCAGTGAATGAGTGGGAAGGGCTGTGCCAGGTAGTCATCCGGGAGCACATGCTCAGGAATTGTTCCCCAAGGTTGCGTCACCACCTAGTACAGTGTGGGTTCTCCGACCCCAGGGAGCTTGCACAGGAGGCAGACCTCTGGGTGAGGGCCAGGGTGTCTGAGGAGGTATTGGGGAGTGACCCTGAAGAGGGTGGTGCAGGGATCTTCCAACCCATCGAGGTGGGAGAGGTGGCGAATAGCCCAGCTAGGTCCCCGGGAAAAGGGAGGGTTGTAGGGCCTCACGACCTATCCATAGGAAGGAGTGAGACGGGGAGGTGTCCCGAGTTGCCCCAACCGCAGTCTCAGGGCCTGGAGAGTTCCGTAAGGGAGCCCCAGGTTGGGAGCCTAGGCTGTCCTGATGTGCCGCCCAGTGAGGGGGAGCCCCTAGTGTTAGGAGGACCCGGGGCATCTGTAATCGGAGCTCCTGAGGTTCTGGGGTTGGCCCAGTTGCAGGGTTTAGATCCTGGGCTGGGATGCCAGGTTCAGGGGTTGCCTGACCTGGCGGGTGGGGCATCTGTTAACAGTGTCCCCCCGGAATTGACTTCCAGGGGTACTTCTCCAGGTGGGAGGGTGCGGAACTCTGGAAGGGGGTGCAGAGGGAGGAAGGTCTCACCTCGGGCACCGGCTCAGCCACAGGGCTTAGATCCTGGGTTGGGAGGCCAGGGATGGGTACTGCCTGACCTGGCGGGTGGGACATCTGTTAGCAGTGTCCCCCCAGAATTGTCTTCCAGGGGTGCTACTCCCGTTGGGAGGGTGCGGAACTCTGGGAGGGGGTGCAGGGGGAGGGAGGTCTCACCCCTGGCACCGGTGCAGCCTAAGGGTTTAGACCCTAGGCTGGGGAACCAGTTGAAGGGTCAAGGCCCTGGACTGGGGAGAGAGTGGTGGTCTGAGGGTGCCTCGCATGGGAGTAGGGTGAGGAACCCCAGAAGGAGAAGTAGGGGGAGGAGAGCCTCGCCCCTGATGGCTGGTCAGCCTGAGGGTGCGGACCCCAGGTGTGAGTACCAGTGGCAGTTCGGAACTGCAAGAAGGAGGAGAGTGGTCAACGGGTACTACGGGCCTGGGGTTACTGCCCCCCACTCTGTGAGACCGCAAGGGCCAGAGACATCTGGGTGGCCTAGGGGCCAGTCCTGGCCACAACCAGCTAGGGGACCCCCGGGTGGTGGCTCAGTCGGTCGAGAAAGGTTTGAGAGAGGGAACCTTCGGGTTCCAGAGTGGAGGAGAACCTGCGGGTGCTCCTGCAGTTGTGGGCCTGCGTCCACCTTTTCTCGCCCTAAGCAGGGAAGCCCATCAAGGCATTGATCGGTCTACCCTGGCTTTTGGCTGGAAGGGGGTTGTGTTGGACTTGGCCCTTTTTCCAGAAATTTTTCGCTTTTCTGGGAAAATAAATGTGTAAATGGAAAGACTGAATGTGTGCAGACTGAGTTTCCCCATTTTAAAAATGTAATTTAAGATGGATGCCAAAGCTGTGTGGTTGCGCCGTTTGACTGAGCTGGGTTGACAGTCTAGGCATTATTTCCCAGCAGCCCCAGCTTTTGGAGGGAAGCCTGGCACCCAGGGTGCTCTACCCCTCCCCCTAGGCCAGTTAGAGCCAGTTTCCCCAGACGCTTCTAGAAGCTTCTGGCACTGTCTGGAAGGTGGGGTGAGGGGCGTCTAAAGGGCGGAGCTGGGCTGCCATGCAGTCAGTCAGAGGGTGGACCTGGGAGAGAGGGGACCTGCTGCCAGGGGTTACCGCCACATGGGCCTGTGTGCTGGGCCCTGAGCCTACCTACCCCCCCCCTACTGTCCACAGGGCGAGGGAAAGATATAGTTGGGGCAACGCAAACCTGGAGAAGCCCTCGCAGGAGTTTTAGGCGGTAGGATCAGTCAGGGACCTATGCCTCTGAAGGTGACAGGGTTTAGGCACTGCCCTTTAAGTGAGTGAGGGATCCTGAACTACCCACTGATCTGGCCCGGCGAGATGAGAATCCAGGGACGACAGGCAGAGACTGAGTAGTCCGTCTGCAGCCCCCAACGCAACTTCCCCCCCCTCAAGAAACCCTCAATCAAGGGGCAGGGACCAGAGAGCGCTATTTACAAGTCCCTGGAAGGAGAGCGCTATTTACAAGTCCCTGGAAGGAGAGCGCTAGTTACAAGCCCCGGGAAGGAGAGCGCTATTTACAAGCCCCCTGGAAGGAGAGCGCTAGGTTTGGTGAGCGCTATCTTGGAAGTGACTGTGCACTGCCCCTAAAGCTGGTGGGACCGCCTAGCGCCTGCAAAGCGCTACACCTCGTGGCCCAAAGGAGGTGAGGAGTGCGTGGCCAGGGAGAGCTGGGCGCTGAAAGACCCATCGGGAGCCTACCCCGTGTGCCAGCCTACTGAGGAGGCCAGCGGGAGCCCACCCCGCGTGATATCGCCGTCGGCGCGAGTGCCAGCTGCCTCGGTGCTTATTCACAACATCGGGAGCCTACCCCGTGTGTGTGCCGCCACGCGGTGTGTGGAGTTAGACCACGCGAGCCTACCCCATATTGGCGCTGAATTAAGAAACGGGAGCCTACCCCGTATTGTCCCGCAAGAAGAAACTGACCAGATCACCGCCGCAGCCGGAGTCCACCGAGGAGGTGAAGCGCTGTGCCCCGGTGCACCGCCGCGGCCCCCGAGGCCCAGGGAGGGCCGCCGCGGCTTCAGCGAAGGCCGTGCTAGGCCTGAGGCACGCGAGCAGGCGTTGCCCGGCAACCAGGGCGCCGGCCGTGTCAGTGGCCGCGCCCCCTGGAAGCCGCGACGGGATTGGCTGTCGGGCTCAGGCCCGAGAAGAAGAACGAGGAGCCGGCGAGAAGAGGAGCTGCGGCCCGGGGGTCTCTCCACGCACTGAGGAGAGCCCCCGGTGCGGCCGAAGTCGTCGTGAGCCTCGCGGGCTCCGTGTTGCCGCCCCGGGTCCCAGGAGGGGGCCCGGGTGACGCGGGAGGAAACGCGGATGTGGTCGGGGCTCTCCTACGCTGAAGAGAGCCCCGCGTTTGCAGCGGAGAGGCGGAAGGAGGGGCCCGAGGCGCATGATCGGCGCCTGCCCCACCGCCCGGGTGAAGCTCCGTGAAGTCCGGAGGCGTCCTGACCCTCGCGGGGCCCGCACAGTGAGGGAAGAGTCCTGAAGGAGCAGGGGACTGCCGAGGCCACTATCGGTGCCTGTCCCCTGCTGGAAGGAGTCCGAGGGCCCGAGGAGCTCTCCAGCGAGCCGGTGAGTGGGGCTCTGAGGTCGTGTGGTAGGGGGGTGTGTCGGGGCACATTGCCGGTGCCCGCCCCCGGTACCTGGACTGATCCTCCCCGCTGCCCCGTCTGACAGAGGGCAGCGGCCACGAAGTAAGAGGCAGTGGGCGCCCAGGAGTCCCGGAGGTGGGCCCCAAGGTCCCCTTACGTAGTGCCACCCTGGGCTGGATCGAGGGATTTTTAAACCCAGTGAAGGGGGTCAAGCGGACTGCCTACGTGACTAGCAACTTGCGGGCCTCATTTTGGACTGTTGACGCGTGGGGATCACTTTGGAGGCCCCACTGACATGCCCAGATGAAAGTCAAGGGATAACGCTTTGAGGGAGATACCGGGGTAGTGCTACCGGGAACTGCAATGCCCTATGCAAGGTTCTAATGGAGTGCTAGATTTCATACCCTGACTGACGGCTCTGATCTGAAGCGCCATGTTTATATGTTTAAATGCCTGATTTACAGTGCTAAGAATTTGATATGCGCCGCACTATGTGTATCTGCCAGGTTCTGAGAACTATTAATGTGCTATGCTCAGCGCTATGTCCAGTGGCTATGTTTTGAGCGCTTTCGCCTTGCTAGGTGCGGCGCTATATTAATGGTTATGTCTAGATGCCAGGTTAAGGTGGTGATGCTCTGCCTACCCTAATTTCCTGCCTCAGGGGATGCCCAGGCCGGTCATGTATATTGTGATGCTGTGAGGTTTCCGTTACAGGTGTTCCGGCCTAATGTCTAACATCATGCCCTGATGTATTTTATTGCAGGATTCATGTGGATGGATGTTACCTTTATTCCTGTCACGTACATTTATTCTACCTGTGCTTCGCAATGGTTCTGGCAGTGGCCCGATTGGCCCTGCCATGTATATAATTCCCCCCTGTAAATTTGACCTAGCGCCAGTTGGCGCAGTATAGAGATTACCTGTCACCTTGTGGTTTTGGACAATACAATAATTCTTTTACCTAAACTGGTGTAGTGTCTCTTTTTGTAGTGTGCCTTGTGTGTCGCCTGTGGGTACTGCGTGGATGCTTTGCACATTTCCTCCGGAGTTTGGCCCGCCCGCTCTGCACCACGCTACCCGTTTCCAACAGGTTGTCTTAAACCTAACTACCATAAGAGTCGAATTGGACTGGTGCAAGGTGGCCACTATAACTAGTGACCAGCATATGCCAGGCCAACTTCTCACAAGGGCTGAGTAGGTTAGTAATAGCAGGGGCCTCGCTGTTGTTCGGGTGCTCATGCGCCGGAGGGCCGAGGAGGGCTGAGTAGGTTAGTAATAGCAGGGGCCTCACTGTTGTGCGGGTGCTCGTGTGCCAGAGGGCCGGGGAGGGCTGAGTAGGTTAGTAATAGCAGGGGCCTCACTGTTGTGCGGGTGCTTCTGCGCCAGAGGGCCGGGGAGAGCTGAGTAGGTTAGTAATAGCAGGGGCCTCGCTCTTGTTCGGGTGCTCCTGTGCCAGAGGGCCGGGGAGGGCAGAGTAGGTTAGTAATAGCAGGGGCCTTGCTGTTGTTCGGGTGCTCCTGCGCAGGAGGGCCGGCGGGGAGGGCTGAGGAGGTTAGTAATAGCAGGGGCCTCGCTGTTGTTCGGGTGCTCCTGCGCTAGAGGGCCGGGGAGGGTTGAGTAGGTTAGTAATAGCAGGGGCCTCGCTGTTGTGCGGGTGCTCCTGCGCCAGAGGACTGGGGAGGGCTGAGTAGGTTAGTAATAGCAGGGGCCTCACTGTTGTTCGGGTGCTCCTGCGCCGGAGGGCCGAGGAGGGCTGAGTAGGTTAGTAATAGCAGGGGCCTCGCTGTTGTGCGGGTGCTCCTGCGTCGGAGGGCCGAGGAGGGCTGAGTAGGTTAGTAAAAGCAGGGGCCTCGCTGTTGTGCGGGTGCTCCTGCGCTGGTGGGCCTGGGAGGGCTGAGTAGGCTAGTAATAGCAGGGGCCTCGCTGTTGTTCGGGTGCTCCTGCGCCGGAGGGCCGGGGAGGGCTGAGTAGGTTAGTAATAGCAGGGGCCTCGCTGTTGTGCGGGGCTCCTGCGCTGGAGGGCAGAGGAGGGCTTAGTAGGTTAGTAATAGCAGGGTCCTCTCTGTTGTGCGGGTGCTCGTGTGCCAGAGGGCTGAGTAGGTTAGTAATAGCAGAGGCCTCGCTGTTGTTCGTGTGCTCCTGCGCTGGAGGGCCGGGGAGGGCTGAGTAGGTTAGTAATAGCAAGGGCCTCGCTGTTGTGCGGGTGCTCCTGCGCCAGAGGGCCGAGGAGGGCTTAGTAGGTTAGTAATAGCAGGGGCCTCTCTGTTGTGCGGGTGCTCGTCTGCCAGAGGGCTGAGTAGGTTAGTAATAGCAGGGGCCTCGCTGTTGTTCGTGTGCTCCTGCGCCAGAGGGCCGGGGAGGGCAGAGTAGGTTAGTAATAGCAGGGGCCTCACTGCTGTTCGTGTGCTCCTGCACTGGAGGGCCGGGGAGGGCTGAGTAGGTTAGTAATAGCAGGGGCCTCGCTGTTGTGCGGGTGCTCATGCTGAGGTTCTGTCTCGATCCAAACCCGTGTGTTCGGTATCGCAGCACTGACACGATCTTGGTACCAGCGAACCGTAAATGATCCATATAGTATGTGACAGTGTTTTCGCTGTGCTGCGAGCATGGATTCACTAAGAAATAGGGCATTCCGTTGTCACTTCATGGCATCCATCTTAGATACGGCATCCATCTTGTTTCTTGCCCTCACATAGTCAATGGACAAAGCAATGACCCTGGCCGAATCGCCTTGTTAAGGACACGTAAGCGTTAGTCTAAAGAAGCTGATGCTGCATGACTAGGCAGAAGCTACCTCCCTTGCCTGAGGCCAATCGTGCTATATTGGTTCTTGTGTTCGTTGGCCTGATCACGATTAAGAGGCCGAAGCCAGTAGCCATGCCCGTTTATGACCCACAAGCATCTCTTATCCTACTTATCAATCTTTCCCACCTGGCTCTGCCCCTCTCCTTCTGGGCTTTTACTATGGGGAGGATACAATTTTTATGATGGGGAGGATCGTCAAAGAATGGGAAACTGACATGAAGACTTGATCGAACACTGGAACCTTACAAATAATTATTGTTTGATATATGTTTATTGTTTGTTTGGGATACCGGGCTAGGCATGAAAGATATTTTTGCAACATTGACTGAGGACACATTTGGTGTATTTAAGGAGCGACCCACTTTATACAATTCGAACAGTCTCCTAGATTCTGCCTTTGTGTGGTTCCTACGACTTCTGTGTCCCTGCAGTAAATAAACCTTGTGTCTGACGCCACCATCGAGAAGCCCGTGTCTCTGTTTATTTGTGCACCAAGGCAGGAAGGAACTCAGGGGTCTTTTGGGTGTTGTTTCCCTGACACCTCTGGACTCTAAAAAGTCCAGAACCTCAATTGGCGCCGAGCGTGGGGCGACGTCAACCGGTACCGGTCCAAAGCCTGAAGATTTCGAGGAGCTTCGTGTGAAGATTCCGGAGGGGGGTACCCCACTTCATCGATCCCTGTATGTCGTAAAAGTGGCCCGACGATCTCTTCCACGAGGGTTTCCCGCTCCCAGACGGCTACAGAGGACCGCTGCCCTGACTGTCGACCTGTCTTGGACCCGAGGTGCAGACCTTAGTACGGTGAGGCGTAGGCGGGTTCTCCTTGGTGACGTCTTCGACATCTCAGTTAAGTATTAAGTGGGTCGCGCCCAGTCTGATTGCTCTTAGTTGCTCTTGTAAGGATTTATCACTGGTTGCTCTTGTTCGGATAATCCTTTTTTGCTCTCTGGGTACGTTTGTTTTGGATTTGTAGATTATCACTGGTTGCTCTTGTTAAGATAATCTTTGGTTTGGTATTGGTTCATTTGATAGGCCTAAGTTCTTTGCGCATTTTGGTTAAAATTTGCCTTCGGTTTGTAATGGCTAACCGTGGTAATTGTTTCTTGTCCTGGTTAAGTTGCAGCAGGGATTCCCGGTTGGAGGACTCGTGTCCGGTTCCTCCGATCGGAACTCCTACATATGAGCTCTATTGTAAACATGGTGTGGGTCCTATCACTTATAATGGAGTGTGGGTCCGTTACACCAGGAAAGATGGTGTCCTTAGTTGGCCACCACATGGTAGCTTTGAAACTAAAATTCTAGACAATCTAGAAGTGAAGTTGTTTAAAAAGAAAGCCCGGCCGGCAATGTTCGATTCTTTTCGCTTTTGGCGAAAAGAAGCTAGACAGAGAGAAATTAGGAAAATAAAGAAGGAACAGAAAGAGAAAGGGTTGACTTTAATGCAGTCTGCTAGGCAGTTGCATGTCGACGAAACTGAAAAAGCAATAGAGGTAGCAAATAGAGAACATAATTTGGCGATTGACAAGTGCTACCCTGCCTTGCCCTCGTGTCCTGCTAAGCCAATAGAGGACTGTGAAAAGGATCCCCTGTTGTCTTACCTATTGAGATCACCTCCACCGTACGTACAGGGTATTGCAGCGCCCCAGTTACCACCCGTTGTGCAACCGGCTGCTGGTCAGCCTGGAATAGTTGCTCCTTTTCCTTTGAATCAAGCTCCTATTCTTCCTGTGGTTAATGTTCCTTTGGCACCCCCTCTGCTCGGGTTGCCTATTCCGCCTTTGCCTGCCGTTTCGCAAACTGCTTTACCTACTACTTCTACTACTTCTACCCCTACAATTTCATCTGCTCCAGCTTCCCTGTCCCCGAACCCTGTAGACATTCTGACTCCGCTTTCTGTTCGTCGGAAAATAACCGACTCTGTAACTAATATCTTAACTCCTCTCTACAGGTCTTTAATTAAGACGCCCGTTTCTGACACTACACAGAGACGTAGTCAGCTCCCTGGTCCCCATGAGCGAGAAATATTAGATTCGACAGCTCTTAGGTGGATGTCGAAAGCTGTGAAGTATGATGCACGAAGAGTGCTGGATACATTTATGCAATGGAATGAACCAACTCAGCGTTATGTCTTTGACGTGATGTGTTCCCTTTTGCGTGAGGAATGGGATGATGATGACTTAGATTCCGTTCCCACTGACTTGATACATATTCAGAGAAGGTTCGCTGCAGGAATGGTAATAGGTTCGGAAGTAAAGGAAGCAATAGAACTGATTCTAGCATACAGGTCTGATTCTCCTCTTCGAGCACCAAGGGACTCTGATGGTTCTCCGATTACTAGAAAGAAGCAAGGTCAGTATCCGATGAGGGAAGTTCCGCCGATATGGCGCGATGCAGTTCAAGCTGATGCGGCTAATAATATTTTTGCTGCTCCAGCACATTTCCATAGAGTGTGGATACACATCCCTTGGAAGCGGGCCGAAGTATTAGCAGTAAAACAGGCGTTGCCGGACCCGCGTAAGAATCCTGCTGGGTATTATAAAGAGTTAACACAGACAGTTCAAGCATGCGTCATGAATTTGGCAGACATCGAAATGCTATTTGGCAACGTAGTGCCACAGCCTATATGGGCCAAAATTCACCAGGAGAATCACCCAGTTGCTTTAGGGGGTGATTGGCCAGCTATTGTAGCAGCAGATACACAACAAGTTGGTGGTGCTAAACCTGAGCCTCTGATTGCTGCTTTGCCTGGCAGAATAATCAATTTGATGAAAACACTGATGCCAGCGTTACGGGTCAACTGGGATAAATTATCAGCATGCAAGCAAAAGAAGGACGAAAGCGTCTCTGATTTCTTCACTAGATTTGAAGAGACCTTCGTAGACCACAGTGGGCAAGATATGAGTACTGAGGGAGGTCAGAGACTGTTTGTCGACAAGTTTGTGTTTAATTTATTGCCTGAGCTTAGTAACAAGTTGAAGGATTCTGAGAGTGCATGGGCGGTATCGACGACAGCACAGATACTCGCAACTGCTCAGTATTACGAGAATAGAGAAAAAGAAGAGAAGGAAAAGTCAGAAAAGAAGACAAAAGACTTGAAAACTAAAGTTCTTTTGCAACAGGCGTATCCGTCTCGCTCGAATCAGTCAGACTCGCAGCAACGACCTCAGTTTCAGCAACAGCCACAATTCCAGCAAGGGATGTCCCAAAGATCTGACTATGGTTTTCCCCGACAACAGTTAGCATGGAATCAATGTGCCTTTTGTAAAAAGGAGGGTCACTATAAGAATGAGTGTCCAGTTCTGCACTCACAAACTAGTGGTGTCCCAGCTCGGAGAGGTCGTGGTGGGTCTATGCAAGCTTTTAGAGGTAGAGGACGTGGTACTATGCCTCCACAGACGGATCGCCCATCTAATTATTTCGATCAGCGAAATGCACAATCTACCCAATCAGGTAGATCTCCCCAATACCATGTCGAGGATTACTATGAAGGTAGTGAAGAAGTACAGCACAGTGAGTACTAGGACAGCCACAGGCAGAGAGAGGGAGTAGTATCCGTTCCAGTTGATCAGAGTGGGCCTTATGTCGCAGTAGCTACATCAGGCGTGATTGAACCGTTTCTGTTGGATACTGGTGCAGCAAAAAGTTCAATTATGCACGCGAAACTCCCTGGCGCACCTTTGTCTGGCTCAACGAACATTTCAGTAGGTTTCTCAGGCGCCCCTGTTCACAACCCCGTTTCTGGTCCTTTGTCAATTTCTGTTGGGCCATGTCAACTAGAAGCACCCCTTATCGTGACGACCGGTTGTAATGAGAATTTGCTTGGTTTAGATCTGTTGAAACGCCTGCATGCGACACTGTACTGTTCTCCTTCGGGAGTACAGCTCACGTTGGGCAAAAGAGTCATCTCTCCAATGTACTTGTCGATGGATAAACTCCCACCGGAGCTGCGTTCTCTCCCTGATAACCTTTGGGCGACTGGCCCTAATGATGTAGGCCTTCTGGAAATCCCCCTTTATGTAGTGAGTCTGAAGGCAAATGTTAGATTCCCACGAATCCCACAGTATCGGATTTCAAATGAAGGTGAACGTGCGCTTTTACTGATCGTGCAAGATTTGATACAGAAAGATGTGATAGAAGAAACTAGAGGAAACGTCTGCAATAGTCCTGTTCTGCCGATTTTGAAACGCACTGACCCTTCCAAACCTCCAATCTACAGATTTGTGATTGACCTCAGAGAGGTTAATAAAATAGTGGTTCCACAGTTTCCGGTGGTCCCAGATATCACTGCATTATTGACGTTGATTCCTGCCTCAGCTACATGGTTTACAGTGATCGACTTGAAGAATGCCTTTTTCAGCATTCCGATAGCCGAGGAAAGTAGGGATATTTTTGGTTTCTCCTTAGGTGGCCGTAGTTTCAGGTTCAAGCGCGCCCCACAAGGTTATTGTGAAAGCCCTTCAATTTACAGCCAAGCATTAAAAAGTCAATTAGATGCTTTTGTACTTCCACCTGGTGTTGCTCTGATCCAATATGTAGATGATCTTTTAATAGCTGCGGACGACAAGGAAACTTGCAAAATAGCTACAATTTCTTTGCTGCGTCATTTATCAGACTTGCATCACAAGGTTTCACCTTCTAAACTACAATATTGTTGCCAAGAAGTGACCTACTTAGGTCCTCTCTTGTCAAAGGAGGGAAGAAGGCTGACCCCAGAGAGAATCAAAGCAATTTCACAGATGACTGTACCAAGCACACAGAGAGAAGTACGGGCGTTCTTGGGTATTACGTCATATTGCAGACAATGGATCCCAAATTTTTCTCTCATGGCAAAACCATTGGTGGCTCTGACTGGAAAAGGTGTTCCGAGTCCTTTGCCATGGTCTGATGAATGTCAACAGAGCTTCTCGGAATTGCGTGATGCGTTATGCTCAGCTCCTGTGTTAGGTACTCCTGACTACGGTAAGCTTTTTACACTATATGTCCATGAAAGAGAGGGTTGTGCGTTGAGTGTCTTGACGCAACAATTTGGTGGCAAACAGCGACCTTGTGCGTATTTCTCATCCACATTAGACCCGGTAGCCAGAGCGTTGCCAAGTTGTTTGAGAGCTACAGCAGCAGCTGCAGTGTCTATTCGACAGTCTGCTGGACTGGTCATGAACAACATGTTAGTAGTCATGGTCCCACATGCTGTGGATACACTCATGAATCGAACGAAAACTCAGCACCTCACCAGTGCTAGACTATCAGGCTATGAGCTGACACTTTTGGCAAGCCACATTCAGATCAAGCGATGCAGCATATTGAATCCAGCAACGCTGTTGCCGACTACTCAGGAGTCGAGTGATTCAGAGCCCCATGACTGTTGTTTTAGAACTGAGGAAGAGACAAAAGGTAGGATTGATTTAAAAGATACTCCGCTACCGGATCCAGATGGTACTTTGTATGTCGATGGATCGTGTTTCAAGCTACAGACTGGTGATGTGACGGCTGCATATGCAGTTACGACTTTGTGTACGGTTGTCGAGACTGCAAGAGTGAGTCAGAATTCTGCCCAAGCTGCAGAATTAATTGCATTGACAAGAGCGTGTATTCTAGCTGAGGGAAAGAGAGCGAATGTGTTTACTGACAGCCAGTATGCCTTCGGCGTAGCACATAGTTTCGGTCGCTTGTGGAAAGAAAGAGGTTTTCTCACATCCCATGGGACTAAGATCCAACACGGACAGTTAGTCAATGACCTGTTGGAATCTCTGACCTTACCGAATGAAGTTGCGATTGTGAAATGCAGTGCACACCGGAAGATTACGGATGATGTTGGCCGTGGGAATGCGTTTGCTGATGAGGTCGCCAAAGAGACGGCCAAGAACATGATGAGCCGAATGTACGTTGCAACGTCTGCAAGATGGATTGCTGAATCAGGAATGTGTGAGAATACGATTGAAAGTGTGAAGGCAATCCAGAATGAAGCAACTGAAAATGAGAAGAATGCATGGAGGGAGAAAACGGGTAAAATGGATTCGAGTGGATGTTGGGTTGATTTGTCTGAGCATCAGCGTTGGATGCTACCTGATGCGTATGTACTTGCGGTAGTCACTATGGCGCATGGAGCGGCGCACATCAGTTCGAAAGGGATCTGTAAGATGTTAGCTCCAGTATGGAAGAACGATGGAATTACTAAGTGCGCGGAGAGAGTGGTGAAAAATTGCATGATATGCCTGATGCATAATCCTGGCAAGGGAACCCCAACCCCAGCTGGTCACTTTGCTCCCCCTTCTTGTCCCTTTGAAGTGATTCAGTTGGACTTTATCCACATGGACAGATGTAATAATCTCAAATATGTTCTAGTGGTAGTCTGTGCTTTTTCAAGATGGATTGAAGCGTATCCGTTAAAGGATAACACTGCTATGTCCACTGCCAAAATCCTCCTCAAAGAGTACTTCCCCAGGTATGGTATGCCACGGATTGTATGGTCGGACAATGGAAGTGAGTTCGTAGGGAAAGTTATGCAGAGTGTGTGTACGGGTTTGGGAATCAAGAAAAAATTCCATAGCGCGAATCACCCACAGGCAGCAGGTTTGGTTGAGGGGTACAATGGTACCTTGAAGATGAAACTTGCTAAAATCCAAGCTTCCACTGGGTTATCTTGGCCAGACGCACTGCCTTTGGCTTTATTGTCCACCAGAGCGACTGTACACTCTCGAGTAGGGCTTAGCCCATATGAGATTGTGTTTGGTCGCCCTGCTAATGTCTGGGGAGTCCCTAGGCCCAAGGAGTTCAAACAGATCGAATATCCAATGTTGATTGATTACCTTTTTGACCTGACTGCTAAATTGAGTCTTATTCACCAACAGGTATTTGAATCCTTGCCTAAGCTGCCAGAGAGTCCAGGTCACACATTGAAACCCGGTGATCTGGTTGTGGTGCGGAACTTTGGACGGACCCGGAACCTCCAGCTAAGATTCGTGGGTCCGTTTCAGGTGCTCCTGGCCACAAGAACTGCTGTACGCCTGGCTGGCAGGAAAAATTGGGTGCACGCTACCCATACGAAGCGTGTGCCTCTCCCACTCCCCTACGATAACTGGGTTAGACAGGGATTTGGTGTATCCGAAACAGAACCTGTTCCTAGGCTTATCCCGTTCAGTGATGCAGAGTGCATGACGGACAAGCGATCTGAAACACAGAACTCTGATACTGCACCGGGAACGTTTCCGTTGAACCCTGAACAGAGTGTTGTACAAAGTGAACATTTGCCACCTGCGGATTTGAACATTACTGCACCTGCGGATCCGCTGTTTCAAGATCAGACAAGACCCGGAAAGTACAGATATAACCTACGTTCTCATTCCATGAACCAATAACATAGCATAATCACCTTTTCAGTTTGAAAACTGTTTTGATCTTATCACGTTGCATTCAGTCAGGAAGTTTGCTCTAGAATTTTTGTCCTTTTGTTTTTTGTTGTTCTCTCGCCTTGCCATCTGGGTTACCGTAGGGTCGTAACGTGTGCCTTGGTTTAACTTGCAGGGGGCCAGACACAAGGTCGGTCTCTTCTGTTTATTTTGGGAACTCCCAGGGTAAGCAGAGGCAATTTCTCACCAGGTACAAACCATCCGTTACGAACGGTTGTAGAAGATGGAGCTTCCTGAACTGCGACGAGCTAACGTCATAAATGCTCGTAAGACAAAACTGTATAGAATTCTGCATAGCAAATGTTTCATGATGCAATGCGCTCTAACCTTTCTGATTGTTTTGTTAACTTTGGTAGGCGGAATCGTTTTTGGTACCCAACTGATTTTTGCACCTGTTACATCTACAGTGCCTCCCCCTGTTTCTGTTTCTCCGACTGTTGTTTCTCTTCATTCTTTTCACCCTTTTCCTGCACACGAGCAAGCACGACGTTCTGAGTTTATAAATAACACTTTCATTCAGCTCTTGCACCAACACCAACTAGTAGTAAATACAACGAACTGCTGGGTGTGTGGTCTGATACCACATACTATGAACAAGGGTATCCCCTGTCTGGTTCTGCCCTTTAGTTATAATGGATCATTTGGGCATTTCAGACCATGTTCGCTTATGCTCTAGAGACCTATCCCCCGCGGCCTCCGCGTTCCACTAGGTATAACTCTGCTAATAGAGCCTTGGTAAAGGGAATTACTGACATGGTTAGAGATGTCAGTGACACTCCGTTTATTCCCAAGGATGAGTTGCGAGTTTATATGGGTTGGAATGCTACGGAGTATGGCATTAGTTTGGGTGAAAACAAGCGTAAAAGCTCGACTCCGATTTGGGTCGTACCCCACCAAGGTCAGGTCTGTTTACAAGGGAATGGGAGGAATCCGAGAGCTCGACTAGGGAAGAGTGACTGTACTGAAACATACGTTTTCCCATCACAGTCTTCCCCAGCATTTTTAGCTGCTAAGGGTACCTATTTTGTCTGCAAAGATAGAGCATATTCATGGCTGCCTGCTGACTTTTCAGGCTCATGTTATATTGCCCGACTATTACCTCCGACATACACTGCCGCACCGGATTATCACAAGACTAGAGTTGTGAGAGGTGTCTTCGACAAGGAAGATACAGCTGGCCAAGAGGCAGGAGACTTTTTCAAAGGTTTCCTTCCATTCTGGGGGCCCATGGCCAACAGTAGAAACTTGCGTCAACTAACACGGGTAGTTGAATCCACCATTACTGAAACTGCTGGTGCCCTTAGTAACCTGACAGCTGAGCTTCAAGCGGATCGCCTCATGACGTTGCAGAACCGTATGGTCCTTGACGTATTACTTGCAGATCAAGGTGGAGTATGTAAGATGATCCAATCGAGTTGCTGTGTCTTTATCCCAAATAATGCGCCAACAGTATATGAGGCCATTTCCAAGTTACACAAGATCACTGACTCTATTCATGTAGACAAAGGTGATTGGTCGCTGATGGGATGGTTCTGGAATCTGTTATCCGCGTGGGGATGGAAGGTTCTGATAGTCATTGGTGTTTTGTTGGTATTTCTATTTTCATGTTGTCTCATCGTTCAGTGTGGTCCTGCCTTATGTGGCATCTGCGCTGCAACCTGCGTAAGAAGACCACCGGTTTTAGGAGATCAACCACGGGATAGAATAATGCTCCAACAACATATCAGTGACCTGATGAATATAGATATGGATTCTGACTAGAGAAAGTTATTGCCTATGTAAGGGCAAAAAGACGGTCTGAGGTTCTGTCTCGATCCAAACCCGTGTGTTCGGTATCGCAGCACTGACACGATCTTGGTACCAGCGAACCGTAAATGATCCATATAGTATGTGACAGTGTTTTCGCTGTGCTGCGAGCATGGATTCACTAAGAAATAGGGCATTCCGTTGTCACTTCATGGCATCCATCTTAGATACGGCATCCATCTTGTTTCTTGCCCTCACATAGTCAATGGACAAAGCAATGACCCTGGCCGAATCGCCTTGTTAAGGACACGTAAGCGTTAGTCCAAAGAAGCTGATGCTGCATGACTAGGCAGAAGCTACCTCCCTTGCCTGAGGCCAATCGTGCTATACTGGTTCTTGTGTTCGTTGGCCTGATCACGATTAAGAGGCCGAAGCCAGTAGCCATGCCCGTTTATGACCCACAAGCATCTCTTATCCTACTTATCAATCTTTCCCACCTGGCTCCGCTCCTCTCCTTCTGGGCTTTTACTATGGGGAGGATACAATTTTTATGATGGGGAGGATCGTCAAAGAATGGGAAACTGACATGAAGACTTGATCGAACACTGGAACCTTACAAATAATTATTGTTTGATATATGTTTATTGTTTGTTTGGGATACCGGGCTAGGCATGAAAGATATTTTTGCAACATTGCCTGAGGACACAATTGGTGTATTTAAGGAGCGACCCACTTTATACAATTCGAACAGTCTCCTAGATTCTGCCTTTGTGTGGTTCCTACGACTTCTGTGTCCCTGCAGTAAATAAACCTTGTGTCTGACGCCACCATCGAGAAGCCCGTGTCTCTGTTTATTTGTGCACCAAGGCAGGAAGGAACTCAGGGGTCTTTTGGGTGTTGTTTCCCTGACACCTCTGGACTCTAAAAAGTCCAGAACCTCAATGCGCCGGAGGGCGGAGGAGGGCTGAGTAGGTTAGTAATAGCAGGGGACTCGCTGTTGTGCGGGTGCTCTTGCGCTGGTGGGCCGGGGAGGGCTAAGTAGGTTAGTAATAGCAGGGGCCTCTCTGTTGTTCACGTGCTCCTGCACCGGAGGGCTGGGGAGGGCTGAGTAAGTAAGTAATAGCAGAGGCCTCGCTGTTGTGCGGGTGCTCCTGCACTGGAGGGCTGAGTAGGTTAGTAATAGCAGGGGCCTCACTGTTGTGCGGGTGCTCCTGGACCAGAGGGCCGGGGAGGGCAGAGTAGGTTAGTAATAGCAGGGGCCTCGCTGTTGTGCGGGTGCTCCTGCGCTGGAGGGCCGAGGAGGGCTCAGTAGGTTAGTAATAGCAGGGGCCTGGCTGTTGTTCAGGTGCTCCTGTGCAGGAGGGCCGGCGGGGAGGGCTGAGTAGGTTAGTAATAGCAGGGGCTCACTGTTGTGCGGGTGCTCGTGCGCCAGAGGGCCGGGGAGGGCAGAGTAGGTTAGTAATAGCAGGGGCCTCGCTGTTGTGCGGGTGCTCCTGCGCCAGAGGGCCGAGGAGGGCTTAGTAGGTTAGTAATAGCAGTGGCCTCGCTGTTGTTCGGGTGCTCCTGCGCCGGAGGGCTGGGGAGGGCTGAGTAGGTTAGTAATAGCAGGGGCCTCACTGTTGTTCGGGTGCTCCTGTGCTGGAGGGCAGAGGAGGGCTTAGTAGGTTAGTAATAGTAGGGGCCTCTCTGTTGTGCGGGTGCTCGTGTGCCAGAGGGCTGAGTAGGTTAGTAATAGCAGGGGCCTCGCTGTTGTTCGTGTGCTCCTGCGCCAGAGGGCCGGGGAGGGCAGAGTAGGTTAGTAATAGCAGGGGCCTCACTGCTGTTCGTGTGCTCCTGCGCTGGAGGGCCGGGGAGGGCTGAGTAGGTTAGTAATAGTAGGGGCCTCTCTATTGTTTGGGTGTTCCTGCGCAGGAGGTCCGGCGGGGAGGGCTGAGTAGGTTAGTAATAGCAGGGGCCTCGCTGTTGTGCGGCTGCTCCTGTGCAGAGGGCCGGGGAGGGCTGAGTAGGTTAGTAATAGCAGGGACCTCGCTGTTGTGCGGGTGCTCCTGCGCCAGAGGGCCGGGGAGGGCAGAGTAGGTTAGTAATAGCAGGGGCCTCGCTGTTGTGCAGGTGCTCCTGCGCAGGAGGGCCGGGGAGGGCTGAGTAGGTTAGTAATAGCAGGGGCCTCACGGTTGTGCGGGTGCTCCTGTGCCAGAGGGCCGGGGAGAGCTGAGTAGGTTAGTAATAGCAGGGGCCTCGCTGTTTTGCGGGTGCTCATGCGCCGGAGGGCCGAGGAGGGCTGAGTAGGTTAGTAATAGCAGGGGCCTTGATGTTGTTCAGGTGCTCCTGCGCAGGAGGGCCGGGGAGGGCTGAGTAGGTTAGTAATAGCAGGGGCCTCAAGGTTGTGCGGGTGCTCCTGTGCCAGAGGGCCGGGGAGGGCTGAGTAGGTTAGTAATAGCAGGGGCCTCGCTGTTGTGCGGGTGCTCCTGCGCTGGAGGGCCGGGAGGGCTGAGTAGGTTAGTAATAGCAGGGGCCTCTCTGTTGTTCGCGCGCTCCTGCACCGGAGGGCTGGGGAGGGCTGAGTAGGTAAGTAATAGCAGGGGCCTCGCTGTTGTGCAGGTGCTCCTGCACTGGAGGGCTGAGTAGGTTAGTAATAGCAGGGGCCTCGCTGTTGTGCGGGTGCTCCTGCGCCAGAGGGCCGGGGTGGGCAGAGTAGGTTAGTAATAGCAGGGGCCTCGCTGTTGTTCAGGTGCTCCTGTGCAGGAGGGCCGGCCGGGAGGGCTGAGTAGGTTAGTAATAGCAGGGGCTCGCTGTTGTGCGGGTGCTCGTGTGCCAGAGGGCCGGGGAGGACAGAGTAGGTTAGTAATAGCAGGGGCCTAGCTGTTGTGAGGGTGCTCGTGTGCCAGAGGGCCCGGGGAGGGCTGAGTAGGTTAGTAATAGCAGGGGCCTCGCTGTTGTTCTTGTGCTCCTGCGCTGGAGTGCCGGGGAGGGCTGAGTAGGTTAGTAATAGCAGGGGCCTCACGGTTGTGCGGGTGCTCCTGCTCAGGACTGATATGGAGGGCTGAGTAGGTTAGTGATAGCAGGGGCCTCGCTGTTGTGCAGGTGCTCGTGCGCAAGAGGGCTGGTGAGAGTTGAGTGGGTTAGTAATAGCAGGGGCCTCGCTGTTGTGCGGGTGCTCCTGCGCAGGAGGGCCGAGGAGTGCTGAGTAGGTTAGTAATAGCAGTCGCCTCGCTGTTGTTCAGGTGCTCCTGTGCAGAGGGCCGGGGAGGGCTGAGTAGGTTAGTGATAGCAAGGGCCTCGCTGTTGTTCGGGTGCTCCTGCGCCGGAGGGCCGGGGAGGGCTGAGGAGGTTAGTAATGGCAGGGGCCTCACTGTTGTTCGGGGGCTCTTGCGCCCGGAGGGCCAGGGAGGGCTGAGTAGGTTAGTAATAGCAGGGGCCTCGCTGTTGTGCGGGTGCTCCTGCGCCAGAGGGCCGAGGAGGGCTGAGTAGGTTAGTAATAGCAGGGGCCTCGCTGTTGTTCGGGTGCTCTTGCGCTGGTGGGCCAGGGAGGGCAGAGTAGGTTAGTAATAGCAGGGGCCTCGCTGTTGTGCGGGTGCTCCTACGCCAGAGGGCCGGGGAGGGCAGAGTAGGTTAGTATTAGTAGGGGGCTCACTGTTGTTCGGGTGCTCCTGCGCTGGAGGGCCGAGGAGGGCTTAGTAGGTTAGTAATAGCAGGGGCCTCGCTGTTGTGCGGGTGCCGGTGTGCCAGAGGGCAGAGTAGGTTAGCAATAGCAGGGGCCTTACTGTTGTTTGGGTGCTCCTGCGCCAGAGGGCCGGGGAGGACAGAGTAGGTTAGTAATAGCAGGGGCCTCGCTGTTGTGCGGGTGCTCCTGTGCCAGAGTGCCGGGGAAGGATGAGTAGGTTAGTAATAGCAGGAGCCTCACTGTTGTGCGGGTGCTCCTGTGCCGGAGGGCCGGGGAGGGCTGAGTAGGTTAGTAATAGCAGGGGCCTCGTTGTTGTTCTTGTGCTCCTGCTCTGGAGGGACGGGGAGGGCAGAGTAGGTTAGTAATAGCAGGGGTCTCAAGGTTTTGCGGGTGCTCCTGTGCCAGAGGCCCGGGGAGGGCTGAGTAGGTTAGTAATAGCAGGGGCCTCGCTGTTGTGCGGGTGCTCCTTCGCTGGAGGGCCGTGGAGGGCTGAGTAGGTTAGTAATAGCAGGGGCCTCTCTGTTTTTCGCGCGCTCCTGCACCGGAGGGCTGGGGAGGGCTGAGTAGGTAAGTAATAGCAGGGACCTCGCTGTTGTGCGGGTGCTCCTGCACTGGAGGACTGAGTAGGTTAGTAATAGCAGGGGCCTCGCTGTTGTGCGGGTGCTCCTGCGCCAGAGGGCCGGGGTGGGCAGAGTAGGTTAGTAATAGCAGGGGCCTCGCTGTTGTGCGGGTGGTCCTGCGCTGGAGGGCCGAGAAGGGCTCAGTAGGTTAGTAATAGCAGGGGCCTGGCTGTTGTTCAGGTGCTCCTGTGCAGGAGGGCCGGCGGGGAGGGCTGAGTAGGTTAGTAATAGCAGGGGCTCGCTGTTGTGCGGGTGCTCGTGTGCCAGAGGGCCGGGGAGGGCAGAGTAGGTTAGTAATAGCAGGGGCCTCGCTGTTGTGAGGGTGCTTGTGTGCCAGAGGGCCGGGGAGGGCTGAGTAGGTTAGTAATAGCAGGGGCCTCGCTGTTGTTCTTGTGCTCCTGCGCTGGAGAGCCGGGGAGGGCTGAGTAGGTTAGTAATAGCAGGGGCCTCACGGTTGTGCGGGTGCTCCTGCTCAGGACTGATATGGAGGGCTGAGTAGGTTAGTGATAGCAGGGGCCTCGCTGTTGTGCAGGTGCTCGTGCGCAAGAGTGCTGGTGAGGGTTGAGTGGGTTAGTAATAGCAGGGGCCTCGCTGTTGTGCGGGTGCTCCTGCACAGGAGGGCCGAGGAGGGCTGTGTAGGTTAGTAATAGCAGGGGCCTCGCTGTTGTGCGGGTGCTCCTGCGCAGGAGGGCCGAGGAGGGCTGAGTAGGTTAGTAATAGCAGGGGCCTCGCTCTTGTTCGGGTGCTCCTGTGCTGGAGGGCCGAGGAGGGCTTAGTACGTTAGAAATAGCAGGGGCCTCGCTGTTGTGCGGGTGCTCGTGTGCCAGAGGGCTGAGTAGGTTAGTAATAGCAGGGGCCTCGCTGTTGTGCGGGTGCTCCTGCGTCAGAGGGCCGGGGAGGGCTGTGTAGGTTAGTAATAGCAGGGGCCTCGCTGTTGTGCGGGTGCTCCTGTGCGGGAGGGCCGAGGAGGGCAGAGTAGGTTAGTAATAGCAGTCGCCTCGCTGTTGTGCGGGTGCTCCTGCGCTGGAGGGCTGGGGAGGGCAGAGTAGGTTAGTAATAGCAGGGGCCTTGCTGTTGTTCAGGTGCTCCTGTGCAGAGGGCCGGGGAGGGCTGAGTAGGTTAGTAATAGCAGGTGCCTCGCTGTTGTTCGGGTGCTCCTGCGCCGGAGGGCCGGGGAGGGCTGAGGAGGTTAGTAATGGCAGGGGCCTCACTGTTGTTCGGGGGCTCTTGCGCCGGAGGGCCAGGGAGGGCTGAGTAGGTTAGTAATAGCAGGGGCCTCGCTGTTGTGCGGGTGCTCCTGCGCCGGAGGGCCGAGGAGGGCTGAGTAGGTTAGTAATAGCAGGGGCCTCGCTGTTGTTCGGGTGCTCTTGCGCTGGTGGGCCGAGGAGGGCTGAGTAGGTTAGTAATAGCAGGGGCCTTGCTGTTGTTCGGGTGCTCCTGCGGCCGGAGGGCCGGGGAGGGCTGAGGAGGTTAGTAATGGAAGGGGCCTCACTGTTGTTCGGGGGCTCTTGCGCCCGAAGGGCCAGGGAGGGCTGAGTAGGTTAGTAATAGCAGGGGCCTCGCTGTTGTGCGGGTGCTCCTGCGCCAGAGGGCCGAGGAGGGCTGAGTAGGTTAGTAATAGCAGGGGCCTCGCTGTTGTGCGGGTGCTCCTGTGCCAGAGGGCCGAGGAGGGCTGAGTAGGTTAGTAATAGCAGGGGCCTCACTGTTGTGCGTGTGCTCCTGTGCCGGAGGGCCGGGGAGGGCTGAGTAGGTTAGTAATAGCAGGGGCCTCGTTGTTGTTCGTGTGCTCCTGCTCTGGAGGTACGGGGAGGGCAGAGTAGTTTAGTAATAGCAGGGGCCTCAAGGTTGTGCGGGTGCTCCTGTGCCAGAGGCCCGGGGAGGGCTGAGTAGGTTAGTAATAGCAGGGGCCTCGCTGTTGTGCGGGTGCTCCTGCACTGGAGGGCTGAGTAGGTTAGTAATAGCGGGGGCCTCGCTGTTGTGCGGGTGCTCCTGCGCCAGAGGGCCGGGGTGGGCAGAGTAGGTTAGTAATAGCAGGGGCCTCGCTGTTGTGCGGGTGCTCCTGCGCTGGAGGGCCGAGAAGGGCTCAGTAGGTTAGTAATAGCAGGGGCCTGGCTGTTGTTCAGGTGCTCCTGTGCAGGAGGGCCGGCGGGGAGGGCTGAGTAGGTTAGTAATAGCAGGGGCTCGCTGTTGTGCGGGTGCTCGTGTGCCAGAGGGCCGGGGAGGGCAGAGTAGGTTAGTAATAGCAGTGACCTCGCTGTTGTGCGGGTGCCGGTGTGCCAGAGGGCAGAGTAGGTTAGCAATAGCAGGGGCCTTACTGTTGTTTGGGTGCTCCTGCGCCATAGGGCCGGGGAGGACAGAGTAGGTTAGTAATAGCAGGGGCCTCGCTGTTGTGCGGGTGCTCCTGTGCCGGAGGGCCGGGGAGGGCTGAGTAGGTTAGTAATAGCAGGGACCTCGCTGTTGTTCGGGTGCTCCTGCGCTAGAGGGCCGGGGAGGGTTGAGTAGGTTAGTAATAGCAGGGGCCTCGCTGTTGTGCGGGTGCTCCTGCGCCAGAGGGCTGGGGAGGGCTGAGTAGGTTAGTAATAGCAGGGGCCTCACTGTTGTGCGGGTGCTCCTGTGCCGGAGGGCCGGGGAGGGCTGAGTAGGTTAGTAATAGCAGGGGCCTCGTTGTTGTTCGTGTGCTCCTGCTCTGGAGGGACGGGGAGGGCAGAGTAGGTTAGTAATAGCAGGGGCCTCAAGGTTGTGCGGGTGCTCCTGTGCCAGAGGCCCGGGGAGGGCTGAGTAGGTTAGTAATAGCAGGGGCCTCGTTGTTGTGCGGGTGCTCCTGCGCTGGAGGGCCGGGGAGGGCTGAGTAGGTTAGTAATAGTAGGGGCCTCTCTGTTGTTCGCGCGCTCCTGCACCGGAGGGCTGGAGAGGGCTGAGTAGTTAAGTAATAGCAGGGGCCTCTCTGTTGTGCGGGTGCTCCTGCACTGGAGGGCTGAGTAGGTTAGCAATAGCAGGGGCCTCGCTGTTATGCGGGTGCTCCTGCGCCAGAGGGCCGGGGTGGGCAGAGTAGGTTAGTAATAGCAGGGGCCTCGCTGTTGTGCGGGTGCTCCTGCGCTGGAGGGCCGAGAAGGGCTCAGTAGGTTAGTAATAGCAGGGGCCTGGCTGGTATTCAGGTGCTCTTGTGCAGGAGGGCCGGCGGGGAGGGCTGAGTAGGTTAGTAATAGCAGGGGCTCGCTGTTGTGCGGGTGCTCGTGTGCCAGAGGGCCGGGGAGGGCAGAGTAGGTTAGTAATAGCAGGGGCCTGGCTGTTGTGAGGGTGCTCGTATGCCAGAGGGCCGGGGAGGGCAGAGTAGGTTAGTAATAGCAGGGGCCTCGCTGTTGTTCGTGTGCTCCTGCGCTGGAGGGCCAGGGAGGGCTGAGTAGGTTAGTAATAGCAGGGGCCTCACGGTTGTGCGGGTGCTCCTGCTCAGGACTGATATGGAGGGCTGAGTAGGTTAGTGATAGCAGGGGCCTCGCTTTTGTGCAGGTGCTCGTGCGCAAGAGGGCTGGTGAGGGTTGAGTGGGTTAGTAATAGCAGGGGCCTCGCTGTTGTGCGGGTGCTCCTGCGCAGGAGGGCCGAGGAGGGCTGAGTAGGTTAGTAATAGCAGGGGCCTCACTGTTGTGCGGGTGCTCCTGCGCCAGAGGGCCGGGGAGGGCAGAGTAGGTTAGTAATAGTAGGGGCCTCACTGTTGTTTGGGTGCTCCTGCGCTGGAGGGCCGAGGAGGGCTTAGTAGGTTAGTAATAGCAGGGGCCTCGCTGTTGTGCGGGTGCCGGTGTGCGAGAGGGCAGAGTAGGTTAGCAATAGCAGGGGCCTTACTGTTGTTTGGGTGCTCCTGCGCCAGAGGGCCGGGGAGGACAGAGTAGGTTAGTAATAGCAGGGGCTGAATTCACACTGTATAAAACAAACCATTTGTTCATACTTTATGATTCTGCAAAGGGAACATGATTATTAAAGAGGACAATTCATACAAACACGTCTGTATTTTTTAACACAGCTTTTCTGATGCAAACTTTCCATTTAATTCCTCTTAGTGCCTCACTCTTTGGTTTTCTTATGTTGTGGAGGCTGCGCTCTGACACTTAAGTCATTCCGTATCTCTTGTTGGGTGCACCATTCTACTTCTATGTTCTTTTTGTTATTCTGGGAGAGTCTAAGCTTGCACTAAGATAACATTTCAATGTATTCATATTTTCCAGTGACTCCCTCCTCAGCCTGCAATGTGGGATCTTGTTGGGTGATGTTTGTGGGTTTTGTTTCCCTCTCCAGCAGAAAGAGACACTCACATTTCCTGCCTCTCCTCCATATGGACACACCCCTCACTCACTGCCTTCACGAGTGGCAAAACAGCAGGCCTATACGTTTCTGACCCACTGCTCTGACCACACCCCCTTTCTCAGTCAGCCAGTAAGATGCAGTTTCTGGATTGAAGTGGGGGTAACAATTCATACATTTCCTTCCCGCCTCCTGATTACCACGTCCACGTTAGCCAGGTCAGGGACATAAAAGCAGCTGTCCAGCTGCTTGCATCAGACAACTTCAAGTTGGACTCTGCAGTGCCCACCACCAGGAGGATCGTATCCAGAAGTCTCAGCAGGAGGTCAAAGCAAAGACCTGCCCAGCCCTCGGGTGCCCAGAAGACCTGCTTCAACAGACTGCTGCTCCAGCCTACATCTTTAGCTCTTTAGACTCCAACCTTTTCCTATCCTTCCCAAGAGGAAGGAACACATAAGCAGGTCTTCAGTGACCCAGTCCAACCCCCGAGCCTTAGGAAGAAAACAATCCTAACCCTTCCATACAGAACTAAAGAGTTTTGTCCCAGTCTTTTCTATCTGGTTACTCTTCTAACCAGATGCACCACAAGACCAAGCTCCAACTCAAGAGGGCCATCTGATCCCTTTGGCTCCCCACTCTCTCCAGGACTGACCAAAGTAGGCTGATTAAAGCAGTACTCAAAGTCACATCTAGTGCGCCTCAATCGTGGTCCCACCACATTCAGAAAATCCTGCACTAGGCTCAGCAGTGTAGTAGGTATGCCCCAAAGCTTTACTGACTTACCAAATCCAGCACCCAGAAATGCAATGTGTTGCTAGCCGAACCCTTCCTCTGAAGCAAGAAGGAGCAGGTAGGAACCATTTTTTGAGATTTTCTGTTCTAATTTTTGGCACAATTAACTGATTCATTTGTGTGTCAGTTAACATTTTAGCTCTATTTTAAAGGCCTCATCCAAAATACAGACAAGGGATATATTTCTCTATATGCCAGGAATATTAATTACTACGTTTTGGTTAGTTTTTGGCTGTAGTTTGAAGGTCATTCTGACTGGACTCTGTTTTAGGTCCTAGGCCGGAATGTGGCAACATGTGTGTGTGTTGATTTCAGGATATGTCTAAGACTTTGTGTAATGTGCTTTCTCAAAACTGAACTAAATGAGCCTCTTCTAAGGTTGGCCCTGCTCGAGGCCTAAGCAAAATTTGCAAACTTGACACTTCCTTCTCTGTGCAGAATGATTCCCTTTTCTAGCATGTTGAGGTTATATGGTCTTTGTGCTGATTTTCCATCATTTTCATGGTTATTGCCATCCATAGAGGAGCTTGTCTGAAATGTAATTGCCTCAGGCCTATTGAGCTTACGCCCTGTTATGCCCAAACACGTGGCTCTATTCTGCCTGCGAGAGAAGGGCCATTTGGTATTGCACAACTCTTTCTGGCTGGTTGTGTTTTTGTTAACATGCATGTGGCCCCCAGAACGTGCCCCAGAGTTAGTGCTACAGCATGTAGCTTACACATGGAGGGGCATGTGAAGAATTGTGAGGGATTGTGACACAGAACTGCAGGGCTCCTAGTCTTCACCAATGTTACTGGCTCCATAAGCTTCAAAAGGCTAAATTTGCCAAACATTTCTCTACAAATGAGACCTCTAAAAGTAACCAAATGGTGTTTCATGAAAGGGCACACCCCTTGAATATGGGCCACTCTTTTCGGCAGTGCCTGGGCCAAAGTGTGATCTCAATCCGACGACCCTGGGCACAAGTAACGGGTCCACATTTGCCCTCCACCGGTAACCAAACACCCCTAGCGGCGCTTGACTCTCTCCAGGTAGCAGAGCAGAGCAGTTCAAGGCCTACTCAAGGGAGGTGATGTGGGCTTACAGTCACCGTTCAATGGCACGTAGTAAAAACACAATAAATGATTGTCCATGCTGTGTTTTTCCTTTAGAAAAGTAAAAGTATTTTTTTAAACACACACAATACTCAGTACTATGCAGTAGGTTACAAAAATACATAAGCTGATGGAACGACTTTTGGATGACATTGTGTAATCATTTTTCTCTTTCCCAAAGGGAGATTTAGATCCACAAATCACGTCAAAAACATTATGTTGTCCCTAAATGCAAGGATTGAACATAACTTTGAGTAAGAGCACTTAATACTGGCACCAAAGCGAGTGGCTGTCAACCTCATTATCACGAGCATTTCATCATAGGAATAACTGCATTAATTACATATAACCATGTCTGAGGGCACGAATTACTGGCAATAAAGCATGCAAACTTGGATCACGAGTGGCTGTCAGTCTCGTTATTTAAATAAAGCATTTGCAAAAGTAATGTATATTGGAGTGATTTGTGTGTTCAGCATAAATAACGCAATTCAAACATAGCCCCTGAAGGACATTACATTTATAATGAGAATCCTGTGGAACTATAGACTTTCACCCCTAGAGTGTGTTTGCAGCACATACTTAGAATCAGATACAGCCTAAAATAGTTAACATAGTCACTAAAAAACATCGCTTTCGGAAAAACAGCAATGTGCAGTTACTACCTTTCACCCATAGAAAGCATCTGATAACATGAAAGCTCATGTTATATCACTTTAAGCCACAAGAACTGCAGCTATGGTTTCCCCCCACTAGAGGGAGCAGCATTCCCAGCAGTAGAACAAAAACTTCAGCCTAGGAAATGCTTCAATATCTGAGTGTTTATCATTACAGATGTGAAAAACGTATTTTTATTCATTGTTAAGAAATATTATCATCACAAAGTTTGATGCCTAGCTGACGTGTTCTAAA
Organism: Triturus cristatus; assembly: GCF_964204655.1. Taxonomy (NCBI): domain Eukaryota; kingdom Metazoa; phylum Chordata; class Amphibia; order Caudata; family Salamandridae; genus Triturus; species Triturus cristatus. The sequence goes on from NC_140590.1 coordinate 1,863,655,472, forward strand.
TTAAGGACAAACAGACTTGTTTTGCTCATGTCTTTACACACCTGATGTTGACATAACTGTCCTTTTGCCAATTTGAGGCTAATCTTATGATGTTAAAACTTAATTGATCAATTGTCTGCAGCTGTCTGAGAAGGGACATGCAAGGTAACATATAATGTTTGTGAGCGTTTGTTTGATTCTCTGACAATGTCTTAAGGAACAAGCAATGTCCACTGATAATGTTTGTGATCTGTTGTTTGATTGCCTGCCAATGTGTCAAGGAACAAGCAATGTCAACTGATAATGTTTGTGATCTGTTGTTTGATTGCCTGCCAACGTCTCAAGGAACAAGCAATGTCCACTGATAATGCTTGCGATCGTTTGTTCCATTGCCTGCCATGTCTTAAGGAACAAGCAATGTCCACTGATAATGCTTGTGATCGTTTGTTCCATTGTCTGCCAATGTCTCAAGGAACAAGGAATGACCACTGATAATGTTTGTGCTCTTTTACTTCATTGTATGTCAGTATTTGAGGATGTGAAACAAACCTTAACCTTGTTACCTCGTTAGGGATTGTTCCTTCTGTAAATATTATGCACAGTCGAGCTCATGGCACATGTATAAATAACCTCGCAGACCTGTCTACGATGTCCACTCTTGTCATAGCCACCTGAGCGATGTGATTATGAGCACCCGCGCGTTATTGTTAAATACAAGTTACTTTGGCAGACCTCCAACTACTGGCTTCTTTTTTTGCAAGTGGAGACTAAAAGGGAGCGATTTCTACAATTGGCGACCACGAAGGGACCCCGCCGAGACACATAGAGACATCCAACAGGTTTAAAGACTGTGGTCATGGAGGTGCGACCTGGGGCTGACTGATCGTGGGGCGTCCTGCAATTTAAACAGATCAGTTTCTTAATCAACTGCCATCTGAAAACCCTGACAGGGCTTCTGGCAACAAGATTTTACATGTGAGGACCCCAGACTAATCCTTTTGGAGTAGGCGGTTTGTCTAAAGACCAGTGGCCGGACGTCATCATCAGATTGAAAACAATTGGTGAGATTGTTTTGTTGTATTGGAATTCTTCTCACATTGGTATTAGAATTCTTTTGTATTGGTATTTGAAATCCTTTTGGTATTGGAATTCCTTTTACTATCGGAATTCTTTGATTGCAAGAGTTCTTTGGTATTGGTATTGAAACCTTTGGTATTTATAAATATTTGGTATTGACCGGTCATATTGGTATTGGTATTGGTTTGCATTGTCAACAAATATGGGTACTAATCGTACCAAATTGGAAAAAATGCATAGTTGTATAAATTCAAGGAATAGGTTAGACAGAGAAGTCCCCACTCCTATCGAAGATAGCCCAGGTTGGACACTAATGATAAAGAAGGGAGTGTCTGTGAATGTGTGCAACAAATTTTGGGCCAAGTATACTAAAGAGAATGAGGAATTACAGTTTCTTCATAATGGATCCTTTGATCTTGTAAAATTGCAGTACTTAAAAGAATGTTTGATGGGAAGAAAAGTACGTCCTGCAATATTGGAAGTTTTCAAAATATGAGAAAATTATGCGTGTATGCTAGCAATGAAGGAGAAACTAGATAGGGAGAAACACTGAAAATGTTAAAACAAACTAAAGCATCCGAATATGATGCTAAGATAATGCAGTGAAACTTTGAACAAAAAGATAGGGAACTTAAAATGAAGACTGGAAAATGCTTTGTATCGCAAACGGGGAAAATGGGCCAGAATGAGGGAAACCTCTTCCTCGCAGTCCTTTTAGATTAACCGCCCCCCTGTAATATAACCCAACAACTTGCACCCCTATTGCCTCAGCAACAAATACCACTTCCGGTGCAGATAGCTCCAAACGCAACTCGGGCACCGACTCTACCCGTTTCCATGGTACCTAAAATTTTTCAGAATACGCCTAATTTGGGAGCATCAGCAAGTCCATACTGTTAGGGTCCAATATTAGTAGTACCTCCATATTACAGGCAGATGGAGGGTCTATCAGCCTCCTATTCCGGTGGTTTTGCTAAATGAGCACCACGATTACAGTGCTCATCAAATAAATATAGCACGCCCATGCATTGCTCCTCTTTGGACAAAGGCACGCCAATGAGCACACATACACAATTAGACAAACCTGAAAAGAAAATAATGAGGGCAATGGCTTATGAATGGATGTAAAAAGGGGAAGTGACAAAGGAAAATGCACTTAAAACGTTTCACCCTATACCCCCTAAGGACTACAAAAGATGTGCTACAATGTATGGCACATCGCCCAATTGATTTATTTAAAGAAATAGAAAGGAAAACAGAGGGTGATGAAGTGCTCCTGCAAGAATTAAGACAGTTATGGAAAAATAGCGATGTTTTCACCTTGTCTGAGAGCAAATGTGAGGATTGGTTTATTAATGTTACACCTGGCAAGCAGGCACCTCCCGTCAATGTTTAGAAATTCCCTGTTTAAATTATCATTGTGACGGGGAAGATATTATTATAAAGAAAATGATGCATCCTTTGCCCCCTCCGATTAGACAAGCAAACCCTGTCCCACAGTGTGTTTACACTGCATGGACAAACACAGACTTAGTGGAAATTAAAAAGGATCTCCCTGATCCTAGAAAAGACCCCAAGGGATTCTATGACAATTTGAAACAAGCCACTTCTATTGCCTCAATGACTAGAGGATATTGACACGTTGTTTGGTTATGCCGTGCCTCGTGAAATACGGATGAGGTAAGACTGAATGACCACGCCCAACTGAACATAGTTTAGGGTAACTTAGACCAAGATGATAGAAATAGACACGCAGGGGATTTGCCCCCGCAAAGTATTTAACGGTTGCCGCAGCTATTGATTAGAAGATTACAATTGATTCTGCCCAGAGAAAAGGTTTATTGGGATAAAGTAACAGCTAGTAAACAAAAGGAAAACGAGGAAGTAACAGATTTCTTTAGTAGACTTGAAGAAACCTACAAGGCTCACGGTGGGCAGGATTGGGCAACCATGGCAGGACAACGCATATTTGCCATTCAGTTTGTCAATAGTTAATTTACTGATTTGGGAAACAGCAAAAAGACATACGAGAGTACTTGGACAGCAAAGAGTCCAGCAGAATTGTTAACAATGGCTTGTTATTATGAGAATAAAAGAAATACTGAAAAAGGGAAACCACATAAGAAAATGAAAGAGTTAAAAACAAAAGCATTGATGCAGCAGGCATATCCAGAAAAAGGAAGATTGCAGGTATTTGCAAGTAATAGGGCAAGAGTAAGTAGTAGAGGAAGGGGCCGAGCACAATCAGCTCCGCCTCCACAAAGAACTGGGATAGGCTATAACACTTGTGCCTATTGTCTTCAAGAAGGGCACTGGAAGAGTGAATGTCCTTGTCATTAAGGAAGAGACAAGGGCTACAAATAGAATTATTGAGAGGCAGGGGCAGAGGCCGAGTCCTAGTGACAGACAAGGACAAAAAATGAAGGGCACAGTGAAAATGCGAATTATTTTGATGGACGTAATAATGCTTTTCATGCACAAGAATATTTCGATAATGAGGATTATGATGAATGCATTGACTAGGAAGGCCCAAGAGAGAGAGGAGCAGGTACCACAACCTATAGACCAGTCTGGTCCATATATAAAAATGACAGTTGCTGGTGATGAGCATAAGCCTATAATAGATACAGGCGCTACTAACACCTCTATTTCTTAGCACTCGCTTCCTCATGCATCTCTCTCGGGAAAAATAGATAAGTTGTTGGCATTTTCTAATACGGTGGTTACAAGCCCATATCAAAGCTGCTTGGTTTCACAACTGGTCCTTTGACAGGAAAAATGCCATTCATATTAACTAACAAATGCTCTCTGAATTTACTGGGTTTGAAAGCATTAAGGTTGATGTAGGCCACTATATATTGTGCACCTGATGGCGTATACATGACATGTCAGAAAGATGCACTAACTAATAACTATTTGGTGACAGGGAAAAATAGTTTGCCCCAAGAATTGTTGTCCATATATCCAAATTATGGGCTCGAGGATCAAATGACACTGGGTTTATGCACATCGATCCAGTTCATATAAAAGTAAACAATAATGCTGTGCTGCCTCGCATACCTCAATACAAGATATCGAAGGAAGTTGAACAAGGACTAAAAGAGGTTATATTAGATTTATTGGACCCGGGAATAATACGAGGTGTATCAGGAAATGTATGTAGCAACCCTATTTTACCAGTGGTCAAAAGCGATGAGGGTACAGGACAGATTACATACCATATGGTAGTTTAGTTGATTTGCGAGCCATTAACAAAATAGTTCGGCCTCAATATCCTGTGGTCCCAGATATTACTGCACTGTTTTCTTCTATCCCATCTAATGCAAAAGGGTTTACTGAAAGAGATCTAAAAAAAGCGTTTTTCAGTATTCGCATACATGAAGATAGCCAATGTTTGTTTAGTTTCAGTTTCCAGGGTAAATCTTATGGAGCATATTTACAAGCCCCTTGCGCTGCCGGTGCATCACTTTTTGTGACGCACCAGTGGTGCATTTTGCTGCTGCATAGTTACAAGGATACATAAAGCCACCCTGCGTGGATTTCCGTGTCCTTGCAAATAGGGACCCTTTTCACGCAGCTCTTTGCATGAAAGGGGTGTGCCATGGATGTTGCTGTGGGTGTTCCTACGCAACACCCATAGCTTCTACCGCATTCCCAGATTTGCAACCTTTCGTAAACCTGGGAATGCATCAGAATGCTACCCTTCCCAAGGGGAGGCGTAAGGAGGTGCAACAAGGAGAAATTTCTTCATTTCTCCTCATAGAAAGTGGAAATCACCTTTTATGATTGTTTCTGTCTCTTCCTGCACAAAACAATCTCCCCTGAAATTCAGACACCCTTGCACCATGGTGCAAGTTTGCCTGCATTGGCGCATGGCAGGCAATTGTGCACCAGCACAGGGGAAATCACAGGGATGTGGCATATTATTGTAAATGTGTTGCATCCCTGTGCTTTGAAAGTGACTCAGTGCGACACAGCCAAAAATCTTGCAGTGCCATGCTAAGTCACTTTGTTGTAGTTAAAGCCCTTCATCTTTTGGTCATGCACCACAGAGGTATACAGAAAGCCCAAGTATTTAAAGACAAGCACTTAAACAAGCATTTGCCATGCAAAAGGTCTTGCATTTGCAAGAGTTTAAGCTTTTGGCATTGTAAATGACAATGGCTTTTATTTATCTGTTTTTCATAAAAGACATTGTCATTTACAAGGGCAATAGCTCAAACTCTTGTAAATGCGAGACTTATTCAAAGAAGCGTCCGCCATTGTCCCGGCTGCTCGGAAAGTGAAAGCGTGTCTGGTGCGCTGAATGTTGCAGGAAAGCATGTCATGCCTGCAGTATGAGAAACTCATTAAAGAAAATAGGGATTACAGAGTAAAAAAGACGTACCGTGTAACAACCAAAGTAAAAAGGCCAGTCCTCATGGGAGGTTACAAATGAAGACAAGGCGGTACTAAGGAGGGACTAACAAGCCTATTAATGAATTAGACGCCAGTATTTACGAAGGACAATGAATGACACAAGCCAATGACAAATATGGGTGGAGAGTGGGTGGGGCTTCGAGTACATATTCCAATACAGCATGTCCCAGAGCAGCGCCTGCGCTGCCCAGGCTCGACCTAAAAAGGCTTCATTTGTGTGCATGCATTTGTACGAAGTGGATTAAAAGAAGTGAAAACATAGGAAACGAGCGACAGCAAAGATAGAGATCAGAGGAGAACACAAGCAAGAAAGAGCGCTGACACAAGGACTATGCGTTCCGATTTTGTTATGTGCCATGAAACTGAAAAAAATAGCATCAATTCCTATGTCTACTGCATGTTTAAGCAGAAATCGTTGAAGTAAACTTTAACTACGTGAAAGATTAGTGTCTTGAGTCTCTGCATCGGCTCAATGTCCTGTGATTCTGTGTAAATCATCTACTTACCCTCTGCTTAACCAAACAACATATAGAAAGGAATGTAACATTGTTTAATGTATCTCGGTGCTGAAAGAAATGAATAATAATTCAATGCAGAATCCCCCAAAAATGCAGATCATAAACAAAATACGAAACAGGATTTTTTTTTTTAATGCGAATATGATTTATATAACATGCTGACTGGAATCAAAAGAACAATGCAGATACATGCCAATAATAAACAAAATAAAACAATGGGAAAATAAAAAAAAACATGCTGACTGGAAACATAATACGGATCGGTAAAAAAATGGCAAATGCTGTGTGCCAATACGTAATTTTATGAGTACAATGGCAATCATTGCTGCGCTCTCGTCAAGTGAACGCGCACATGTAGAAAAGCTGACCTTCCGAAAACAAGATTTGGTTCTAACAGTGGTTCAAGAAATCATGAACATACCAGTTTTACAAACAGTCACTACCAACGAATTAAATTGTTAGAAAAAGACAAAACTATGTGACAAAAATAGAAGAGGAAGGAGAAGAACAACAACAACCCATATGAGAAATATTAGCAAAGTATACCAAATGTATTCAATATATAAATAGTAAAAACTATTTATGACAATACGCTCAGAAACGTACACTGGTACATGAACACTTTTTGCTGTGCAATACAAAACCAGACAAGTGGCAAACAGAAGAAATTACATAGCAGGGGAGGTTCGGGACAAAACCGAAACAACAACAAGCAAGACGATTCGTCCTTCGTTAGTTACAGCCACATATGCTTCCGAAAACAAGGGCAGAAACAAAAGAAAACAAGCATTGGCATAGCCAATAGGTATTGCCTTTGGGACCTTATAAGCATTTAGCCATGCAACAGTTGATGTTGTTGCACCAAGGATATTGTGCTGTATAACTAAACACTTATAAGGTCCCAAAGGCAAGACCTATTGGCTATGCCAATGCTTGTTTTTAAACCTGTTGTGGAAATTATGGTTTCTGAACTTTCCTACACAACGGAGAGCATGTTCCATGAAAAAGTCCACTAGGGAAGAATGTGACCTAAACACTGGACCTAACATCACATCCATACTGGAGGACTAAACCAAGCTTGGCTGGACCATGAACATAAAATAAAGTCATAGGGAAGGAACTAGAGCAGAGATAGTGGGACCGAGGAAAGATCTAAGTGGCCGAACGTGTTTATCATCCTAGGATCAGCGTAGAGCTAGAATGGCACAATAATGACAGAATCCTTAGAAACAGCAAAGTTCTGAGCTAGACCCTTCTACTGCCCAACTTGCTGTTTTGCAGTGGAGCTGTCCAGGCCAAGGTCAGTAAGACATTGACCACTCTTTGCACCCCACTTATCGTGGCATGTTAGCAGGTGTTCGATCAGAAATCGAGGTGGATTTAACAGTAGAAGTGACATTGGGAGCGAGAGGCAATGAAAGAGGCCGGCTTCTGGAAATTCTAATCGCATTCCTCCAAATTCACAATGAGATGAGTCAGGAGAGCACCCCCATCCCAGGCCATCTGAAGAGTAAAGCGCAGAGGGGGGCACACAGATCTAACCCCCCCAACATCCTCTATGCACCAAGCCTTTTTGTGGTGTGGCAACAGCCACACTGGCCACGTCTAATGTCTTTCATGGTGATGACAGAGCCCTCTTCTGTTCCCTGTCAACATGTATAGATATTCATTGCACTCTTCCATGCAGGGGATATGTTGTGCATTTGTGAAAAACATGTCTGTGGTGATGTAAACCACTCAAGTGCACGGGTGCCTTACACTCCTTCCCTGACCAGCCCACCACTTCTAAAGTACCAGAGTGTTTGATGGGCCGCACTCCAGCTGAAAAGGCCACGTGAGGAATGTTTACAATCTCCGGATCCAGGTGACCGCGGCCATCTTGCGAGTCGATCCCTAGATGTGAAGGGGCCATGATATTGAAGGCAGCCGAGCACTCCACTGCTCAGCTGAGTGTGCAATCTACCCTCACAATTGTGCTGTCTCCGGCTCCGACACTCAAAGCTGTCAAGCGCGACTCACGACAAATTGTAGGTCTTATGAAAACGAAAAATGAAAAAAGTGCATTTTGTGGCTGAGCACAAAAAAGGAAATACAAAAGCCATTTATTTCCTGCCAAAGTATTCACAATTAGTTTTAAAGAGAACGTGGCGATCTTTAGTAGAGAAGTAAAGCATGAAGCAGCGAATATAAAAGTACCGCCTCAACATAAACATTGCAACACATTAAAAACACAGAAGTGCTTGTTTCTGACGATGCAATGACTAATGCGCACAATAAACAAGCGCTGACCAGGCAGCCGCGGCACCCGCGCTTTACTTTTGACATTAAAAGTAAAGCGCGGGTGCCGCGATTATACCAAAAGTAAAGTAATAGAAAAAACATCTATTTCTTTACTTTTGGTATAATCGCGGCACCCGCGCTTTACTTTTAACATTAAAAGTAAAGCGCGGGTGCCGCGATTATACCAAAAGTAAAGAAATAGATGTTTTTCTATTACTTTACTTTTGGTATAATCGCGGCACCGGCGCTTTACTTTTAATGTTAAAAGTAAAGCATGGGTGCAGTGATTATAACGTCATCACGATCGCTGTGAAAGCGAAAGTGATCGTGATGACGCGCTCCTGAGTGCTGCTGGCTGGCCTAGTGCATGGCGGCTGCGCGCATGCACGCTCACATGCACGCAAGCACTAGGCCACCAAGCGGCACTTAAAAAAGCGCACATACAAAATGTCTCTCCGAGCCAGCGCATGCGCTGGGCTCAGCGAGACCTAAAAATAGTGCATTTACACAAACCGACATGCACGAAAGGGCAAGACCAGGAGTGATAGGGCCATGCTCCATGGGAGGGGTCGACACACAAAAAGGAGGGGCATATAACTAGGCCTGGGCCAAATTTCCGTTCCGTTCGTGGAAATTGCGATAATTTGGCATTTTCTCGTTCCGCGGAAAGCGCGAAAATGTCAAAATTTCCGCATTCCGCAGCTTTGCGATAATTTGTTTCTTGCTCGCGCTGTAAAATAATACATACTCGCGCACGCGCCATCGCCTTACCTGAATCCCCGCGTTCGCCGACAAGTTTTCCCGATCCGGTCGCGTTCTCCATGAGATGTTGTATTGTTTTTAGCCATTTGCTCTGTCTCGCGACAGTTCGCGCCCGCAGTGACGTCATGCGTCGCGCGATCACGTCTTTCTTCTCGCGATCATGCACCGCGAGACAACTGAAAACAAGATGGCCGCGCCCGCGAACAACCGCAGGGGTAAGTTGGCGACCCGCAAACATGCAGAAAATATCGCGAACGGCGGAAAAAAAACTTCTGCATCTTCGCGATATTTCCGCGTGTTTGCGGAGATTTGTAACATTTTCGCGATAATTTGCGAAAGTGAATTTCGCAAATTCCGCCCACCCCTACATACAACAAACATTGACCACAGAGAAGCAAGCCTTTGTGAAGGACATGCAAAGCAACAAATCAAAAGCGATGGGTGGGCTCCAAGCCCACAGAGTTGATACAGCATGGCTCAAAGTGACAGCGCATTTGCTGCCTAGGCTCGACCTAAGAGCTTACCACGTCTGAAGGCTGCTAGTGAGATATTTGGCTTCCAAATGTTGAAATGGCTTCATGTCACCAGGGACAACCTGTCAGCAGATCTCGGTTTTCTGTTAACGCAATGCACTTTGGGTGTTGGAGTTTTAGTTTCCATCAATTGAACCAAGAAGGCTGAAGGTCCGGATTGGAATAATTGATAAAGTAAGAAAACAGGACTGCAAAATATTTCCGAATGACATGAAGTCAGCTGCACAAACGTCCCTTCTACCTGCAGATCGAGGTGTCCAGTGTTCAGATGTCAGTAGATGTGAATGTAGGATTCCAAGTTACCCAGATGCCATCAACATCACCCCAACAACATTTAGAGTTTTAAGGGGAGCTGCTGCCTACCGAATTTGGGGGCATATTATCAAGACAGGTGATAAAATTATCGCAGGCGTTGTGGCAGAAGCTCCCACAAGAACGGAAGAGATACTAAGGTGCCTTTTTTTAAGTTTAAGGAACTGATCCAGTACCTTTTTGTTGTTCTTTGTATTCTAGTTCTTGTGGTGTTGATGTCCTGTTTATATGTTTGGGACTTCAAGTACCAGAATGCAAAGCAAAAGCCAGAACTGGGTTCTCAAATCATGCAAGGGTGCAAGTTCAATGTATTGAGTGAACGAGACGAAGACTCCCAGAATGCATTGTGTACCAGGTATGCACCTGTCATTCAGATCTGTTCATAGCTTCCTACTCCCTGCTGTGCAGACTATCCTCCTCTAAAGGCCAGTCTTTCCCGGACTCACAAACCCCTCTTTGCTCAAGCCTCCTTCTGCCTCATTGCATTCCCTTGGCTGCAAAGCCCTCCTCCTGTGTTAGTTATGAAGTGCCCCAGCTCTGTGCACGAGGAGCTCTTCCCGAATGTTTTTTGTGCAGTCTCTTACGCATATTTACGTTTATTCCATTATGTATTCAGGATTTCAAGTACCAGAATGAAGAGTATAAAAAAACTACATTGGCAAAGCCAGTGGGCCTGGCTTTAAGGTGCCAACGCACATAAACTCGGGCATTCCCAAACGTTGCTTCTCACTTTGAAGCTTGCCCAATACTTGAAAAGGTAACAAAAACAAATGCTTTCTGTATAAAATGCATCTAGAAGTGAAAGGATCGAATGTGGCAAACAGCATGAGGTCTGGGTGTGCTGTTCTGACATGATCGAGTCCCTCCATGGTTTCCAACAAAAGCACTGGTTAGAAGGTGTGTTAGACTCGGGGGTCTCTGGTTGGCGCAAGGTTGCCCTTGTGTCAAGCAGGAACCCTCTCCTCTACGTCAGGGCGCAGGATAACCCTTTGTGAATGACACTTGCTCACCCTCTAGGTGCGTGGCGTGAGCAGCCAAGGCGATTCCTCAGGCGTTGTTGGTTAAGCACTTACAATCACACACACAGTAAATACATCAATCCCCCCAGAAACGGACACCAGACTTGGATATGTAGAAAAATACGCTTCTTTATGTAAAAATAGGTATATATATCTCAGCAGACTTATCACAAGACCAATAACGTTTTCGCTATGCCACCAGGTTGTAAAGCAGGCAAATGTTCGTTGTTCGTAGCTTCAAATGGACACTTTGTAGTCTCTTGCAAATGTTACTTGTGGTTCCAGTACTCACAGAGATCGGCTCCTGCGAACGGGGAAATAAGGCGTTGCGGGCCCCGAGCCCGATGCTGGAACTTCTTTCGTGATGGGGAGAGTCGGCACAGGTCGGTGCGACTCTCAGCTTGGGAAGTGTCTTGGGTCCTCGATCAGCGGGTGTGGGCAGGTAGGCAGGCGCGGCCAGCGACCCTCAGCACGGTGGTGCAGGGGGGGTCTCCACAGCGGGGGCGGCGCGGCCTGAGATGTCCGGGGATAGCGAAGCGGGGTCACAGGGCACGGTCAGTGCAGCTGGATGACCCGGCGTAGATCACAGTCGTCGGACGGGGTGATAGCGCGTTCAGCGCGCTCCAGTGGCAGGCGGTGACAGGGATGCAGGCAACCTAGCCCGGGGACAGAGAGCGGCTCCGGACGGAGCGGGGCTCTCACGGGGTTGAGGCAGGCAAGCTTCTGAGTGTCACGGCCCTAGGAGGGGCGATGAGGGGCGCAGTCTCTTTCCAGCGGGATGCACACACGGCTCGAATCGGAGGACGAGCAAAAGCACAGAGAACCCACTGGTCCTGGGGTTCAGTTCAGGGGGCAAGCTCAGATCAAGCCCTTGGAGAATGTTTAAAGCACAAAGTAGCAAAGTCTTTTCAGTAGTCTCTTCCTCTCCTTTCTCAGCAAGGCAAGCAGCAGGCCAGCTCCTCCAGCGTCTTCTTCTCCTTCTAGTCGGGCAGAGGTTCTTTGTGGTAAAACAGGATTCTGATTTCTTAGGAGCCAGGCTCCTACTTTTATACCATGATTCTTTTGTTCTTTAGCGCCAGGGGGCCTGGGCCTGGCTCAGTCCAGTTCTGGAGCACTTTGTTATGGTGACTCTGCTCTTTCCTTTCAGCAGCAGGGCAGAGACATCAGCCGCTCCACAGGGGGCGGCGCCGGCTTTGTGGTGGCAGAGCACAGGTCTTATTCAAGAGTCAAGGTGTACTCCTCCCACCCATCCTGGTGTCATCTCTCTACCCACCACCTGGCAGCCAACCTGTCTCTGGGGATTCCCCAACCCTGCTCCTTACTGTTGCTAGGCAGAACACACACACACAGCAGAGGCGGACTGAAATGGCCAGGTCAGTAAATACTAACTTTCTAAAAGTAGTATTTACAAACCCAGGATATTAAAATAAACTTGACTACAAGAAGTATTTTATTATTCTGAGTTCAGGCATACTAAACTTGACATTCTACCATGCTCTCTGAGTCTACTGAGGTCACAGCGTGTAGTGACTCCAGCAGCCCATTCTGGCCTATGGAGAGCAGGTAGCCTTCAATAGTGAAAAACGAAAATGGCTGTAATTCACTACTAAGACATGCCACACACATCAGGGCATGTCCTACCTTATGCCTACAATGCACCCTGCCCGTGGGCCTACCAGAGGGGTGGCTAATATGTAGGTAAGGGAAGGTTTGGGGACTGGCAAGTGGGGCACTTGCGCAGTCAGCGCGACGGTCCCAGACCGCGCACAGGGTCTGCGGTGGCAGACCCTAGACACATTTTACAAGGCCGCTTTCTGTGGGTGGCGCAACCAGCGCTGCAAGCCCACCAGCAGCATTGGCATTCACAAGCCCTGGCACCCCTGGTGCACTTTACTGGGGACTGACAGTGAATCCAATAAACCAATCCTGAACATCAATTACAGGTGCACTTTACCTAGGGAGCACTTGCACTGCGGCACGGATTAGCCGTGGCGCAGTGCCCTGAGCGGACAACACCAGCAAAACAATCGAGGCACACCATCAAAAAGTGGAAGGGAAACTCACGCCAAGGTGCCAGGTCTAACAAGGTGGAATGATACCCCAAGCGGCCAAGAGAGTGATGTGAGGGAGTGATTAAGGGAGTGATACTTCGAGGAGGGATCAATGCCCATCCTATGTACATTTTAAAGAATTGGTAGCAATACGTCTTCAGACAGCTGCACTGTCAAGCCAGACCTAATAGTGCAGGTAATGAGCTTCTCAGAGGTTGGAATATCAAACTCCGAGAGCTGTGTCTGGCGTTCTAGATGATGCTTTTCCTACCTGCAATGAGGATCTCACTCAAGGACCACTGTCTGCCCCAAAAACGCCTACGAGGAAGCCTCATACCGACCCCACCAAAGTCATGCGCGAGGACGGCACCAGCAGCCCCTTCAGGTATGGTTTGAGAGGGTATATGCTGCTCTTTAGTGTCCAACTTACACCCACTTCTCCCATTCCCACCATAGCTGCCAGCTGTCCTCAAGGTATGTGTGACATATTTACTCAGGATTTTCTTCTTAAACTCATGGCTTTGCATTCTGGGACTTGTAGGTTTACCATTAATATTTCAAGTAGAGTCTAAAAATATCACAATTTCACAAATATCACAAAGTGCTGATGTCCAAAATCCAGGACCCGCTGCAAGTGTTCAGCGGGGCACTGGTCATGCCAGGGGCGTTGCTTCTATTGGTGCAGCAGGTGTAGAGGCACCAGGGCCAACATCCCTGGGTAGCCCATTGAACCCTGATTCTTGCTTTATTTTCCTACCAGAAGCAGTCAAAGGGGCGGTTTTCCTTGCTTGCATCAGGGTCCATGGCACCTTGCTGCACCTCTGCCTCCTTTTCAGCTGTACACCTAGTGTGTCCAGTTAGCCCCCTACCTCCACCTACATCCAGGGCACATATCAACTCCTGCTAACAACCAATCCCGATCTCTAAGGTTTAGCACCACCAAAGTCTGTCTTCAGTGCCGTATCTGCCAAGAGCTTCTTCAACAGCCACCTCCTTTGATGCCTTCCTCTGCCACCCCCTCTGTTACTCCCGCTGCCACCCCTGCTGCCACACAGACTGCCACCCCCACAGCCACCCACACTGCCATACCTGCTGCCACTGCACTGCCATCCCCACTGCCACTTACGCTACCACCCCTGCGGCCACACAGACTGCCACAGCCACCTACACTGCCCTCTCCGCTGATCCCCCACTGCCACTCCTACTGCCCCCACTGCTCCCACACAGACTGCCACAGCCACATACACTACCATCCCTGCTGCCACCGCACTGCCACTGCACAGCCACTCCACTGCCACACAGACTTCCACCCCCACTGCCACCCCACAGCCACCCCCGCTGACACCCCCACTGCCACCCCACTGCCACCTCCGCTGCCACACCTACTGCCAACCTTACTGCCATCTCTGCTGCAACCCTCAGTGCCACAGCGATGCCACCCTCTACTGCCACCCCGCTGCCATCCCCACTGCCCAAAACCCGTTGCCAAACCTCTGCAGTAGCTCTGCTGCTCATTACCTCAGTCCAGCAATGTGTCCTCCTCATGCCGGTCATCTCCATGACTCCAGACACTCCTCTGTGCCCCCTCTCTGTAGGACAGCTCCCCACCAAGAGCTGGCACCCACCAGAGACAGACACCTGAAGCCGGGCAGTGGCCTGCCAAATAGGGCCAGTCCGCACCCTCCGTGAGCTGAAAACAGCGAGCGCCTCCCTCCCTGAAATACATAGCTCCAGCGCTTTAAGTGGGCTGGGTCTGTCCGGGTCTGAGCACCGGCATTTATTTTCAGGGGGCCTTGTCACGGGTCTCTATAGGGTTCTATTTTCGGGCCTCGCAAAGGTAGTCCGTTTTCTTTTTTTAAATTGGACTGCAGTGAGAGCATGCACATCGCTCACTACTGAGAAGTGAAGACGTCTTGCCAGGTGATGCACGTTGTAGGAGAAGGGAAATCCTTTAAAGAGAGCCATTTTCTCTCAGGATTTCCCTTTGCTTTTTGCAGCGCAGCCGCAGCAACATCATCGTGGGATGATTAGGAGAGAGACGACCAGGTGCACAACGCCCATTGCCCCGGGCTGGGACAGCTTCCCGGGCGCACACACACAGCCGCACCCGAGTACTTCACAGGTCTTTAAAAGATCATTTGCTTGTAAATGAGGCTCTGTTGTTTTTCACCCCATTTTGGAGCCCCTGCATCCACACTCTGCCTATTGCTGAAAGAATTAGCCTCCCCCGAAATATGCTTGTAGTTGCGCCTCTGGAGACGACCACAGGCAGCCAACTCCAGCACGACCCTGCTCTGACCTTTCACTGTGTCTTGTTTTAGTGCTATGAAAACACACGCTTTGCCTGGCTCACTTAGTTCTCACCCTCCCCTCCTTAATATGAAGATAGTAGCATTGGAATTACCTTTAAATTCCTATACTGTGCTTCACATGGAAATATAGAAGGGCAGGCTCTCAGCGCCCCAAATTAGCTGTTTGGTATACTCTCTCAAATGTAAGAACTACAGGTATTCAGTGTCTGTCAGTCACAGGCAATATAAAGCAGTGGTCCTATATAGAAATGGACAAAAGGTTATGTTTCTGAATTAGCGTCTTACACTAAAAAGCTGGTTTACATTTCTTTCGCTGGATCAGCCTTTGTTTAAAACACCACCAGAGAAGGGTGGTGAACTCTGGTCCACAAAGAGCGACTGAAAGCTTTCTTGTTCTTTATCAGAAACATCTGCCTGTCAATGGTTATCACCAGCCTTTTTGGCCCCTTAAGAGGCTGGGTGAATGAGTATAATACGGGGTGTTTAGGATTGGGGCAGAGAGCGCACGGAAAGAAGGACGGATAGATGAATAAAGGGTGAGTGGATGGATGGCCAGATGGATGAATGGATAGCTAGATGAATGGATGGATGGAAGGATAAATGGATGCATGGACCAGTACTTAGTATAGGCGGGTGGGCTGATAGATGTTTAGGATTGGTTCTGGGACAGATGGATGTATGGATGTATGGGCGTATGGATGGATGGATGTCACGGTGCTTAGATGCTTAGGATAGGTCCAGGGACACATGTATGTATAGAAAGATGGATGGATTGCTGGATGGATGAATGAATGAATGAATGAATGAATGAATGGATGGATTGCTGGCTGGATGAATGGATGGGTGGATGAATGGATGGATGGATGGATGGATGGAAGGATGAATGGACCAGTACTTAGGATAGGCGGGTGGGCTAATAGATGCTTAGGATAGGTGCAGGGACAGATGTATGTATGTATGTATGTATGTAGGTAGGAATGTATGGATGGATTGAAAGATGGTTGGATGGCGCAGTGCTTAGGATGGATGGATGCAGGGCTTTCACTGGGCCGGTTCTGAGCACCGGCAGTTATTTTCAGGGGGCCTCGAACGGGTCTCTATCGGGCTCTATTTTCGGGCCTCGCAAAGGTAGTCCGTTTTCTTTTTCTTTTTTTATTGGACTGCAGTGAGAGCATGCACATCGGTGTGCACATGCTCATTTTCCTCACTACTAAGAAGTGTAGACGTCATGCCGTGTTGTAGGAGGAAGGGGAATCCTTTAAAGGGAGTGTTTTCCGAAGGTAGGATAATTGGAGGGGATTTTCTTAAGCACACGATGCTAGTTATCTTGATTTAGACCATGCCCCTACTTGGATAGGCCACACCCCTTTAAGAGGTTTGCCCCGCCCCTTTTAGTGCACCCCCAGTTTTTTTTCCCACTTAAAGCCCTGCATAGCGCCGATAATAACCATGTGTGGATCTGAAGGCGCGTCACCGGCACCCAGGGTGGCCTGCTGGGACTGTGCGGCCAGCCAGACTGCTGCTGTGTGTCTTCAGTCCAGGGTCTGTGGTAGGGATGTGAGGCACACAGACGCAGTGAGACTCGCGTGAAACCAGTGACGTGTCAGAGGGAGAATGACACCAAACGATGAGAGGATGAAAGGCAGAGGCTGCCCAGCAGAGATGTGACCCTATGATCTGCAGAGAAAGACACACATACATACACACACACACAAACACACACACACATACAATCAAACCCACACACAAACACATAAACACACACACACACACACACACACATACACACAGACACACGCACACACACATACACACGCACGCACACACACACATACAAACACTTCCTTTTGTTGCTCAACTCGCTGAGATACATCCATGGCTTTGACACTAGCCCGATATGAGGAACAAAAGGTTCTCCGTCACTCCCGCCATGGCCCAGTGCCAGGTGCTTTCAATGGCAACTCATACGGTTTGACCCCCGCGCACCCCCATGCCCTTGAACATGGCCTGGGGTTCACGAGCCTTCCAACCCGGGATACCTCAAAGCTCCCAATATGCCAGGTCTCGAAACAGAATTCAGGTTGTGGTGTTAGCCACGTGAATGAGAAATGACATGGCACCCTGACCCCCACTGAGATACGAAAATATTACGCAGGTTTTCCGAGGCGTGTCAGAAACCTCCTGGGGTCAAGTTCACCCTGATTAACCCCTAATGTTCTTCGGCGGGACTGTCCGTCCCCACTCGCTGCATGTAAACATATGTTCTGTATATCTGTAGCGCGTGTGCTGCAACAGAGCGCTGGACATTGCAAGGTTGAGATCTAAGCGCTATGCCCGACAGGAGAGGAAGGTTCGAGATGGTTTACGAGAGGAAGGCGTGGAATCTGGACTACCTAAAGCTGCAGCTTTAGTTTGAGGGACACGGATTGATTTAAAGGCTCTGGCTATTTAAAGCGTAGAATACTTCAGAGGACTGTGCTGAAAATAGGGGTATTCTATTAACACTCAAAACAAGGGCACCCAGCATTTAATTGGGGGGCAGGTTCAAATTTCCTTGTCGGTTGCATGTGTTCATGCACAATGGCTCATGTGTAATTTTCACATGTGCAAATTGCATTCCATAATGGGTGCACATGTGAAATGTAGGCGGTACGTCTATACTAATGGTTTCACAGCACAAACTCTGAAACTGAGTCTGTCTGTGAGCAATTAACAGGGTTCTCACATTGGAACCGACATTTGATTACCAAGAACTTTACGTGGCTATTGTGTGTGTGTGTGTGTGTGTGTGTGGGTGTGGGAGGGTCCAGGGTGGGGTCCCAATTAGCCGTATTCAGGAACCGAAAGACTTATCCTCAAATGCTCTAGATAAGCTCCTAGAACAAAGCACACTGAAAATACAAAATGTAGTGCTGATAGGCGCTATTATTTGCCAGGCCCCTAGGGCACTCACTAAGGAGTCTAGAACTATAGCTCAAGGGCAGTGCGCATGCCTAATTGTCCGGAGGGAAAGGTAAACATTTACACTGATAGCCTTCAGCGTGGCCCATAACTTTGACTGCCTATGGGCTGAAAGAGTATTTATTACCTCTAGTGGAGCTAAGATACAACATGGGCATCTCATTTCTAGGCTTTTGAATGCTATTACTCTCCCCAAAAGATTAGTGTTAGAAGGCGACCTCAGAGGGGCCCGGAGGGGGCCCTGACTGTCCTGAGACCAACCCTCGAGGTATCGTAGCCGGGCACTGGCGGGAGACTCCTCAGGGGAGGAATCTCGTATCTAGGATCGTACACTCGGCACCACACGACAAAGAGACACCACACCGAGAGTTCTTAAGAGCAAATCTTTATCAGATCGGAGTGGTAAGATCTTTATGATCAGCAAGGCAAGATATATACAAGTAGAGCGCGGGCTCACAAAGTCTTGGAGGGGGGTTAGGAGGTAGCGGGACAGTCTTTGGGGGGAATGGCTCAAATGCAGGAGCGTATCCGGCGCACAGCTCACAATCCTCGAGCTGGGGGATACGCTTGTCGTCGTGGGGTCCGGCGGGACCAAGGGAGTCTGTGGGCGCTGCGAGATACTCAGCAGGCTCGAGTACAAGTTCGGAGGTCTTACGATCGTCAGGGAGCCGCGAGTCACTCAGCAGGGCTCAAGCACAAGTTCGGAGGTCTTACGATCTTCAGGGAGCCGCGAGTCACTCAGCAGGGCTCAAGCACAAGTTCGGAGGTCTTACGATCTTCAGGGAGCCGCGAGTCACTCAGCAGGGCTCAAGCACAAGTTCGGAGGTCTTACGATCTTTCAGGGAGCCGCGAGTCACTCAGCAGGGCTCAGGTGTTTCCAAGGCGAATCTGCCGGACAGTCCCAGAGCACCCCTTGTTATAGTGCGACTCCTCTTTGATGTCCGGAGTCTGTGCAGGCAGGGGTCTTGTCACCTGGGGGTCGCTTGTTGGGGGTTTCCTGCCATTGTCCTTTGATCCTTTCAGGGCCGGGTCGGGAGGAGCCCCAGACACCCAGCAGGCGTGGAGCCAGCCCTCCGGGAGGCCGGCAGGTCGATCGAAACCCACCGTCCCAGGGAAGCGCAGAGGTGTGATGGAAACTGCTCCTCCCTCTCTCATCCCAAGGGGAGCGCGATGTCCTCCAGCCGGAGTGGCGCCTGTAGGCTAGGGTCGCGCTGGGGCCGGGCGGCCATCTTGGTGTATGCAGTGGGCACGCGGGCCCGGGGTGGCCAAAGGAGGAAGGCCTATGGACGGGGGAAGTCCGGGTCGGGTGCGTGTGTTCTGGTGGGAAGGATCGGCTAGGCCAGGGGCTCGGGGCTGGTGTGAGGTGCAGGGGTCAGGTCTGACTATGTTACGAGGGCCGGGTCTAACAATTAGCTATCATTAAATGCAGTGCACACAAGAAAGTAAAAGATGAGGTGGGACAGGGAAATGCTTTTACAGAGGAGATAGTGCAGACTACTGCCTTGGCAGAACAGTCACTGATGTATGTAGTAGAGAGGACTGATGACGAAGGGGAGGAATATGATCCTTATGTGGAAGTGAAGTCAGTACAAATGTTGGCAGATGAGGAAAAAAAGATAAAATGGCAGGGGAAAGGGTAGGTGTTTGACCAAAACCATCAGGCATGGATGGGAGGTTCAAATGGAAATATATGGATTCCACCAGAGAGTTTTGTTTTGCCCATGGTCCCAATGACACATGGACCAGCTCATGTTAGAGCAGATGGGATAGTAAACATCATTTCAAGAATATGGTAAAACAATAGAGTCAGGAAAGTGACTATGTTTATGTTTATGTTTATGCAATTTTTATAGCGCGCAACTACCCGGGGGTGTCTCGGCGCTCAGAATACAGAACCATAGCTATGTCAGAAATTATAATGAAAAAAAACAGGTTTTTAGTTTTTTCCTAAAACTGATGAGCGTGGGAGCCGTCTTAATGTGGAAGGGTAATGCGTTCCAAAGCTTGGCTGTGGAGATCGTGAAGCATCTGTCGCCCCAGTTGGCCCTTTTTGTTCGTGGGACTTTAAGCAACTATAAGTTTCTGTAAGAATTGTATCGTTTGTGCTCAGCATAATGTGGTAAATAAATTTCAGTCCCAACAGGTCATTTTTGCCAGAATATCCCTTTGAATGTTTACAGATGGATTTCATGCAGATGCCTCCAAGCAGTCGGAAACGTTATGTGCTAGTTGTCATATGCAGTTTTAGTAACTGGGTGGAAGCATTTCCATTAAAAGACAACACAACGATAGCCAATTTTATGTCCTTGTTGTTAGCTATAGCTATGATCAGATTTGCCCCTCGACAGATTACCTTCTATGGGAGATAGAGATTTTAAATTTCTTTCGTGGAACGTCATTGGTTTAAGATGTCTGCTTAGACAAAGATTAGCTATGAAATACTTAGAGCAGAGCCCAGCCCAGATATGCCTTATCCAGGAGACCCATCTAAATCTCCTAGAGTCGCACTACTTTTTCAAGGTATCCCTGGATAAAATACTTCTGTACATCAGAACAGACTGCCCATTGTAAAGGGGTTGCTATTTTGATCAAACAAGGAGCGGGATGTGTAATAAAATCTTTTATAACAGATGAAACTGGGAGATGGGTGATAGCTAAATTAGATTTTGGCGGAACACAGTTAGCATGTATATCCTTCTACGGGCCAAATATTGACGATCCTACACATTTATGTAAACTTCAATGGAATCTGATGGAAGCTACTATTTCCATAATAATTGGAGGGGACTTTAACGTGTTGCTTGATCCCCTATGTAGGTGTGCCCCGGGTCCGTCAGGCTTTAAACAATATGATGCACGACTTGGAGCTTTTAGACATATGGAGGGCTAAGAAGGGCAATACACAGGGTTTTATCTTCATTAGTAAGAAACAAGGTCATTTATAGACTATGCCTTGGCAGATAGATCCATTATAGACGACATAACGTCAATTAGCATTCAGCCAAGCCATATATCAGACCATTCTCCGGTTGCCTTCTCCTTAGCGGGGAGTACGTATGTCATGAGATCTAGATGCAATAATAGCAGCAACTCTGTGCTGCTTAACCAATCGCACAGCTTTGGAAAAAAGTGATTTACACATTTATCATAGTTCCAATTAATTTTTATTCTTGAGTTTTCACGGTTCATTCAGCTTGACTGATTTATATCACGATAAAACTGTCCAAACTCCCATTGCTTCACACGATGTGGTTGTGCCAATCCAGGCCTCTTACCATATCACGTACGGGACATATAATTCATGTAGAACATTTTAATTTCTTAATCCCAATGCATTTCGGGTCCACTTGTTTGGAAACTCCCATTGCTTCACATGATGTGGTTGTGCCAATCCAGTCCTCTTACCATATCGCGTACGGGACATATAATTAATTTCTTAATCCCAATGCATTTCGTGTCCACTCGTTTGGCCCTTCTTCAGGGGAAGCTGTTAAAATTTAAACATGACATAAAGACCCAAATTAAAATCTCACATAAGGCAGCATTGTGATATTTTCCACATTTTTTTACATGTAGTAATGATATCCATGTTTTTACCCTTTTAAATAAACTACGTTCCCTAGATAACGTTCAAACCCTGCCGAGAGCTTACTACATGCATAACCTTCCCCACTCCATCCTCGATATTAAACCTCCCTATATACCTGCATGGCTAAGTAAACAATCAACCCTCCCTCGTGCTGTTTGTGAGCCCTCAGTAATGAAGTGAACCTTGAATCCCTGCAGCCAGCCTTTGTGCAATATGCCTGAGCCCAGTCTCCTACCAGCTTAAACACATAACCTCCCACGGTACCATTTTGTCTAATTTACCAGTTAACGTTACAATGCTATTCACGTCCGCTCTATATACTTCTCTCTTTACGGCTACCAACTCGACCGGATACTCGAGCGTGTCTAAACGCGTGATTTTAAACTGTTCCTCTGGCGCCAAAACCACCAATCCCAGCTGCTTAATCGACCTTGATTATATCCAATAAGAGACTGCGAATCCATCCGCCCTTGGGGTTTGGTGGCTGCTGACACCCGCCTCCACAAGGGAGTCATCCTCAGAGCTGCTGTGGCCCTCAGCTGGGGGGGATGGTGCTGACGACTCCTCTGTGTGGCTGAAATCGCCCTCCGTGCCACTGGGTCCCCACACTCCTCTCCTTCTGTCCCTGTCAGGCTCTGTGGCTCCTCCTGGTCCGTGGAGCTGTCCCCTCCTGTGGCCGTGGATGTATCTGGATAGGAATAGGAAGTAACAGAACTACATCAGTCACCTGCACCGACTGCACACACCACAGTGAGTTCATCACATCACAGGGCAAGCCCTGGCATCATCAGCTGAACACAGATCAAAGTGCCAACACTGTTTAGGAGAAGACAATTGTCATTCTCGACATCAACCATGGCACACATATCCCTCCTTGACTTTCACATATATGTCTGTTGCATGTTTGATGCTAACACCCCAATGTGCCAACATGCACCACCCACACATCAGTTGTACATGCAAGTGAACATGTAGGAGTATGTCACTATACACACAGCACATCTCTTGCTACTGACTCAGTACAGGTGTCCGGATGAAGGGATGGGCAGAGACTCATTTCACATGCTTGTGATGCATGCCAGCAACACACACTATGATGTACTCATGTCCTGATGGGCAATGCCACAATGGGGTGCATGGTGCACACTTGAACACAATGCAGGATCACTCATAGCAAGTTAAATGCCATGGCACTGGGATGCCCTGAAAGTCAGTCAACCCTGTCTCCTGTCACAGGGGCAGGGCATCCAGACAACAACAATATGCACTGATTCACAATCCTAGCTCAGGGGTAAAGCTAACTCTGCAGATGACTGGCGCACTTGCCCATCCCATGCAAACAACATATCCAGGACCCATAGGAACCCGCATCATGCAAATCAGACATATGATATGAGTCTCTGCAAACACAAATCCCTGTACATTAGCACATCACAGTCTGCCATGCATGTAACCTAGCTGCATGAAGGACACAGTTGCATACACCATTGTGCGCTGTCAGATGATCACACACCTATATGTCACACAGGTCTTGTCTCTCACAGTCACATTGCAGATGTCATGCTGACCCTCTGAATCATGGACACCCTAGTTGTACGTAATAACAAGCCACACCCTAATGACACAGAGGCAGACACCTGAGGGCACATGTCACTAAGCACAACCTGCAATTTCATACACAGGAGTGGGATTACAGAGTGTTTCTAAATGCCCTTGAGGAGGCATGACTGGCAAGGTCTACGTGAAACAGTGTTTGGCCCTGGACAGTAGTCAGGTGGCTAAGCAAGTGAGACATACTTGATATACATACTCCTGAGGCCCAAAAATTGGAGTCCCCTGCTGCATGGGTTTGTTTGGAATACCCCAGCCCCATGTTGCGAGTCAGACAAGCAATTGGTACACATCTCAAGGGCACACACAGATCACATGTCAGATCTCAGGCATTGTGTAAACAAATGACCCACCCATGAGTCACAGGAACAGTAGATGTGAAGGACGTCTAACATGGGCTTCAATTGGAATTCCATAGAGTATATTATCAAGACCATTTTCGCCGTTTTAGCGGCAGTTTTCTGCTGCTAAAGCGGCGATAATTTTATCGCCTGGCTTGATAATATGCCCCTACGTGAGAGGAAGGTGGTCTGTGCACTGTTCAATGATCACACTGAGTGAGAGGAGGCAGTCTGTGCACTGTTCATTGTTCACACTGGGGGAGAGCCTGTGCCCAGTTCACTTCTCACACTGACATTAAGGGAGGCCTACGCACGGATCATTGCTAACACTACGTGAGAGGAAGGTGGTCTGTGCACTCTTCAATATTAATGCTGAGAGGAAAGTGGCCTGCACACTGTTTGTTGTTCATACTGAGTGAACAGAAGGCGGTCTGTGCACTCTTCATTGTTCACACTGAGTGAGAGAAAGGTGATCTGTGCACAGTTCATTGTTCACACTGGGTGGGAAGGGACTGGCCTGTGCACTCATTATTGTGGACAATGTGTGAGAGGAACGCGGCCTGTGCACAGTTCATTGTTCACATTGAGTGAGAGGAAGGCGGCCTGTGCACAGTTCATTGTTCACAGTGGGTGAGAAGAAGGCGGCCTGTGCACTGTTCATTGTTCACACTGGGTGAGAGGAAGGCGGCCTGTGCACTGTTCATTGTTCACACTGGGTGAGAGGGAGGCGGTCTGTGCACTGTTCATTGTTCACACTGGGTGAGAGGAAGGCGGTCTGTGCACTGTTCATTGTTCACACTAAGTGAGAGGAAGGCGGTCTGTGCACTGTTCATTGTTCACACTGGGTGAGAGGAAGGCGGTCTGTGCACTGTTTATAGTTCACATTGACTGAGAGGAAGGCGGCCTGTGCACTGTTCATTGTTCACACTGAGTGAGAAGAAGGCGGCCTGTGCACTGTTCATTGTTCACACTGTGTGAGAGGAAGGCGGCCTGTGCACTGTTCATTGTTCACTCTGGGTGAGAGGGAGGCGGCCTGTGCACTGTTCATTGTTCACACTGGGTGAGAGGAAGGCGGCCTGTGCACTGTTCATTGTTCACACTGTGTGAGAGGAAGGCGGCCTGTGCACTGTTCATTGTTCACACTGGGTGAGAAGAAGGCGGCCTGTGCACTGTTCATTGTTCACACTGTGTGAGAGGAAGGCAGCCTGTGCACTGTTCATTGTTCACAATGGGTGAGAGGAAGGCGACCTGTGCACGGTTCATTGTTCACATTGAGTGAGAGGAAGGCGGCCTGTTCGTTGTTCACACTGGGTGAGTAGAAGGAGGTCTGTGCACTGTTCATTGTTCACACTGGGTGAGAGGAAGGCGGCCTGTGCACTGTTCATTGTTCACACTGGGTGAGAGGGAGGCGGCCTGTGCACTGTTCATTGTTCACACTGGGTGAGTAGAAGGAGGTCTGTGCACTGTTCATTGTTCACACTGGGTGAGAAGAAGGCGGCCTGTGCACTGTTCATTGTTCACACTGAGTGAGAAGAAGGCGGCCTGTGCACTGTTCATTGTTCACACTGGGTGAGAAGAAGGCGGCCTGTGCACTCTTCATTGTTCACACTGAGTGAGAAGAAGGCGGCCTGTGCACTGTTCATTGTTCACACTGGGTGAGAAGAAGGTGGTCTGTGCACTGTTCATTGTTCACACTGGGTGAGTAGAAGGAGGTCTGTGCACTGTTCATTGTTCACACTGGGTGAGAGGAAGGCGGCCTGTGCACTGTTCATTGTTCACACTGAGTGAGAAGAAGGCGGTCTGTGCACTGTTCATTGTTCACACTGGGTGAGAAGAAGGCGGCCTGTGCACTCTTCATTGTTCACACTGAGTGAGAAGAAGGCGGCCTGTGCACTGTTCATTGTTCACACTGAGTGAGAAGAAGGCGGCCTGTGCACTGTTCATTGTTCACACTGAGTGAGAAGAAGGCGGTCTGTGCACTGTTCATTGTTCACACTGGGTGAGAAGAAGGCGGCCTGTGCACTGTTCATTGTTCACACTGGGTGAGAAGAAGGCGGCCTGTGCACTGTTCATTGTTCACACTGAGTGAGAAGAAGGCGGCCTGTGCACTGTTCATTGTTCACACTGGGTGAGAAGAAGGCGGCCTGTGCACTCTTCATTGTTCACACTGAGTGAGAAGAAGGCGGCCTGTGCACTGTTCATTGTTCACACTGGGTGAGAAGAAGGCGGCCTGTGCACTGTTCATTGTTCACACTGAGTGAGAAGAAGGCGGCCTGTGCACTCTTCATTGTTCACACTGAGTGAGAAGAAGGCGGCCTGTGCACTGTTCATTGTTCACACTGGGTGAGAGGAAGGCGGCCTGTGCACTGTTCATTGTTCACACTGAGTGAGAAGAAGGCGGCCTGTGCACTCTTCATTGTTCACACTGAGTGAGAAGAAGGCGGCCTGTGCACTGTTCATTGTTCTCACTGGGTGAGAGGAAGGCGGCCTGTGCACTGTTCATTGTTCACACTGGGTGAGAGGAAGGCGGCCTGTGCACTGTTCATTGTTCACACTGGGTGAGAGGGAGGCGGCCTGTGCACTGTTCATTGTTCACACTGGGTGAGAAGAAGGCGGCCTGTGCACTCTTCATTGTTCACACTGAGTGAGAAGAAGGCGGCCTGTGCACTGTTCATTGTTCACACTGGGTGAGAAGAAGGCGGCCTGTGCACTGTTCATTGTTCACACTGGGTGAGAGGAAGGCGGCCTGTGCACTCTTCATTGTTCACACTGGGTGAGAGGAAGGCGGCCTGTGCACTCTTCATTGTTCACACTGGGTGAGAGGGAGGCGGTCTGTGCACTGTTCATTGTTCACACTGGGTGAGAGGGAGGTGGTCTGTACACTGTTCATTGTTCACACTGGTGAGAGGAAGGCGGCCTGTGCACGGTTCATTGTTCACACTGGGTGAGAGGAAGGCGGCCTGTGCACTGTTCATTGTTCACACTGGGTGAGAAGAAGGCGGCCTGTGCACTGTTCATTGTTCACACTGGGTGAGAGGAAGGCGGTCTGTGCAGGGTTCATAGTTCACACTGGGTGAGAGGGAGGCGGCCTGTGCACTGTTCATTGTTCACACTGGGTGAGAGGAAGGCGGTCTGTGCACTGTTCATTGTTCACACTGGGTGAGAAGAAGGCGGCCTGTGCACTCTTCATTGTTCACACTGAGTGAGAAGAAGGCGGCCTGTGCACTGTTCATTGTTCACACTGGGTGAGAAGAAGGCGGCCTGTGCACTGTTCATTGTTCACACTGAGTGAGAAGAAGGCGGCCTGTGCACTGTTCATTGTTCACACTGGGTGAGAAGAAGGCGGCCTGTGCACTCTTCATTGTTCACACTGAGTGAGAAGAAGGCGGCCTGTGCACTGTTCATTGTTCACACTGGGTGAGAAGAAGGCGGCCTGTGCACTGTTCATTGTTCACACTGAGTGAGAAGAAGGCGGCCTGTGCACTCTTCATTGTTCACACTGAGTGAGAAGAAGGCGGCCTGTGCACTGTTCATTGTTCACACTGGGTGAGAGGAAGGCGGCCTGTGCACTGTTCATTGTTCACACTGAGTGAGAAGAAGGCGGCCTGTGCACTGTTCATTGTTCACACTGGGTGAGTAGAAGGAGGTCTGTGCACTGTTCATTGTTCACACTGGGTGAGAAGAAGGCGGCCTGTGCACTGTTCATTGTTCACACTGAGTGAGAGGAAGGCAGCCTGTGCACTGTTCATTGTTCACACTGGGTGAGAAGAAGGCGGCCTGTGCACTGTTCATTGTTCACACTGGGTGAGAAGAAGGCGGCCTGTGCACTGTTCATTGTTCACACTGGGTGAGCAGAAGGCGGCCTGTGCACTGTTGATTGTTCACGCTGGGTGAGAAGAAGGCGGCCTGTGCACTGTTCATTGTTCACACTGGGTGAGAGGAAGGCGGCCTGTGCACTCTTCATTGTTCACACTGGGTGAGAGGAAGGCGGCCTGTGCACTCTTCATTGTTCACACTGGGTGAGTAGAAGGCGGCCTGTGCACTGTTCATTGTTCACACTGGGTGAGAAGAAGGCGGTTTGTGCACTGTTCATTGTTCACACTGGGTGAGAAGAAGGCGGTCTGTGCACTGTTCATTGTTCACACTGGGTGAGAAGAAGGCGGTCTGTGCACTGTTCATTGTTCACACTGGGTGAGAGGAAGGCGGCCTGTGCACTCTTCATTGTTCACACTGGGGTAGAGCCTGTGCCCAGTTCACTGCTCACACTGACATTAAGGGAGGCCTACGCACGGATCATTGCTAACACTACGTGAGAGGAAGGCGGTCTGTGCACTCTTCAATATTAATGCTGAGAGGAAAGTGGCCTGCACACTGTTTGTTGTTCACACTGGGTGAGCAGAAGGCGGCCTGTGCACTATACATTCATCATGCTGAGAGGAAGGGGGCCCTTTCTCAGTTCGTTGTTCACACTGGGTGAGAGGATGGTGGCCTGTGCACGGTTCATTGTTCACATTGGGTGAGAAGAAGGCGGCCTGTGCACTGTTCATTGTTCACACTGGGTGAGAGGGAGGCGGCCTGTGCACTCTTCATTGTTCACACTGGGGTAGAGCCTGTGCCCAGTTCACTGCTCACACTGACATTAAGGGAGGCCTACGCACGGATCATTGCTAACACTACGTGAGAGGAAGGCGGTCTGTGCACTCTTCAATATTAATGCTGAGAGGAAAGTGGCCTGCACACTGTTTGTTGTTCACACTGGGTGAGCAGAAGGCGGCCTGTGCACTATACATTCATCATGCTGAGAGGAAGGGGGCCCTTTCTCAGTTCATTGTTGACACTGGGTGAGAGGATGGTGGCCTGTGCACTGTTCATTGTTGACACTGGGTGAGAGGAAGGCGGCCTGTGCACTGTTCATTGTTCACACTGGGTGAGAGGAAGGCGGTCTGTGCACTGTTCATTGTTCACACTGGGGGAGAGGAAGGAGGTCTGTGCACTGTTCATTGTTCACACTGGGTGAGAAGAAGGCGGCCTGTGCACTGTTCATTGTTCTCACTGGGTGAGAGGAAGGCGGCCTGTGCACTGTTCATTGTTCACACTGGGTGAGAGGATGGTGGTCTGTGCACTGTTCATTGTTGACACTGGGTGAGAGGAAGGCGGCCTGTGCACTGTTCATTGTTCACACTGGGTGAGAGGAAGGCGGTCTGTGCACTGTTCATTGTTCACACTGGGGGAGAGGAAGGAGGTCTGTGCACTGTTCATTGTTCACACTGGGTGAGAGGAAGGCGGCCTGTGCACTGTTCATTGTTCACACTGGGGGAGAGGAAGGAGGTCTGTGCACTGTTCATTGTTCACATTGGGTGATAAGAAGGCGGCCTGTGCACTGTTCATTGTTCACACTGGGTGAGAGGAAGGCGGCCTGTGCACTGTTCATTGTTCACACTGGGGGAGAGGAAGGAGGTCTGTGCACTGTTCATTGTTCACACTGGGTGAGAGGAAGGCGGCCTGTGCACTGTTCATTGTTCACACTGGGTGAGAGGATGGTGGTCTGTGCACTGTTCATTGTTGACACTGGGTGAGAGGATGGTGGTCTGTGCACTGTTCATTGTTCACACTGGGTGAGAGGAAGGCGGCCTGTGCACTGTTCATTGTTCACACTGGGTGAGAGGATGGTGGTCTGTGCACTGTTCATTGTTGACACTGGGTGAGAGGAAGGCGGTCTTTGCACTGTTCATTGTTCACACTGGGTGATAAGAAGGCGGCCTGTGCACTGTTCATTGTTCACATTGGGTGAGAGGATGGTGGTCTGTGCACTGTTCATTGTTCACACTGGGTGAGAGGAAGGCGGTCTGTGCACTGTTCATTGTTCACACTGGGTGATAAGAAGGCGGCCTGTGCACTGTTCATTGTTCACACTGGGTGAGAGGAAGGCGGTCTGTTCACGGTTCATTGTTCACAGTGGGTGAGACGAAGGCGGCCTGTGCACTGTTCATTGTTCACACTGGGTGAGAGGATGGTGGTCTGTGCACTGTTCATTGTTCACACTGGGTGAGAAGAAGGCGGTCTGTGCACTGTTCATTGTTCACACTGGGTGATAAGAAGGCGGCCTGTGCACTGCTCATTGTTCACACTGGGTGAGAGGATGGTGGTCTGTGCACTGTTCATTGTTCACACTGGGTGAGAGGAAGGCGGTCTGTGCACTGTTCATTGTTCACACTGGGTGAGAGGAAGGCGGCCTGTGCACTGTTCATTGTTCACACTGGGTGAGAAGAAGGCGGCCTGTGCACTGTTCATTGTTCACACTGGGTGAGAAGAAGGCGGCCTGTGCACTGTTCATTGTTCACACTGAGAGAGAAGAAGGCGGCCTGTGCACTGTTCATTGTTCACACTGGGTGAGAAGAAGGCGGCCTGTGCACTGTTCATTGTTCACACTGGGTGAGAAGAAGGCGGCCTGTGCACTGTTCATTGTTCACACTGGGTGAGAAGAAGGCGGCCTGTGCACTGTTCATTGTCCACACTGGGTGAGAGGAAGGCAGCCTGTGCACTGTTCATTGTTCACACTGGGTGAGAGGAAGGCGGCCTGTGCACTGTTCATTGTTCACACTGAGTGAGAAGAAGGTGGCCTGTGCACTGTTCATTGTCCACACTGGGTGAGAGGAAGGCAGCCTGTGCACTGTTCATTGTTCACACTGGGTGAGCAGAAGGCGGCCTGTGCACTGTTCATTCATCATGCTGAGAGGAAGGCGGTCTGTGCACTGTTCATTGTTCACACTGGGTGATAAGAAGGCGGCCTGTGCACTGTTCATTGTTCACACTGGGTGAGAGGAAGGCGGTCTGTTCACGGTTCATTGTTCACAGTGGGTGAGACGAAGGCGGCCTGTGCACTGTTCATTGTTCACACTGGGTGAGAGGATGGTGGTCTGTGCACTGTTCATTGTTCACACTGGGTGAGAAGAAGGCGGTCTGTGCACTGTTCATTGTTCACACTGGGTGATAAGAAGGCGGCCTGTGCACTGTTCATTGTTCACACTGGTGAGAGGAAGGTGGTCCGTGCACGGTTCATTGTTCACATTGAGTGAGAGGAAGGCGGCCTGTGCACTGTTCGTTGTTCACACTGGGTGAGAAGAAGGCGGCCTGTGCACTGTTCATTGTTCACACTGGGTGAGAGGAAGGCGGCCTGTGCACTGTTCATTGTTCACACTGGGTGAGAAGAAGGCGGCCTGTGCACTGTTCATTGTTCACACTGGGTGAGAAGAAGGCGGCCTGTGCACTGTTCATTGTTCACACTGAGAGAGAAGAAGGCGGCCTGTGCACTGTTCATTGTTCACACTGGGTGAGAAGAAGGCGGCCTGTGCACTGTTCATTGTTCACACTGGGTGAGAAGAAGGCGGCCTGTGCACTGTTCATTGTTCACACTGGGTGAGAAGAAGGTGGCCTGTGCACTGTTCATTGTCCACACTGGGTGAGAGGAAGGCAGCCTGTGCACTGTTCATTGTTCACACTGGGTGAGAGGAAGGCGGCCTGTGCACTGTTCATTGTTCACACTGAGTGAGAAGAAGGTGGCCTGTGCACTGTTCATTGTCCACACTGGGTGAGAAGAAGGCGGCCTGTGCACTCTTCATTGTTCACACTGAGTGAGAAGAAGGCGGCCTGTGCACTCTTCATTGTTCACACTGGGTGAGAAGAAGGCGGCCTGTGCACTGTTCATTGTTCACACTGAGAGAGAAGAAGGTGGCCTGTGCACTGTTCATTGTTCACACTGGGTGAGAGGAAGGCGGCCTGTGCACTGTTCATTGTTCACACTGGGTGAGAGGATGGTGGTCTGTGCACTGTTCATTGTTGACACTGGGTGAGAGGATGGTGGTCTGTGCACTGTTCATTGTTCACACTGGGTGAGCAGAAGGCGGTCTGTGCACTGTTCATTCATCATGCTGAGAGGAAGGGGGCCTTTCTCAGTTCATTGTTCACACAGAGTGAGGGGCAGGTGGTCGGTTCCAGATCATTGCTGACACAGAGAGGCAGGTGGCTTGTGACCTGTTCACTGTTGCCCTATTGTTTTTTTTCAAGTTTTATAACAGCAAAAGCAGGTGGTCGGCTCATCACCGTTCATTGTCTGTACTTCTCTCGTGCTCTGTCAGAGATGGTACAGACGAGGCCTGTGGTTTGTTCCTGCGAATGAAACTGTGTACCATAACAGGTGAGCTTTGGGATACACATGACGCAGTGTGTGATCTTGTGCACCCACATATCCCTTGAACCGCAAGGCACCGCCAAGAGAGAGGAGGGGAGTCAGGCACCAGTGTGAGCCCCTGAAGCTCAACACAGGCCTCTGGAAGGTCTCCTGCAGAGCCAGGGCTCTGGTGCTTTTCAGAAGGGCAGCTACAACCTGCACCCCAGACTGTGTTTGTCATGGTCTGGGAACTGGCACTGTTACAGACCTTCACCCCTGGAGGGGGAGGTGGTCCTCAATAGAGTTAAAGACTTCACCTTGAGGGGTGACTGACAGATCACAAGGGGAGGCTTCACCCAAGCCTCTCCTGGTACCAGCCTCAGGGTCTGATGTTCTCCTCCCTCCACCCTGTGCCCTCAGCCAGAGATGTGCAGATGGCACTGGGTGGAATGTGCTGATGGAGGGAGGGAGTGAGGGATGAGTGAGGGAGGGAGTGACTGACAGACCACGAGGGGAGGCTTCACCCAAGCCTCTCCTGGTGCCAGCCTCAGGGTCTGCTGTTCTCCTCCCTCCACCCTTTGCCCACAGCCTGAGATGTGCAGATGGCACTGGGTGAAATGTGCTGAGGCTGCAGGAGGTTCGTGTGTGATTGTCATCAGGAAGCGTGTGCTCTTTATTTCCTGGTGGTCTGATTGGATATCTTTGCTGACGCCATCTCCGGATACTTCTATATCATTGGACGATCATGATCTCTGAATGTGGGCTCCAGGGCTGAGGTCCAGGACACGCACTGAGAGCCTTTCAGCACCAAGGGCGAGGGTGGGAGAGAGGTGGTGAGGGAGGAAAGAGGCAGTGACGGAGGGAGTGAGGGAGGAAGGAGGGAGGGAGCTTGGCTCCAGGGCTGAGGACACGGCACTGAGAGCTTCTCAGCACAGAGGTGCGAGGGAGGGAGGGTGGAGGGAGGGAGCGAGGAAGGAAAGAGGGAGGGAGCGTGAGAGGTACAAGGGTTTGAGTCAATTAGTGAGAAATTCTTGCACATTTTTTATATATTCATATCAGGCATTGCTCTGATGCTATAACATGCTGCTCATGGAATGTTGTTCTCTTTAAGCAAATTAAGAAGAATGAAGTGGATATTCTAAATATCCATTCCATACCATAACATACCATACCATAACATACCATCCATACCATAACGTAACATAACATAACATAACATAGCACTTTCTAGTATATTTGCACAGGGATATGACTACCAGAATCAGAATCAGTCTCAGGGTGGGAGGGGCTGAGGCATGAAGGAGGGAGGGAATGACTGATGGATCATGAGGGGAGGCTTCACGCAAGCCTCTCCTGGTGCTAGCCTCAGGGTCTGATGTTCTCCTCCCTCCACCCTGTGCCCACAGCCAGAGATGTGCAGATGGCACTGGGTGGAATGTGCTGAGGCTGCAAGAGGTTCGTGTGTGATTGTCATCAGGAAGCGAGTGCTCTTTATTTCCTGGTGTTCTGATTGAATATAAGTTTGCAGAAGATAGGTCCGGATGCTTCTATCTCATTGGAAGATCATGTGAATGTGGGCTCCAGGGCTGTGGTCCACGACACGGCACTGAAAGCCTTTCAGCACAGAGGGGCGAGGGAGGGGGGGGAGAGAGGAGGGCAGGATAGAAGGAGGAGGGAGGGAGTGAGGGAGGAAGGAGGGAGGGAGCATGGCTCCAGGGCTGAGGTCCAGGACAGGGCACTGTGAGCCTTTCACCACCTGGGGCGAGGGTTCGAGAGAGGGGGTGATGGAGTGAGGGGAAGGGAGGAAGGATGGGGTGAGTGAGTGAGGGAGGGAAGGAGGAAGAGAAGGAGGAAGGAGGGAGGGAGGGAGGGAGCTTCAGAAGGTGCAAGAGTTTGGGTCATTCAGTGAGGAATTATTGCACATTTTTAATATATTTATATCAAGCATTGGTCTGATACTGTAAAAGGCGGCTCATGGAGTGTTGTTCTCTTCAAGCAAATTAAGAAGAATGAATGCTCGCTCCATCCTTCCAACTATTACGAAAGCTTCTAAAAATGGAAAGTGGATAATCTAAATATCCATTCCATACCATAACATACCATACCATACTATACCATACCAAAACATAACACTTTCTTGTATATTTGCACAGGGATATGACTACTAGAATCAGAATCAGTCTCAGGGAGGAGTTTCCGATGATATGGGTGTCCACCGTGGGGTGAGACAAGCATGTGTATCAGACCCACTTTCATTTATTATATACATTAACAAGTTGCACCTTTTTTAACAGATGTACCACAGGTCAAAGGCACGTCGCTCCCCTCGCTCTCATATGCGGATGACGCAGTTCTGATGGCACAAACGCCTAAAGCCGTGCGCCAGCGAGTGCATGCCCTCGTGGATTTTATGGGGTCCTTGGACTTACAAATGAACTATGCTAAGTCTTGCGTTATGGCACGTGGTCCCAAGAGACATCAGTTAACAACTCTTTCTCATAAGACAAAGAAAGGCCGTAGGCCTATAGGACAGTTGCACTAGTATTTATCCGTATTAGTTCATTAGGTAGCCACAGAGACTCAACTGTTTGTGATTCTACCGCCAACAGATCACTACACAAACCTACTTAGGACATACAGGACAGGAGTGTCTATTATCTACACATGTGTTATCATTGATGATCTCATTAATCTTTTTGAGAGACTTCACATTTCCATCATTGATGATGCCCAGACATCATAATTAATATAGACCAAATATATAAATTGTCCAACCCGTAATGGCGGGAGTGTACATTAGTAATACACAGGAGTCACGGAATCTTGATGAAAAAATCTTGATTTATTTCTACTCTTTTTGTAGATGTAAACATGAATTCAGCCCAGCCAACGCGTTTCGTCCTAAACGGACTTCCTCAGGGATGAAAAAGATTAAAACACATACAAAACATTTTTGATCAGATGTTTGCTTCTAAATCACCTAAATCATTTGCATACATTAATCAACAAATAATCAATACAAATAGACCGTGACTCCACCTACACCATTGGATCATATGTCCATTCATACAGGATCAGATATCTATAATGAATATTTCTAAAATGCACTGATACATATTGAAGACACCAGTTAGATAAGAAACAAAACAATGTGACTTTAAATAGATTCCAACAATACAGATCCGTTTACGATGATAGATGAAGACACTCCGCATTTCTTACTGTTGGCAGACAATCAATTTTCATGACCCCAAATTTTATAATCCTATTCCGTAAAACTCACGTGTAAGTAAATGCTCAAAAGCAGGCGTATCATCTCTAGTTAGGCTTTGCGTTGTAACTGAGTGGATCCCAGACGATAGTCTGAATAAAATATAGAATACAATGTTTCAGGATCCCTAAAATGTTACTTCAATCGTATTCTGATCAGATAAAGTTCTAATGTGTATAAAATACTAACATCAAAGATGAGTCATCAAATATTCTATGTTCAACTCCAATTTATTTATTCCAACCCTCCATCTTCCTCATCAGAAGTGGATTCATTATGATCAACAAAAACAAATTTTTATACAAAATAAGACATAACCCATCCACAACACCCAGTGATTAATGATTATACGACCCACACTACCTACAAGACACTTTTAATAAGCTGTTATCTACAGCTCACCTGTGGAAAGAACCACAACAGATACAGATGGTCATCACTCCACAGAAATTAATAAATGGACAAAGGGACAGTAAATGCAATTAATATTAAACTGTAATAAACAAACATGTACTCTTTATATAGATTGTAGGGGACAAAAAACACAAATTACACGGCCATCATAAGAAGCTGAATAAAAGCTGGGAACATACCCCAGTATGTTACTACTCACAGACCTAGTTCTGTAAGTTTTCGGCATTTATTCAGCTTCTTATGATGTGTGTGTAATTTGTGTTTTTTTCCCGAAACTGGGAATCCGCGGAGACCGGGAGACCTGCTCCAGCACAGCTAGTGTTGGCATCTTTTATTAGAAATAAATACCAGCAATTTGTTTGCATTTTTCTAATCTGGAACAGCCCTGCAGTGAATACCTGTCGGTGCCCTTAAATAAGTATGTAAAGGCGCTGAGTGGTATGCACTGGAGTGGTTACCCCTCGGTGCCCTTATATACTTATCTATACCCCTTGGTACCCTTACATGTTTATGTAAGGGCACCGAGGGGTATCCACTGCACAAAATGCATCCTCATATCCATTTTTGGACGCACAAGTGCATTTCGCGCTAAGAAAATAGCACCAAATGCCCACTCTGCCCCTTCGTGGAATTGCGTGGAATCAAACTCCACCCATTCTGCCCACCCCTAATAAATATGTTGTCTCCGAGATTAGAGCTCAAAACACCCTAGAATGCTGCTGCGCCTGTATGTACTGAACCCCAGACAGTGATGATGGTCCTCTGTCCACCATGAGGGCACACGTGGTGGTCACAGGACAGATCCTGGACCTTATATTGTCATAGACAGACCTAGGCCTCGGCAGACATACCTGACACCAGGCCAACATAAAATTCAGATACAAGATACACAGAAAGTTGGGCACCGAGGTTGTGTGAGGCTCATGTCAGCCTCTTGTTTACCTCATGTGAGCCGCCCTGGAGCCCGTGTGAGGCTCATGTCAGCCTCTTGTTGGCCTCATGTCAGCGCCCTGGAGCCCGAGTGAGGCTCATGTCAGCCTGTTGTTTGCCTCATGTCAGCCGCCCTGGAGCCCGTGTGAGGCTCATGTCAGCCTCTTGTTGGCCTCATGTCAGCCGCCCTGGAGCCCGTGTGAGGCTCATGTCAGCCTCTTGTTTGCCTCATGTCAGCCGCCCTGGAGCCCGTGTAAGGTTCATGTCAGCTACAAGTCAAGAGCCCTGAAGCCTCATGTGAGGCTCATGTCAGCCTCCTGTTCGCCTCATGTGAGCCGCCCTTGAGCCCGTGTGAGGCTCGTGTCAACCTCTTGTTGGTCTCATGTCAGCCGCCATGGGGCCCGTGTGAGGCTCTTGTTTGCCTCATATTGGCTTTGTGCTGTTATGAGCCGTGGCTCCTCCTTAACTACAGCCACAATCGGAGATCTCCCTCAGTGAGAGGTTCTGACGCTGCTGGATTTTTCTAGTCTAATTATCATCAGAAGATCTGTGAAGTTGATTCCTTTTCTGCTGATCAGTCACATTTGCAGAAACAACTCCCTGGCTCTTTATTTTTGTAGAAAACTATATTTTTCATTGCATAAAGTGCAAACCCATCTCGCTAATTAGCATCTTGTATGCATGTATGTATGCACGCATTTACATATGTATGCATGTCTATATATATATTTATATATATATGTAGGCATGTATGTAAGTGCGTTTAGTGAGTCAAACACACAAAAGTGGTTGGAGGATGCTTGTGGTAAGTCTAACCCCTGGACCCGCTCTCTCCCCAGAAGCTCCGCTCTCTCGGTCACCCCCGCTGACCCCGTCTCACCCCCTCCTGGGAGGTGTTTGAGGCCGCTGCTGCCAGGACTGTGTCTGCGCATGTTCTGCCTCAGGTTCTGCTTATATGTCACTGTGCTTAATGTTGACTGTGCCCAAGATTTTCGGTATTAGCTATTCTTATGTTTGCCAGTTTTTTTGCCTGCTTTTTGCATCTCACAACTCCATTCTCCCCAACGCTGATGCCCATGCAGCCCATCCCCCCTGCCGGTTCCTGCTCCCACCTTCCAGCTGCACGTCCCTCCCCACTTCCCTATTTAATGGCAGCTGCTATGACTCAGCTGCCCTCCTCACACTCAACCCCAGAAGGAACAACAACTGCCAGCTGTCCACGCTGAACACCACCCATGGCCAGTTCTCCTGCCACCAATGCCGCCAGACCTTCACCACCGGACCCACCGCCAATGCCCTGAGGTGCATACTCCTCAATGTGCGCTCTCTGCAAAGACACGCCATAGAGATCTGGAGCGTCCTCGCCACCCTCTCACCAGATGTTGCCTTCTTTACAGAAACCTGGACCAACACCTTCTCTTCCCCCGACATCGCCATCCCGGATGGATACAAGATCCAGAGGAAGGACCGCCCCAACCACCCAGGAGGAGGATTCGCCATAGTACACAAAAGCTCCCTCCACCACTCCACCTCGAGCGACGCCTTCTCTGCCACCGAACACCTGCACTTACAGATCCAGACCAGCCCTAAAATCACACTTCGTGGCATTGCCTCCATGGACTACATACCATTGGAGACCTGAATTCCACCTCGACAATCACAGCGACCCCAACTCCACCACCCTCCTGGATAACCTCACCAACATCGGACTGAAACAGCTCATCACCACACCTACCCACAAGGCAGGACAGACCCTCGACCCCATCTTCGCAGGAAGAAACAACATCCACTTCAGCCACACCTCGCAGCCGCCATGGACGGACCACCACTGCATACACTTCCTCGTCGACAAACCCAAGCCACCAAAACCTACTCCGCGCCCTCCGCGAAGTAACTGGAGCAAAGTCACTGAGGATCAGCTCAACTCCATCCTCAACCACGACACCCACATCACCATAGCCTACGCCCATGTTGCAGCCAGGGAACTGCACAAATGGATCTCCAACGGCGCAGACAAGCTCGCACCACTACGCAACTCCGACAGGCAGTGCCCCAGGAAGGCCACCTGGTTCACCACGACCTCCAAGAAGACAGATGCACCTGCAGAAGTCTCAAGAAGAACTGGAGAAACAGCAAAACGCTTGAATACCACACCACCTACAAAAACACCATGACGGAATACCACCAATGCATCAGAACCACCAAAAGGACCTTTATCCAAAACAAAATCCTCGCCAACTCCAGCAACTCCAAGGAACTCTTCAGCATCATCCAGGAATTCACCAAGCCCCCCAGCGAAACCACGGACATCACCCCTTCCCAGGACTCTGCGACAAGCTTGGATCATACTTCCATCTGAAAATAAAGAGCCTCTACGACAACTTCAACAACCAGACTCCTGACTCTGCAACCACTCCCTCCTCCGGCATCGCCAGCCGGCCCCTCATCTCCTCCTGGACACTGTTCACGACCAAAGAGATCGCCTCGACCATGAAAGGTATCCACTCGGTGGCCTCCACAGACCCCTGTCCACCGCACATCTACCACAGAGCCACCATCACCATTGCGCCAGAATTACGACGCACCATCAATGCCACCTTCAAGACCGGCACCTTCCCCGATGACGGGAAATGTGCAGAAGCCAGATCCCTGCTCAAGAAGCCCTCAGCAGATCCCATGGACCTCAAGAACTACCGGCCCATCTCCATCCTCCCTTTTGCGGCAAAAATCGCTGAGAAGAACATCAATGCACAGCTAGCAAGGTTCATCGAAGACAACTCCATCCTCGACCCCTTCCAATCTGGATTCCGCAGCAACCACAGCACCGAGACTGCCCTACTCGCCACCACAGATGACATCCGCACCCTTCTTGACCAAGGACACACCGCGGCCCTGATCCTACTTGACCTCTCAGCAGCATTCAACACTATCTCCTACCGCACACTCGCCACAAGACTCCACGACGCCAGCATACAAGGAACCACATTCGACTGGATCCACTTGTTCCTCCGCTCGTTCCTCACCGGCAGAACCCAAAGAATCAGACTGTCACCCTTCCTCTCCTAACCCACAGAAATCAACTGCGGAGTATCCCAGGGATCATCGCTCAGTCCAACCCTCTTCAACATCTACATGGCCCCCTTCACAGCCATCGTCAGACAGCACGGCCTCAGCATAGTATTCTACGCTGGCAACACCCAGCTCATCCTCTCCCTCACCAAGGAACCCACCACCACCAGACTCAACTTCCAGGAAGGAATGCAGGACGTCGCATCCTGGATGGGCAACAGCTGCCTGAAGCTCAACTCGGAGAAGACAGAGGTCCTCATCCTCGGAACCTCCCCGTCAGCATGGAACAACACCTGGTGGCCCACCGCCCTTGGCAGCACCCAACCCCACGGAACATGCCCAAAACCTCTACATCGTACTCGACTCCTCCCTCTCCATGAACCGACAGGTCAATGCAGTCGCCTTCAGCTGCTTCAACACCCTCCACATCCTTCAAAAGACCTTCAAACGGATCCCTCAGAGTCAAGGAAGATCGTCACCCACGCACTCATAACCAGAAAGACTGGAACACGGAAATGCCCTCTACACCGGAATCAACAAGTCTCTACTTCACAAGCTCCGGACAATACAGAATACCGCAGCCAGACTCGCCCCTGGCATCCCTTAACATGAACACATCAGCCAACACCTACGAAACCTCCACTGGCTCCCCATCGAGAAGAGAGTCACTTTCAAGATACTCACCCAATCCTACAAATGCCTCCACAACACCGGACCCCAATACTTTAACGAGAGTATCTTTTTCCACGTATCCAAAAGAAACCTCAGATTCACCAATCTTGCCCTCGCCGAAACCCCCTCTGACCACAGAGCCAGAACAGGAGGAAGAGCCCTCTCCTACATCGCGGCCAAGACCTGGAATGAGCTCCCGATTGACATCAGACGTGCCCCCTCCCTGAACATCTTCAGGAGGACACTCAAGACCTGGCTTTTTGACATGAACAGAGCTGCTTAACCGCCCCCCCCCCGCGCTCTGAGACCCTCAGGGGTAGGTAGTGCTCTTACAATTCCCTGATTGATTGATTGGGGTGGGTGAAAATTGCTGAATTTTACTTTGCAGAATTCCAAGGAGTTACATAAAAACTCTGTGAGATTATGTGGAATTCCACCAACGGATGGAAATATGGACATTGTGCTACGATTTAGGTCCGATAGAGCATTCCGCACTGAAAAACCCATGCAAACGGCACAATGTGGTGTGAAAGAATGTACAGCCATTCGAGTAGAAATCTACTTGAGAAGCAGCCCTCTGACTGCGACCACCCATGTCAGAAAATCTCACCAGAAGCCCCCCTAGCGACTGGAAATCGGGATCAGGGCTCCAAATGTCACTCGTGCTTATCAGCGCTCATCAGCTCTCATTTCTGGAGCCTTGCAGGGTAAAAATGTTGCGACTAGTGGAATTTGGTCAGAACTATGCATTACAAGAGCGAAGCAATGTCACCAAATTCCACCGATTCCATGAGCGGATTTTCAACCTGGGCCAAGCAATGTCACATTGGTGAAGTCCTGTTATCCTGTTATCTGAGATGGATCGCCCATGTCCTGATCTATCTGAGCCGGGAAACATCCATTACAACGCAGTCATTACATCGCACTGCTTTTACAACGCAACTGTTACAACGCAACTGCCTTTACATCACATGTCATTACATCGCATGCCATTACAACGCATGTCACAACACATGCCATTACAACGCATGCCATTAGAATGCATACCATTACAATGCATGCCATTACATCGCATTATAAGGTAAGTAATGGAGATTTTTTAGTTTTAGGGTGGGTATGGGTTTTGGGGTAGATGAGAATATTAATTTTTACCCCTACACTATCCAACACTTTCCCTACTGTTGCACTCACTGGAGTGGGAATAGTAATTTTACCCCTACTGTATCCAACACTTACCCTACTGTTGCCTTAACAGTATTATGCATTGTAATGGTATGCGTTGTGAAGGTAGGCGTTGTATTGGGATGCGTTGTAATGGTAGTTTTTGAAAATGCGTTGCAATGGCATGCGTTGTAAAATCATGCAATGTAATGGTAGTTGTAATGTAAAAACCATGTTGTAAAAGCATGAGGTGTAATTGTTTGCGTTGTAACGTCATATATTCAACTGAGCCATCTCTTTATGATTTAGGAGATATTAAAACACAATTGGACCATCACTCAATCCCAAATCCCCAATTCCAGCTAGTGAACCATTGAGTTAAGTGGGTGCAGGAGGTCCCTTCAGGATCATCACCAATCAGAAATGTGATCACAGCTGCCAATTCCTAGACATGGCCCCCTGAAGGTTTGATATCCAATGAGAACCAGCACCAGAAGTCCTCTTCTGTGAACTTTGACTTTTGAGACCAGTTAGGATCCCTGACTGGTCTCTGCCTTCTGTTAAACTCACCCCCTCAATTTTCCATCCACAGGTTCCTGAGGTCTCACAGATTAATCTCAGGAGAATTTGGATTCTCTTGGGTTACCTATAACCTCTTGTTACGTGTGAGTTAGGATTCCATTTAACTTTTGTGTCTGGGAGATTTTCCTGGGGTCCTTTCTTCCTACCATAAGGCTAAGCTCCATATCAGGCTCTCATCTTGAACTGAAGCCTGCACCGCACACCATAGAGATGTTCTTCATACAAACGAATGCTTCTGCCCTTCCCCCACTCATCAGATAACTAGCAGCGCTGCTTTATATTTCCAATGTTCTCTTTCCAGCATATAGAGGGCTTGGTGCAATGGTAAGTGCAGCCCAACTGCTAAGAAATATTGACCGAGCTGAGAAACACTCTGCTCGGTGCAGGTGACCAGCACACCAGGTTTCCTTGAGACTTGCAGTCAGTGCAGGGTTATAACCATAGCAGGTTTCACAAATCTAGAAAAAAAGATTTCAGGCAACTTGTAGGAAAGTGCCTCTTTTAACGTGGTTAACCCCCAGTTGTTGCCTGCTGCATGATGTCATTTCAAAATGAAAGTGCACTGGTTTCCTGCTAACCAGGTTCAAAGTGTCAGATATCTTTCTTAAAACTGTACCACCATTGGCACCACTCCAGTCACCCCTGTAAGCTTCTAGTAAACAGTGTCCCGGGCATGGTGTAAGATCCAACTCAAAGGCAAAGTGAGTTAGGTGAATAACAAGTTTAATCCAGGATAAAAGACCCCATCCACAAACAGCTTGTACATCGTTCAGGCTCTGGTCTCAACTGACTCTTCCCTGAGCCTAACATTCTAAACACCTAGCAACATCTCAGGCTTCCATGAGATGCTGCTAGATACTACACATCTCCCTTCTTTACAGACAATAAACAACAAAACCTACAACACCAGTAAAAGTTACATCAGGCATAGAACCAAAAACACATAATAAAAAATCAACATACATAGTCTTTCAGATGCTTTGGTGCTGAAATCATCCTTGAAGATCTCCGTGCATGTGACAAGGATTCATCTTGTACAATTTTCCCTTGCGATCGTGAAACTGGGTTTCTTGGAATCTCTTTAAGTCCCGTAACAAAGTCCTGTCTCACCACAACCACCCTATTCAAGTTCCACACCCAGTGATCCGCCGTTTTAACCGCATTGTTAAACAACTTAATAACCTGAATGGGTTTTAAGAAAGCTCCTTTACTTTTCCCCATACGGGGATTCTTTATTAGCACCCAATCCCCCACTTTCACTATTGTTTTTTTTACAGATTTTTTCACATCATGCGAAATCTTCCTCTTCTCAATTTTCTTCTTTTCTAACAACCTCCAGTCATCTCTCTCGTTTTCTCTAAAACGATTAGGCTGTAGATCATTTACCCAGGAAGGTGTAACTAACGAGTTGGCACACCTACCCCTAAACAGCTCAAAAGGTGTCCTTTTTGTGACAGCATGAGGTGAAAGCCTATACACCCTAACTTTTTTGAACACTTCTGCTCTCCAATCTAGACCCGCTGATCTTGCCATCTCAATCGTTTCCTTAAGAACCCGAT
Source organism: Triturus cristatus (assembly GCF_964204655.1). Taxonomy (NCBI): domain Eukaryota; kingdom Metazoa; phylum Chordata; class Amphibia; order Caudata; family Salamandridae; genus Triturus; species Triturus cristatus. The sequence goes on from NC_140590.1 coordinate 1,863,699,061, forward strand.
TAAACCGTTCTACGAGCCCATTTGTCTCTGGGTGATATAGAGAAGATTTCTTGTGTTTAACACCAT